>NC_053389.1:719353207-720089066 GCF_905171765.1 Bufo bufo | reverse complement strand
GGGGCGGTTCATCCCGTCACGGTGATTACTGATCACAAAAACTTATTATATCTGGAGTCTGCTAAACGTCTCACCCCTAGACAGGCTCGGTGGTCGTTATTTTTTACTAGGTTTAATTTTGTAATAACCTATCGCCCGGGGGCAAAAAATACTAAGGCGGATGCATTGTCTCGAAGTTTTCCTGGAGGGGGTGATGTTGAGGTACCAGAGCCCATTTTGCAAAAGGGGGTGGTGGTCTCTGCATTACACTCAGGTTTGGAGGGGAGGGTGTTGGAAGCTCAGGGGGACGCCCCGGCCTCCTGCCCCTCGGGTAAACTGTTTGTGCCAGAAAATTTACGACTGGAGATACTAAAAGAACACCATAACTCCACACTGGCAGGACACCCAGGTAGTAGGGCAACCTCTGAGTTAGTGTCTCGTCGGTTCTGGTGGCCTAAATGGCGCCAGGAGGTGTTGAATTTTGTGTCTGCATGTGCTACCTGTGCTCGTTCTAAGGTAGATTATACTCGTCCGGCAGGGCGTCTTTTACCTCTGGCCATCCCCAACAGGCCTTGGACGCACCTGTCAATGGATTTCATTACGGATCTACCAGTATCAGCGGGGAAAACTGTTATTCTTGTAGTTGTTGACAGATTCAGTAAAATGGTGCACTTTATTGCTCTTGCCGCATTGCCTAATGCTAACACACTGGCTCAGGTTTTTATTGACCACATCGTGAAGCTTCACGGGGTCCCTTCCGATATTGTTTCGGATCGTGGTACCCAATTCGTTTCTAAATTTTGGAAAGCTTTTTGTTCTCGTTTAGGGGTTCATCTGTCGTTTTCTTCATCTTTCCAACCACAGTCCAACGGTCAGACTGAACGTACCAATCAAAACCTAGAGACATATTTGAGATGCTTTGTTTCCGAAAATCAGGAGGAATGGTCATCTTATTTACCGTTAGCCGAGTTTGCCATTAATAATCGTCGTCAAGAATCCACCGATAAGTCACCATTTTTTGGTGCGTATGGTTTCCATCCTCAGTTTTGTACGTTTAGTGAGGGGGGGCCGTCTGGGATTCCCGAGGAGGAACGATTTGCGTCTTCACTTTCTTCAGTGTGGCAGAGTGTGCAAGAAAGTTTGAAGAGAATTGGTGGTAGATACAAACGTGCGGCTGATAGGAAGCGCTCTGAAGGTCCGGACCTTGGGGTGAATGACTTGGTGTGGTTGTCTACCAGAAATATCAAGTTGAAGGTTCCCTCGTGGAAATTAGGTCCGAGATTTATTGGTCCTTATAGGGTAATTAAGATCATTAACCCGGTGGCTTTTCGTCTGGAGCTACCTCAGACTCTAAGGATCCATAATGTCTTCCACAGATCTCTGCTTAAGAGATATGTAGAACCTCCTGAACCGTTGCCACTACCGCCTCCACCGGTGGTTGTTGATGGCAGTCTTGAGTTTCAGGTAGAAAAGATTGTTGATTCACGATATGTTCGCCGCTCTCTTCAGTACCTGGTGCACTGGAGAGGTTATGGTTCCGAAGAGAGAATATGGGTTCCAGCATCAGAGATAAAAGCGGACAGACTCATTCGGGCTTTTCATAGCTCCCATCCGGAGAGGCCTGGTCTTGAGGGTCCAGGGGCCCCTCGTAGAAAGGGGGGTACTGTCACGACTGTGACTGATCCAGACAGGTCTGGGAGGAGAAGGTCGCAGCGACTTGCTACTCGCGATAGCTTGTGAGTTTGCTCTGTGGTTCAGGGTATGTCATCTGGGTTTTGCCTTGTGAACCTTTTTGTCCTGACTGGGAGTTTGTAGGCATCCTTCTCAGGTGAGTCCTGTCTGCCACTCCCAGCTACTATATTAGTTTCAGTTTCACTTGCAGTCATTGCTAGATATAGTCCTTACTTCCAGTGCTACTCTGACCTTGGAAGGAGATCGTTTGATGGTGTTGCTGTGGAGCTCTTGTCCGGCGTGGACTGTCGTGTTTGGGATCGCCTTCTCTGCTCGTGACTGGATAAGTCTATCTCTGCTGTTGTTTGTTTGTTGCTGTCTTCCCCTGTTGTTTTCCTAGACGTGAGTGATGGTGACTAGCGCTCCCATCGGCCTTTCCCCAGTCCAGTCTTGTTAGGGCGACTGAGGGTTTAGGCATCCTGCTCGCCACACGGGTTCACGCCCCGTCTAGGGTATCAGGGCAGACAGGTGCCAGCTTAGGGTTAGTCAGGGGTGGCCATTCTATTTCCCATCCGTAGATAAGGGTCCCCCTTCCCCTCCGTCTGGTGCGACACGACTGCTGCTGGGATAGCGGTCGTGACACCAGCACTATGGGGCTCGACCAATCACTGTGGGACTCTTCTATCACGTCCAACTCTAACAACCTTTTTATTTCCTTTGCGACTGCCTCTCGCCTGGCCTCCGGTATTCTATATGCCTTTTTCATTTACGCGAACCCCAGGTTCTGTCACTATGTCATGCTGAATCACGTTGGTTCGTCCGGGTAAGGGGGAGAAAAAGTCTCTATTTTTGTAAAAAAAAACCGCCCTAACGTCACTTTGTTACACCAGGGATAGGGATTCCGTTATGGGGAGGTCAGGGATCAGCGGTCGCCGGACTGTTGCGGCCGGGGATGTGGCCGATAAAGTCTCTTTGTCCTTCCAGGGTTTTAAGAGATTCACATAATAAATCTGTTGTGGTTTCCGTTTCCCGGGTTGGTAGACCTTGTAGTTTACCTCCCCTACTTTTTCAACCACCTCAAAGGGACCCTGCCATCTAGCCAGGAACTTACTTTCAACCGTGGGAACCAGTACCAACACTCGGTCCCCGGGGCTGAAAGTACGGACCTTGGCACCCTGATTATAGGGCCTCCTGGGCTTGCTCCATATGTTCACGAACCAGGGGCAAGACAGCTGCGATTCGATCCTGCATCAAGGAGACATGCTCTATGACGCTTCGATACGGGGTGGCCTCTCCTTCCCATGTTTCTTTGGCGACATCTAGCAGCCCCCTGGGATGTCCCCCATACAAGAGCTCAAAGGGGGAATAACCTGTGGACACCTGCGGAACATCCCATATGGCAAACATGAGATATTTTAGCAAAAAATCCCAGTTTTTCCCATCTCTGTCAACCACCTTTTTCAGCATACTTTTCAGCGTTTTATTAAATCTCTCCACAAGTCCATACGTTTGGGGGTGGTAGACAGAGGTGCGGAGATGGGAAATTTATATACTTTACACAGTTCCTTGGTAACCCTGGACATAAATGGGGTGCCTTTATCGGTTAAGATCCTTTGGAATCCCCAATCGACTAAACACCGGGACTAACTCTTTGGCGATAGTCTTAGCGGAGGTGTTACGCAAGGGGATGGCCTCAGGGTAGCGTGTCGCGTAGTCCAGAATTACCAGAATATGCTGGTGACCCCGGACAGACCTCACCACCGGTCCCACCAGGTCCATGCCAATCCTTTCAAAAGGGACCTCAATTATTGGTAGAGCGACCAGGGGACTGCGAAAATGGGGCGCCGGTGCCGACAATTGGCACTCGGGGCATGATGCACAGTACTGCCTGACATCTGCATGCAATCCAGGCCAGAAAAATCTCTGGGCGATTCTCTCCCTGGTCTTTTCAACGACGAGATGTCCCCCCATCACGTGACTATGTGCAAGGTCTAGTACGACCCTGCGGAAGGGTTTGGGAACCAGTAGCTGTTTGACCTAGTCTTCTCCACGTTTTATCACCTGATACAGTAAATAGTTGTTGAGTGCCATGTAGGGGAAGGACACCCCCCAGTTAGGGACCACCGGTTCCTCCTCCACCATCTTAACATTTTCCCTAGCTCTAGTGAGGGTGACATCTCGCAGTTGTTCGGTACAGAAATCCTCTCTCCTGACTTCTAAATCTGGCATAATATTTGGACTACTCTCACTGTCAGGGGCAGAGACGTTCTCCTGTTCATTACGCTCGAACTGAGGACTAGCTTCCCGGTCCTCCGGCTCCCCAGCCAGGACAGGGAAAGGAAGAGGATCTCCCGCTTCCTCAACAACCTCCCCTTCCCTTTGGAAAAAAGGATCTGGCGAGAGCTCCCGTGCCTCCCCAGCAGGGGGAGCTCTATCTACCAGTCTCCCCTTGCCCTCCCACAAGCTCCAAAAATGGGGAAAATCTCTCCCCACTAACGCTTCGTGAAGCCGTGACGGTACCACCCCCACTGAATGTGTCACACAGCCCCAAGGGGTATCAACCTCAACCACTGCTGTCTGGTAGTCCCGTGTGTCCCCATGAATGCAAACTACCCCGATAGTACTGGGGTGTAGTTTGGTGGGGTTTACACAATCATTCCGGATTAGTGTTACTACACTACCCGAGTCTAGCAGGGCTGTGAGTGGCTTTCCATCCACAGAAATAGCACACATTTGTCTCTCGATGCGACTCGAACATGCTGCAGTACACGCGACCTGTGCAAAAAGAGAAATGTGTCTTTTCCTGTAAGCATAGTCACATTGCATAGGTTCATCGCTTAAAGGACAGTTTGCAGCAATATGCCCAAATGCATAGCACCGATAACACTGTACGTGCTCTACCCCCAGTCCTTTTAGGGGTCCCAAAGACCTTCCTGGCTTCTTTGGCCAGTCTCCAGGTCGAGGACCCGCAATCTCATTAGCTGCTTAACATTGCCCCTGCTTTTGAACCCTGGAACAGTCTTACCAGATCCTGGGGGTGATCTTGCGCCCCAAGACGCTCCACGGTGGGGCATAGACGGATTCATCAAGTCCTCAGAAGCAAGGTACCTCTCCACTAGGTCCATCAACTGGGTTGCAGTGTTGGGGTCCCCCTGTCCGACCCACTTCTTCAGTGTCGGAGGGAGCGCACGCAGGTACCGGTCCATTACTACCCGCTCCACGATCTGAGGGCCGGTCAAGGTCTCTGGCTGCAACCACTTCCTGGTGAGATGGATCAGGTAAAACATTTGAGACCGGAGTGGCTTGCCGCTGGAGTAAGTCCACTGATGTACACGCTGGGCTCGGACTGCCATGGTTACACCCAAGCGTGCAAGTATCTCCGTCTTCAGTGTCTCATAGTCCTGGGCCTTATCCGGTTCGAGATCAAAGTACGCCTTTTGAGGTTCCCCGGTCAAAAACGGGGACAATAGACTCGCCCACTGTTCTTTTGGCCACTCCTCGCGGACAGCAACTCTCTCAAAAGTCGCAAGGTAGGCCTCAACATCATCAGTAGTTGTCATCTTCTGTAGGTGGTACGAGGCACGTACCACTTTTGGTTCCCCTGGCGCCGGAGGTGGGAACCCTTTTTTCAGTTCCACAAGAGCCTCTGCGAACTGCCGGTTCATCTCCTGTTGGGCCGCCTGTTGTGCTGCAGCGGCCTCTGCGACTTGGTGGTTGGTTTCCCGCTGAGCTACATTGGCCTGTAGCAGGGCCTTTAACACTTCCTCCATTTTCAGAAAATGCCCGCTTTGTCCACCACGTGTGAGGGATTAGCTAGTGGGGATCACCTTTTTCTGGAACAGACAGTTCGTATGCAGACAGTTTCCTTGAAATCTGGCTGGTTGCCAGGTTTATTTAGCCAAAAAGGTTTGTACAGCAGAAAACAAACAAAACATAAAGTAAATCCTTGCCGTCCGGCGCTAAGCTAAACAGTCGTGTCCTGACTATCCGGTGTGGGGCTGCTCCCCGACACCCCCAACACATATGGTAAAGTAAACCTTTTTGTTTTTTCTCGCACCCAAACACCGCTCTCGCTTAAGGAAGACAGGTTACTGTCCTGAGACTCAGCACAAGAGAGACCCATTGTGCTCTCTTCCTGTTTATTTAAAGTCCACCTGGAGGTGAACTCCAGTGGACCACAATCTCTGGACCGGAACCAAGCCTGCCACCGAGGCTGGAAAAATCCGGGCCGGATTCCGGTTCAGTCCCTGACAACAGAGCGCATGCGAGGTGAAACATACCTATCATCCACCACCTTGCCTCGCATACCGTCACACCTTACATTTATCCACATTGTACCTCATTTTCCATTTCTCCGCCTGTGTATTCCCCTGACCTTTCTGCAATATTATATTATCCTCCTCTGTGCTGATTACTAGGGATGAGCGAATCAAGCTTCGGAACTACGATCCAAAGTCGATTCGTTCCTAAACTTTTAATGCTGTACGAACACCTGTCTCCGTACAGTATTAAAATGTATGTGCTGCGGCGAGGTAAAATTCGTTAAGTTCGAAGTCACGTGAGACTTTGGTGAATAACTTCGGGCTTCGATTCTACAACTTTAAAAACTTTTTAAAACATGAATCTGAAGTATGCTTTGGTACCGGCTGGTACCTCCGTATCCAAGCCAACTTCGGATTCCTATTTTAAAATGTTTTTAACGTTGTAGAATCGAAGCCAGTGGGGTGGAGCCATAGGTGGACGATGTTGTCACTGTTGCATCAGGGTCTCCCCATGGACACTCACTCTTAGGACTCATTCAGACGGCCGTATGCTATCCGCAAAAATGCGGATCCGTTTTTTTGCGGATTAGATACTGACCCATTCACTTCTATGGGGCCCTTTTCTATTCCACAGTTCCGCAAAAAAAATGAAACATGTCCTATACTTGTCCGTGAAAATCAGGACATGGCCCCATTGAAGTCTATGGGTCCGCAAAAATACTGAATACTATCCGTTTTTTTGCAGATCCGTTTTTTTGCGGATCCGCAAAAAAACGGATAGCATTCAGTATTTTTGCGGACAGCATACGGCCGTCTGAATGAGCCCTTAGGACGCATTCACACGAACGTGGTTTGGTTCCGCATCCAAGCCGCATTTTTTGTGGCTTGGATGCAAACCCATTTACTTCAGTGGGGCCGCAAAAGATGCAGACAGAACAGAGTTGCTCTGTTCCGTGGCCCCGCGATAATTATAGATCATGTCCTATTCATGTCCATTTTGCGGACAAGAATAGGCATTTCTATAATGGGCCGTCCGTTCCGTTACGGAAGGCACACAGGCGACATCTGTCTTTTGCGGATACGCAATTTGCGGACCCCAAAACACGTTACGTTCTTGTTTATGAGCCCTTTTATAAGTAATAGAAAACTGCTTTGCCTGCATGGTCTCCATCACCAATCAGCTGCCACGTCCGGCCTGAGGTGGTCACACACATGACCTAACTGTTGGGCGATGCTTGTTCAGCTAACATTCAGACTCATCACCTATGGGGGGGAGGCTAAAAATATCTCTTGTATAATTCACCCAGTGCAACACAAATGGTGGAATCAACTGCCAAATCCGGAGCAGATTCAAAGACAAAATGCAGATTTGAGGCCAGAGAAATTTATGCTAAGGGTGGGCGATATAAACGATATACAATATTATCCCCATAAATTCGGGCAACGATATACAGTTGCAAGAAAAAGTATGTGAACCCTTTGGAATGATATGGATTTCTGCACAAATTGGTCATAAAATGTGATCTGATCTTCATCTAAGTCACAACAATAGACAATCACAGTCTGCTTAAACTAATAACACACAAAGAATTAAATGTTACCATGTTTTTATTGAACACACCATGTAAACATTAACAGTGCAGGTGGAAAAGTATGTGAACCCTTGGATTTAATAACTGGTTGAACCTCCTTTGGCAGCAATAACTTCAATCAAACGTTTCCTGTAGTTGCAGATTAGACATGCACAACGGTCAGGAGTAATTCTTGACCATTCCTCTTTACAGAACTGTTTCAGTTCAGCAATATTCTTGGGATGTCTTTCTTGAGGTTATGCCACAGCATCTCAATCGGGTTGAGCTCAGGACTCTGACTGGGCCACTACAGAAGGTGTATTTTCTTCTGTTTTAAGCCATTCTGTTGTTGATTTACTTCTATGCTTTGGGTCGTTGTCCTGTTGCAACACCGATCCTCTGTTGAGCTTCAGCTGGTGGACAGATGGCCTTAAGTTCTCCTGCAAAATGTATTGATAAACTTGGGAATTCATTTTTCCTTCAATGATAGCAATCCGTCCAGGCCCTGACGCAGCAAAGCAGCCCCAAACCATGATGCCCCCACCACCATACTTCACAGTTGGGATGAGGTTTTGATGTTGGTGTGCTGTGCCTCTTTTTCTCCATACATAGTGTTGTGTGTTTCTTCCAAACAACTCAACTTTGGTTTCATCTGTCCACAGAATATTTTGCCAGTACTGCTGTGGAACATCCAGGTGCTCTTGTGCAAACTGTAAACGTGCAGCAATGTATTTTTGGACAGCAGTGGCTTCCTCTGTGGTATCCTCCCATGAAATCCATTCTTGTTTAGTGTTATTGTAGATTCGCTAACAGGGATGTTAACATATGCTAGAGACTTTTGTAAGTCTTTAGCTGACACTCTAGGATTCTTCTTCACCTCATTGAGCAGTCTGCGCTGTGCTCTTGCAGTCATCTTTACAGGACGGCCACTCCTAGGGAGAGTAGCAGTAGTGCTTAACTTTTTCCATTTATAGACAATTTGTCTTACTGTGGACTGATGAACAGCAAGGCTTTTGGAGATTACCTTTATAACCCTTTCCAGCTTTATGCAAGTCAACAATTCTTAATTGTAGGTCTTCTGAGAGCTCTTTTGTGCGAGGCATCATTCACATCAGGCAATGCTTCATGTGAAAAGCAAACCCAGAACTGGTGTGTGTTTTTTATAGGGCAGCTGTAACCAACACTTCCAATCTCATTGATTGTTCTCCAGTTGGCTGACACCTCACTCCAATTAGCTCTTGGAGATGTCATTAGTCTAGGGGTTCACATACTTTTTCCACTTGCACTGTGAATGTTTACATGGTGTGTTCAATAAAAACATGGTAACATTTAATTCTTTGTGTGTTATTAGTTTAAGCAGACTGTGATTGTCTTTTGTTGTGACTTAGATGAAGATCAGATCATGTGTCCCTCCCAGTGCATGCTGGGAAGAAGACGCGGTCCGTCTCCTGTGGACTCCATCAGCCAGCCGCGCACCCTGCTGGAAAGGTAAGTATATTAGCAGGGACCCGAATCTACCGGGGGGGGGGGTGGATGGCTATGGCATGGGGCTCATGGCGCTGGCTGGGGGACATGATGATGGTGGCAAACTGGCATTGGCATGGGTCTGATGGTGTTGGCTGTGGGACATGATGCTGGTGCCAAAGGCATGGGGCTGATGGCACTGGCTGTGGGACATGATGATGGTGGCAATGGCATGGGGCTGATGGCGCTGGCTGGGGCACATGATGGTGGCAATGGCATGGGGCTTATGGCGCTGGCTGTGGGACATGATGGTGACAATGGCATGGGGCTGATGGCACTGGCTGGGGCATATGATGATGGTGGCAATGGCATGGGGCTGATGGCGCTGGCTGGGGGACATGGATGATATGGCATGGAGCTGATGCCGCTGGCTGTGGGACATGATGATGGTGGCAATCGCATGGGGCTTATGGCGCTGCCTGGGGGACATGGATGATGATGGCCATGTAATTTGTATACATACAGAAGAAAATAATATATCGGCATATATTGTTATATCGCACATGCTTCAAATTATATCACGATATAGATTTTAGGATATATCGCCCAGCCCTAGTCTGAACTTGGTTTATGGATGGTCCAGTTTTGGATTATCATGGTCCCCTAGGAATATTTATAGTGTTCTCATGGTTTGTCACCCAGCTTTCTATGAACCCTGAATGGCACAGAATCAGAGTACCTGTACTCACTACATTCTCTCCTATGGATTGCCTTTGTGTCAGTCTCCAGTGTAGTTCTGTGATTCTATTCATACACTAGGAAGCCTAGGACAGCACTACATTGCGTGCAGAATTATTAGGCAAATGAGTATTTTGACCACATCCTCTTTATGCATGTTGTCTTACTCCAAGCTGTATAGGCTCGAAAGCCTACTACCAATTAAGCATATTAGGTGATGTGCATCTCTGTAATGAGAAGGGGTGTGGTCTAATGACATCAACACCCTATATTAGGTGTGCATAATTATTAGGCAACTTCCTTTCCTTTGGCAAAATAGGTCAAAAGAAGGACTTGACAGGCTCAGAAAAGTCAAAAATAGTGAGATATCTTGCAGAGGGATGCAGCACTCTTAAAATTGCAAAGCTTCTGAAGCGTGATCATCGAACAATCAAGCGTTTCATTCAAAATAGTCAACAGGGTCGCAAGAAGCGTGTGGAAAAACCAAGGCGCAAAATAACTGCCCATGAACTGAGAAAAGTCAAGCGTGCAGCTGCCAAGATGCCACTTGCCACCAGTTTGGCCATATTTCAGAGCTGCAACATCACTGGAATTCCCAAAAGCACAAGGTGTGCAATACTCAGAGACATGGCCAAGGTAAGAAAGGCTGAAAGACGACCACCACTGAACAAGACACACAAGCTGAAACGTCAAGACTGGGCCAAGAAATATCTCAAGACTGATTTTTCTAAGGTTTTATGGACTGATAAAATGAGAGTGAGTCTTGATGGGCCAGATGGATGGGCCCGTGGCTGGATTGGTAAAGGGCAGAGAGCTCCAGTCCGACTCAGACGCCAGCAAGGTGGAGGTGGAGTACTGGTTTGGGCTGGTATCATCAAAGATGAGCTTGTGGGGCCTTTTCGGGTTGAGGATGGAGTCAAGCTCAACTCCCAGTCCTACTGCCAGTTTCTGGAAGACACCTTCTTCAAGCAGTGGTACAGGAAGAAGTCTGCATCCTTCAAGAAAAACATGATTTTCATGCAGGACAATGCTCCATCACACGCGTCCAAGTACTCCACAGCGTGGCTGGCAAGAAAGGGTATAAAAGAAGAAAATCTAATGACATGGCCTCCTTGTTCACCTGATCTGAACCCCATTGAGAACCTGTGGTCCATCATCAAATGTGAGATTTACAAGGAGGGAAAACAGTACACCTCTCTGAACAGTGTCTGGGAGGCTGTGGTTGCTGCTGCACGCAATGTTGATGGTGAACAGATCAAAACACTGACAGAATCCATGGATGGCAGGCTTTTGAGTGTCCTTGCAAAGAAAGGTGGCTATATTGGTCACTGATTTGTTTTTGTTTTGTTTTTGAATGTCAGAAATGTATATTTGTGAATGTTGAGATGTTATATTGGTTTCACTGGTAAAAATAAATAATTTGGAATGGGTATATATTTGTTTTTTGTTAAGTTGCCTAATAATTATGCACAGTAATAGTCACCTGCACACACAGATATCCCCCTAAAATAGCTAAAACTAAAAACAAACTAAAAACTACTTCCAAAAGTATTCAGCTTTGATATTAACCACCTCAGCCCCCAGTGCTTAAACACCCTGAAAGACCAGGCCACTTTTTACACTTCTGACCTACACTACTTTCACCGTTTATTGCTCGGTCATGCAACTTACCACCCAAATGAATTTTACCTCCTTTTCTTCTCACTAATAGAGCTTTCATTTGGTGGTATTTCATTGCTGCTGACATTTTTACTTTTTTTGTTATTAATCGAAATTTAACGATTTTTTTGCAAAAAAATGACATTTTTCACTTTCAGTTGTAAAATTTTGCAAAAAAAACGACATCCATATAGAAATTTTGCTCTAAATTTATAGTTCTACATGTCTTTGATAAAAAAAAAATGTTTGGGTAAAAAAAAAATGGTTTGGGTAAAAGTTATAGCGTTTACAAACTATGGTACAAAAATGTGAATTTCCGCTTTTTGAAGCAGCTCTGACTTTCTGAGCACCTGTCATGTTTCCTGAGGTTCTACAATGCCCAGACAGTACAAACACCCCACAAATGACCCCATTTCTGAAAGTACACACCCTAAGGTATTCGCTGATGGGCATAGTGAGTTCATAGAACTTTTTATTTTTTGTCACAAGTTAGCGGAAAATGATGATTTTTTTTTCTTTTTTTTTTTTTTCTTACAAAGTCTCATATTCCACTAACTTGTGACAAAAAATAAAAAGTTCTATGAACTCACTATGCCCATCAGCGAATACCTTGGGGTCTCTTCTTTCCAAAATGGGGTCACTTGTGGGGTAGTTATACTGCCCTGGCATTCTAGGGGCCCAAATGTGTGGTAAGGAGTTTGAAATCAAATTCTGTAAAAAATGACCTGTGAAATCCGAAAGGTGCTCTTTGGAATATGGGCCCCTTTGCCCACCTAGGCTGCAAAAAAGTGTCACACATCTGGTATCTCCGTACTCAGGAGAAGGTGGGGAATGTGTTTTGGGGTGTCATTTTATATATACCCATGCTGGGTGAGAGAAATATCTTGGCAAAAGACAACTTTTCCCATTTTTTTATACAAAGTTGTCATTTGACCAAGATATTTATCTCACCCAGCATGGGTATATGTAAAAAGACACCCCAAAACAATTCCTCAACTTCTCCTGAGTACGGGGATACCAGATGTGTGACACTTTTTTGCAGCCTAGGTGGGCAAAGGGGCCCATATTCCAAAGAGCACCTTTCGGATTTCACTCCTCATTTTTTCCTGAATTTGATTTCAAACTCCTTACCACACATTTGGGCCCCTAGAATACCAGGGCAGTATAACTACCCCACAAGTGACCCCATTTTGGAAAGAAGACACCCCAAGGTATTCCGTGAGGGGCATGGCGAGTTCCTAGAATTTTTTATTTTTTGTCACAAGTTAGTGGAAAATGATGATTGATTTTTTTTTTCAAACAAAGTCTCATATTCCACAAACTTGTGACAAAAAATAAAAACTTCCATGAACTCACTATGCCCATCAGCGAATACCTTGGGGTCTTTTCTTTCCAAAATGGGGTCACTTGTGGGGTAGTTATACTGCCCTGGCATTCTAGGGGCCCAAATGTGTGGTAAGTAGGTAAATGACCTGTGAAATCCGAAAGGTGCTCTTTGGAATGTGGGCCCCTTTGCCCACCTAGGCTGCAAAAAAGTGTCACACATCTGGTATCTCTGTATTCAGGAGAAGTTGAGGAATGTGTTTTGGGGTGTCTTTTTACATATACCCATGCTGGGTGAGATAAATATCTTGATCAAATGCCAACTTTGTATAAAAAAATGGGAAAAGTTGTCTTTTGCCAAGATATTTCTCTCACCCAGCATGGGTATATGTAAAATGACACCCCAAAACACATTCCCCAACTTCTCCCGATTACGGAGATACCAGATGTGTGACACTTTTTTGCAGCCGAGGTGGGCAAAGGGGCCCATATTCAAAAGAGCACCTTTCGGATTTCACAGGTCATTTTTTACAGAATTTGATTTCAAACTCCTTACCACACATTTGGGCCCCTAGAATGCCAGGGCAGTATAACTACCCCACAAGTGACCCCATTTTGGAAAGAAGACACCCCAAGGTATTCGCTGATGGGCATAGTGAGTTCATGGAAGTTTTTATTTTTTGTCACAAGTTAGTGGAATATGAGACTTTGTATGAAAAAAAAAAAAAAAATAAGCATTTTCCACTAACTTGTGACAAAAAATAAAAAATTCTAGGAACTCGCCATGCCCCTCACGGAATACCTTGGGGTGTCTTCTTTCCAAAATGGGGTCACTTGTGGGGTAGTTATACTGCCCTGGCATTTTCCAGGGGCCCTAATGTGTGGTAAGTAGGTAAATGACCTGTGAAATCCTAAAGGTGCTCTTTGGAATATGGGCCCCTTTGCCCACCTAGGCTGCAAAAAAGTGTCACACATGTGGTATCGCCGTATTCAGGAGAAGTTGGGGAATGTGTTTTGGTGTGTCATTTTACATATACCCATGCTGGGTGAGAGAAATATCTTGGCAAAAGACAACTTTTCCCATTTTTTTATACAAAGTTGGCATTTGACCAAGATATTTCTCTCACCCAGCATGGGTATATGTAAAATGACACCCCAAAACACATTCCCCAACCTCTCCTGAGTACGGCGATACCAGATGTGTGACACTTTTTTGCAGCCTAGATGCGCAAAGGTGCCCAAATTCCTTTTAGGAGGGCATTTTTAGACATTTGGATACCAGACTTCTTCTCACGCTTTGGGGCCCCTAGAATGCCAGGGCAGTATAAATACCCCACATGTGACCCCATTTTGGAAAGAAGACACCCCAAGGTATTCAATGAGGGGCATGGCGAGTTCATAGAAATTTTTTTTTTTTGGCACAAGTTAGCGGAAATTGATATTTTTAATTTTTTTCTCACAAAGTCTCCCGTTCCGCTAACTTGGGACAAAAATTTCAATCTTTCATGGACTCAATATGCCCCTCACGGAATACCTGGGGGTGTCTTCTTTCCGAAATGGGGTCACATGTGGGGTATTTATACTGCCCTGGCATTCTAGGGGCCCTAAAGCGTGAGAAGAAGTCTGGAATATAAATGTCTAAAAAATTTTACGGATTTGGATTCCGTGAGGGGTATGGTGAGTTCATGTGAGATTTAATTTTTTGACACAAGTTAGTGGAATATGAGACTTTGTAAGAAAAAAAAAAAAAAATTCTGCTAACTTGGGCCAAAAAAATATCTGAATGGAGTCTTACAGAGGGGTGATCAATGACAGGGGGGGTGATCAATGACAGGGGGGGTGATCAATGACAGGGGGGGTGATCAATGACAGGGGGGGTGATCAATGACAGGGGGGGTGATCAATGACAGGGGGGGTGATCAATGACAGGGGTGGTGATCAATGACAGGGGGGTGATCAATGACAGGGGGGTGATCAGGGAGTCTATATGGGGTGATAACCACAGTCATTGATCACGCCCGTGTAAGGCTTCATTCAGACGTTCGGATGCGTTTTGCGGATCCGATCCATCTATCAGTGCATCCGTAAAAATCATGCGGACATCTGAATGGAGCTTTACAGGGGGGTAATCAATGACAGGGGGGTAATCAGGGAGTCTATATGGGGTGATCACCACAGTCATTGATCACGCCCCTGTAAGGCTTCATTCAGACGTCCGGATGCGTTTTGCGGATCCGATCCATCTATCAGTGCATCCGTAAAAATCATGCGGACATCTGAATGGAGCTTTACAGGGGGGTAATCAATGACAGGGGGGTGATCAGGGAGTCTATATGGGGTGATCACCACAGTCATTGATCATGCCCCTGTAAGGCTTCATTCAGACGTCCGGATGCGTTTTGCGGATCCCATCCATGTATCAGTGCATCCGTAAAAATCATGCGGACATCTGAATGGAGCTTTACAGGGGGGTGATCAATGACAGGGGGGTGATCACCACAGTCATTGATCATGCCCCTGTAAGGCTTCATTCAGACGACCGGATGCGTTTTGCGGATCCGATCCATGTATCAGTGCATCCGTAAAAATCATGCGGACATCTGAATGGAGCTTTACAGGGGGGTGATCAGGGAGTCTATATGGGGTGATCACCACAGTCATTGATCATGCCCCTGTAAGGCTTCATTCAGACGTCCGGATGCGTTTTGCGGATCCGATCCATCTATCAGTGCATCCGTAAAAATCATGCGGACATCTGAATGGAGCTTTACAGGGGGGTAATCAATGACAGGGGGGTAATCAATGACAGGGGGGTGATCAGGGAGTCTATATGGGGTGATCACCACAGTCATTGATCATGCCCCTGTAAGGCTTCATTCAGACGTCCGGATGCGTTTTGCGGATCCGATCCATCTATCAGTGCATCCGTAAAAATCATGCGGACATCTGAATGGAGCTTTACAGGGGGGTAATCAATGACAGGGGGGTGATCACCACAGTCATTGATCATGCCCCTGTAAGGCTTCATTCAGACGACCGGATGCGTTTTGCGGATCCGATCCATGTATCAGTGCATCCGTAAAAATCATGCGGACATCTGAATGGAGCTTTACAGGGGGGTAATCAATGACAGGGGGGTAATCAATGACAGGGGGGTAATCAATGACAGGGGGGTGATCAGGGAGTCTATATGGGGTGATCACCACAGTCATTGATCACGCCCCTGTAAGGCTTCATTCAGACGTCCGGATGCGTTTTGCGGATCCGATCCATCTATCAGTGGATCCGTAAAAATCATGCGGACGTCTGAATGGAGCTTTACAGGGGGTTGATCAATGACAGGGGGGTAATCAATGACAGGGGGGTGATCAGGGAGTTTATATGGGGTGATCAGGGGTGATTAGGGGTGATCGGGGCTAATAAGGGGTTAATAAGTGACGGGGGGGGGGTGTAGTGTAGTGTAGTGGTGCTTGGTGGGACTTTACTGAGCTACCTGTGTCCTCTGGTGGTCGATCCAAACAAAGGGGACCACCAGAGGACCAGGTAGCAGGTATATTAGACGCTGTTATCAAAACAGCGTCTAATATACCTGTTAGGGGTTAAAAAAAACACATCTCCAGCCTGCCAGCGAACGATCGCCGCTGGCAGGCTGGAGATCAACTCTCTTACCTTCCGTTCCTGTGAGCGCGCGCGCCTGTGTGCGCGCGTTCACAGGAAGTCTCGCGTCTCGCGAGATGACGCGTATATGCGTGACTGTGCGCAGCGCTGCCACCTCCGGAACGCGATCCTGCGTTAGGCGGTCCGGAGGTGGTTAATGAGTTTTTTGGGTTCATTGAGAACATGGTTGTTGTTCAATAATAAAATTAATCCTCAAAAATACAACTTGCCTAATAATTCTGCACTCCCTGTATAAGGCCTCTCCTTATAGAGGAGTGATTTGTACACAATTGCAGAAGAATCAGCCTAAATTGTTCCTAGACATAATAAGATCCCATCAAACGCAATCTGTAATAAAAAGAGAAAAAAAACAAGAGCAGCAATGCAACATTGTAATATATTGGCAGAACTGCAATATAGAGTCGACCCAGGAAATATAAATGTAATGATATTATAAATCATATTGACCTCCATAGATCTGCAGGACTACAAGGCACAGATTCATGTTATTGATCATACCGTTCCCCTGCTGTGTGCACAGAGCAGTACACATGACCCTGCCACTGGGTTGCCATGGTAACAGTTCTCTGTACATTGCATCTGTCCATTACTGCCCACTCACAGCCAGGACAGTGCGACCTACCCAGACACAGAAATCCATCCAGGAGGTACAATACAATGTACGTCATGTTATTAATAATCTTAGCTTCTCAATGTCGTCATTGAATGACCCATGACAACAAGTACGTGCAAAAGACCTGTCACCTACCACTGTTATGTGCCAACCCACCAATATCTTTAACGGCCCCTACACACCCAAATTTGTTCTAGCATTTTTTGCCATTAAGAAAACACCATAGAAACAGCACACATTTTGGTTTTCTTTTATACCGCATGCAGCTTTTGTGGCAATTTTTCCTAAATTGTGTGAACTCCATTGTGGGGATGTCAAAACTCCAGAAAAAAACTCCAGAGCTTCAGCATGCTGTGTTTTTATTAAACAAATGCCAGAGACTCAAAAAACTCCAAGTAATGAACAAAGTGGCGAGTTGCAAAAAAAACAACTTGTGTGTCCTGCACTTCATATTTCCCATAGACTTTTAGCAAACATCTGGAGACGGCATTTTACCTCAAACACACCCAAAACTGCAGGTGCAAAAAATAATATTAAAACAATGAAAGTGCACAAAAAAACACTTAAAACATATGTTTGGACTAACTATAATATTGGCCATTATTCCTACAGTTAGGGCTCATGAACACGAACTTATTTGTTTCTGTTCAGTTTTTTTACAGGTCCGTATGCGGAACCATTTACTTCAATGGGTCCATAAAAAAACGGACATGACATTTCCATATGTCCGTTCCACAAAAAAAATAGAACATGTCCTATTCTTGTTCGTTTTGCTGATAAAGGCATTGTTACAATGGATCCAGAAAAAAACGGATGCAATATGGATATCACACGGATGTCATATTTTTTTTTATGTGGATATGTGTTTTGCGGACCGCAAAATATATACGGTTGTGTGCATGAACCCTTAACTTGAAGCTCAACAACAGGGAATCCTAGTTCATTTTTATTACAATTAGTATTCGTCAAAAACCACAAGTTCTCAATGTCTGCTCGATATATATGTATGTATGCTGGATGCACATGGTGACACATTTAATTCAGTCTTGCATATGACTTAGGGCTCATGCACACGACCATATGTATTTTGTGGTCCGCAAAAAATACAGATGACGTCTGTGTGCATTCCCCTAATTGAACAGACAATAATAGGACATGTTCTATTTTTTTGGAGGAACGGAAATACGGACATGCGAAAACGGAATGCACACAGATTACCTTCCGGGTTTTTTTTTGGGCGGACCCATTAAAATAAATAGTTCCGCATATGATCCGCAAAAAAAAAACGGAACCGACACAGAAAATACGTTCATGTGCATGAGCCCTAACTTAAAATAACGAATCCTACAACGCTGTGAAGAAGTATCACCTACGGTTCTTCAGCGTGTTCAAGAAGACTAGATTAAGTGTTTAACCATGTGCATTCAGCAGAAAGATATCTTTTATGACATTCCATTCTAAGACATTTAAAGAGGTTTTCCGGATTGGTCATCATTGTCTGAACGGTGAGGGTCCGACACCCTGGACCTCCACCGATCAGCTTATTGATAAGGCACCAGCACTCGCAGTAATACCGGAGCCTTCTCTCAGCTTAGTCTAGGCCACATCACATTCATTTTTTACGTGGCCAAGGTGCAGCTCAGTCCACTGAAGTGAATAGGGCCGAGCGCAATGCCAAGCACAGCCGCTATACAATGAACAATGCTTTGCTTGGTGAGCAGAGAGAAGACCACAGTGCTACTGCAAGCCATGGAAACCCATCATGAAGCTCCTGGCACATAGTTTTTGTGGAGGTTTGTACTCTTCATTATTTAGTAAGCAGATCGTTGACACTTTTATGCACTATGTCCCTCAGCACTTCACAAACCGCTCTATAAGTGTTTGATTTTATTCACCTGTGACAATAGGAATGAATGAAACACCGGATTTCAATGATTAACTCCTTAGTTACTGGCAATTAACTTTTTTACAATGGCCACTAAGGTGCCTAGTTTAAGCACTGCATGGGTCTCCTTTATTGGCCTGTATCGTCAGGAGCATTGATCCAGGCCATTTAACTCCTTAGATGCCACAGTCAATAGTGACCGTGGCATCTAAGCAGTTTAGAAGATATGAGATTGTAGGGTGGTGATGTCATAGCATGGCAGCTAGAGACCTAATAAAGGCCTGCCTTTAATGATTGCCTCTGGCGCAGCCCGATCTGTCAGTATTAGGCCTCATGCACACGACCGTTTTGTGCATCCGCGTCCGTTCCGTCATTATCACAGTTTAGCGGAGGTCCCATTCATTTCTATGGAGCTGTGAAAAAAAACTGATAGTCCTCCGTTTTTTCTCCGCGTCCGTGATTCCAGTCCGTCAAAAAAATGTAACCTGTCCTATTCTTGTCAGTGGAAAACGGAGGACAGACCCATTCAAGTCAATGGGTCCATCAAAAAAAAAAACAGATGCACAACAAAATCGGACACGGACCACTGAAGCCAAATCACTGACAGTGAAAAAACACTGTCGTGTGCATGAGGCCTTATACTGACAGTACAATACACAGTACTGCATATAGAATCGATTAGTAAATTTCCTGTCAAAGTCTGTTTTGGAATTAATTAATTGTAAAAATAAATAAAATTTGGTATCGGCAAAAAAATATATATATATATATGGTATCGCCGTGTTGGTACCAACCCATACTGTATTATTATTGCATAATTTATCCCGTACAGTGAATGAGGTTAAAAAAAAAAATGCCAGAATCACAGTTTTTTGCTCATTAGCCATGAAAATACTGCCACTCAATGCACCCATGACCTTGGATGAGACTGTATGGGGGAGCTCCGCTTTCACACTTGCCTAATGCATTAGGCTACTTTCTAATTTTACTTGGTGCGGATCCATCATGGATCTGCACAGACAGATCCGCATCGGTAATACAACCACATGCATTCGTTCAGAACGGATCAGTTTGTATTATCTTTAACATTGCCAAAACGGATCCATCTTGAACACCATTGAAAGTCAATGGGGGACGGATCCGTTTTCTATTGTGTCAGTGAAAACAGAGCCGTCCCCATTGACTTACATTGTGTGTCAGGACAGATCCGTTTCCGCGCGGTGCAATGCCAATCACGCATTGCACCACGCGGAAAACTCGCTTGTCTGCAAGGGGCCTAAGTCTTAAAACAGGTTAGGCTGCGTTCATATTTCAGTTATTTGGTCAGTTATTTTAATCCGTTATTGTGAGCCAAAACCAGGTGCGGGTCAAAAACTCAGAATAGGTGCAAATCAAATAAGTACACCTGATCTCTGTGTAGGCTTCACTACTGGTTTTGGCTCACAGTAGCTGATGGAAATAACTGAAGTGTGAACGCAGCCTTAGGCCTCATGCACACGACCATATGTATTTTGCAGAACGGAACAGCTAGCCCCTAATAGAACAGTATTATCCTTGTCCGTAATGCGGACAATAATAGAACATGTATTTTGCGGAACGGAAATATGGACATACGGAAACGGAATGCACACGGAGTAACTTCCATTTAAATAAATGATTCCGTATACGGTCCGCAAAAAAAACGGTGTGTGCATGAGGCCTTACTAAGATTCAAAACAGGCTGGTTACTGTGGGATTAAGAGGTGTGTCCAGTCCATATAGTATATGTATATAAATATATACACTGCTCAAAAAAATAAAGGGAACACTAAAATACCACATCCTAGATCTCAATGAATGAAATATTCCAGTTGTAAATCTTTATTCATTACATAGTGGAATGCGTTGAGAACAATAAAACATAAAAATGACCAATGTAAATCAAATTTAATATCCCATGGAGGTCTGGATTTGGAATGATACTCAAAATTAAAGTGGAGAATTAAATTTCAGGCTGATCCAACCTCAGTGGAAATGCCTCAAGATAAGGAAATGAGTGCTCCACGTGCCTGTATGACCTCCCTACAACGCCTGGGCATGCTCCTGATGAGACGGCTGATGTCCTCCTGAGGGATCTCCTCCCAGACTTAGATTAAAGCATCAGTCAACTCCTGGACAGTCTGTGGTGCAACGTGGTGTTGATGGATGGAACGAGACATGATGTCACAGATGTGCTCGATTGGATTCAGGTCTGAGGAACGGGCAGGCGAGTCTATAGCATCAATGTCTTCATCGTGCAGGAAATGCTTCAGCCACATGAGGCCTAGCATTTTGCATCATTAGGAACCCAGGGCCAACTGCACCTGCATATGGTCTCACAAGGGGTCTGAGGATCTCATCTCGGTACCCAATGGCAGTCAGGCTACCTCTGGCGAGCACATGGAGGGCTGTGTGGCCCTCCAAAGAAATGCCTCCCCACACCATTACTGACCCACTGCCAAACCGGTCATGCTGGAGGATGTTGCAGGCAGCAGAACGTTCTCCACGGCGTCTACAGACTCTGTCACGTCTGTCACATGTGTTCAGTGCGAACCTGCTCTTATTCGTGAAGAGCACAGGGCGCCAATGTCGAATCTGCCAATCTTAGTGTTCTCTGGCAAATGCCAATCGCCCTGCACCATGTTGTCCTGTAAGCACAACACCGACCTGTGGACATTGGGCCCTCATACCACCCTCATGGAGTCTGTTTCTGACAGTTTGAGCAGACACATGGATATTAGTGGACTCCTGGAGGCCATTTTGCAGGCCCCTGGCACTGTTCCTCCTTGCACAAAGGAGGAGGTAACGGTCCTGCTGCTGGGTTGTTGCCCTCCTACGGCCCCCTCCACGTCCCCTGGTGTACTGGCCGGCCTCCTGGAATCTGCTCCATGCTTTAGACAATGTGCTGACAGACACAGCTAACCTTGCCATAGCTTGCATCGATGTGCCATCCTGGATGAGCTGCACTATCTGAGCAATTTCTGTGGGTTGTAGACACCGCCTCATGCTACCTCTAGGGGTGAGAGCAATGACAAAATGCAAAAGTGACTAAAATAGCCAAAAAGGATGAGAACAGAGAAATAGTCTGTGGTCACCAGCTGCAGAACCACTACTTTATAGGGGTTGTTTTGCTAATTGCGATCATTTCTACCTGTTGTCTGTTCAATTTGCACAACAGCAGGAGAAATTGATTCACAATCATTGTTGCTTCATAACTGGACAGGTTGATTTCACAGAAGTCTGATTGACTTGGAGTTAGGCCTCATGCACACGAACGTATTTTCCTTCCGTGTCCGTTCCGTTTTTTGTTTTTTTTTGCAGACTGTATACGGAACCATTAATTTCAATGGGTCCCCAAAAAACCCGAAATTAATCCGTGCATTCCGTTCCGCAAAAAAATAGAACATGTCCTATTATTGTCCGCATTACGGACAAGGATAGGACTGTTCTATTAGGGGCCAGCTGTTCCATTCTGCAAAATATGGAATGCACACGGATGTCATTCGTATTTTTTGCGGACCGCAAAAAACTATCTGCTGCACTGTGGTGGGATAGAGTGCCACTGCAGTGAGCCCAAGAAAACAGTGACCTATATAGTTATTAAATGATTTCTGCTTTTGTAACATAGAATTATAATGCTGCGTGTCCCTGCCCGACATCCTCTGTAATGAATTGTAGTGACGGAATTAAGTCAGTACAATTAATTACGGCCAATGTCGGGCAGGGACACGCAGCATTATAAATCATTTTAATGCTTTGAAGTCCGAGTTGGATGCTAATGTCTGTAAAGCGCGGAATATAGTAGCGCTATATAAGTGCATAAAATAAATATTAGAAGAGCAGAGTTCAGGGCAGGAAAACATGCTCCCACACGAATCATGTTTCTCGCAGTAAACTTGCTCGTCTGAAACTGGCCTAATACTGTAAGTACAACAACCTGTTTAAAAAAAGGAGCATAGTTTTTGCCTGCCCTTAGGAGGAACCACCCTGCTGGTTGCATTGAATTGCCTAAAGTAAAGTGTTGCACCCAATGTCTGGATGATTATGTCTAAAGTCAGTTAGTGAAGTGCAGAGTGCATTTTTTGTGGCTCGGGTGCGGACCCATTCACTTCAATGGGGCCGCAAAAGATGCAGACAGCACTCCGTGTGCTGTCCACATCCGTCGCTCCGTTCCGTAGCCCCACAAAAAAAAAATAGAACATGTCCTATTCTTGTCTGTTTTGCGGACAAGGATAGGCATTGTTACAATGGATCCGCAAAAAAAAGGATGGCATACGGACGTCATCCGTTTTTTTTGAGGACCGCAAAACACAAACATTTGTGTATGTAAGCTAAAGAAGACTATTTTAAAGAGACACTTTGGCCTAGTAATTTAGATAATTTAGGGCTCATGCACATGACTGCTGGATGTTTTGCGGTCCACAAAACACGGATTCCGGGCATGTGCATTCAGCATTTTGCGGAACGGCCGGCCCCTAATAGAACAGATGTCCTTAATGCGGACAAGAATATAACATGTTCTATAATTTTGCAGAATGGCCATTCGAACATACAGACATGGAATGTCATTTCCATTTTTTGCAGCCCCATTAAAGTGAATGGTTTCGCATACGGGCCGCAAAAATAAACTTAACGGACACGGAAAAAAAATACATTCCTGTGCAAGAGCCCTAACTGTGCAGCCACATGAGATCTGTAGAATCTGCATTTTCTGAACAACTGCCAGTCCATTTCATGCTAAAGAACTGTCCTGGTATGTTTGCATTTGAATTCTTCAGTAAATAATGGTTCTAGTGAACAACTGCCTCCTTATTGCTTCCTTCACTACTACACTGCAAAGTGTTGATGTTATGACCCAGAACCCTGCCTGGCACCTCAAAACTTTCAATACCAAGGGCACCACAACTTTCACCAGGCAGGAGAACCCCAAGAGCCAGAGTTTGCCCCAAAGAGAAGAAAGGTGTGTCCTTCCACATCACTGCATGCTGCCCTAGGGAGCATCAGAACAGTGACTACTACTACTACTTCACCCATCTGGGCATTCATCCACACAGGCCCCTGTGGCCTGGTCACTGCAGGGACAGTGGGGCAGATTTAAGTTGCATTCTCACCTGCGGCAGAGGTTCTTTTAGGAGCCTCTGTCATAGATTCTAATCAAGACTCCAATTACCTGTGATTGCCAATGGACATCTGATTTGCAAGCAAAGCATAGGTTTTACCTCCAAAATCGTGGGGCCATTGGCTGCATGTGTCAGCCGCCTGTAGCCCTCTCCTAAGGCCTCATGCACACGACCGTGCCGCAAAAAACAGAAGGCGCCCGTGTTGCCTTCCGCAATTTGCGGAACGGGCGCCAGCAATATAAATGCCTATTCTTGTCCGCAAAGCGCGAACAAGAATAGGACATGTTATATTTTTTTAGCAGGGCCGCGAAACGGAGCCACGGATGCGGACAGCACACGCAGTGCTGTCCGCATCTTTTGCGGCCCCATTGAAATAAATGGGTCCGCATCCGAGCCGCCAAAACGGCGGCTCGGATGCGGACCCAAACAACGGTCGTGTTGTGCATGAGGCCTTAAGCATCAGCTTTTCAAGGGATAACAGCTGAAGAGTTAGTCGTTATAGGACTGGCCTAATGAAATAGGGGATGTCTGAGATGGAGAACATCTTTAAAGTGAATCTCCACCTTTTTCGGTCCAGACTTTGGCGCTCATTAATTTTGTTACCACTTTCTGCCCACCCACGTGCAGTTACTGGCTAATGGCACATTAGTATCATTAGCTTGTCAATGGAAATGCTGCCTGAGCCATTACTTTGGCAGTCAGACTGACAGCCTGATCCTGAATTAATCAGTTGCCAGACAATAAAAACTCCTGAACACAGTGCTCATATATTATTATTACTTCCTTCTTTTCCACCGATGCATCTCTCCAGGCAGTTTTTAAAGGGCCAGGCACACATCAACTGGATGTCCATACTTTGCATACTTTTTGCACACTGCTACCCCTTTCAGTTCATTGGCTGCACAGTTACACAACGATCAATGGTTGTGCAATGGGTTTTGCAGGTGAGATCGCTGTGTAGCTTCAGCCTAACAAACAGCAGGAGTTTGCTTTGGTCAGTACTCTTTTTTTACTTGTTATTCATAAAGATGTCCGGGTTTGTGCAATGCAACACTTGTATGGCTGTTGTTTTTTTTCTCTAGTAACCTTGGGAGATGTCTTATTTGCAGATGTCTGGTTTATATGGGAACATTAAGTCATAAGGCTATCCCAGCCAGTGAGTGCAAGTGTCAAGCAACCTTAGGCCTCATTCACAAAACAGCATTTTCAGTCCGCCTCCGATCTGCATTTTATGCGTATCGCACGCAGACCCATTTATTTGTATGGGGCTGCAAAAAAAATGAGGACAGCACACGGATATCATCGCTGTGTTGTCCGCATGCATGTGGCTGTTCCACAAATAATAGTACATGTCCTATTATTGTCCATTTTGTGGATCAGAATATGCATTTTGACAATAAGGCCCACAAAAAGTACGGGACGCACATGGCCGGTATCCGCATTTTTGCAGACCGCATAACTGATACGGCCTGTGAATGTAGCCTTATAAACCACCTCCTCTTTCTCAAAACCCTCAGAGGAAAAGGACAAGGTGGACAACTGTAAGTTCTGGGAGATTGCAAGTAATAAAAGTAAACATGAAAATTTTGGGTTATCATTACATGTGCTACGGTGTGCTTCCTGAACTACATGTGATGTAGTTAATGATGCAGGACCCCTCATGTGCGGATAATGTGACTTCCAAGGGACAGGTTGTTACACTTGAGGTTGCACAGATTATCGCTAACAAGTGATCATAGTAACACTCATTAGCGATGATCGGGTAGTGTAAATGTGCCGCCGATTACCTGTTGAACAAGTGAAATGCTCATTCATTGGGTACTCCGATCTTTTCTGCGTACGCAAATATGATCGTTTACTGGCAGCAGGTGGTGCTGTGTAAACACAATCTCCAGCCGGCAAACAACGAGTCAGTATGGGGAAGAGCAATGGCATTAGTAATCGCTCCTCCCCATACTCTGGGGGAGATCGCTGCATGTAAATACATGCAAATTGGGAACGCTTCCCTCCCAACAATCTGCTGTAATATCGTCCCATATAAAAGGACCTTTAGGGCAGGATGTGGAAGTGCTGAGGTGTCTTCCATGTGTCAGAGTCATTAGGGATAAGAGACATATTGTTAGGTTTGCAAATTATGATAGGGTAGTTCATCTTGTAGCACATCTTGCCACCAATAATTTGATAAATCAAACAAACGAGTCAAAAATATTAGACTTGGTCATTTATTTCTGGACAATAATCCAATATCACATGTCTATGAGTGGAAAAAGTATGTGAACCTTTGCTTTCAGTATCTGGTGTGACCACCTTGTGCAGCAATAACTGCAACTAAGCGTATCTGGTAACTGGTGATTAGTCCTGCACATTGGGTTGGAGGAATTTTAGCCCATTCCTCAGTACAGCTTCAACTCTCTTCAGGTCCTTCCATAACATTTCTGTTGCATTAAGATCAGGACTTTGACTTGGCCATTTCAAAACTTTAACTTTATTCTTCTTTAACCATTCTTTGGTGGAATGACTTGTGTGCTTAGGGTCATTGTCTTTCTGCATGACCCTCATTCTCTTGAGATTCAAACTCATGGACAGATGTCCTGACATTTTCCTTTAGAATTTGCTGGTATAAGCGTACTTTCACACTTGCGGCAGGACGGATCCGACAGGGTGAACAGCCTGTCGGATCCGTCCTGCCGCAAGTGTGAAAGTACCCTTATACCAGCAAATTCTAAAGGAAAATGTCAGAGAGAGTTGAAGCTGTACTGAGGAATGGGCTAAAATTCCTCCAACCCGATGTGCAGGACTACACTTTCAGTACCGAGCCACTTTTCATAATAAATCTCAGGACGATTTTTGCAAATCTGACGTGTCACTTTATGTGGTAATAACTTTGGAACGCTTTTACTTATCCAAGCCATTCGGAGATTGTTTTCTTGTGACACATTGTTTGTGATGTCAGTCATAAATTTGAGTCAATATATTTCACCTTTATTTATGAAAAAATCCCAAATTTACCAGAAATTTAGAAAAATTTGCTATTTTAAAAACTTACATTTCTCAACTTTTAAAACAGAAAGTGATACCTAATAATATATTTATTACTTAACATTCCCCATATGTCTAGTTTATATTGGCATCATTTTGTAAATGTCATTTTATTTTTTTAGGATGTTAAAAGGCTTAGAAGTTTAGAAACAATTCTTAAAAATTTTAACAAAATTTCCAAAACCATTTTTTTAAGCACAAATTCAATTATAAAGTGATTTTGAGGGGCTTATGTATTTGAAACCACCCATAACCTAATTTTAGAAACTACACCCCTCAAATTATTCAAAACTGATGTTACAAACTTTGTTAACCCTTGAGGTGTGCCACAAGAATTAAAGGGAGGACTTCCGGTTCCGGCGCTGTGATGCAGGATGCGGAGTGCTAGAGCTCCGGACACCGCCCACCGAAACCTAGCCCCTGCTCCATCATCGCGACATATTACAGGGACTGGAACGTGAGAGGTCGGTCTGCTGCATACGGCACAAGTTGGTCCATGGACCGTTATCTTCTGAGGAGCGGGAGCAGAATAACAACGAGCGGCAAAGGCACACGTGGGGAGAGTACGCTTGGCAAGATGGAGGATTCCCATTCAGCCTCACCAGCGAGGCTGTTAAGCTCACAGGTGGGGGAGCAACCGTCCGTCATATCCCACCCGAGCTCTACTAGCGGGAGATAAGATTTCAATTGCAATACCTGGCTCATTTGAAAGTAACTATGCGGGATGGCTCTGTGCGGTTCTACAGAGATCCCCAGGAGGAAGAACAGATCTCCGAGAGGACGCAGAACAGCTGCGAGAAGGAGCTAATCATACCAGCCCGTGCTACGTATGTGGTGCAATACAGCATGCTAAAACATGCCACCGCAAAGTCAAGGCCTTTACAAGATGTTGGAGAGACTAAAGTTCAAGGTTTCTCAAAAGAGCATAGTTAATAATTGTGTGGTTACAGATAATCTGCCATAATATGTTATGTTGCATATTTGTTGGGGTTGACTGTCGGGTGGACGGGAAAGGGCAGAGTCGGGGACTTGAGGGATCAGGCTAGGTCCATCGGGCTCTTGTTGGACGTATTGATTATAGGGTATAGCCCAGTGTCGAGGCGCTACCGAGTGGTGGCAGTAATTGTCCTGCAGCACAGAAAAAAGGGAGTTGTAAACAAAAGTTAAGTTAGGGGGGTGAAGTTATAGTTTTAATCGTGATATAATTTCTGCTTGTGTTACTTTCATATTCAGGGGTTAAGGGAAGCCCATTTTGCTTTAGAAGTACTACTTAGGTGGTGTTAAATTTAGACCTATTGCCCTAACTACCTCAGCCCGACACAATGAAGGTGGTATCGTGGAATGTGGATGGTTTACGCTCACCACAGAAAAGGTGGAGGGTTCTCAGGCATCTCAAAAAGATTAAACCCGATATAGTTCTACTACAGGAATCTCCCCTAGGTCAGGAAGATTTTTCCAGAATGGAAAAGCTGTGGGTTGCACAGGTGGTAGGCTCACCGGCGATTAATAGGAAGGCGGGAGTATTGGTCCTTATTAATGGGCAGCTCAACTGCCAGGTACTGAGGTCTGAGTCCGATAGCCAGGGTAGGTGGGTTCATGTGTTGTTGAAGGTACAGGAAACTCAATATAGCTTATATAATATCGATGGACCGAACCATAACAATGCGCGATTCTATAGGGAGTTGGAAGAGCTCCTGCTGCAAGATACTTGTCCCAATAAGATAGTAGGGGGGACTTTAATACTGTCCTCAGTGAGCTAGAAGATAGGAAGCGTAATGTCACTGGGGAACAAAATACCAGATCTAGGGATGGAATAATGTCAAAACTGCTGCAGGTGATTGAGATGGTGGATCCCTGGCGACAGCTACATCCTGATGAAAGATGTTACTCCTTTTACTCTCATGCGAGGGATTTGTGGTCCCGGATAGACTATATCCTAGTGCATCATTCTTTGAGAGGGAGGGTAGAGCAGGTGAGTGTGGGAGACTTGGTGATAGCAGATCATGCGCCGGTGGAATTAATCCTAGGTGCAGATTATCCAAGAGGCCCGGACTATCTATGGAGATTCCCTTCCCAGTTATTATCCCATGAAGATTTCCAGAATAAACTAGTGGGATGGTGGGAAGAATACCCGGAAGCTAATCAGGAACATATGGAGGATCCCGGTCTGTTCTGGCACGCATCTAAGGTGGTAATGAGGGGAAGGATAATGAACTATGTGTTCGAGATGAAAAAGAAGGTGCTGGTACAACAGGAAGAAGCTAGCGCTAGAGTTAGGACTTCATACACTGTTTTCCTAGGGAATCCCACCGAAGCAAATAAGAAAAGTTGGGTGGAGGCGCGGCGAGACTTTGACAGGCTCACTAAAGATAGGGAGTCTTTACGGTTCACGGCCTATGAAGCCATCTTACATAAATTTGGCAATAAGGCTGGCCGTCTGCTGAAAAACCTGGCGAAGGGTAGGAGGCGCCCGCAGTTCATTTCGGCCCTTAAAAATTCTGACAGTAAAGTGGTCACTGACCCGGCAGGAATCAGTAGAATAGTGGGAGACTATTACAAATCTTTATATGAGGATCAGACTACTACTAGCTTAGTTGACACCCTTTTAGATAAAGTACAATTACCATTGCTCACACAAGATCAGGTTACGCAGCTGAATGCGGGCATAACCATAGAAGAACTCCAGGCAGTTATTCGCCACCTGGGCAACTCCAAAGCCCCAGGCCCTGACGGATATACGGGGGAGTACTACAAAGCGCTGCTCACCCAGATATCCCCAGTTCTCCTGAGTCTCTATAACGCGGTGCTAGAGGGAAATGCGCTCCCTGATAGAGAGAATGTGTCCTACATTAAGCTGCTGCCCAAGGCAGGTAAAGATCCGCTAGACCCAGGGTCATACAGACCCATTTCTCTCATTAACATTGACACGAAAATACTGTCCAAAGTTATGGCTGACCGCCTGGCGACCATGTTGCCTACCCTGATTGCCCCTGAGCAGGTAGGATTTGTGCAGGGGAGATCCACAGTTATCAATCTAAGGAATGTGCTAACGGTTTTAGACAGGGTCAGCCAGGACCTTGGGGAGGGAGAGACCCCAGCCATGCTCACCATCGACGCTGAAAAAGCTTTTGACAATGTGAGGTGGGCATGGCTGGAGGCGGTACTGGATAGAATGGGATTTGTTGGGCATTTTAGGAACTTTTTATCCCGGCTTTACGAAAACCCCAAAGCAAGAGTGTACACTCAGGGTTTCCTTTCAAGTCCTTTTCCCCTACAGAAAGGTACACGTCAAGGATGTCCCATATCGCCTCTCCTCTTCAATTTAGCTCTAGAACCACTGGCCAGGAGACTGAGCCAGTCCGACCTCTTTGAGGGGATTAGGGTTGGCAAAACGTGACTGAAAACAGCTTTATTTGCTGATGACATTATTCTCTTCTTAGCTAGACCACAAGACCATATAGAGAGAATATTTGAAGAACTGAAGGTGTTTGGCACATATTCGGGGTACCGAGTAAATATGGCCAAATGCGAGCTATTAACTTTGTTTCCAGATACCAGGGGTTCACAGGGGTGGGTAGCGAAACTTCCTATCACTAGGGCCAAGGCCCATATTACATACTTGGGCATCAAGGTAGGGAAGCAGCCTCACTCCTTATATCAACTGAACTTTCCATCATTGATCTCTAAGATATTGGCAGACCTAGATAGATGGATCAACCTCCCTCTTTCTTTGGCGGGGCGTTTTCATCTAATAAAAATGATGGGGATGTCCAGATTGTTGTACCCGTTGCAAACCATCCCACTTTTGCTTAGACATGCTGATATACACCGATTAGAACGGGGTTTCTCAAGATTCTTGTGGAAAGGAAAAAGGCCACGTATTTCCTTAGACAAGTTGAAACTGAGAAGGGAACATGGGGGACTGAATTTTCCAGACGTGAACGGTTACAATTTGACGTCATCTGCTAGACTGGGCTAACAAGACATCCTATTATTCTAACTTGAAATTGGAAATGCAGTTGGCCTTACCCTCAGATCTCATGGTTTTGGTACACACTAGCATACCCAAGCTTCCAACCTTTGTCAAGAGATCACTTATATTGAGAGACACGATCCTCACGTGGAAAATTTTGAGAAAACAGTTTCAATTGTCCTATCAATTCTCCAAGCATCTCCCGCTGTCTCATAACCCGGGATTTCAGGTGGGCGGAAATAGTAGGCTATTTGACAAATGGGCCCGGAAAGGGATAACTAAAATGGGAGACTTGTTCAGAGAAGGGGAGGACCGTTGGGCTACTTTACAGGAGTTAGAAGAAAGATGGGGATTGCAGGAACCAAACTTCCTACCCTATATGCAAGTTAGGAGCTATAGTAAAAGCCTTATCAGAGATTTGTCTCGGGAATGGACCCGGAATAAGTTTGATCTCTTCCTCAAGACTTCGGTTAGACCTCCAATTTCCTCCTTGTATCATTTACTGAGGGACAAATGGAGATCTAAGGATAGGAAAAAAATCTTTGACAAATGGAAAGTACTGTTGGGTGAGGAAGATGTATATCCACACATCTGTTCAGGATTGGCTGACCTGTATCGTGCGGTCACAAATGAACAGTGGCGTGAGACGCAGATCAAAATATTACATCATGCAATCTATGGCTTTAATATACCAGGTAAAATGGGTGATACTAACAGGCTGATGGCATGTCCCAAGTGTAAATTGGGTGGGTCGGATCTATTTCATGGGCTTTGGGCTTGTCCATTGCTGGTTAATTTTTGGTCACAGATGAGTCAGATGCTAGGTGACGTTAGTAGTTTCAAAGGGAAAATCTCCCCAATGTTGGCTATCACACATGCAATTGTCCAATCCACTTTATCTACAGGGAACGACTGGGAGGGTGGTACCTTACACCTAGCGCCGTTGGGTCATAAACTCTTGATAGTAGAAAAGCGTTGTATATTAAAGTTGTGGTTGGAACCGGCAGTTCCATCACGAGACATGGTCATTTCTCAACTAAAACATGTATTCCACCTAGAGTAGCTTGAAGCCCTAAACAATAAGGAACTTCTGGGGAGAAAACTTTACCAGGGGTGGAAGAAGTTTCTGATCAGTTATATTCCTGTTTCAGAGTACCCTCGAATTATGTCTCCATTCAAGTTAACATCCTGGTATCTAAAGGAGGACTTAAAGGATGGCCTGGGGGTTCTGAAAGTAGATAAAATTGGGCTGAGTATTTAGGGTAGTTGGACTCGATTTATCGGGGTAGAGGGCATATTAATAGCCATAGATCAGGTAGAGGAGGGAGGGGATAGACTGAGGAAGAATTAGGGGGGAAGAGGTTGGGGCGTGGGGAGGGATATGTAACAGGATGTTTTAATTTTGTTGCAAAGACAATTGTTCCCAGTACATGTGTTTGATTGACAATTGAATGTTGATATTCATAATATTTTTTATCAAATACTGATGTAAAATTGACATGTTCTATGGTATGTCGATGCTGTCATACATAAGGAAAAAAATAACGAAAATCCAATAAAGAATTGTTAAAAAAAAAAAAAGAATTAAAGAGAAATGGAGGTGAAATTTCAAAATGAAAATTTTTTTTTCCTTCAGATTTTCCATTTTTGCTTTAACATAGCAAGGGTTAAAAGGAAAATAAACCTCATTATTTATTACCCTGATTCTGCAGTTTACAAATCCCACCAAAAATGTGCTAAAAAACGGATGCATGAGCGCATGACAGGGTTCAAAAGGGGAGGAGCGCCATAGGGCTTTTGGAGGACAGATTTTGCAGGATTGGCTTTTGGGAGCCAAAAGTGACCCCATTCTGGAAAATACACCCCTCAAAGAATATTTCAAGGTGTGTAGTGAGCACTTTGACCCATCAGGAGTTTCACAGAATTAGGAAACACTTGGCTGTGAAAATGAAAAATTGCTATTTTGTTTCCAGAAAAAGTTGCTTTACACCAACATTTTTCACTTTCACAAGGAGTAACAGGACAAAATGCACCAAAAAGGAGCCTGCTCTTGTTCTCCTGTGCATCTCCTTCTCCCAGACTGTAGCGCTGGCCAATCACAGCGCTCATCTCATAGCCTGAGGTTTTTTTCTCAGCTGAGCGCTGCGATTGGCCAGCACTCCAGCCTGGGAGAAGGAGATGCCCAGGAGAACAAGAGCAGGCTCCTCCCAGTTGAGCCGAAAATCTGAAGATACTGGAGGCTATACCGGGAGAACGGAGCGGCGCCAAGGGATAATAGTAAGTTCAGGGAGATCCCTGGGTGGCGCGCCGCTCTCCATGTCAGCATACTTAGTTTAGATTTTTTATTGTAATGAAAGGTTCTCTTTAAGTATTGATTGGAATTAATTACAGGCCATGGTATTACTGTAAATTGGAGTGTGATGCAAAACATCCGCATTCCAATACTGAGTAATCTTAGTTTTTTTTAACAAGGCCCATATGCAACACGAGCCCCCAAAAGATCATCATCTCTGCTGCATTTCCTGGGGTCCAACCTTGGGGTTTAGTGTATGGCGTTGTGGGGTTCTGAGAAATAAATTGCTGGGTGTATAAATTTGTTTGGGTTACCATCAAATTTATAAAATCTTCAGAGAAAAAGATTAAAAAAAAAAAATTTCTGTGAAGCCTGCACAATCTGTCTGAAACCCAGGAATTTGGGGCTGATAATCCTCAGGGTGTGCGGTCCATGTAGGCTCACTCTGGGGGGCTGCCTCCTCTGCTACCCTGGGGCGCCTTCTAGAGGGTCCCTCATCAGCAGATAATGATGATGGTGAGGGGGTAGAGGAAAGTGGCAGACTCATTATCGGAGGCAAGTTATTAGCTGTTCAGAGGTGCAGTAATATGTTCTAAAGCCTTTTTTGGGATGTATTAGTGCAAAAAAACAGGGATTATTAGCCGTGTGGTGAAATGAGAAAATTATAGCCTTTTTTTGGGGGTGTATAAGTGGAAAAAAATAAGGGCTCATTTGCCGTTCAGTGGTGCAGTTATATGTTTTAAAGCCTTATTTGGGGTATATTAGTGGAAAAAATAAGGGCTCATTTGCCGTTCAGTGGTGCAGTTATATGTTCTAAAGCCTTTTTTGGGGTGTTTTAGTGGAAAAAAGGGCTTATTAGCCGTTGTGTGGGGAAGTGAGAAAATTGCAGCTTTTTTTGGGGTGTATTAATTTCCTTTTTATTTATTTATTTGATCTAACAGTATGTCAGGCAGAGAAGTGCCAGGCCCTGCACAGGGGAGGGGCAGAGGCCTAAATGTTTCTGGCGCAGGCACAGGTCGCAGCAGAGTAAGGGGGCGTGGCAGCAGGAGTCGCAGCGAGAGGCCTGAGCTCCCAGTGTCATCTAGCGGTCGTGTCTTGACCAGCAAACCAGCAGTTCTTGAATGGTTGACTCTGTCATCCACTTCGTCCCAAGTGATATCAGACACCCCCAGCTAAGAGCCAGTGGGTTCGTCAGACACAACCCATAGTTCACATGGCCCGGGAGCAGGCCCTGTGCCCTCACCTGTCCTCAACCTGCCTCTGTCCTTTTCAGTTCCCTCAGCCAGAGAAGTATTATATGCTGTGGGCTCAGATCCACTATACAGCGAGGACGAGCTACTAGAAGACAGTCAGCAGCTACTGCCCAGCCAAGATCTGGAGGAGACATCCAGAGTGGCGTGGGAGCTGGTGTTGCGAGCGGTCATGCTCCTGGCTCAGGGACCGTTGAGGAGGACATTAGTGATGTGCAGACAGTACTCTATGATGATGCAACTGATCGCAATTGGGAGCCGGGTGACAAAGGGGCTTCATCATCATCGGAAGAAGACGGTGGCAGCTTGCGCTTGAGGCAGCGGCGGAGCCAGCAAGTCGCTAGCGTGGGCGGGTGTCAGCAGCAGGGCCAGCGCTTCCATTAAGGCAAGGGGGGCAATTGCCCCCGAGACCCCAAGTCCTTAGTGGCCCCCGCCGGCCCGCAACTAAATATATTTTCGTGGGCCCCGTGGCGGAAAGTGGGGGCAGCGGTGGACAGTCACACAGGGAGATGAGCGCCTCCATTGTGGAAGAGCTCATCTCCATAGTCATCTGCATCGCCGTCCTCAGGACAGCCATACAGATGGCTGTGCAGGGGAGAGGTGTGCCCCTTCCCTGTTCCTCTGATAGACTGCCGGCACTAGGCCGGCAGCCTATCATGGGCCGGTGCGGGCGGCGTGATGACGTCATGGCGCCGCCTGAGTTGTACAGCGCAGGACACAGGCCAGAAGAGGCCTGCATCGCATCACTAACATGGAGGTAAGTATGTGTTTGTTTGTTTTTTATATATATGTACAATACTGGCGGCTACTGATATGAGGGGGGCTCTGGCTACTGGCACATGATGGAGGGGGCCCTCTGGCTACTGTCACATGATGGGGGGGGCTCTGGCTACTGGCACATGATATGGGGGGGCTCTGGCTACTGGCACATGATATGGGGGGGCTCTGGCTACTGGCACATGATGGGGGGGCCTCTGGCCACTGGCATATGATATGGGGGGGCTCTTGTTACTGGCATAAGAAGGTTGGGGGGCTCTTATTACTTGCACATGATTGGGGGCACATTTTACTGGCACATTATTGGGTGGCACTATGGGGGCACTTCTTACTGGCACGTTATTGGTGGGCACTAAAGGGGCATCTACTGAGGCCACAAATAACGGGTATTTTATATTGGGGGTTCTGTACAGTAGCATTTTATACTGTGACACATTATGGTGGGTACTATAGGGAAGGGGGGAGAGGAGTACTATGGGGTCATCTACGGGGGGCACTAAGAAGGAGTATTTTATACTAACAAATTATGGGGGCCACTGAGGGCAGTGGCGTAGCTACAGGGGTCGCAGCGGTCGCAATTGCGACCGGGCCCCTGAGCCAGGGGGGCCCACGGCCCCCCCACCGCCTCCTATTCAAAATGTGATCTAATAGTGCCGGGGGCAGTGCGCACGGCGCAGCGCAGTAGGCAGCTCACGTGTGTCAGAGGAGAGTGAGGAGGAGCCGCCCGGAGGCGTGGTTTCCGTACATCTCCGGATCCCTCCCAGTCAGACACTCACAAGCAGCAGGCTGCAGTGACTGTGCGGTGGCTGGCGGTGCGAGGTGAGTTTTGAATAGCCTCTGGCCGGGCCCTCTACAGTACTTTATAATACAGATGAAGGTCGCAGTCAATGGGGAGGTGTGGAGACTAAGGCCTCTTTCACACTTGCGTTGTCCGGATCCGGCGTGTACTCCACTTGCCGGAATTACACGCCGGATCCGGAAAAACGCAAGTGTACTGAAAGCATTTGAAGACGGAGCCGTCTTCAAAATGCGTTCAGTGTTACTATGGCAGCCAGGACGCTATTAAAGTCCTGGCTGCCATAGTAGTAGGGGGGAGCAGTATACTTACAGTCCGTGCGGCTCCCGGGGCGCTCCAGAATGACGTCAGAGCGCCCCATGCGCATGGATGACGTGATCCATGCGCTTGGGGCACCCTGACGTCACTCTGGAGCGCCCCGGGAGCCGCACGGACGGTAAGTATGCCGCTCCCCGCTACACTTTACCATGGCTGCCAGGACTTTAGCGTCCCGGCAGCCATGGTAACCATTCAGAAAAAGCTAAATGTCGGGTCCGGCAATGCGCCGAAACGACGTTTAGCTTAAGGCCGGATCCGGATTAATGCCTTTCAATGGGCATTAATTCCGGATCCGGCCTTGCGGCAAGTCTTCAGGATTTTTGGCCGGAGCAAAAAGCGCAGCATGCTGCGGTATTTTCTCCGGCCAAAAAACATTCCGTTCCGGAACTGAAGACATCCTGATGCATCCTGAACGGATTTCTCTCCATTCAGAATGCATTAGGATAAAACTGATCAGGATTCTTCCGGCATAGAGCCCCGACGACGGAACTCTATGCCGGTAGAAAAGAACGCAGGTGTGAAAGAGCCCTAACGTCGGGGGAAGTTTTAGTAAACAGGGATGAATTGGGATTAATGACTGAACTGTGCTGAGGGAAAATAGCCCTCAAAAATGAACATAGGCTCTGAGGGAAAATGTTCTGTGAGCTGTGGAAAATTTTCTTCAAAAATAAAAGTTAAAAAATAATAACCAATGACTATGAGTCTTAAGCAATATGTCCGCCATTACTGCGCGCAAAAAAGTGGTCACCCTCCTTTCCAAGAACACCGAATGGCAAATATCAAATGCCGCTTTCCCGAGTGCCCCCGTGGGCTTCATGTATTTCAGCAATGGCCTGACACCGCATATTCCTCCCAATTATCGCTTTCATTATATATATTTGAAAGCTGTGTGCATGAGCCCTAACCGCCATCATATCATGCTCCTGGTTAGAACTCGTTGGGGGGGGGGGGGGGGTAAGGGCAGACCTGTCACAGACCCTACATCAGGGGTCAGCCACCTTCGGCACCCCAGCTGTTGTCGAACTGCAATTCCCAGCAGTTCTAAGAGCAGAGCAATTATGACTGCTGGGAGTTGTAGTTTCACAACAGCTGGAGTGCCGGAGGTTGCCTACCCCTGGGGGCCGCCCAAGCCCTCCTCACAGCCGTTGGATGGGTACATAACACTCTGGTGCTGTCAGCATTATTTAATGCTAGGAGCACCAGGTGCCCTCCTGAATTCTACTGCAGTGGGGGCAGCAGTATTTTGTGCTGCACTGTGGTATCACTGACCCCTGACTACCTGTTTTGCCCTTGCCTTCTGTCAAGTTTGATCCGCCTACACAGACTCGGACTGGCCCTTTGCTTGCATGCCTATATTGATAATCACATAGTCAGGGGTGTAGCTATAGGGGGTGCAGAGGTAGCAGTTGCTACCTGGCCCCGGAGCCTGAGGGGGCTCAAAGACCGTTGTGGTGCATAAGAAGACACCAGTATTATAGAAAATGCATGCTGGTCAAGTTACACCTCTGGCTGGAGGGGAGTGGGAGTGCGCAGCGTGAAGACTATGTGCTTCTCTACCCCTTGCCACAAAGCAATGAGGAAGGGGGGCCCAAGCTGAACTTTTGCACCAGGGCCCATGAGACTTTTAGCTACGCCCCTGACTGAGGGCATCTACTGGGGCACTATATATGGGGCATTTTATACTGGTACATTATGGGGGGCACTAGGAGGGAGGGGGGAGAGTAACACTATGGGGACATTTACTGGGGGCACTATATAGGGGTATTTTATACTGGCACATTATGGGGGCACTATGGGGACATTAGCTCAACTGGGGGCATTACAAGGGGGTATTTTTTGCACTGTCACATTATAAGGAGAATTATTACTACAGGGGGGGCATTATGGTGGGCTTTATTACTCCCCCATGGTATGAGCCCCCTAGTAGCAACACCAGCCTCTCCCTGCTCTGCTATCCCACTGCCCCTTCTCCAAATTATTATTATGAAATCTTTCTCATTAGGATAAAACACAACATCAGCTCCACCGAGCCCTCCAGCCAAAGTGTTGAAGTGGCGTCCGAAATCCCCAAGGGCCAAGCCAAGTAATTGTAAGTTTTCATGTGAAATATGTTTGTTATACACATATAGCATACACTGTGCCACACAATATACAGTTTCTTTTGTATGAACGTCCACAAATTAAATCTCCAGAGTCAATACAGGACGTTAAAGTCAGCAAGTGTCATGGGGGGGGGCCTTATTGTTTTTCGCCCCAGGGCCCCATTTCACCTAGAACCGGCCCTGGTCAGCAGGGTGGCAGCAATGAGAGGTCGGGAGCCAAATGTGCCTGGGGTAGACCACCCGCTTCACAGGAGCCTACCTTCTCCGAAAGTAGTGGTGCAGGGGTTCACAGAAGCAGCGGCAGTAGCAGTCAGTCAGTGCGGAGTGTTGGGGGTAAAATTAGATCAGTTTTTTGTTAAGCCGCTGGAGGAGGTGAACATGGCCATTTGCCGAATCTGTGGGCAGAAGGTAAAGCATGGCCAGGGTGCCAATGTTGGCACCACGGCCCTGCGTCAACATATGCAGCGTCACCATAAAGTGGCCTGGGAGAACCATGGCTCCAATGTGGTTGTCCAGCCTGCCGCTGCAACTGCTGCATCACCCAGTGGCACGCACCGAATTTCAGGCAGTCAAGGCTCCACCACCTCAGCCAAAGGGAGCTGTCTGTCCTTCCCATCATCTACTGGTCCTGATGCTCCTGCTCCTCGCCCTCCTACTACTCGTCAGTCATTCCATCAGCAATCGATCACCAAAGCGATTTCCAAGAGACAACAGTATGCGTGCACTCATCCAACGGCACAGAAGCTGAAGTTTCTGGTGCTGCAGTCCCTTCCTTTCCAAGTGGTGGACTCCGCACCTTTCATAGAACTGATGGCTTGTGCCGAGCCAAGGTGGAGAGTCCTAAGCCGTCATTTCTTTGCCAAAAAGGCATTACCAGCCTTGCACAAATATGTAGAACAAAAGGTGGGCCAGTCCTTGAGCCTGTCGGTGTCTGCCAAAGTGCTGACGTGTGGAGCTGTAACTTCGATAAAGGACAATATATGTCCTTTACGGCCCACTGGGTAAATGTGGTTCCTGCCCAGCCAAACCAGCAACTTGGCTAGGTGATGCCGCTTCCACCTACATGTTCTCACGCCTTTGGTCCTGCAACAATGTCCGCCTTTGCCTCCTCATACTCCACCGTGTCCTCAGCCTCCACTGCAGGGACAATTCACATTGCCCCACCAGCATACCACATGTGCAGGGCACGGCGGTGTCACGCTGTTCTGCACCTCGTTTGCCTGGGCGAACGAAGTCACACAGGGTGAAAACTGCTCCGTGTCCTTCATTAAGAAATCGAATCCTGGCTTTCTCCTCGACAACTCAAAATCGGAACCACGGTGACTGACAACGGTAAGAACATGGTGTCGGCGCTGCATCAAGGAAGGATGAGCCATGTGTCCTGCATGGCGCATGTGTTCCATATGGTTTCAAGCTTTTCCTGAAGTCTTCCACCCATCTACAAGACATCCTGAAAATGGCCAGGAATCTTAGCATGCACTTTAGCCACTCGTTTTGCATGCACTTTACCACTGGGTTAGTTTAGTCAGAGTAGTGTGTCTAGCTGTGCTACAGTGAGGACCTACAGTAATGCTTGAAAGTTTGTGAACCCTTCAGAATTGTCTACATTTCTGCATAAATTTCACCTAAAACTACATCAGATTTTCACACCAGTCCTAAAAGTAGATAAAGGACCAAATCAAAGAAATGAGTCACAAATATTAGATTTGGTTGTTTATTTAATGATGAAAATGATTCAGTGTCACATGCCTGTGATTGGCAAAACTATGCAAACCTTTATGATTAGCAGATAATTTGAAGGTGAAATTAGAGTCAGGTGTTTTCATTCAATGGGATGACAATCAGGTGTGAGAGGGTGACCTATTTTATTCAAAGAACAGCGATCTATCAAAGTCTGATTCTCACAATATGTTTGGGGTAGTGTATCATGGCACCTGGTTTGCTAAAGATCAACTGGACAAGCCAGAAGGCTATTGGAACTATGGTTTGTGGAAAGAGGAGACCACAATAGAACTTTTTTTATATTTAAAAGGTAACCTGTCATGTGGATATTTGATTATAATCTAACTGATTATATACAATGAAAAAATGTGGGGGATTGAGTCAGCACATCCTGTATGTAGGTGCACATCACTATGGCGAAATACATATACAAAAGGAAAATACTAATGTGATAGCACTCTATATCCAGCATTCTGCCCTGCCTCCATGCTGGATGAGGCATTGGTGTACATTTTGGCCAAAGCGTAATAAGCCACTCACCACGTCAAGGTCGCCTCTAATGAGTGGTCCCTAACACTAGTTCCTACCTGTTCATGGGCCATGACAGCCACACAAAATCCAGGGAATGCAGGTCAGCATACACGCCAAGCACACTCTGCTTTTAACCCCGTCCGGTGCCATTACAGCTTTCATCGGATCCAGGGATGCAAGTACCAACATGCATGCTGAGCCCACCATATACTTCTTCTGGAGCCAAATGGCTACTGGTAGGTTCTATATAAGCAGACTCAGTTTTATACTGACTTTAAAACCAGCCTCCAGGACAGATTGACTGGTCAGGTGTGCATGACTCCAAGGAGATCGCCACGCCTCCAATATATACTACAAAGAAAAAATGTGGGGGATTGAGTCAGCACAACCTGTATGTAGGTGCACATCACTATGGCGAAATACATATACAAAATGAAAATACAAATGTGATAGCACTCTATATCCAGCATTCTGCCCTGCCTCGAGGTTGGATGAGGCAATGGTGTACATTTTGGCCAAAGCGTAATAAGCCACTCACCACGTCAAGGTCGACTCTAATGAGTGGTCCCTAACACTAGTTCCTACCTGTTCATGGGCCATGACAGCCACACAAAATCCAGGGAATGCAGGTCAGCATACACGCCAAGCGAGGCGACCTTGACGTGGTGAGTGGCTTATTACGCTTTGGCCAAAATGTACACCAATGCCTCATCCAGCATGGAGGCAGGGCAGAATGCTGGATATAGAGTGCTATCACATTTGTATTTTCCTTAATTATATACAATCATTAACTACTAAAAAGTACCTTAGATGTATTCACTTACTGGTGTGACAGATGCTTACCTCATAATATACACACAAAGATGCCACATGCCGCATGCTAATGAGCTGATTTGAGTCCAGCGTGATGTCATTGAGTCCAGCAGTTTTTTAATTCAGAGCTATAGCCACTCCCCTGCCCACCTGCTGCTGATTCATATGGAAAATAACTGTCAATCAGCAGCAGGTAGGTGGGGAGAGTCAGGAGCTCATGAATATTCAAGACTCATCATTATGAGCTGGAGCTTTTCAATACAAGATGTTGGCAGATTGACTGGGTCAATTAAAGAAAGTGACCCAGCATTGTGCTAAGAGAATCAGTCACTTATTTATGTTGCCCTTAGTTAGGACACCATAAAACTGGTGACAGGTTCCCTTTAACCCTCTGGATATCAGCGCGATAAATGTATGGCGCTGGAAACTAGGACAGTGTACACCCGATCCCTGCGCAAAATCGCTCTGTGGCCGGGGTACGATGGCTGCTCTGCACGGCAGGCAGCCATCTTTCCTACGGGCACAGGAAGGTTTTTCTGCCCCCCTGCAGCCCCGATCGCTGCCATTGGCAGGTTTCTGTAGACTGGCCAATCGCAGCTCTGGATGGTTTTTTAGCCATTCATGGAGCTGCAGGGGTGACTGGTGCTGAACTAGTCAGCACCAGTCTCCCCCGAGGTCAGGCAGGGAACACCAGTGTTTGGTGTCCCCTGCCAGTGCTGCGATTGGCTAGAACAATGCTCCAGCCAATGGCAGCGCTAGAGCAGGACAGGGCTGAGACTGTCTTTTCTGTGCTGCTTGTTGGTTTGCTGGGACTTGTGGTGCACCACTACTGTGATTTGACCTTTTCCTGCTGAAAGAAGAAGGAAGAAAAGAAGAATATTTGGAATTGCTGCACTGATTTTTTTTTTCATTTGTAGCAGTTTCAGATCCCAAAACCACCCTCCATCCCTGTCCCTTCCAGCCCTCCCCTGTCCTTTTTTTACAGACACCATTTGGTCTGTGCTCTTTTTTGGTAATTTTTTATTTATTTTTTACAATTTTCCAGCTCTGCACAAATTTTTTTCTTTACAGACACCATTTGGTCTGTGTGCTTTTTTGGTAATTTTTTATTTCTTTTTTACAATTTTCCAGCTCTGTACTAATTTTTAAAATCCCCATCGGCTGCGGAGTGGGAGGGGGCGTGGCTTAGTGCCACCTTGGGGCGGGGTATTTAAGTCTGTCTTTTGAGAGTGGCCTGAATGGCCACCCTACTTGCCTGTGAACTGTGACCTCCACAGCACTCTGCTCCCTTAACCGAGTCATCCACACCACCCTGCCCCTTTAACCACCTCCGGACCGCCTAACGCAGGATCGCGTTCCGGAGGTGGCAGCGCTGCGCACAGTCACGCATATACGCGTCATCTCGCGAGACGCGAGACTTCCTGTGAACGCGCGCACACAGGCGCGCGCGCTCACAGGAACGGAAGGTAAGAGAGTTGATCTCCAGCCTGCCAGCGGCGATCGTTCGCTGGCAGGCTGGAGATGTGTTTTTTTTAACCCCTAACAGGTATATTAGACGCTGTTTTGATAACAGCGTCTAATATACCTGCTACCTGGTCCTCTGGTGGTCCCATTTGTTTGGATCGACCACCAGAGGACACAGGTAGCTCAGTAAAGTAGCACCAAGCACCACTACACTACACTACACCCCCCCCCCCCGTCACTTATTAACCCCTTATTAGCCCCTGATCACCCCTAATCACCCCTGATCACCCCATATAGACTCCCTGATCACCCCCCTGTCATTGATTACCCCCCTGTCATTGATCAACCCCCTGTAAAGCTCCATTCAGACGTCCGCATGATTTTTACGGATCCACTGATAGATGGATCGGATCCGCAAAACGCATCCGGACGTCTGAATGAAGCCTTACAGGGGCGTGATCAATGACTGTGGTGATCACCCCATATAGACTCCCTGATCACCCCCCTGTCATTGATTACCCCCCTGTAAAGCTCCATTCAGATGTCCGCATGATTTTTACGGATGCACTGATACATGGATCGGATCCGCAAAACGCATCCGGTCGTCTGAATGAAGCCTTACAGGGGCATGATCAATGACTGTGGTGATCACCCCCCTGTCATTGATTACCCCCCTGTAAAGCTCCATTCAGATGTCCGCATGATTTTTACGGATGCACTGATAGATGGATCGGATCCGCAAAACGCATCCGGACGTCTGAATGAAGCCTTACAGGGGCATGATCAATGACTGTGGTGATCACCCCATATAGACTCCCTGATCACCCCCCTGTCATTGATTACCCCCCTGTCATTGATTACCCCCCTGTAAAGCTCCATTCAGATGTCCGCATGATTTTTACGGATGCACTGATAGATGGATCGGATCCGCAAAACGCATCCGGACGTCTGAATGAAGCCTTACAGGGGCATGATCAATGACTCTGGTGATCACCCCATATAGACTCCCTGATCACCCCCCTGTCATTGATTACCCCCCTGTCATTGATTACCCCCCTGTCATTGATTACCCCCCTGTAAAGCTCCATTCAGATGTCCGCATGATTTTTACGGATGCACTGATAGATGGATCGGATCCGCAAAACGCATCCGGACGTCTGAATGAAGCCTTACAGGGGCGTGATCAATGACTGTGGTGATCACCCCATATAGACTCCCTGATTACCCCCCTGTCATTGATTACCCCCCTGTAAAGCTCCATTCAGATGTCCGCATGATTTTTACAGATGCACTGATAGATGGATCGGATCCGCAAAACGCATCCGGACGTCTGAATGAAGCCTTACACGGGCGTGATCAATGACTGTGGTTATCACCCCATATAGACTCCCTGATCACCCCCCTGTCATTGATCACCCCCCTGTCATTGATCACCCCCCTGTCATTGATCACCCCCCTGTCATTGATCACCCCTCTGTAAGGCTCCATTCAGATATTTTTTTGGCCCAAGTTAGCGGAAATTTTTTTTTTTTTTCTTACAAAGTCTCATATTCCACTAACTTGTGTCAAAAAATAAAATCTCACATGAACTCACCATACCCCTCACGGAATCCAAATCCGTAAAATTTTTTAGACATTTATATTCCAGACTTCTTCTCACGCTTTAGGGCCCCTAGAATGCCAGGGCAGTATAAATACCCCACATGTGACCCCATTTCGGAAAGAAGACACCCCCAGGTATTCCGTGAGGGGCATATTGAGTCCATGAAAGATTGAAATTTTTGTCCCAAGTTAGCGGAACGGGAGACTTTGTGAGAAAAAAATTAAAAATATCAATTTCCGCTAACTTGTGCCAAAAAAAAAAAATTTCTATGAACTCGCCATGCCCCTCATTGAATACCTTGGGGTGTCTTCTTTCCAAAATGGGGTCACATGTGGGGTATTTATACTGCCCTGGCATTCTAGGGGCCCCAAAGCGTGAGAAGAAGTCTGGTATCCAAATGTCTAAAAATGCCCTCCTAAAAGGAATTTGGGCACCTTTGCGCATCTAGGCTGCAAAAAAGTGTCACACATCTGGTATCGCCGTACTCAGGAGAAGTTGGGGAATGTGTTTTGGGGTGTCATTTTACATATACCCATGCTGGGTGAGAGAAATATCTTGGTCAAATGCCAACTTTGTATAAAAAAATGGTAAAAGTTGTCTTTTGCCAAGATATTTCTCTCACCCAGCATGGGTATATGTAAAATGACACCCCAAAACACATTCCCCAACTTCTCCTGAATACGGCGATACCACATGTGTGACACTTTTTTGCAGCCTAGGTGGGCAAAGGGGCCCATATTCCAAAGAGCACCTTTAGGATTTCACAGGTCATTTACCTACTTACCACACATTAGGGCCCCTGGAAAATGCCAGGGCAGTATAACTACCCCACAAGTGACCCCATTTTGGAAAGAAGACACCCCAAGGTATTCCGTGAGGGGCATGGCGAGTTCCTAGAATTTTTTATTTTTTGTCACAAGTTAGTGGAAAATGCTTATTTTTTTTTTATTTTTTTTTTCATACAAAGTCTCATATTCCACTAACTTGTGACAAAAAATAAAAACTTCCATGAACTCACTATGCCCATCAGCGAATACCTTGGGGTCTCTTCTTTCCAAAATGGGGTCACTTGTGGGGTAGTTATACTGCCCTGGCATTCTAGGGGCCCAAATGTGTGGTAAGGAGTTTGAAATCAAATTCTGTAAAAAATGACCTGTGAAATCCGAAAGGTGCTCTTTTGAATATGGGCCCCTTTGCCCACCTCGGCTGCAAAAAAGTGTCACACATCTGGTATCTCCGTAATCGGGAGAAGTTGGGGAATGTGTTTTGGGGTGTCATTTTACATATACCCATGCTGGGTGAGAGAAATATCTTGGCAAAAGACAACTTTTCCCATTTTTTTATACAAAGTTGGCATTTGACCAAGATATTTATCTCACCCAGCATGGGTATATGTAAAAAGACACCCCAAAACACATTCCTCAACTTCTCCTGAATACAGAGATACCAGATGTGTGACACTTTTTTGCAGCCTAGGTGGGCAAAGGGGCCCACATTCCAAAGAGCACCTTTCGGATTTCACAGGTCATTTACCTACTTACCACACATTTGGGCCCCTAGAATGCCAGGGCAGTATAACTACCCCACAAGTGACCCCATTTTGGAAAGAAGAGACCCCAAGGTATTCGCTGATGGGCATAGTGAGTTCATGGAAGTTTTTATTTTTTGTCACAAGTTTGTGGAATATGAGACTTTGTATGGAAAAAAAAAAAAAAAAAAAATCATCATTTTCCACTAACTTGTGACAAAAAATAAAAAGTTCTATGAACTCACTATGCCCATCAGCGAATACCTTAGGGTGTGTACTTTCAGAAATGGGGTCATTTGTGGGGTGTTTGTACTGTCTGGGCATTGTAGAACCTCAGGAAACATGACAGGTGCTCAGAAAGTCAGAGCTGCTTCAAAAAGCGGAAATTCACATTTTTGTACCATAGTTTGTAAACGCTATAACTTTTACCCAAACCATTTTTTTTTTACCCAAACATTTTTTTTTTATCAAAGACATGTAGAACTATAAATTTAGAGCAAAATTTCTATATGGATGTCGTTTTTTTTGCAAAATTTTACAACTGAAAGTGAAAAATGTCATTTTTTTGCAAAAAAATCGTTAAATTTCGATTAATAACAAAAAAAGTAAAAATGTCAGCAGCAATGAAATACCACCAAATGAAAGCTCTATTAGTGAGAAGAAAAGGAGGTAAAATTCATTTGGGTGGTAAGTTGCATGACCGAGCAATAAACGGTGAAAGTAGTGTAGGTCAGAAGTGTAAAAAGTGGCCTGGTCTTTCAGGGTGTTTAAGCACTGGGGGCTGAGGTGGTTAAAGCTGACCTACAGCAGTAAAGAAAAATGTGTGTATGTGGAGACTAGGGCCTTCAAGCGTCTATTGGCTGATAAGGGTCATGTGACCAGGCTTCTATTGGCTAATGCATATTTTGGGAATATCTCATGCAGGGATGTCCTTTTGAACAGCTCACTCTCAGAGTCTGAGCGTGAGCTGTAGGGAGAAAGTCACTGTCCCTCCCACTCCTGCAGCTGACAAAAGGTAATTTTTACTTTCATTTTCAATCCCTGTCGACTGCGGAGAGTGGGGACGCGGCCTAACCAGATCAGGGGTGTGGTGTAGCGGGACCTGGGGGCGTGGTTTTTAAATCCGTCTTTTGAGGGTGGCCTGAATTGCCACCCTACCTGCCCCCTGAACTGTGACCTCACCAGCACTTCCCTCCCTTAACAGTGTCATCCACAGCACCCTGTCCTTTTAAAGCTGAACTGCAGCTGTGAAGAAAAATGGCTGGGTTTTTATGGAAACCTGGTGTAAAACTGTGTGTATGTAGAAACTAAGGACCTGCGAGCTTCTATTGGCTGATAAGGGACATGTGACCATGTGTATGGCAGTTGGGATATGAAGAGAAAGACCTGCAGGCTTCTATTGGCTAACGTAGGTCATGTGATGTGCCATATTTGCATGTTTTGGGAATATTTCAGGAACGGTATGTGCTAGAGAGCTGAGACCCCGTCTAAAACCTTCCCGGACACCTGATGAACCTGTGTGCCAAGTTTCATGATTGTAAATGCGACGGTGCAGATTCCTTTAGCGGACACACACATACAGTGGATATAAAAAGTCTACACACCCCTGTTAAAATGTCAGGTTTCTGTGCTGTAAAAAAAAGGAGACAAAGATAAATCATTTCAGAACTTTTTCCACCTTTAATGTGACCTATAAACTGTACAAATGTCACAGGGCGCCAAAGGCGCACTCGGTCTCCCATCAGCCACAGACCTGCTGCTTAGCTTCGGGAGCGAGGATCTGTGTTTGGGCTCGTTCCCAGGGTGGCTTTGCTAGCTGGGAGGCTCCCTGCTCCTAGGTCTGCCTTGAGCGCCGAGCTGATCACTCGGTGCTCAACTTGTCTGTCTGCTGGCCACAGGTTGCCTGTTAATTCTAGGTTCCTGGCTTTTTGTTGGACTACTGAATACTCACCTGATCCTTTGCCTGCTCCTCCTGTACTGTGCATCCCTCCTGGTATTGTGACCTCGGCTCCCACCTGACTACTCTTTGCGGAGTCCTCTGGTACTTCTTTACTCTCCTGGTATTTGACCCCGGCTTCTCCTGACCATTCTTTGCTTAACCCTTTGTACTGCATAGCTCTCTTGGTTCTGACCCGGTCCGTTCACGTTCCGTATTTTGTCTTGTCTGTCTTTCCTGCACATATCCTAAGTAAGGGACTGTCGTCCAGTTGTCCCCTGTCATCAGGACTCGTGAGGCAAGTAGGCAGGGCCAGGGGTGAGGGTGGAGCGCAGTGGTCACTATCCTTCCCCCTGTGTGTGTGTGGACGTGACCGTTACAACAACTCAATTGAAAAACAAACTGAAATCTTTTATGTGGAGGGAAGAAAAAATGTAAAAATAAAATAAGGGTGTCCACACCATTAAAGGGGTTGTCCGGGATTAGGGACCATTGTTTTATAGAATTGCACATACACACACTTTACATACACCCATGTACTACCTTTTCAGCATGTTTCTAAGTACCCTTTTTATCCAAAACCTTTATGGCAGGAAGTAACTGATTCCTTTCAGTCAGTGACGTACCGGGTCCCTTCTGCACAGCAAAGCCGCTTCGCAGGGAGCCCGGTGACGTCACCATCAGCCGCAGGCGTTATGCAGAGCGCTCGGAGGGGCGGTACCTCGGCGGCAACAGATCACGCTAAGCCACGCCCCTCCAGTCCGGTGACGTCACCCAGCAGGGCGTGTTGTTCACAATGAAGGAGGCAAGGGAATATGATTCAAGGGGGGGGGGATGCATGGAGGACGTAGCGATGTGCGGCAGGAGGTGGAATAACAATGAGGGGGCGGAGTCACGGCGGAGATGACAGTTGTCTGAAAGCACGTGATGCCGCGCTGCGCTGGGACCCACAGTGCAGAGCGGCAGGAAGTTAGACAAAAATGAACAGAGATGTAAACAGTGCGTGGGAGACCGTCAGCGCCATGTAGAAATGGCGAAAATACCTTAAAACATATGGGGGGACCTAGAATCACCTGTCAACAGTGAGTACACTTAAAAAATTAAAATAATTTGATCCCGGACAACCCCTTTAAACTAATACTTTATTGAAGCACCTTTTGATTTTACTACAGCACTCAGTCTTTTTGGGTAGGAGTCTATCAGCATGGCACATTTTGACTTGGCAAGATTTGCCCACTCTTCTTTGCAAAAACACTCCAAATCTGTAGACTTGTTATATCCACTGTACATACACTCAGCTTTATATATTAGATATATAGATATAAGTTAATTTTTAGCCAGTGTTCACTTTTTTAACACTGTATTGAATTTTTATACTACAGTTTTTGCACGCACGCACAACCTGTGTGCGTGCGTGCTGCAGAGCACGATCAGAAGTGTGCTCATTTACATCTGCACATTTTTTTGTTTTTTTTTAAATATTTTTTCGTGTGAAAAAAGAACTGCAGTTAGTGGTAGTTAGTTATTAGAGATGAGCGAATTTCTCAAAAATTCAATTCGGCCTGTTCACCTAATTTTCCGAAAAGATTCGATTCAATCCGAATTTATTTGTGGCTAATTGCGTAAAAAAACAGCTATTTCCTGGCTACAGAGAGCCCGTATAGTGGTGTAAAACACTGTGCCTTGCAGTAACACACATAGGGATTCTGCTGTGGTAGTGAAATAATACTGTGAGTCAGTATGACACACACATGACAGGCGTCGCTCTTAGAATAACTGCAGACTTCACTTATTTGGGCAGTCACGGGGCCAAAACTGACCAAATAACTCAAGTGTGAACTCAGCCTTACAGGTCAATGTTAGCGCCAGGTATAAAGAACTGCGCAGAGACCCAAGATCCTACCGTAGCATGAAAGGGTGCACTCCTTTTACACCGTCGTCAGCTGATTCCACATAGATGTCTACAGAATCTGTTCTATTAAACGCTTATACAAGTAGAGCCCCCCCCCCTGACAAAGTGGAGAGGGTGTCAGCAGTAAGTTTGTGTTGACGTCACTGATAATTTTGCCCTTCCTCTGATCCGTCAGAACAATAACCCCCAAAAAAACGGATCCTGTCTGTTGAGCATCCGCCTTTACTCAGTCAGCATTTAGTCAGTAATCCATCAGTATTGCTAAAGCCAAAGAAACAGGAGTGGATCCAAAAAGGAGATTACACGTGAATGGAATATTTGCATGTCTTCTGTGTTTTGTACCCACTCCTGCTTTTGGCTGCCAAATCATAAGCCAATTGTGATGGGACCATACAAGCCTTACAGCTACTACACAGACAGGATATGTTGTGCGTCTCATTTTTCCTTCCTTCTGACAGATCAGAAGAAGGGTCAAATAAATGATGATGTCACCCAGGCAAAAAAGTCTAAATAGTGGCCCAGTCATGGAGTGAGGAGGGTGGGAGAACAGCTTGAGAAGTCCACAGAGTGGCCCAATGACATAGTGTTGAGGTAGCAGCAGCATGAGGAGACCACAGAGTGGCCTATTTACATAGTGTTGAGGTGGCAGCAGCATGAGGAAGCCACAGAATGGCCCAAGGACATAGTGTTGAGCTAGCAGCAGCATGAGGAGGCCACAGACTGCCAAGGTGACATAGTGTGGAGTTAGCAGCAGCATGAGAAGGCCACAGAGTAGCACAATGACAGAGTGTGGAGGTGGCAGCAGCAGCATGAGACCACAGAGTGGCAAAGTGACATAGTGTGGAGGTGGCAGCAGCAGCATGAGGAGACCACAGACTGGCAAGGTAACATAGTGTTGAGTTAGCAGCAGCATGGGGAGGCCATAGAGTGGCAAGGTGACATAGTGTGGAGGTGGCAGCAGCAGCATGAGGAGACCTGAGTGGTGAGGGGACAGCAGCATCAGGAGACCACAGAGTGATCCGGTGACAGAGTGCGGAGGTGGGTGGCAATAACAGTACCCGCTGATGATGGTGGGTGTAAGAAGGAGCACTTGGCATCAGATGTGTGGCATTAGGTGGGTGGCAGCATCAGAATAGTAGCTGAGGCAGGTAGCCAGAAGAAACCGGTATCTTTTGTCAAGGTTTGGGTGAGGCAGCATGGATGATCTAATTTGATGCACCAGGCATTGGTGGGTGGAAATCCTGGCTGATCCATACCTGATTCATCTTGATAAAGGTCAGTCTCTCCACATTTTGGGTGGACAGGCGAGTTCTCCTTGTGGTAACTATGGCCCCCGCCGCACTAAACACCAGCTCTGATGCCACACTACTGGCTGGGCAGGACAGCTTTTCCAGGGCAAACTCGGCCACAAATCCAGTTTGGCTGCCCAGTAGTCCAGCGAATCTTCAATGTCTGGTGTCAGGGTGCTGTCCCACCTGCTGGTTCAGGTTCTGCTACAGGTCTAGCTGCTGCTGCTGGTGGGTAGTTTCTTCAGTAGACGGGTGAAGAAAGCTGCTCATTAGTGACTCTAGACTCAAGTTGCTGCTGATGGAGCTGGTACTGCTCCTATCCCCCCACAGCAGCAATGGCAGTGGAATGTGAGTGCAGAGTGCCTAACCCCCCCCCCGGTCAGATGCGAGAGGATGGACGATGCCGCACATAAGCAGCGGCTAACTGCCTACATAGGATGTGTCGATAGTAATTTAGTTTGTCCCCCCTCTCAGCGGGTGTAAACAAGGCCCCCATTTTGGACCAGTATCAAGGGTCTAACATGGTGGAGAGCCAGTAGTCATCCCTCTGCCAAATGGTGACAATTCGGCTGTCACTACGTAAGCGAGCATGCATTGGGCCATTTGCGCAAGTGACTCGGAGGGACTCCCTGCCTCCATCTCCACTGCATACTGCCACGGTGTGCCTGGGTAATCTGCCTCGTCTTCCTCATCTCCCTCTTGCTCCTCTGGCTGGTCCTGCTCCTCCTCTCCTGCCACCTGTGTAGAAAAACCACCCACTTGGCTACACATTGCTTGTGCTTCAATGTCCTCCTCCTCCAGTTCAGCCCCCACAGAGCTCATGTGGCTGTGAGATGTAGGTGCCAAGTTTCCAGTCCCCTGACCTACCAGCATCTATTCCAGGACATGAAGCAGTGGAATGATGTTGTTCATACCATAGTCCTGGCGACTGACAAATAAAGTGGCCTCCAGAAAGGGCCCGAGCAAATGGGAGGGGTCACGCATGAGCTGCCACTGGCTAACATTGAAATTACACAGGGGATTACTTCTGTCCGCCTGTATCATTAAGAAATCGTTTATGGCCTTTCTCTGTTCGTATAGTCGGTCCAACATATGGAGGGTGGAATTCCAACGGGTGGAATCAGCCTATGTTGGGGGACGCCGTTCTGCGGCTGCAGCTCAATGAGGGTGTGCTTTGCGTTGCATGAGTGGCTGAAGTGCATGCAAAGTTTCCAGGCCATTTTCAGGATGTCTTACAGATGGGGCTCAGCCCTTCTTGACGCACAGCTGACACCATGTTCTTCCCGTTGTTGGTCACCATGGTTCCAATTTTGAGTTGTCGCAGAGAAAGCCAGGATTCGATTTCATGATGGACTCAGAGCAGTTAGTCCCCTGTGTGACTCCGTTCACCCAGGCAAACTAGGTGCAGAACAGCGTGACACCGCCGTGCCCTGCACATGTGGTATGCTGGAGGGGCACTTTGAATTGTTCCTGCAGTGGGGGCTGAGGACACGGTGGAGAATGTTGAGGCGGACATTGTTGCAGGACCAACGGCGTAAGAACGTGGAGGCGGAAGCGGTGTCACCTGGCCAAGTTGCTGGTGTGACTGGGCAGGAACCACATTCACCCAGTGGGCTGTAACGGACATATTTTGTCCCTTCCCATAGTTATAGCTCCACACGTCAGCGCTGGTGTGCACTTTGGCAGACAACGTCATCATCAAAGACTGGCCCACCTTCTGTTCTACATATGTGTGCAGGGCTAGTACTGCTTTTTTGGCAAAGAAATGACGGCTTGGGACTCTCCACCTCGGCTTGGCACAAGACATCAGTTCTCTCTCTGAAAGGTGCAGAGTCCACCACTTGGAAAGGGAGAGAGTGCAGCACCAGCAACTTGGACAGGAGCACATTCAGCTTCTGCGCCGTAGGATGACCACACACGTATTGCTGTCTCTTGGCAAACGCTTCGTTGATCGACTGCTGACGAAATGAGTGATGAGGAGAAGGAAGACTAGGAGCAGGAGCATCAGGACCGGTAGATGACGCGAAGGACAGACCGCTCCCTTCGGCTGAGGTGGTGGAGCTTTGACTGCCTGAAAATCGGGTACGTGGCACTGGGTGATGCAGTGGTTGCTGTGCAGGCTGGACCACCACATCGGAGCCACGGTTCTCCCAGGCCACTTTATGGTGACGCTGCAAATGAAGACGCAGGGCCGTGGCACCCTGGCCACGCTTCATCTTCTGCCCAAAGATTCGGCAAATGGCCATGTTCACCTCCTCCGGCAGCTTAACAAAAAACTGCCACACCGCCGAGTAGGTGATTTTACTCCAAACACTCTGCACTGACTGACTGCTACTGCCGCTGCTTCTGTGAACCCCTGCATCACTACTTTCCGGGCAGGTAGGCTCCTGCGAAGCGGGTTGTCTTCCCCAGGCACATTTGACTCCTGACCTCTCACTGCTGCCACCCTGCTCACTCCTGACCATGCTACCGACTTGCTGGCTCTGCCGCTGTCTCACGTGCAAGCTGCCACCCTCTTCTCCCGATGATAAAGCCACCCGGCTCCCAATTGCGATCGGCTGCATCATCGAGTACTGTCTGCTCGCCACTCTCCTCATCACTACTTGCTCGCCTAGAGGAGGAAGCGGCAGATGTCTCCTCCAGATCTTGGCTGGCCAGTAGCTGCTGACTGTCTTCTAGTAGCTCATCTTCGCTGTATAGTGGAGCTGAGCCCACAGCATATAATACTTCTCGCGGTGAGGGAACAGAAAAGGACAGAGACAGGTGAGGGCACAAGGCCTGCTCCCGGGCCATGCCAACTAAGGGTTGTGTCTGACGAACCCACCGACTCTTGGCTGGGGGTGTCTGATGTCACTTAGGACGAAGTGGATGACCGAGTCAACCATTCAAGAACCGCTGGGTTGCTGGTCAAGACACGACTGCTAGATGACACCGGGAGCTCAGGCCTCTCGAAGTGACCCCTGCTGCCACGCCCCCTTACTCTGCTGTGACCTGTGCCTGCGCCAGAAAAATTTGGGCTTCTGCCCCTCCTCTGTGCAGGGCCTGCACTTCTCTGTCTGACATACTGTTAGATCAAATAAATAAATAAAAAGGAATTTTCCGTACAATAGCTAATAAGCTTTTTAATAAGCTAATAATGCTTTAGAACATATAACTGCATCGCACAAGGGGTAATAGGACGTAGAAATATTTCCTAGTAATACACCCTGTTAATGGCTGTATCGCACAGCACTTGCACCCCAATAACAAGCAAGGTTTGCTGGAATTACAGAGGTGTTATCTATTGCAAACCTGAAAGCAGCAGTATAATGGCAATTTGGATCCCCAGTCAGTGCAGCAAGGTGTAATAGGATTGTTCCTAGTATCCAGGTTGTACACTCCCCTATTGGACCCTGTTCTCCTTTTATAGTGTGGAATAATTCCTCCATATCCTTTCCCTACACTTCTAATGATCTTTCCCTGAACTTCTATTCAGCCAAAAATAAGTTTTAAAGTCTTTCCTAGCACTGTCCCTAACCCTGCTGACGTCTCTCCCTGCACTAAGTACACTGGAAAATGGCTGAATCCAAGATGGCTGAAGCTATTTATAGGGCTGTGACAACACACAGGGCTGGCTGGCTGCTGATTGGCTGCATGCATGGCATTGTGGGTGATATGCCATCAATGTTAGATAGGTGCGGGTCCCACCTCCCATTCTGGAGATAGGACCGGGGCCCTTAAGTGAAGGAGACCAGACTACACATGCGCGGCACGCTCTCCATTCACTGCTCCAGGAGTTCCAAAAACAGCTGAGCGACAACTGCCAATATAATATTCAGACAGAGGTTCCCTTCTCCCCAAATGCATTATTTTACATTTGGAAACATTAAACTGGAGTTTCCATTGTGTTGACCATTTATCCAGTGAATCTATATCCTCTTCCATGTTGCAGAGACTACCAGGAATATCAGTCTTTGTGTCATCAGGTGAACCCTGCCTACCAAATCTTCTCCTATGTTACTACCAAGATATTAAAAAGAACTGGGCCCAGAAGAGATCCCTATGGTATGCCACTAGCAACTAGTCTCTCTTCAGAATTCAAGAGGTTGTGCCAAGTTTATAAGTTATCCCCTATCCACATCTCCATCTCTCCCATAGAGAATGAATGGAGCAGCAGGGATCATGCTCAACCTGTTACTCCATCACAACAGAGGAACGGGACCCCCATTCTTAGGATTGGCAGGCATCTCAGTGTTTGTACCCCCAGAGATCAGCTAGTTTTTAAATTATAAACTTGGCACAACCCCTTTAAAGAGAAAATGTCACTATGAAGATCAATGTGCAGGCAGCACGTTATAGACCAGGAGGAGCTGAGCAGATTGATGTATAGTTTTATGGGAAAGGATTCAGTAATTTATGCATTAAAATCATTTTACTTTCTCAGCTAGGTTGCCCAGGTGGTTGGTCTTTTGGATTTCAAGTGGTGAATTATCTGCTTTTTCAGCAGAATTTCTATTATTTTTACAACTACACGTTACACTAACTGTCCTCCTTTTCTACTTCCCTCCTTATGGAAGGGAACCACACTGGTCATTCTCCAATCATCAGGAAGATTACTTGTTAGACGGGATTGGTTAAACAGATCGGTGAGAGGTGCAGCAATCACAGTTTTTTAAGGCCTATGTAAATCTTTGGGAGCAATTTTTAATGATTGCATTTTATTCATTTTGGGCAAAAATTTTTTTTAAAAAAATTATTTTTAATTGGTCTTCATTAAAATATTCAGCTTGAATCTGACCAAATACAACATCTGCATGGAGTTTGTATGTTCTCCCCGTGTTTGGGTAGGTTTCCTCCAGGTACTCCGGTTTCCTCCCACACTCCAAAGACATACTGATAGGGAACTTAGATAGTGAGCTCCACTGGGGACAGCTTGATGTCTGTAAAGTGCTGCAGAATATAGCAGTGCTATATCAATGCGTAAAATAAATAAATAAATTGCTGAAAGGTCATAAACACTTATTTAAGCCACATCCTTATCATAAGATAAGAACTGAGCTATAATGAGTGTTTAAGAGGTCAGAGATAAGGAGCCATCAGCTGAGTGAACAGAGTGAAAACAGACTACTAGACTAGAGAATATTAAAGCTGTACAGAGAAAATGGCTCAACATTTTTAATAAAGACCAAATGAAAAATGATTTTTAGCTTACAATAAGTACAATGCAATAATAAAAAATTAAATTGTCCCCAAAGGTGTACAAAAGCCTTTAAGAATCCTGGGGAGTACGTCATCTGGACCCATTGCCTTATTCAATATCAAATGTGCAAGTTCACCTAAAACACCAGCCTTCAAATTCACAGAAGCAGAGACCTTACAACTAGAGATAAAGCTCTGCCCATACCCATAACTATCAACAACACCCACTGAGCAACTCTTCAAAAGGTAGCCGCTTTAGTCCTCATGTAACTGCATTTTTTTGCAGATCGCACGCTGACCCATGCATTTCTCAGGGATTATGCACACATCAGTGCTTTCTTGCCTATCCGTTTTTCTGTTCTGCAAATTACAGCACATGTCCTATTCTTTTCCATTTTGTCGATCAGAAGAGTCCTTTCTATTGATGTGGGTGAGAAAAATACAGAAGGTATCCTTATTTTACAGATGTTTGCAGGCCAAAATATGGACGCAACCGCATGCACGAGCCCTTACCCTCGTCAGCATAGTTGTCTTCCCCCTTTTGAAGTCTTGTAATGCCACAGTTTTACTTCTTTCTGTCACTAATAAACCTGAAAAAAGTTTCACTACCTCCTTTACACATTTGGTCTTTTCGTCTTCCTTTGATGCTTTATCAGTATTATAAAGGTTTTCCAGCCAAATAACAGTTGACAGTGAATAATGACTTGCCTCTTATACTTCCGGTTTCTATATACCTATAGGCAGACTGCTTTTCTTTTACTGTAGTACGTACTTCTTTAGTAAATCATAGTGGTTTCATCTTCTTTTTACTTTTTTGTTTGAAATATAGTTTAGTTGCTTTTATGATGCCCTTTTTAATCGTGTCCACTGGACAGTCACTTCTGTTTTGTTACACCCTTTTAATACATTTTTTAAAATATTCAGTCATTTTCATGAACTTTGAATACTTTGTCTATAGTATATGATTTCTCAAAGTCAGTTTTAGTGTCAAACCACAAACATTGGGGGTCACTAGAATCTTCCACCTTAACCATAGACACCAGATCCTCATTTGCAAATTCTAAATCTAGAATGTTATTTCCTCTGTTTGATCACTTAACAAGCTGATTTGGAGATGAAGTGCCTCTATGACCTTCCTTGCTCTTGCATGTAAGTGCACTAATTCCAATCCACATCATGCACGTTAAAGTCACCCATAATAACAGTAATGTCAGAATTCTGTTGTTCTGTGAACTGACCACTAGTGGCTGCTGTTTCACATTTTGTGCTGCACTTTTACTCCTTACTACTTGAGGCTGCTATTTTGCCCTTATGCTTGCCCTTAACCAAGATGGCCAATGTTGTGTCTTATGGAAACCATTTTGTTTCCTGTTTGTGCCCAATTCAGGCCAAATGTAAATGCAGACAGTGCTTGAGTATTGTGACTAGCTCTGTTGTCTGCCCTTGTAAACTGTCTTAGCCAAACTGTTTCCACTCCTTTAAACTAAAACCCCATGCAACCCCATGTTTCATCCGAAGTCGATTCGCTCATCCCTAACTATTATCACATTTCATTTTCTTTCTAGTCAGTTTCTGACTTTTCCTACACTGCCCTCTTGTGGTCAATATGTATATTTCATATACACTTGTATTTTTAAGGTAGTCTACCTCTGTTTTTACCAATATTTTCCAGTAGCTTTTTAGGTAGCTATGTAATGAGGGGAATATTCAACAGATTAGCATTTTTTCTAGGTAAGATAGCAACCTATGATCCACATTAAAAAATTTCAACATTATAAAACATCTGTTAAAAAAAAGCCATGCAAGTGTTTTCAATGGCATTTTCACAAATGTTTTTGTACATTTTTGTAGATGCATTTTTGTGCCTTTTTATGTCATATCTAGATAACTGCATTTTCGAAAATATGATACTGACACCAAAAACTAACAAAGGCGCAGTGTATGTAGCCTTTATTATATCTTGCTACTATGAACTCTGGATATGGAGCTGGCTTCTGGTTGTGGTACATAAAGTATACCTCTAATAATCAATAACTATCCATAAATCAATAGTAAAATTGCCTTTTTCTACACTTATCTTACCTATAAGGTAGTTATTTTATATAACTAATGTGATTAGGACACATCGAAGATATACACAGGTTGCCAGCAGCACAGCTAGTTGTGCAAACAGGGATCTGCTGCACAATTGCACCAATACTTTTTTGGGCCTCATGCACACGGCAGGTCCACAATATGCGGCACTGGCCGTGTGCTCCCCGCATCACGGGGAGCACACGGTTCTATTTTTTTGCAGTGTGGACGGATCACAGACCCATTCAAGTTGACCGCAAATTGAGGTCCCCAATGCACGGCCGTGTGCATGAGGCCTTGGTCACATACACATGGAGCTAAATGAGTGCCGATCAACTTGCTATTTTGGCGACCAGGACTCGTTACTGTCAGAAAATCTGCCAGTGTACATGGGACATTAAAACTGAACAGCCCTGCTCCTGATCATGGCGCTGGTTGTGTACCTTAAATGGTTTAGGCTGGGGCTGCACAGTGACAAGTGTCGCACAACAGCAAGTCTTGGAATAGTCGTGCAACCAAAACAGGTGTGAAACTTGCCGTCAAGCAACTATTTTAGAGCTGTGATTTGGCTGTAAAAACACAACAAAGTCGCAGGTAAGTCACATATCACATATATATCACATATGCTTGCATTATGGTCTGTGATAGCAAAATCTTGTACGACTTGTACCCTGTGATCAAATATCCAACAGTGTTGGATTTTCTGCAATTTTCACATTGCAGTTGTGACATGTCGCATATCACCCTGCAACACCATTGATGATCATTAGATTCAATGTTGTGCAATTTTCGTATCATTTTCATGTCGTCGTGTAGCCCGAGCCTAAAAGGCTGGGAGCTTCGTATTCTCTGATCCTGACCATTGGTGCAGGATTGTGGCTGCCAATTACAATCCCCTTCCACGGGTGTTTGCGCTGGAACAGCCATTGAGCCCTCCCGATCCCTATGACCTACATACTCACTGATAACAGGCATGGACATTACATATGGGTTAAGGAGTAAGGGCGCATGGACACGACCTTTGGATGTTTTGCGGTCCGCAAATAGAGGATCCGCAAAACAGCTGGCCCCTAATAGAACAGTCCTTTCCTTGTCCGTAATGTAGACAATGATAGGACATGTTCTATTTTTTTGCGGAACGGACATGCGGACACAGAATGCACACAGAGTCATTTCCTTTTTTTGCAGCCCCTTTGAAGTAAATGGTTCCGCAGATGGGCCGCAAAGCAAATGGAACGGACATGGAAAAAAAAAATAAGTTTGTGTGCAAGAGTGATCCTGGAAAATCACATGCAGCATGCTAGACATTTATTGATTCTACGGGGGGCACTGTAACAGTCACAAAAAAATATTCTGCGGTTTTCAAACTTGTACCTGGATCTGAATAGTTTTGTAATTGCATGCAATCATACCTTTTGTGTGTACCTTTAGTAGTAAAAAGAAAAACTGTGACAAACAAGACAGAGAAGATACTTTATAAATTTTGATAAACAGATATGAAGTTGATAAATGAAGATACTTTCATTTACAGCGTCTGTGCCGGACATGGTAAGCATTAGTGATGGTGGCTGCTGGTTCCAAGGGAAAGATTTGAGAATGGCTTCTGTTTCCCCCCAGTGTGCACCTCATGTTCCAGTGTTTACAGTAGCAGGCAGCCAGTCTTCTCTAGCAGAGGCCAGAAGCTGAGAAAAGGACAATGGAGAGGGGGAATTGAACCCATATGTTTCATCGTGAAATATTTTTTAAGGTCTTAGCTAGAGGCTTAATCAAATTCTAAAATGGGGGTTTAACAGGATGAATGCTGCTAGAAAAAGACTTGTCTCACATTGTCTCACTTCAGTAAGTGGCACTTATCATTTAGAGAAAGTTACTACAAGGGACTTACTAATGTATTGCCTCTTTTGCTGGCTGGATTCATTGTTTGCAGGGGTTAGGCTACATGCACACGACCGTATTTGTTTTGCGGTCCGCAAATTGCGGATCCGCAAAAAAAACGGATGACGTTCCGTATGGCATACGTTTTTTTTTGCAGATCCGTTTTTTTGCGTATCCATTGTAATAATGCCTATCCTTGTCCGCAAACTAGAAAAATATAGGACATGCACTATTTTTTTTGCGGAGCAACGGAACGGACATACTGATGCGGACAACACACGGTGTGCTGTCCGCGTTTTTTGTGGACCCATTGAAATGCATGGGTCCGCATCCTATCCGCCAAAAAAACGGATCGGACACGGAAACAAAATACGGTCGTGTGCATGAGGCCTTACAATTAGGGATGAGCGAGTAAGATAAAGCGCCATCTCTGGTGGTCGGGGCTGTGGGAGTATACATAGGAGTAAAGCGCAGCGACTCCTGTCCCGGTCTCCTCAAATCTGCATTGCAGCGGTGATTGTAACTAGGGATGAGCGAATTTCATATTTTGTTTTTCGGCTCGTGTTGTGGTATAATGTGAATTGCGTTATGGATTCCGTTACCCACCATCATGTTATTCATTCCATCATAATAGAAGTCTATGGGCTGCAAAACGCATCCATCTGGTCTACGTTATGCTGGAGTCCTCTCCTGCATAACGTAAACCGGATGGATCCGTTATGCAGCCCATAGACTTCTATTATGACGGAATGAATAACGGAATGCCTCTAAAGGCATTCCGTTATGCATTCCGTCATGGAATTGCGTTATGATGGTGGGTAACGGAATCCATAACGCAATTCACATTATACCACAACACCAGTCGAAAAACATATTATGTATGAAGCAAAATATGAAATTCGCTCATCCCTAGTTACAATCACCGCTGCAGTGCAGATTTGAGGAGACCGGGACAGGAGTCGCTGCGCTTTACTCCTATGTATACTCCCACAGTCTCGACCACCAGAGATGGCGCTTTATCTTATAGTGTGCAAGCACGACCACCGGTGCTGGATTGCAGGGTGGTCATAACCATGGAAATGACAAATGTATAATGTGATGGAAAAATGAATCAAGCCAGCAAAGGAAGCAATATGGACAATCCCAATACATTACACTGTGAGTATTTTGACATTATTATCATTTTTATGTATATTTTCCATCTCCAAGCTGTATAAACTTGAATGCTTATTGAGCTTATTGGATTGAAGCATATCAGGTGATATGTATTTGTGCAATGAGGGAGGGTGTGGCCTAAGGAGATCAAGACCCTATATCAAGGTGTGCTCAATTTTTAGGCAGCTTGTTTTTCTCTGGCAAAATGGGACAAAAAAGAGATTTAACTGAAAAGTCAAAAATTGTTAAAAGTCTTTCAGCAGAATGCAGCACTCTTAAAATTGCTAAGATATTGAGGCGTGATCACATAACTATCAAATGTTTTGTTGCAAATAGTCAACGGGGTCACAAGAAACGTGTTGAGAAAAAGATGCAAATTAACTGCCAGAGATTTGAGAACAATGAAACGGGAAGTGACCAGGAACCCACTATCCTCCAGTGCTGTCATATTCCAGGACTGCAACCTCCCTGAAGTGTCTAGAATTACAAGGTGTTCAGTGCTCAGAGACATGAGCCTGAAACCTGACCTCCACTGAACAAGACATAGCGTATTTTTCGCCCTATAAGACGCACTGGCCTATTAGACGCACCTGGGTTTTTGAGGAGGAAAATAAGAAAAAAAATATTTTTAACCAAAAGGTGTGCTTTTGGTGGGTTTTAAACTAATGGTGGTCTGTGGATGACGCACTGTTATGGGGGATCTGTGGATGACGCACGGTTATAGGGGATCTGTGGATGACACTGTTATGGGGGGCATCTGTGGATGGCACTGTTATGGGGATATCTGTGGGTGACACTGTTATGGGGTAAATCAAGGTAAGTAGAAGCAGCACACAGCGGTATCCCAGAGCTTGTATGTGGAATGCAACAGCTGTATCTTATGCTATATATGTGTCATCCACAGATCCCCCCTATAAGTGTCCCTGTGTAAATAGTGAATGGCCCCCAATACAGGGGGTGGGGGCCGGCAACTAGTGTTGGAATGGCAGCGGGGCCCAGTGCAGTCACTGTATTCTATTACTCCGGGCCCCGCTCACTGTAGTATTCATATGTAACGTGTAGGCATGGGAGCTTTGTTAAACTATAGAAATCCTCTGCAGCAGTAGCAAAATCCACGTAGTACTCACTTGAAACTCCCATAGTAGGCAGGCCAGGCGGCAGCGTAACATCACTCACTACGTCACGCGCCTGCTCCTCCCACTTTATGAATGAAGCAGGCCGAGCAGGCGCGTGACGTAGTGAGTGATGTTACGCTGCCGCCTGGCCTGCCTACTATGGGAGTTTCAAGTGAGTACTACGTGGATTTTGCTACTGCTGCAGAGGATTTCTATAGTTTAACAAAGCTCCCATGCCTACACGTTACATATGAATACTACAGTGAGCGGGGCCCGGAGTAATAGAATACAGTGACTGTACTGGGCCCCGCTGTCATTCCAATATCAGTTGCCGGCCCCCAGCCCCTCCTCCCTCCCCGCTGATACATCATCGGCCGCGCTGTGCAGCATCACGGCCAGTGATGTATCAGTGTTAAATGGCAGCATTCGCCCCATAAGACGCACTGCCATTTCCTTCCCCCACACACACACTTTTTTGGGGGGAAAAGGCGTCTTATAGGGCGAAAAATACGGTAAATTGAAATGTCAAGACTGGGCAAAGAAATATTTAACATTAGACTTTTCAAAGGTTTTATGGAATGATGAGATGAGAGTGACTGTTTACGGACCAGGTGGATGGGTCCAGGCCTGGATCAGTAACGGGCACAGAGATCCCCTTGACTCAGATGCCAGCAAGGTGGTGGTGGTGGGATACTGCTATGGGCTGGTATTATTAAAGATGAGCTAGTCGGACCGTATCATGTTGAAGATGGACTCAAAAGCAACTCCCAAACCTACTGCCAGTTTTAGAAGGCACTTTCTTCAAGCAGTGGTACAAGGAAAAGTCTACATCTTTAAAGAAAACCATAATTTTTATGCAGGACAATGCTCTATCGCTAGCATCAAAGTACTTCACTGCATGGCTGGCCAGTAAAGGCCTAAGGGCTGTTTCACACGAGCGAGTCCATTGCGGGAATCGCGCTCCGTGTGTGAGTGTGATCCTCCGCTCTGGACTTGCAGGAGCGCACGGCATTATCATGATGTATAATGCTATGTGCCTCTGCTTGGCCTTATTTCTACAGAATCGTACTGACAGCTTTATGTCACTATGGTTCTGTGGATAAAAGGCCATGCAGAGACACATAGCATTATAATTTATGATAATGCCGTGCGCTCCTGCAAGTCCAGAGCGGAGGATCACACACACACGGAGCGTGATTCCCGCAATGGACTCGCTCATGTGAAACGGCCAGTGGCGTAACTACCAGGGAAGCAGGGGAAGCAGCTGCTTCGGGGCCCGAGCTCAAAAGGGGCCCGGGAGCAGTCACTGTACTCAGTGGCGTAAATTACTGTGTGGGGAAAGTGTGGGGGACACTACTGTGTGGGGCAGTGTGGGGGAAAGTGCTGTGTGGGGGGCAGTGTGGGGGAAAGTGCAGTGTGGGGGAAATTACTGTGGGGGGCAGTGTGGGGGAAACTACAGTATGGGAACAGTTTCTGGGAAACTACTGTGTGGGAGAAACTACTGTGTGGGGGTAGTGTGGGGGAAATGACTGTGTGGGGGGAAACTACTATATGGGGGCAGTGTGGGGGAAATGACTGTGTGGGGGAAACTACTGTATCGGGGCAGTATGGGGGAAATTACTGTGTGGGGGACACTACTGTGTGGGGTCAGTGTGGGGGAAAATACTGTGGGGAGAAGTGTGAGGGAAAATACTGTATGGGGGCAGTGTGGGGGAAATTACTGTGTGGGGGGAATTACTGTATGGGGCAGTGTGGGGGAAATTACTGTGTGGGGGCAGTGTGGGGGAAATTACTGTGTGGGGGCAGTGTGGGGGAAATTATTGTGTGAGGGAAATTACTGTATGGGGGCAGTGTGTGGAAAATTACTGTATGGGGCAGTGTGGGGGAAATTACTGTGTGGGGGACACTACTGTGTGGGGGAAACTACTGTATAGAGGAAACTACTGTGTGGGGGAAAATACTGTGTGCGCGACACTACTGTATGGGGGTAGTGTGGGGGAAATTACTGTGTGGCGGAAACTACTGTGTGGGAGACAGTACTGTGTGGGGGCAGTGTGGTGGAAATTACTGTGTGGGGGACACTACTGTGTGGGGGAAACTACTGTATAGAGGAAACTACTGTGTGGGGGAAAATACTGTGTGCGCGACACTACTGTATGGGGGTAGTGTGGGGGAAATTACTGTGTGGCGGAAACTACTGTGTGGGAGACAGTACTGTGTGGGGGCAGTGTGGTGGAAATTACTGTGTGGGGGACACTACTGTGTGGGGGAAATTACTGTGGGGGGAAGTGTGAGGGAAACTACTGTATGGGGGCAGTGTGGGGGAGATTACTATGTGGGGGCAGTGTGGGGGAAATTACTGTGTGGGGGCAAATTACTATATGGGGGCAGTGTGGGGGAGATTACTGTGTGGGGGCAGTGTGGGGGAACTTACTGTGTGGGGGCAAATTACTATATGGGGGCAGTGTGGGGGAAATTACTGTGTGGGGGCAGTGTGAGGGAAATTACTGTATGGGGCAGTGTGTGGAAAATTACTGTGTGGGGGCAGTGTGGGGGAAATTACTGTGTGGGGCAGTGTGGGGGAAATTACTGTATGGGTCAGTGTGGGGCAAATTACTGTATTGGGGCAGTGTGGGGGAAATTACAGTGTGGGGGAAATTGCTATATGGGGGCAGCATGGGGGGCCTTGATATTGGGAAGGTACTGTAGGGGCAATTCTGTTATTTTTGGGGACACTATACAGGGATTATTGCCTAGAGCACAATATAGAGCAGGCATCCTCAAACTGCGGCCCTTCAGCTGTTGTAAAACTACAACTCCCACAATGCCCTGCTGTAGGCTGATACCTGTAGGCTGTTCGGGCATGCTGGGAGTTGTAGTTTTGCAACAGCTGGAGGGCCGCAGTTTGAGGATGCCTGATATAGAGTGTTATTATTACTGGGGGCACTCTAGGGGACATTATAGCTGCTGTGGACACTATAGGGACATTTGGGGTAATTTATCAAACTGGTGTACAGTAGAACTGGCTTAGTTGCCCATAGCAACCAATCAGATTCCACCTTTCATTTTTGACAGCTCCTTTGGAAATCCAGTTCTACTTTACACCAGTTTGATAAATAACCCCAATTATGTCTCCTGGGGTCACTATTCATCAGTATAGTACCTGGGGCATTGGGGAGCACAACGGGCACAGTATTGGGAGTGGCAGCAGGATGACACTGTGGGGACACCAGGATGGGGAGGTTGATGGAAAAACTGAGAAATCTAATGTGTCTGTATTACTAAAACTCTGTAGAGAGGAGATGCGGCTGAAAGAATTTGTCATGGTGGTCTAACGGAGGAGAAGAGGAAAGAGACGGTATACATGACAGGAGATGTCCCTGGATGTAAGAGGTATGTGGTCAAGTATTGGGGAAGGAAGGGGGGCGGAAAAAGACCCGCCCTGGTGCCAAACACCCAAGGCACGCCACTGGGCAGCGGTATCTCAGCAGGACCGCTCACACTGCTGCGTTAAATAAATGCACTAAAACAAAATATGAGTGATACCGCACACTTGCCTGCCTAATTACAGATACACACGTGAATTGATAATGGCCTCGATTTACCTTTATGATGCGGGGTCTTCGTTATCTCCTCTGTCGGTATTTTCCAGCTCGCACTATTGCAGATCGGATGTTATGGACATCAGCTCTTGCCCCGGCCGGTGGCAGGATGCTGTGCAAAAAAGCTAAGAAGTTATTGGCTCGCGCTCACACGGAGCACCTAGTGACGTCACTTCTGCAACTACGGATGGTTGCAGGTGCCAAAATTCCCCTGACGCGTTTCAGACAGATTGCTGTCCTTCCCCAGGGAGAATTACATGGCTTACTACGGTGCCCTCTTTATACGCGCTCACCGGTACATACTGCTGTTTAACTCCTTCGTGTTTGCTATATAGTGCGATATATCTAGGGTAACATGTTGATTTATTCAAAGGCAATCAGTTCTATTTTGGTATTTAGGCCACTGGGTGCCAAGGAGTTCATATTAAATATCCATTTGATTTCAGATTTGGACATTTCCTTAATAAAATCACCTCCCCTTTGGTTTCTCCTCACTACTTCTATTCCACAAAATGTTGAGCCAGTGAAATTTCCTGCATGCTTTTCTTTATTAAGGCTCATTCACATGTCAGTGTTTGGTCAGTGATTTCCATCAGTGATTGTGAGCCAAAACCAGGATTGGAGCCTCCACAGACATAAGGTATAATGGAAAGATCTGCACCTGTTCTGTGTGTAGAGCCGCACCTGGTTTTGGCTCAAAATCACTGATCAAAACACTGATGTGTGAATGAGGCATAATGGCGAGATAATGTATGTGCTTCCGATTTTTTCTGGATGTTATACACATGCTTCCCTATTATTTTCTTTAATTGTCTTTTCGTTCGACCAACGTATATTTTATTGCAGGGGCATGTCATTATGTAAATTACATTTACGCTATTACAGGTAATAAATAGGTTGATATTTTGTTTATATGAACCCTCACTGTTCATTATCTGCTTCATTTGCTCATTATTCTTGCCAGATTTTTCACATCCTGCATATCTTTTGCAAGGATAAAAACCACTTAGATGGTTTTCTGTTTTACCGTCTTTTTTAATCTTGTTACTTATTGTCATACACTTGTTTGTAGACGTCACCATATTACCTATATTTTTAGCTTTGCGGTATATCAATCTTGGTTCTGCGGGAATCAGTTCACCAATTATTTTGTCTTTAAGAATATCCCGGTGCTTTTTAATAATTTTCTTAAAGCATGATGCTTGGCTAATGTATGGTACAATAATTGGGGGGATTTGTGCTGTTTCCTCTATTTTTGTTCTTTCCGACTCCCTTTCCTCCAGCATTGTTTGTCTATTTAGTTGACCTATTTCTATCCTATGTTTTATTGTTTTTTTCTTTGATGTCGCCTTTAGATTCAAATTTCTTTTGCATTAACTCTACCTCCTTTTCATATTCTTCTTCTTTAGTGCAGTTTCTTTTAATCCTCAGGAACTGACTACGTGGGATATTTTCTAACCATCGTGGCAAGTGGCAGCTCTTAGCTATTAGCATCAGTTGGCTTATTGAAAGTCTTGGTGCATATTTTATCTCCCTCAATGTATATTGTAAGATCTAAAAAGTGCATTTCTTGTTTGCTACAACTGGGGGTGAATTCTAAAAAGTATTCATTTGTATTAATATCTTTAAAAAATTCCAATAAGCTCTCCTCCCCTCCTTCCCATATAAAAATTACATCATCAATAAAACGACTCCATAGGGCAAGGCCCGGCCAAAGCTTGCCATCTGGATGGATGGGATGCTCCCACCATCCTACATACAGATTAGCAAACCCCGGTGCGAACCTCGCCCCCGTCACGGTTCCCCACATCTGCAATGTGTGCTTGGTATCCTTTAAATACTGTATGTAGGTAATGCTTGTGCACACGATTGTAAATGTGGATCGATATATTTGGACAGGGGGCTAGTGAGGCAATCTATACCGGACACAATGGGTCTGCCCGGTGGATTTTGTATACTTTTATGTATTTTGGGGTTATGATAGAATGCCGCAATTTTCGGATGTTCTATATTGATAAATATTGCTTCCTTCTTGTGTAGAACCCCTAAACTTCTACCTTTCTGGACCAATACTTTCAGCTCCTTTTTGAAGCGTACTGTTGGGTCATTTTTTAGTTTTTTATATGTTCTATCTTCTCCTAATATTTTCTTTGCCTCCATATGGTAGTCTCCCTTGTCCATTATTACAATCCCCCCGCCTTTATCTGCGGGGCGGGTAATGATTCTATTGTTATCTTGCATGGAGATAATTGCTTTTTTTCTCCTCCTTGGTAATATAACTTTGGCTACTTTCACACTCACGTTTGGTGCGGATCCGCCATGGATCTGCACAAACGCATCCGTTCAGATAATACAATCGCATGCATCCGTTCAGAACGGATCTGTTTGTATTATCTTTTACATAGCCAAAACATATTGTGCAATATTGTGTCAGTGAAAACGGATCCGTCCCCATTAACTTACATTGTGTGCCAGGACGGATCCGTTTGGCTCAGTTTTGTCAAGCAGCGTTTTGGTGTCCGCCTCCAGAGCCGAATGGAGAAGGAACGTAGGCAAACTGATGCATTCTGAGCAGATCCTTATCAATTCAGAATGCATTAGGGCAAAACTGATCCGTTTTGGACCGCGTGTGAGAGCCCTGAACGGATCTCACAAACGGAAACCAAAACGCGAGTGTGAAAGTAGCCTAAGATATGGGTTTTTTTTTGGGCGGTCGGATTTTTCTTATCTCTTTTGTTACTAAATTCATAAAAGTATTCAGGGCGGGAGAGTATTCTTGTAACGGGTGGTATTTAGATTTTGGTTTTAAAACTGTAAGTTTAAATTGATCAGTATTTTCTTTCCCATCTAGTGGTGTTTCTTTATCCATTTTTGTCCCTTTTTATAGATGAAAAAAAAAAAAATTCAGGGCTAGTCTTCTCATAAATCTTCTAACACCTATAAATGCTTCAAATTTATTAACAAATACAGTTGGGGCAAATTTCTGTCCCTTTTTTTAAAATATTTTCCTCTGCTTTAGTAAGTGTATAGTTACTCAGATTATACCGTATATCCTTTGGCCCAGGACTTCATTTGGTTCTTGATCTTTTATTGATCGTTTGTTTCAATTTTTTTGCTGAAAAAAATCCTCTTTGACTATCTTTTTAATCGTGGATTTTCTTTTATTTGCATCTGTAATCCTTCTTGGAGTTTTTATTTCACTCACTATTTCACCTTTCTTATTTATCTTCGTTACTTTGTCTATTTCCGCTTTTGAATTTTCTCTTGTTATGTTTGGGCTTGTTTTATTTTTTCTCCTTGTTAGGGTTGATTCTTCTGGTAATTCTTCATCCTTCCCTTTTATTTGTTTTTCAATTTCTTTTTCTTCTATCACAATCCCTTCTACTCTATCTTCTTCATCAGTAATCTCACTTGCCTTTGAATAAATCAACATGTTACCGTAGTTATATCGCACCATATAGCAGACACGAAGGAGTTAAACAGCAGTATGTACCGGTGAGCGCGTATAAAGAGGGCACGGTAGTAAGCCATGTAATTCTCCCTGAGGAAGGACAGCGATCTGTCTGAAACGCGTTGGGAGAATTTTGGCTCCTGCAACCATCCGTAGTTGCAGCAGTGACGTCACTGGGTGCTATCCTCAGGATAGTTCATCAATATCTGATCGGTGGGGATCTGAGATCCCTGCCGATCAGCTTTTTGAAGAGTGCTGCTTCCTCTTTATTATACCGCACGTCGTCTGCCCTGTACAGGTGGCACAGTATAATTGCAAGTACTCGCTCCATTCACGTGATTTTACAGTACATGTAATCAGTGCTTTAAGTGGGCCAAAAGAGGTGCCGGTACTCTATTAGGCGCCGGTGCTCCCCCCCCCTGCACATCAGACCCCCCCATCACACACATATATATTAGTTCCTCTATGTACCAGTACAGTACCCCCCCCACCACCGCACATTCGTTCCTCTCTGTACCAGTACCCCCCTGCACATCAGACCCCCCCCCCCACTCATCACACACACACACATTAATTCCTCTCTGTACCAGTACCCCCCTGCCAGGGGGGTACTGGTACAGAGAGGAATTAATGTGTGTGTGTGTGTGATGAGGGGGGGGTCTGATGTGCAGGGGGGTACTGGTACAGAGAGGAACGAATGTGCGGTGGTGGGGGGGGGGGGGGTACTGGTAGATAGAGGAACTAATATATATGTGTGTGATGGGGGGTCTGATGTGCAGAGGGGTACTGGTACAGAGAGGCACTAATGTGTGGTGGTGGTGGGGGGGGGGGTACTGGTAAAGAGAGGAACTAATGTGTGTGATGAGGGGGGGGGGTCTGATGTGCAGGGGGGTACTGGTACAGAGAGGAACGAATGTGCGGTGGTGGGGGGGGGGGGTCCTGGTACATAGAGGAACTAATATATATGTGTGTGATGGGGGGGTCTGATGTGCAGGGGCCCCCTACACATCAGACCCACCCATCAGACACATATATATTAGTTCCTCTATGTACCAGTACCACCCCCCCCCCCCCCCCTGCACATTCGTTCCTCTCTGTACCAGTACCCCCCTGCACATCAGACCCCCCCCCCCCCCCTCATCACACACATTAATTCCTCTCTGTACCAGTACCCCCCTGCCAGGGGGGGGGGGGGGGTACTGGTACAGAGAGGAACTAATGTGTGTGGGGGGAGGGGGGGTGCCTGTCACTCACCAGTACTCTTCAGAAGTTGGATTCCAAAGCAAAGTCGATGTTCTTTGCTGCACCGTCCGACTCCTGACTCCAAGGAGGACCAGTCACTGGTCGCCGCACTGATCGCTCCTCAGTCACAGGCGCGCGGGAAGGAGTTGACGTCACCTAACGTGAGGTCAACTCCCTGCCTGCGCCAGCCTGAGCCGTACTCTGCAACGACCCGCCCCCCTCCACTAGCTGCCCAGCCAACGACATTAGGGAGGAGATACTGCCAGCTCTCCGCTGCGCTCCGGTACCGGAAACCCACGTACTGGGCGCACGGAGAGGTGCTGGTACTCTCCAGGGCAATTTTTGGAAGTGGCGGTACTGAGTACCGCCGCGTTCCGGCCCACTTCAAGCACTGCATGTAATTACATTTGCTTCCAAGACGATGGGCAGTGTAATGAAGAGGAAGCAACGCTTGCATGGACTGCCACCTCCTCTTTAAACAGCTGATCACCAGGGGTACTGGGTTTCGGACCCCAACTGATCTGATATTGATAGAGGGTAGTAGATCATCGACACAAAACCCCTGCACAACCCCTTTAACTTTGTCTACATGATAAATGCCATTTGCTGAAGTGCGACAACCCCTTTAAAGAGGACCTGGCCCCTGTCTTGACATGTTTTACTAACTACTTGTATTTCCATGCAATAATAATTCTGCAGCATCTCTCCTTATGGATCTATGTTGTGTTGTTCCTTTATTATTCCTGCTAGAAGCTTATGAATAAATGTAACTGGATGTTGCCAGTTTGAGGAGTGTCTGCCCCTGCACAGTCTGACACTGGCAACACTGACTGGGCAAGGACACAACCCAACTGGTATCTACAAGGTACATTTATTCAAAGACTTGGAATCACAGAGGTCCAGCACAACACAGAGGCATAAGAATACAATTATGTGCTAAAAGAGTTATGTTGGAGTGGTGACGGGTCCTTCTTTAAAGAGCTTATGTGACACATAAAAACAAAAAAAAAAATTAAAAAATAAACTATAACATCATGCTGCACAAGACAACATTGCGTGTATGGAGACATACCACAGTGCATGGACAACAGTACAGGGGGGTATAAAAGTTTTATCTCATTAGAGATAAAGTCTAAGGCCCCTTGGTGGCTGCCGTAAAAAGGCATATTGGTGGGGGTCAGGAAATGTGCTGCAATTAAAGTGTCACTAACTTTTCAAAAAACCTTTGACGTCATAGAGTCATATTAAAAGCTTAGATCGCTGTGTGTCTGAATGCTGAGACTGCCACAGATCCCAAGAACGAGGGGAGAGAAGCACACACATACTGTGCTTTCATAGAAGTCTATAGGTCTCAATTCTGTTCTCAGCAGCAAGGGATCGTTGGGGGTCTCAGCGCTCAGACCCCACCAATCTAAACTTTTTATGACATATGAAAAGTTTTTTTTAAACGTTAGTGACTCTTTAAAACTATGTTTACACAGGGCAGATTTGCTGAGGAAAAATCTACAACATATATGCAATGTCCGGTATTTTGGCTGTCAAGAATAATGCATTCTGTTTTCAAGGATAAACTATGGAAGGTACCATGTACTGCAGATCTTTTTTTCTCTATGGTTGTTTCTCACTGATCATCTCTGCGTTCAAGAAAAATCGCAGCATGTTCTATATTGTGTTTTTTTCAGCCCTGGCTCCATAGAAGCGAATGGGGCTGCGTGAAAAACAGAAGGTGTCCGGATGCAATGTGTTTATGATGGTTGCTGGAGATGTAGATTGTTATTCTTCAGTTTTATTTCATGCACGTGAAAAACACATGCAATCCGGATACAGTTCAGATAGAAAAAACATACACACTGAACGCAATCACAGAAAAAACTTGTGTGCAAAACCATCCGTTTTTTTCCTGAACAGATCCTGACACAATCCACATCAATCGGGTGAAAGAAGCCATAGGCTACATGCACATGACAGTGAAAAAAAACATCCGTTAAAAACGGACACGCTGTCAGTTTTTCATGGCCATTTTGCATCAGTGTGTGCATCTATTTTCTGGGTGTGTGTCCGTTTTTAATGTCCGTTTTGCATCCGTTTTTGAATCAGTTTTTCATGTCCCTTAAAGCCGGACATGAAAAATAGATGAATTTGATTGGCAGTTATTTCTAGACCCACCCTTCTGAGAACACCCACAGGACGGTAGGCCCCCAGCTAAAATAATGTCCCCCATAGTGTACGATTTTTCGTTGTTGTTGCTGTCCCCAGCTTTAATAATGTCTTCAACGGTGTAAATAATTTTGTTATAATGCGCCCAGCTTTAAAAATGCCCCCATGTAGGCCCCCAGCTAAATAAATGTCCCCCACGGTGTATATAATCTTTTTAACCGCCCCTAGCTTTAATAATGCCCCCAATGTAGGATCCCATCTTAAATAATGTCCCCCATAGTGTGTTGTTTTTTTTTTGTTTTGTTTTTTAGGGCCCCCAGCTTTACAATGTCCCCCATGGTTTATATAATGCCCCCATAGAGTCCCGCAGCCCAAAAAAAACAAAAAACTCTCACCTTATCCACTTGCTTGTGCTGCAGTAGTCTCTTCTCTCTTCACAGAATGCGACCTGCGAGCTCACACGTGGTTACGTCACAATGCAGATCGCAGGTCCTTCGGCAGGTCCTGCTCAATAAAGAGAGAAGACACTGCCGCTCCGTGAGCAAGTGGATGAGGTGAGTTTTTTTTTTAACCCCTAAATGGCCTGTGTACCTGTTTTTAATGGCCAGTAGACGGGTGCACTCCTGTCAATCGGCCGTTAAAAACTGTCCCATTGATTTCAACGGGGTCCGTCCAGCCGTGAAAATGCCAAAAATAGGACATGTCCTATTTTCGGACGGACGCTATTCACTGGCCGTTAAAAGAACAGCCATGTGAATAGCCTCATAGACTTTCACTGGTGCTAAAAATGGCCGTGTGACGGCCGTAAGGCCTCATGCACACGACAGGGAAAAACGAACATGTGATGTACATTTTTTTAACGGCCATCACACGTCCGTTTTAAAAACAATGATAGTCTATGGGGTTTTTCGCATGGCATTTTCTTTGACTGTCAGTGAAAAACAGACGTAAAAAAATAGAACATGCTCTATCTTGTCCGTTTTTCACTGACAGATTGCCCACATACAATTGAATTGATTCATTTTTAACGTCCGTTTCTCAGAAAGGCATCAAAGAAAAAAACATCCGTTAAAAATGTCCGTTTTTAACTGACTTTTTTTTCACTGTCGTGTGCATGTAGCCTTACTTAGACGGCTTAGGCTTCATGCACATGACAGTGAAAAAAAACCTTGACTGTCAGTGAAAAACTTTCAAGATAGAACATGTTCTATTTTTTTACGTCCGTTTTTCATTGACAGTCAAAAAAACTGCAGTGTGAATAACCCCATAGACTGCCATTAGTCCTAAAACAGACGTGTGATGGCCGTCACATGTCCATTTTTCACTGTGCATGTAGCAGTAGGGTCACCACTTTGAATTTTTCCTGCTCTGATTCTCCTCAATGAACGGATACCTCATTTTTCTACACTCACTCGTTTCCTGATTTCTTCTATTCTTCCGGCAAACAGAAGTGTCATAGTCATTTTTAGAAATCTTCCTCCATGCATTTTGATCTACAGGGTGGGCCATTTATATGGATTCACCTTAATAAAATGGGAATGGTTGGTGATATTAACTTCCTGTTTGTGGCACATTAGTATATGTGAGGGGGGAAACTTTTCAAGATGGGTGGTGACCATGGCGGCCATTTTGAAGTCGGCCATTTTGAATCCAACTCAATAGGAAGAGGATCATGTGACACATCAAACTTATTGGGAATTTCACACAAAAAACAATGGTGTGCTTGGTTTTAACGTAACTTTATTCTTTCATGAGTTATTTACAAGTTTCTCCTTGTTTACAGCCATTGACATGTCGCCGAGGTTAACACGTGAGGAGCAGATAGAAATTGTGTTGATGTCTGGTGAACGCAGTAACCGGGTCATTGCAGCAGATTTCAATGCAAGACACCCTACGAGACCACCCATCTCCCATGCTACAGTTAGCAAACTGCTTGCTAAGTTTCGTGAAACTGGTTCAGTGTTGGATTTGCCAAAATGTGGACGCATGAAATCTGTCTCTAATGAAGAAACATCAGTGGCTGTCCTAGCTTCATTCAGCAAGAGCCCACAGCGTAGCACTCGCCGCATGTCACTGGAGAGTGGCTTAGTCGAACATCCCTTCGGTGGATATTAGCTACTCACAAATGGCACCCTTACAAACTCCAGCTACTGCAGCATCTCAACGAGGATGACCCAGATCGGCGCACTGAATTTGCAGAATGGGCAAAACAAAAATTGGAACAGGACCCTCAGTTTACGCAGAAGATTTTGTTCAGTGATGAGGCAAACTTTTATGTGAATGGTGAAGTTAACAAACAAAACCACCGCTATTGGTCTGACACTAACCCACATTGGATAGATCCCTCCAAGACTGTTGGAACCAAAAAATTTATGGTATGGTGTGGTATATGGGGTACAAAGATAGTGGGGCCATTCTTCATCAATGGAAACCTCAAGGCCACTAGATATGCGAAATTGCTACATGATGATGTGTTTCCCTCTTTATGCACTGAAGCTGGCACGTTCCCTGAGTTTTTCCAGCAAGATGGTGCACCACCACATTATGGGTGACAGGTCCGAGCATTCCTAGATGAACAGTTTCCTGGAAAGTGGATTGGTCGTCGTGGGCCAGTTAAATGGCCCCCAAGGTCTCCCGATCTGACCCCCTTAGACTTTTTTCTTTGGGGTCATCTGAAGGCAATTGTCTATGCTGTGAAGATACGAGATGTGCAGCACCTGAAACTACGGATACTGGAAGCCTATGCTAGCATTTCTCCTGCGGTGTTGCTATCAGTGTGTGAAGAGTGGGAGAAGAGGGTTGCATTGACAATCCAACACAATGGAAAGCACATTGAACACATTTTGTAAGTGGTCAGAAACTTGTAAATAACTCATGAAAGAAAAAAGTTACGTTAAAACCAAGCACACCATTGTTTTTCTTGTGAAATTCCCAATAAGTTTGATGTGTCACATGACCCTCTTCCTATTGAAAAAACAAAAGTTGGATTCAAAATGGCCGCCATGGTCACCACCCATCTTGAAAAGTTTCCCCCCTCACATATACTAATGTGCCACAAACAGGAAGTTAATATCACCAACCATTCCCATTTTATTAAGGTGTATCCATATAAATGGCCCACCCTGTAGTTAAAAGCAAATTAATATGGATCATGGTGAATAAACATTTTGTCCTGCATACCTAATGATTTTTTATTATTGCATTGTACTCATTTTGAGCTAAACATAATTTTTTTAATTGGTCTTTATTACAAATATGGAACATATTTGCTGAGATGCTCTAATAGAGGGATCTGAATTTTCTCTCTGCTAGGTCAGTCAGCTAATCTGACGGGCTCTTTATCTCTGATCTCGGACCTTCTAAATAGCTCAGTTCTTATCTTACTGATAAGAATGTTGCTTAAATAAATGTTTATGACCTCTTAGTAAATTAGAGATAAGGGTTATTAAATGACCATCACAAAGTGAAAGTAAAAAGTACCATACACACAGCTAGACAAACAGTTAAAGGGGTTGTCCGAGTTATAGCACTGTAAATCTGATGGTCAGCAATATATAACTAAGCTAAGCAAGTTTTAGGCAAAAAAATTATATTTCCTCATTTCCCTGGTTCTCTTCTGGCCCTTTGTTTACCTGCAATAACAACAATCTCTGCCCCTCCCCCTGCTCTGCAATGGTACAAGTCCCCTAAGGCTACTTTCACATTTGAGGCACAGCTCTCTAGCAAGCTGTTCCAGCATAGAATGCAGGGAATCTTCCAGACAATTACTAAGAATTACAGTAAAAAATTGTTTTGTTTTTAAATTATTTTATTATTATTATATATCTTTAATAAAATTGGATACTACTTGATACTAATTGGTTATGAGTCCCATTACTTTCTTTGTAAGTTATTAAGAATAACTTTTTGTGGGCTCTCATCTACTTTAATGAATCATTTTTGTAAGCTTATTGTAGGTTGTTTATCCTTTGGGATATTTGTTCACAAATATTCAAAATATTATCTGGTCATTAGACATCACAAATCATATCATTGCTTTAGATTCCATCATCCAATCAAGTCAATTCAAGCTCTTGTGATCGCTCACTAATTTCTAGGATATTAAGCACTTAATATCTTGAGTCATTTTAAATCACATACTAAATTTGGTAAAGTGCCTTTTAATGAGAGTTTACTGATGTGAGTATGGTAATACCAGGGGAGGAATTGTTCAATTGTTTTCCTCAGACATTTAGTTGTTAACCTAGGGTAGTATATTGTTCAGCTATAAATATGATGGTGTGGATTTAGTATTGTGATTGCACCTATACTTTGTCGTAAAATGCACCAAAATTTGGTGCATCTAGTTTTAGCCATTTTTATGATGCAAATGTGCCAAAAAGAATACCGTATATTTCGCTCCATAAGACTCACCTATTTAGAGGTTTAGAGGAGGAAAATAAGAAAAAATATTTTTATCAGGCCTCAGATCAGACCCCCAATCTTCATCAGACCCCCAACTTTCATCAGACCTCAGATCAGACCTCCAATCTTCATCAAACCCCCAAAGTAGGCCTCCAGTCCTCATCAGACCTCTAAATGAGATCCTCATTCTTCATCAGACCTCAGATCAGACCCCCAGATCAGATCCCCATTCCTCATTAGGCCTCAGATTAGACCCCCATCAGGCCTCAGATCGGACATAAAACAAATAAATAAACCTACCTCTACTGCTCCAGATGGTGCTGCCACTCGCAACATCCAGCTCACTGTTCCTGCGCTCACCCCTCCATGGTGTTCTGCCGGCCCCTCGTTGCACTGTGATCTGATAAATCACAGCGCCACGTCATAGTGTGCTATGTCTCCTGATGCTGACAGCTGTGATGGCCACGAGTATTCACAGCTCCCTGCTATTCGCTTACTAAGATGCAATGCCATTTTCCCCCCGTGCATCTTATGGACCGAAAAATACGGTAATGCACTGTGCCTTGCTAGATGAGGAGCATGGCTTAGCAGAAAAGGGGTATAGCTTAGATGAAGGGGCTTGGATTAGGTACCCAAAATTTTTGGAGCAATGTAAACCAACCAATGGGTGGTGTAAAGTTAGACAAAGTTTGAGCCACTGTAATAAATAAGGGGCAGGTCTAGACAGCCTGTATAAGTTTACTCTGTCTACATTTCACACATGATTGGTATATACTGTATGCCTGTAATATTTGAGTAATGTATAATTCATTTATTTATAATATATCCTTAACTGGCATGTGCAGAGGACTGCATTTGTATTATGTATTTGCCCCCTTTCAGTTGTTTGCACTTTTTATGGCACAGCTACTTATTTCATATTTAGTGAAATTTTATATGGGCTTAGTGTATATAATAGATATCAGCAGATCCATTCACTGCAACCGTGTGCTGTCTGCATCCATATGTCCGTTCCGTGGCACCTGCAAAAAGATAGAACATGTCCTATTCTTGCTATGCTTTACACTAATCACTATGCTAGCTGCATGCGCCTTACTAACTAACTATCGCCAATAATTACACGTTACACAGATACAAATATAACAGTATTTATTAACAATACACTACGCAATACACTAACATTACAGCACTAATTATACAGTACTCAACTACACTACACGTTCCCAATTCCACCCATAAACTAACTATATGATACACACATTCAATATTAACAGCCCACCCACCTAGTACTGTATACTATCCCTAAGGGGCAGACGAAGGTAGACGGTGGTCTTACAAGCCGACCACCAAGCACAAATATACCACGGGAGGGGATTAGAGTATCAGGAATCAGGGCAACAAGGGGTGTAACGGGTTACCAGGATCAGGGGTAATAGGGGTAAAGGGGTAGGGATACAGAGGGTTACCAGGGGTATATGGGGTAGGGTTATTGTGTAGGGTTACCAGGGGAGTGAGATAGTACAGGGGGGTCCAGGGGATATATACCAGGGGATAGCAGGAGGGTGTATCGTGATATCAGGGGGGTCCGGAGGGTATATAGAGTGCAGGGGGGGTCCAGAGGGTATATAGATAGTGCAGGGGGGGGGTCCGGAGGGTATATAGAGGGCAGGGGGGTCCGGAGGGTATATAGAGTGCAGGGGGGGTCCGGAGGGTATATAGATAGTGCAGGGGGGGGGTATATAACGATACTTAGGGTTAATGCTCGTTGTCCAGGGGTCGCTCGTTCGTCTAGGGGTGCTCGTCAGTCCAAGGGGGTCTCCTTCAGGGTGGGTGGGCGGCCGGCTCTCTCTACACTAGTGCAGGCCTGCCGGACTTATATGTCCGGCCGCCCGCACTGCCGTACCGCCCACACAGCGGCGCGTGAGCGCGCACCACAGTGCAGGACACGCGGGCCGGCGCGGTGAGATGACGTCAATGGTAATTGCGATGCCAGAATGCGCATAATAGAGTGAGCGGAGGTATCTCCTCTCCCTCTATTATGCTTAATTATCTTCAGCAGGGCTGCAGATAATTAGAACAAAAGGATTCAAATTCTATTGAATTTGAATCCTTTTGAGGTCACCAGAATGACCGGACCTTGTTCGGTCATTCTGGCGCCTTCACCCAGATTACATCAATGTAAATGCTTGGGGCACATTTACATTGATGCATCTGTGTCCATGTAGGGGGGGGATTTATATGGTATGGGGATATATATATATATGATATACAGGGGGCATTATAGGATACAGGGGGCATTATAGATATATATATATATATATATATATATATATCTATCTATCTATTAAAGGGGGCACATACATATATGAATTCCCACAGGGGCATGAATGAGCCCCTGGGGAATATCAGAGGCAGATGGGCGCAGGTGCTGGGTACATCTGCGCACATCGCCCTCTGAGGGGCTAACATATACATACATATCTATTAAGGGGGCACATGCATATATCACATTATATGACTTCCCACAGGGGCATGAATGAGCCCCTGGGGAATACCCGAGGCAGATGGGCGCTGGTGCTGGGCACATCTGCGCACATCGTCCTCTGAGGGGCTAACATATATATATATATATATATATATATATATATGCATGCCCAGTAGGCATGCATATATATTTATGTATACCTGCAACTCTTCCTCAACAATCCCCCTGTTGTCGGTGATACGACAATATCTTGGGGGAAGGGTGGAGGCATCGTTTTGCCCCCCTCAACCCCATCCTCGGTGATGGTCCAGGAAAACCGGAGTGCACCCTGTCTCTTAGGTACCTAGACATCATCTAACCCAACGACTTCCTCCGACCTGCCCTTCACCGTAACCGACTCCTCCATCCACAGGATACACCGTCGTCTTTGTTTCCCAGGAACTCTCTTCTGCCTTGACTGTTACGGTGTTAGCCCCTCCTACTGTCATTTCTTTCTGGACTTTCGGAGTGGCTTGATCCTCGCAGTCTTTGACTTGTCTTTCTCTCACTCTTCCGGTGTCGGTCACTCCTGATAAGTTTAGAATGACCACACCCTCGCTGTCTTTGACTTGTCTTTCTCTCACTCTTCCGGTGTCGGTCACTCCTGATAAGTTTAGAATGACCACACCCTCGCTGTCTCGGCATTGCTGTCGATCTTCAGGTGTCGTCCACGCCCAAGGAATCTGGAGTGGGTCCACCCTTACAGTCTCAGTCTCTATTCTGCGCCAACTCTTCTTAAGCCTGTCTTGTTCCATCTTGATCGAAGGATGGGTGCGGTTCTCCCATGGACAGCTGAATCGGTCTTTACAAGGCAGGTCAGATATATATATATGTTTTTCTTTCAATAGAGGTGATGTCACGGTACCTAAATTCTAACAACGGGAATACCTCCGTTACACTACACATCCAGGTTATTCCCTTATGATCCTTACCGTTCAGGGGTCAAAGTGGCAAATGGAAACCAGAGGGGGCCTGTCCCTATCGTGCCCTAATCTTATCCCCATTCACACCACCTATTTACACAATAACCCCCAACCCCCCCCCCCCCCCTAAATCCAAGAGTTCAGTCCAATTGTCTTGTTCTTTGGGCGATTAGGCCTCAGGACTTTTTGTGATGTCAAGTCCTGAGCCTTCGGCGGTTGTTTTCGTGAAGTGCCGTCTGGTTCTGGTTTAGTTGGTCCGTTAGTCTCTTTACTCTCCGATACATCCACCATAGTCCAAGGTACATGAGTCCAACCAGAACCAGAAGCACTATCACCGGGTGAATCAATAAATTGAAAAATGACGTTGCCTTTGGACTGTATCCGAAAAGACTCTCCCACCACGAAACCTTTGAGTCCTTGTCCAATGCGGTGGCAACCACGATAATCTTTGTTCGGTCATGGGTGAGTTGAATGGTGGCTTGCTTTTCCGTCTCCCGAAGACGTTGTATGATCTCTTCCTCTTGGCCGAAATCCATCAGGAGATGTCTAAGTTCTTTGCCGAAGCCAAGAGGAATCTTCTGAAGTCTTACAGGAACATCGGGGCGGATGTCAAGTCTTTTCTCTGGGGTAATCGGGGTTCTTCCCTGCTGCTCTGCGACGTTCAAACCTAAAACGGGACTAAGGGTGCAGTACGCTCCGGGGCGGAGTGTTCCTCGTTCGGTACAGTTAAGCCCAAAATTTGCATATGATGGGTCACTCCCCTGGTACCAACACCAATACCCCTGCCCCAAATATTTCAAAGAGGATGAGGGCATTGGGTTGGCCTTCATCTCACAGGACCCCTCGGTGTTCCAACACTGGTGTCTGAGCATCCGCTCCCGACTACCCTGACAGAGGATGGCATTCTCCCTTATCCGACATCCCTCTGTATCAAACAAAGAGGGATGGCCCTCCTCATAGGTTAGAACGCCCGAGGGGAGCTGGGGATGAAGCACCGTCTGGTTGTTAATTATCATTCCTAGATTGATGACACTGTATCCTTGTCTGATGCGACCGGATACAGGTGCCAGGGACGAAGCAGTGCAGGTTAAATTTTGACATCCATGCCACTGAACCACCCACCAGTTGGTGTGATTAATGGCAAAAGGGGAAATCAGTGGACTTATTCGCTGACGGAGGTTGAATGGGAAGTGGCCGTTGTGAAGTGCCGTGACAATATGTTTAAGGTTGTCCGAGAGTTCGCTCTGGACCTGCGTACACGCCAGAGCAAGCTGAGCCCGATCCTGCTCCTCCAAAAGACCCACAACTAACCTCCTAAACTTCTCACGTATAGCAGAAGATAGAAAGGTAGTGGCATCAATGTGCGAGTGTTGTAAACCCTCTAAGACGTGGTCTACATCAATCTGGGTCTTGAATCCTTCCCCGGCGTGTCGCGCAACCTCCCCAAGCTTACTTCTCAAGACTTCCATGTCCATAGTGTTCAGGGCACCCACTCCCAAAGCACCTCCGCCCAGTCCCATAGCCACCAGGTCTCTCCTCCCCCTGTTCTTCCTGAGTCGAGAGTCGTCTTTCCTGACCTCTTGCCCCGCCTCTATCCAACCTCTTACCATGTCAATTTGGTTCCTAACGAACTCCTCACACCTATGATCCCAGTGATCAACTCGGAAGTCATCTACGGAAATTCTCCTGGTAAACAGGATGAATTTTGCATCCGTGATGATCTTCCAGGGGGATGACAGTTGAGGAGCTACAGGGTCTGCCAATTGATGGATAGGGGTGGTGCAAGAGTCTGAATGTGGTCTTACTGGTTGGAGACCTTCTGTTTCGTAGGGGACCCTTACTATAGTAACACAGACCCGTCCCCGTCCTTTGAATGGATACCATTGATCGTCTTCTCCAGCCTGTAACACTAGTTTCCCTACGGGTTTGGTTTGAGACAGATAGACCCATTGAGTAAAGGTCCAGCACCCTTCGTCGGCTGCCTCGCAAAAAGGCCACTTGAATGAACCATCTATATTGATGTCAAAGTTAATGTCCCTGCCCCTGGGGTCTGTCCAATCGGAAGACACATACCTACCCCGGTATTCCTCAGTCATAGGGGTACCATCCATCCATACATCCACTGTAGGGGTGTCCACCCCATTGCACACTAAATCCCACCTCCAGGGATTAGTGTCCAACATTACCATCTGGGTATCCTGTTCCCAGTGGGCATAGGTGACGAAATAGTATCCCGTCACCTCAGGAGCGCAGTTGTCTCTCATGATCGTGATCATGAAAGACCGTATGGATGGAGACCCCTTTAACTGCGCATACCTTGGGTCCTTGGCATCGGTCCGTACTTTTAAAACTGTGGCTCGATACAAACCCTCCAGTTTTACCGGACCACTCTGATCATTCCAAATGGCCTGATCAGAGTCACTGCAGTTTAACTTTAACATCATTATGCTGGTTCGCACGTAATCTGTGGATACATGGCCCTGTACATAACTGGATTCCCTGGTGATAATCATCTGGGAATCCCTCAACATACAATAAGCCTTCAGGGTGCCTTTTACCGGAATGGGCCTATCAAAATATGTCCTAACCCTCAACCCGTCTCTGCTATCCTTCCCTAGGAAGGTAGCTTTCAGGATATACCAACCGCTGTACTCTGCCCCAGTGACATCTTCAGGACTCAGCAAACCCTCCTTGGTACACAACACTGTGGTAGTGTTGGCTCTCACTTGCTGGTAAGGGTGCAAGTGTGGATTCCTAGACACCCATCTTAAGGATTTGCTAGGTACAGGGTCCAAGTCCTGAAAATGCCTGTATTCCTTGAGACAGAGGGCGTGCAAGTCATGTTGTATGGCAGACACATTCTCCACCGGGGTATAATGCTGAATTACACCATTGGCAAAACCCTCTCTCTGGAAACCATACAGATACCATTGACCTGGTGCAAAGGTAACGTTCTTGTATGGTTCCCGGATTTTGCCATCCAAACATTCCACCATTAAAAGGCCGGGTCCATCAAGTGATATGCTGGCCATACCAATATTAGTCCCCAGGTCCTCCCCTGAAGAGGCTGAGCCCGCCATGAACATGCTTACCACTAGTGTCACAAGCTGGGTACGTATCCCATTCAGAGGATGCCTAGCTCTTCCCTGGCAGTGTGGTACCATGGAGTGTCTCCCTCTTGTGTTCTGAAATGAGATGGAATGTGTTAAGTGGATTGGATTCACACTCGACCCACCAAGCCCTTTCTCCCCCCCTCACCCAACTCGGAACGGTATGCGTTATTGAGTTGGGGAGGCTCGGGTGGCTTTGGCCTGGTCGATGTGAATCCAAAAAACTTCCTGGCGTCTACGGGATTTCTTCTTGCTCGTGATAGGCCTTTGTACCTTCAGCATGGTGTCCCCCATTACTTCAAGGACCTTATACGGTCCCTCCCAGTTTGCGTCGCATGGGCCGACCCGACGAAAGACTTTCACCATTACCATTTCTCCTACAGAGGGCATAGGCGTTTCCCCCTGTAGATACGGTTTGTGTAACCGTATAGCTGCATGAGGCAGTAACTCCTTCAGGTTCTGCTGAACCTGCTGAAGAAACAAGTCTCTGGCGATGGCGTTCTTCGTGGGCTCCGACACTTGGGGTTCGTTTGGTAGACATAAGGGCATTTTACGTCCGGTCATGAGTTCAAATGGGGAGATGCCGGTACTAGAGGCCTCTGTGGCTCGGATACCCATTAGCACAGCTGGAAGGGAGATTACCCAAGAGGAACCTTTCTCCAGCAGTGCCTTGGAAAGCCGGGTTTTGATGGTCCGGTTCATCCGCTCCACGATGCCCGCCGACTGAGGGTGGTAAGGGACATGAAACCTTTGCTTTATGTCTAGGAGACCACAAAGCGCTTTCATGACCTTACCCGTGAAATGAGTCCCTCTGTCGGATTCTATCAATCTGGGGATCCCCCATCGTGACAGAACTTGTTCCCAGAGAACACGGGCAGTGGTGGAGGCCGTATCATTGACCGTAGGGATGGCTTCTACCCACTTCGAGAAGACATCCACTACCACCAGGGCGTAACGACAGTTACGACTCCCAGTTGGCAAAGGTCCGATGAAATCAATTTGGATAGCGGACCATGGACCATCAGCAGGAGGAACCCGCTGTAACACCGGCTTCAGGGCTGACGCCCTTGGGTTAACCTGAGCGCACACCAGGCACTGTTGCGTAACGTCCTCTACTGTGTTGGACATTCCAGGCCAGTACAATTTGTCTCTCAGGAGAGGCAAGAGCTTATTCCGGCCAAGATGTCCAAACATTTGGTGGTTCAACCGCGTCAGCTCTGTTTGCAGATGCTGTGGAACCACCGGGAGAGGAAGCAACTGAGTACCGGTGTCGTAACACAGGATCCCCTGTTGTAAGGACCAGGGATGCTGTGGTACTTGGATGTGTGTCATTAGAAGAGGATCCTTAGCTTGTTCCTCCTCGAATGACACCGGGCTGTCACTCAGATGGGTATGCGCAGAAATCTGGTATGCGGGCAGTGGCTCAGTGCCTGGTTCCCTAAAGGTCCCAGACACTGCTGCTAGTTTTGCCAGTTCGTCTGCCTGGTTGTTACCCGCTGTCAAAGGTTCGTCCCCTTTTTGATGCGCCGGGATTTTTATGATGGCTGCTTCCGCCACGTGTGCCATACCCCATTCCCACAGCTCCTTCAGGACTGACACATGAGCCAGAGGTTTGTTTTGGCTGTCCACAAATCCTCTTCTCTTCCAAACGTCCAGGTGCAATGTGAGGGAGCGAACTACATATGCGCTGTCGCTATATATAACTCGTTTCCCTGGAGGGTGAAGAAGCAGGGCCTCTTTAACAGCCTCCAGTTCTGCCCGCTGTGCTGACATGTGACCTGGTAACCGGACAAGACTCTGGGTACCAGTGGTCTCATCCAGCACAGCAAAACCTATGACATATTCCCCATCCAGATAAAACCGAGAGCCATCAACAAAGATGACTCTGTCATCTGGATGCTTGTCAGTCCTGAACATCTGTGGAGAGTCATCCATTACTGGAGGGCCACAGTCATGTTCAGTTCCAGTCAGGTTCAGCAACTGGGACAAAACATACTTGGCCTTGTGGTCCACCTGCAGATTCCGGCCGCTGAGATCCATGATCCATCTCCCGAATCTCTGTTGGGAGACTCCAGGGAGAGTATCACGGAGCAAAAGGGTCAGCGGTGAATGTGGAGTCTGCAAAGTGAGGGGCCGGAAGCCTACAATATGCTCTGTGGTCTTAACAGCATAGTGTATGGCTGCCAATTGCTTGGCGCATTCATCGAACCCTCGTTCGACGGGCGAAAGCAGCCTGGAGAAATATCCCAGCGGTCTGGTCTCGTAACCTACTTTCTGTACCAGGACAGCTGAGATAGACTCCATCCCTGCATGCGCCTGTATGGCCATATCCCCATCTGAATGTGGAGTGGCCAACACAGGCGCCGAGGAGAGGTCCCTTTTCAGGGTTGAAAAGGCCTCCTCCTGCGCATCGGACCACCCTTTGATTGAGGGTTCCTCTCCTCGAAGGAGTTCGTAGAGAGGTTTCGCTTTGGCCGCGAAATCCTCTATGAATTCCCTCATGAAGTTGGCAACCCCTAGGAATTTTCTCAAATCCTGAAGGGTGCCAGGCCTGGGTAACTTTACCATGGCTTCCACCCGGGACGTCATGATTCCTTTGGTTCCACAGGAAATTTGGACCCCAAGGAAAGTTACCTCCGCTTTAGCCAAATTTGCCTTATGGGGACTCAGTTTGAGTCCTGACTTTGCCAGGAGTCCCAGCAGCTCTTTCAACAGAACCAAGTGTTCCTCCAAGGTTTCTGTATGCAAAAGCAGGTCATCCACGTATTGCAGGAGGCATTCTGGCCATGAGAACACACTCAGCACAGCCGCCAATGCCTGATGGAAATACGTGGGGCTGCTATGGAACCCCTGGGGCAGTACAGCAAACATGTACTGTTTGTCCCCCACCGTAAAAGCGAATTTGTACCGACACGACTCCGTGAGTTCGATGGAGAAGAACCCGTTGGCAACATCGATGGTCGAGAATACGCGGCTTTCGCCACTTATTCTGGCCATGATGTCGGGAGTTTGGGCCACCACTGGGGCTGACATTGGGGTGTATTTATTAAGGACACGGAGGTCTATGGTCAGCCTCCATGCGTTTGTGTCCTTTTTCCTAACTGGCCAGAGGGCATTGTTGCACTTCGAGTTGCCCTCAATGACCACACCCCTAGTCTTCAATTCAAGGACAGTGTCCATAATTGAATGGGTGGCCTCTGGTGGAAATCGATATTGGCGTTGAGGTGGAGGGTCAGGACCCTGTATGTCCACCAAAACGCCAATCAATCTGCCACAGTCATTCTTATTTTCGGCCCACAGATCAGGGTGCTCGTACACAATAGGCTCAAGGTCTGGATTGTGCGAGACCTCAGGCCACTTGTGTTCCAGCACATCAGTAGAGTTATCTACTGCTGGCAAAGGTGGTCCCAGACACTGGCGTTGAATGACAAACACCTTGGCTCGTCTGGGACCCTTCCACACAATGCAATTTGCCAGATCCAGGATCCACCCATTTTGTGTCATTACATCGGTTCCGATAATGTTATCAGAACCGGGGTAATACCACATGGGTATCCTGAGGTTAGTGCACCTGGTAATCTGAACGATTACCTCATCAATTCTGTGGGCCTTCACCCCCCCTTGTTGGTGATCAAATCCGATCACCACACACTGGGGGCTGTTGGGGAGTAGATCATGTTTGATATTGGTAATGGATATTTCCGCCCCAGTATCAAGCATGATTTCCGTTTCTTTATCTTTTATCGTGGCTTTTATATGGGGTCTCCCTGAAGGATCCAGTATGATTGGACATACTGGTGCCAATTCTTTAGGGACCTCTAATCTTCAATCGATATCCACCAGACTCCCAGTAGGTATTTGTGTGGTACATACTGCCACTCTTGTGCTCTGTTCCTGATCCTTAGGTGTGGAATCTCTTGATTCCACGCCCCCTGGGACATTCATGACCACCACGCATTTTGGTGCTTGTCCTGATGAATGTCCCAGATTCATATCAACCTGTTCTCCCACAGGTCTGGCATAATTAGGCTTCATCCTGAAACCGTTATTATTGCCGTTTTTCTCCGAATTTGTCCGGTTAATCTTTAACCACTGTGGACAATTTCTTTTTATGTGCCCCTCTTGTAAGCACAGGAAACAACGAAAGTTTCCTGCCCTTTCCAGCGGTGGGGCCGTGGGGTGGACAGTTGATGCATACCTCGTGTGTTGTACCCGGTCGTCTTGCGACCTACCGTATACAGGCACACGCTCCCTCACTTTCACAGACTTCTTACTGAGCAGTATGTCTTGTCTACACTGCTCAATAATCATGGCTGTGTCCGTGAGGGATGGCTCCCTAGCTGCACTCAGCCGGATTGCAGTATCAAGATATGGGAATTTTTCCACAAACATGCGCACCATGCCTTGTGGAATCCCAATACCCTGATCTTTGGTAACCCTCCTGTACATCGCTTCAAACCGACTACACAATGACAAGGGTTCATCATGTATAGTAGGCTTAAACTTTGACAGGACCTCTGGAGTGACATCCCAATGATCCGTGGCCAGTCTCGTGAGTATGGAGAGGCGCTCCTCCTTATCATGAAACTGGCCATTCGTGGGTCGCATCCTCCCCGTTACCTCATACCTTTGATTAAGGTGTGTTGGTAACCATAATCTGAACAGCTCCATGCGATATTCCGGAGCCACTAAATATTTGTTACAGTGACCTTCGAAAATATCGCATGAAGCGAACGGATCTACATGGGGATCATATTTCGGGATCTCCTTGCAGATCCGTAACAGGAAGTTTATCCTTTCCATACTGGAATGGTTAGGATACACCTCTTCCTGTTTCTCCGGACGTGTTGGCGGATTGGAAGTGGAATATACCCCTCCACTTTCCTCTCCCCAACAGTTGTCCTGGTAACGGTTGCTACCCCTATTCTCCCCGGATGACGGGGTGAATTGTAGAGACCGTTCCACCTGTCCCCTAGTGTCTACCAATGCGGATGTATTATCCGTCGAAGACCCTGGCGCTGCCGCCGCTGTCTCCCCCTGTGCCATTTCCGAAACACAAACTTGTTTCGTGGGCACCATACCGTTGGTACTAGGCCTGGACAAATTGGAGATTGCCCGCTGCAAGTCTGCAATGGTTTGCGTCTTTGCAGCCAGGTCCTCCCTCATCTGAACAATCAGGGAATCCGTAGATACCGTATTGTTCCTGTACTGATTAATCTCAGTGTACAGCCGGAGTAGCTCTCTGTCCATGTCAGAGTAGAGACTGTCCTTATCCGAGAGTCTCGACTCTAACACACAGATTTCTCTGCCCCTCTCGACTGTACACTGGGCTTCGTCTTGTAATTGAACCTCTAGTGTGTGAATTCTTCTATAGTTATCAACACAACAATTGCAGTGGAAGTTTGCTTTGTCCGCAGCCTCCCCTGCCTTTCTTGTGCTGGCAAGTATCTCTGTGTGTTCCGCCCTCCAAATGGTATCCTCATAGGAAAGAACCAATTTGGCTAGCATTTGGAGGCGTTTGGTGGTCTTGTTAAAGACACTCCTACTAATACAAACCCGGTCATGAGCGTACACCTGGTCCAGTAAAGCGGACCACAGCAGCTCAGCGGATTTATATGTAGTAGGAACAATGGGATTAAAAGTGCTGTTTTTGGCTAAGTGTTGGAGTGTGGAGAAGTTCATACTCACCGTTTGCTGAGCGTCCATCTTCTTGTTGGTGCTGTACTTTCTTGTCCCTTGCAGCTGCTTGAAAGAAGTCCTTTTCTTCCGGATCGCTTCTTTCCGACCAGCTGGACTTTTATGTACCTCCAACGAAGATGGATCTCTTTCCGTGACGTATCCTTCTTCTCTTACCCCAGCGACGGTGACCGTGTAAAGCAAATACAAAAATATTAATTCACAGAACAATTATAGATTCTCTGCAAAAGATTTTGTTTTATTTCTGGTGCTCTTAAGGGAAGTATCGCTTCTCCTGTCCGAATTATCGGGTCCTAGACGCTCAGACACTCCGCTGACCGCGTCTCTCCTGCCCGCTAATTCACAGTACTAGCGACCCTCAGCCTTAAGACCAAAAATAAGCGCAAAATCCACGCAGTGGGCCTGGCTCGCCAATGTAAAGGGGGAATCTTGGTCACCAATATTTATGCAAATATCGGTAATTAATATTCATAAATAGGAGGAACCGTCTATTGATAACTCCGCCTATTTATACCTTTATATACTAATAACAATACCTTTGCTATGCTTTACACTAATCACTATGCTAGCTGCATGCGCCTTACTAACTAACTATCGCCAATAATTACACGTTACACAGATACAAATATAACAGTATTTATTAACAATACACTACGCAATACACTAACATTACAGCACTAATTATACAGTACTCAACTACACTACACGTTCCCAATTCCACCCATAAACTAACTATATGATACACACATTCAATATTAACAGCCCACCCACCTAGTACTGTATACTATCCCTACGGGGCAGACGAAGGTAGACGGTGGTCTTACAAGCCGACCACCAAGCACAAATATACCACGGGAGGGGATTAGAGTATCAGGAATCAGGGCAACAAGGGGTGTAACGGGTTACCAGGATCAGGGGTAATAGGGGTAAAGGGGTAGGGATACAGAGGGTTACCAGGGGTATATGGGGTAGGGTTATTGTGTAGGGTTACCAGGGGAGTGAGATAGTACAGGGGGGGTCCGGGGGGTCCAGGGGATATATACCAGGGGATAGCAGGAGGGTGTATCGTGATATCAGGGGGGTCCGGAGGGTATATAGAGTGCAGGGGGGGTCCAAAGGGTATATAGATAGTGCAGGGGGGGGTCCGGAGGGTATATAGAGGGCAGGGGGGGTCCGGAGGGTATATAGAGTGCAGGGGGGGTCCGGAGGGTATATAGATAGTGCAGGGGGGGGGGTATATAACGATACTTAGGGTTAATGCTCGTTGTCCAGGGGTCGCTCGTTCGTCTAGGGGTGCTCGTCAGTCCAAGGGGGTCTCCTTCAGGGTGGGTGGGCGGCCGGCTCTCTCTACACTAGTGCAGGCCTGCCGGACTTATATGTCCGGCCGCCCGCACTGCCGTACCGCCCACACAGCGGCGCGCGAGCGCGCACCACAGTGCAGGACACGCGGGCCGGCGCGGTGAGATGACGTCACCGCGCCTGCCCGCGCGTCCCTGCACGCGCACCGCAGGGCCGCGTGCACTAGCTGACAGGCGGGAGATCCTTTGATCTCCCGTCTGTAGCTCTTAGCATTCTGGACATCGCAATGGTAATTGCGATGCCAGAATGCGCATAATAGAGTGAGCGGAGGTATCTCCTCTCCCTCTATTATGCTTAATTATCTTCAGCAGGGCTGCAGATAATTAGAACAAAAGGATTCAAATTCTATTGAATTTGAATCCTTTTGAGGTCACCAGAATGACCGGACCTTGTTCGGTCATTCTGGCGCCTTCACCCAGATTACATCAATGTAAATGCTTGGGGCACATTTACATTGATGCATCTGTGTCCATGTAGGGGGGGGATTTATATGGTATGGGGATATATATATATATATATATATATATATATATATATATATATATATATATTATATACAGGGGGCATTATAGGATACAGGGGGCATTATAGATATATATATATATATATATATATATATCTATCTATCTATTAAAGGGGGCACATACATATATGAATTCCCACAGGGGCATGAATGAGCCCCTGGGGAATATCAGAGGCAGATGGGCGCAGGTGCTGGGTACATCTGCGCACATCGCCCTCTGAGGGGCTAACATATACATACATATCTATTAAGGGGGCACATGCATATATCACATTATATGACTTCCCACAGGGGCATGAATGAGCCCCTGGGGAATACCAGAGGCAGATGGGCGCAGGTGCTGGGCACATCTGCGCACATCGTCCTCTGAGGGGCTAACATATATATATATATATGCATGCCCAGTAGGCATGCATATATATTTATGTATACCTGCCACCCTTCCTCAACAGCCAGTATCCTTGTTTTGTGGATCGCAAAACAGGCTATGGTCCTGTGCATGAGCCCCTAATTGAATTCCTTGGCACAAATGAAAAAAAAAAAAACATGTATTATATCAGTTTGAGTAATAAAAATAGGACACAAACCTTGCCAGATAAAGGTTTCAAGGGATGTTGAGATTCGTTTTTGTAAAAAAAAAGATTAATCACTGAAAAAAATAAGAAATTTTTGACTATCCCGACGTTGCGCAATCGTGTGTTTAAACTGGGCTAGGTTTAAACTGGGCTAGGATCCTGTGCCCAATATATAGCACGTGATCCCAGAAGCACCCTCTACAAATTTAGGCTACTTTCACACTAGCGTTCGGGTGTGAACGCATCCGTACTGCCCTAATGCATTCTGAGTGGACGCGGATCCGCTCAGAATGCATCAGTCTGGCAGCGTTCAGCCTCCGCTCAGCAAGCGGACACCTGAACGCTGCTTGCAGCGTTCGGATGTCCGGCTGGCCATGCGGATCCGTCCAGACTTACAATGTAAGTCAATGGGGACGGATCCGTTTGAAGTTGACACAGTATGGCTCAATTTTCAAACAGATCCGTCCCCATTGACTTTCCATGTAAAGTCTGGACGAATCCGTCTGAAGCTACTTTCCGTCTGAAGCTATTTTTCTACAATATAATGCAGACGTATCCGTTCTGAACGGATCCCAAGTCTGCATTATATGAGCGGATCCGTCTGGGCAGACAGCAGACGGACCCGCTCTGAACGGTAGTGTGAAAGTAGCCTTACAGCGCAAGCACAGGGCGAGCCCGGTAAGGATAAAAAAAAATTATCATCAGCCTATACTTATAATACTCACCACTGTGGTTGAGATGCTATACCAGATCACCCCTTTAAATCGGAATGATCGTTTTGCTTCCCATTTTTAACTCCTTGGCAAATAGCTCATGATTGCAACCAACTGGCTGACACATTTGGCACGATAAATAAAATGAAATGGAAGAAACTATTAACATTTTTAGGGAAATTTAAAAAGTATGTGCTAAGAGTAATACGTGTGCAAATTCCTTCCATGTCTGCTGCTGAGCTGTGGACAATAACACTGCCGGCACAGATTCTGCAGATATAATGATTGCCATATTTGATGAACTATCACAAGAAAGTTGTACAAATATTATAACAGGCATTATCCACAAAAGACATCACTAATAAGAATATTAAGAAATGGAATGCAGACCGTAAGGCAGTGGCTTTCAATTATTAAAACCATTAAATAGGGACTGGAGTCGTCTGTAACCTGTGATGCTAAATTTACATTGAGCTCAGAAAGACGTATGCAGCTCTGTTCCTGTACAGCTGTATTCGTCTACCATAGACCGCCATTGAATTAAAGGCGTTCTCCAGGTCCAAGGTCAAGACTTCCTCCTAGCAGTGAGCACAAATGGTTGGTCTACAGCGCACCCTAGGCTGTTTTCAAGGTGGCTCCTATGCAAAGTAGCATAGTATCTGACTCCAAAACAGCCTCCGGCATCCGACTTTCCAACAAGCCTTGGGAGTGGCAAGGAAATTTTATCCAAGCCATATATTCTTTCATAGACAGCTGTTTCGGGGTGTTTTCCCCTCATCAGTACAGAGAAGGATTCTGGCTGGGTCAGTGCGATGCTTTTGCTGAATCTTCTTAAAGAGACCAGTCCTGTAGAGAGACTTACTGGAGGTGCTCCATGGTATGGAGACTTATTAGCCACGGGAAACAAATATGCAAAGCAGAATCTCCGAAGAAAGTGGCTCCCCGAAACAGCTGTCAAGAAAAGTTGGTGAATTTAGGCATCCTTAGACAGCTGTTTCAGGGAACCACTTCCAGTAGTTGGAAAGATGGTTCTCTTTCTTGGGAGATACCTCTTGGGATATGGGTGGTACTGTGGAATGACTTGTATTACATGAGAACAACTATGTGACTTGATGGCCACGAGTATATGACTTTACTGCACCCCATGTATAGCAGCTGGGGAAACAATTCTACGCAAAAGAGAAAACTGCCAAAAGAAGGCATTGTCTGTAAGTCTCTATGTAAACCAGTAGCCCCCTGACTGTGAGCAAGCTGAAGATCAATCCACTGTTCCCTGTTTATAATTTGAAGCCTCCGTCCTAGAAACAACTGAAGATGGAATATAGTATGGCAGGAGCAAGCCCAGTAATCTGCATTGCTGAGAGTCTGAATACTTGGTGTAGAATAATATTTAACATATGTTTTTAGCTTATAGTCCCTTTAAGTCAGGGATCAACAACCTCCAGCATTCCCGCTGTTCTGAAACTCCCAGAATGCTCCATTCACTTCTGTGAAATTTAGAAGAACAGCCGAGCATGCTGCACGCTGGGAGTTGTAGTTTCAAAACAGCTGGAGTGCCAAAGGCTGCTGACTCCTGCTTTAAAGGGGTTGTGCAAGAATAGGGGAGGCGGTTTGGCAAACCCCCCCCCCCATTCGCCCAGACCTGTAAAGGGAAAGATGACTTACCTTCTTCATGGCGCTGACTCCCCCCTCCTTCTCGTCCCGCCCTGCGATGCTCCACTGGGCTCCCTCAATGTCAACATCAGTTTTGACATGGCCGCAGCCAATCACTGGCCACGACGGTGACTCGATCCCCTTGCGGCATGTGACCATTTGTCATGATGTAAGGAATGCTGATCCTCACCACGGCCAGTGATTGGCTGCAGTGATGTCAAGACTGATGTTGACATTGAGGTAGCCCGGCGGAGCGTCGCAGGCCTGCAGGAGAAGGAATCGGGTAAGTCATCTTTCCTTTACATGTACGGACAAATGGGGACGTTTGCCAAACCTTCTCTCTCTTTCTTGCACAACCCCTTTAAATAATCTTGGCTCCTGCTAGGTTGTCGATCCTCCTTGACAAGCACTGCCCAATATATGTAAGATCAAGTAATGGCGCTCCATCAACGTCAATGGCTTTACTGTTCACCAAACCATCTGTTACTGTACGGCGGCATGCTGCTGAATTCATCTCACATATGCTGACAGCTGACAGATGCTGTATCTTTCTAGCCTGGAAACCAGAATAGACAGCATCAATATAATTACTTGAAGCCTGGCGAATTTATTCTAATGGAATGTTTAGCAACTTTTCTGTGGCACAGCTTGAAGTTTAGACTAGTTCAGAACCTCGATTTTATCGTCTTATCTGGTGATACAACTACAAGGCTCTGTCTGTTATAGGAGCTGCAGCTCTCGGATACAGATTCTCTTTACTTGACGTACAATTATCACTCGCTGTTGGGTTTTCTTATAAAAACGTCTTCGTCCAAATGGAGTTTAGAAAGAAGAAACGTTCCAGATTGTATGTCTACATATGGACATATATAATATGCTTTATGGCGAAGAGAGAATGGAAGCATTAGGCAGAGATTGGAGATTCAGAATGTAACATGAGGACAGCACGCGCAGCACCATTATGTAGTACTGCCGATAGTTTGTCATCGTGACTGCTACGTTGCTGTTCAGATGCAACACATGGTAACAATCCTGCATCCACATGAAGAACAGGTTTTTCTGTTAATTTCTCCAACCATATTGGGTGTGAATCTCAATCACCCTTGCCCACATTAGCAGGGTTTATACTTAGGTCTTCTGGCATATTAAAGCCAGTTCACATTGAATTTTTGGCGCTGATTTTGCTCCAAAACTGTCTCAAAACAGCCTCCCATTCATTTCAAAGCAGCCCTTTTTTTTTTACATGTGGAAAAAAGAAGCAGCATGCTCTGTCTTGGGACGGTATCAGTGCTGAATCTCCCATTGAAATGGGAAGTATTAAAAATACAGCTTAATTTAAGTCAATGCGTTTTTTTGTGTGAGTTTTCCGCTAGTTTTTTGGCGCAGATCCGAGTCAAAAACCTTAAGCTGAAATTGCAACTTTGTATTGAAGTGAACCCCCATTGGTTAAAAGAAAGACGTCAAAAACCGCACAAAATAACATGCGGATTCCACAATGATTTTAAAGGGGTATTCTGGTAAAGTAACTTCATTCTTGAAAAACTGCATTAAGGCTGCAAGCTGTGACCCAACCAGAACCCATACCTGTACATATAACCAGAGCTTCAATTTACCTTGCAATCCCTTTGTCTAGCTCCTGTGTGAGCCTGCAACACCCTGAGAGCATCATGGCGCCTGATCTTCCCTCACAAAACTACAAAGACTACAATCCCCACAATCCCTAGCTTTCCTGCTGTGAGCGTTGATGTTTATTGATTGGCTGCCTGATATACAGTCCGGTCACCCCCCTCTATCAGTCATCACCAGCGCACTATGCAAAATAATTGTGGAGCCCCAGATATGGGTCTTCAACACAGTGAAAGCCAGATATCCCTCAAAGGAAGGAAAACCGAGCAAAGGGGTGTCCCCATTACAGAGATCACCAAATCCACCATATTAAGTGGCCCCTATGTCAAGATCCCGCTCTTTTACAAGCTTTAAGGATGTGACGGGGAAGACCTAAGCCAGTTATCCATCCACAGACAGCTGTTTCGTGGGTGTTGCCCCTCATCGGTGTGGAACTGACACACCCTTTGTTTCACAAGACATTTAGGCTACGTCTACACGACAACATTTGTCGCGCGACAATTTTTATAATGGCAGTCTATGGTGTCGCACTGCAACATGCTGCGACGCAACAGTCGCAGAAAATCCATTCAAGATGGATTTTTCTGCTACTGTCGCAGTCGCAGCATGTTGCAGTGCGACACCATAGACTGCCATTATAAAAATTGTTGCGCGACATTAGTGCAACAAAATGTTGCGCTACAAATGTTGCAGTGTAGTTGTGCCCTGTCGCGCGACTTATTGTCGTCGTGTAGACGTAGCCTCAGCCTACTTTCACACCAGCGTTTTTGCTGGATCCGGCCGGGTTCAGCAAAAACGATTCCGTTACTGATAATACAACCGTCTGCATCCGTTATGAACGGATCCGGTTGTATTATCTTTAACATTGCCAAGACGGATCTGTCATGAACTCTATTGAAAGTCAATGGGGGACGGATCCGTTTTCTATTGTGTCAGAGAAAACGGATCCTTCCTCTTTGACTTGCATTGTGGGTCATGACGTTTTGCTCTGCATCCCAGCATGCTGCGGTTTGCTCTCCGATATGAGAACGGAACGGAATGCATTTTGGAACATTCCGTTCAGTTACGTTTTGTCCCCATTGACAATGAATGGGGACAAAACTGAAGCGTTTTTCTCCGGTATTGAGACCCTATGAGGGAAAATATTAACACTAGTGTGAAAGTAGCTATAGCTAGAGAATTGATAGCGACACACTGAGCATGCTCGACCTAACAAAGGCTCAGAATTACAGGTCAATTCCATAGTAATTTATGAGGAAACACAGTGGGAAGCAGAGGAAGAAACTACTTTTATAACTACTGAACGGTAAATATATGAAATTTATATTATATTAGGTCATTATTGATAATGAATTAGTCTAAAACATAGGTTATATTTATGGTAACCGGAATTCCCCTTTAAAGTGTGTTTTTTGATTTTTTTAATCAGTCCTGTGAACTGGCCCTAAGTGGAGATAGATAGGTGGAGAGGTATCAACATTTTAATGCCACTTTTGTGGTCTTAAAAAGTCGCGCCATAATATGCAACTTTTTCAGCTACTCACTTTTCTAGCAGAACGGGCTGAGCATCCCATGGTCCACTGGATTTACTATGATTTACACCAGAAACTGCCATAAATTATGTAGATCGAGCCTATGCCAGCTAGCTGGCATAGATTTCAGTTTCTGATGCATGAAGAGCAAGAGATGTGCCTAATTTATTAAGAGGCATCTGCCTCTTAATAAATTACTTGCATCTCACTCTGGCGCGCAAGAGATCAAGACAGGCATAGGAAACACTACTCCTGTTAAAGGGGTTTTCTGGGTTCAGAGCCGAACCCGGACATAACCCCTTCTTCACTCATTCAGCATGAATGAGTGGAGCGTTTCTTACTCTGATGCTCCCCCTTCCACTGCGCTGACTCACGCAGGGCAAGGGCTGTTTTGTTTACATTGTCACACTGCTAGGCGGAGGCTTCCATCTAGCAGTGTTCCCGGTGATGTCACCGGCACTAATGGGCTAGACACTAAGCAGGCCAGGGCAGCGCTAAAGACCACCCATTAGTGCCGGTAACGCCTCCGCCTAGCATACCCAAGAAATGCCCAGTACATCTTACTTCAGCGCACCTTGGACTAAGACTGGCATATAAAACTCCCCTTTGAGTTTGGACTGTGAAATGAGGGGCATAGTCATGAGAATACATATATCTTTCTAGCTGTTTTGATGAGATCTGCATAACCACGGCGTACAGAGTGACATCAGTACTGCCAGGTATACAGAGATGGTGGCGGTAGAATGGGTTCCTTGCAGACCATTGACAGCCTCCAGGAGGGATCAAGCTTTAATTACTTCACATAAACATTAGTTTCTGCGGCAGCTAGGGTATTTATTGCCATATGTACTGAAGTCTATCCCCATATATACTCCAGCTGCTGCAGAACCTCTTTTTAGTAGCGACTGAAATAAAGCTGCCTTATACTTTTCAAAAAGAGGCTGTGCTATTTTCTATGTGGCACCACGAGTAAATAAGTATATCAGAGATCACCGCAGATTCTCTCTGTTTTGTGGTGTCTCATAATGCTTTCTTATGACCAGAAAACACCTCTTTTTGTCTCTATATCATAATCTTTCATACAGTATCTAATGAATTTCTGTGAACTCTTAATTTTCATAAATGTGTGTTCTTCTACAGGACAAGCAGACATTATTCATAGATATGCTGTAACATTACACAAAATAAAAACTTTGGAGTGATTGCAGATTTCACTTTTCTAATTATCATGTGCAACCTGACCTACTCCAAGTAAAGAGGTTTATAATGTATATAGCGCCATCTACAGAGGTTTATTGTTATTGCCGTTCAACTAAACTGCAGTTTATACTTCCTTATCTCAAATAAAGAAGATATTAGATCCACCCACACACCCTTCTTATTAACATTACATTTTATAGTGGAACTTTTTTCAGAACCAATCTTGCATACATCTAATGTATTCCTCTGTGGAATCAGTAAATTTTAGGGGATTTTTTTTATTGTGAAATTTTTGCATTCCTTCTCTGAATTCATTTATTGGTCGACTTAAGTGCCTTTTACACTGTAATATATTGTCCATCATCACATCTTTTATGATGACATAAAACTCAATGTCGGCAGCCCCCTTCATGTAAACAGGCAATGCACTGCTAACAATCATATTAAAAAGAGCTAATAATGGAGAAAAAATACCGATGTGGGAAAAATGCTGCAAAGTAAGATTGCTTTAAAAAACATAAGTGTTAATAGTTTCTTTTTATCAATTAACAAAATGCAAAGTGGATGAAAAATAAATCTTAATCAGAGCTATATTTGGTGTGATCACCCTTTGCCCTTATAACAGCATCAGTTCTTCTAGGAACACTTAGGGCCAGATTTATCATTAGCTCAGGTCAGAATAATGGAGTGAAAAAGTCCCCCAAAAAGTCCCAAACGCTAAAACTGCGCACAAATTTGCGACTTTTTTCTGCTCTGCACTATGCTCGCCAGTTTTCTGAAAGTGGGCGTGTTTTCTTATGTAAATGAATCTCTAGACAGATTTACTATTGGGACTATTTAAAACGTCGCAAAAAAGTCTCAATTTCACTCCAGTGAGGACCATGCTTATCTTATGAGACTTTTTAATAGAACATGCAACTTTTTCATAAAAACGTGCGACTTTTTCGTAAAGATGTGCGCCTTTTGTAAAGCTGCTTACTGACGGATAAACTGCTACCGTCAAACCACATTTATTACAGTCTTAAAGGGCCGATCATAAATCTGACTTGGCTAAAACTGACTTTAGCCATATGTTAAAGTGGAGTGAGCTGTCAGTCATGATAAATCTGGCCCTTACAGTTTTTGAAGGAACTTGGCAGGGAGGTTGTTCCAAACATCTTGGAGAACTTACCACAGATCTTCTATAGATGTAGGCTTGCTGAAATCCTTCTGTCTCTTCATGTAATCCCAGACAGAGATCAGGGCTCTGTGATGACCATATCATCATTTCCAGGACTGCTTGTTCTCCTATACACTGAAGATAGTCCTTAACCCCTTGGTGACCTCCGCTGTACATGTACAGTAGAAGTCGGTACCTTTATTAGCTGCCGTGTTTTTGCTGTTTCAAACAGCAGGGACCAGTGATGGATGGATGGATGTGATCAGCCCTATGGCTGATCTCATACATTTATCCCCTCAGATGCCATGGTCAAATGTGACCACAGCATCTGAGCCGTCCAGAAGCAGGAGTCATGCTCTCCCATGCCCGTAACAGCGTTCCCTGGATGAGATCGGGGAACCTGTTACGGTATAGTAATAGCCTTAAGTGGCTATTACTGGAATATACCAATACAGGCCAGAAGGTGGCAGCACTGTATTGGTATATTGTAAATGAAGTGAAGTTATTTAGCCATCACACAATGGTCAATCTAATGATTTCCACTTATAGTCACCCAGGGTGACTTAAAAAAAAAGTGGGGGAAAAAAAGTGAAATTATTTTTTTTTTTAAATACAAAAAAATGAAAGTTTAAATCACCACCCCCCCCCCCCTTTTCCCCAAAATAATAATACATAACCAATAAAAAAAATACATCATGGGCATTGCATGTACTATTAAAATATAACAATATTTATCCCATGGCGTAATGGGGGGAAAAATCGCCATTTGGCCAATATTTGTCATCTCACCTCCACAATTTTTTTTTATAAAAAGTGATCAAAAAGTGGCACACAATTCATAATGGTATTACTTAAAAGTACAGATCATCCCAAAAAAAAAGCGGGGCACCAAGAATGGGGGGAGTAGGGGCATTATATATACTTGGCACTACTGGGTGAACCTTGGAAGGGGGGAGCAATATATATACCTGGCACTACTGGGGACACCAAAGGACATTAACTACTGGTGCTACAAGGAGAGCATTATCAACTGGCAATACGGGGGGGATATTAAAACTGCATCTCCATTGACCAAATGGAGAAGAAAAAGGAAGTGAAAAACTCAAATCCATGGAGACGTCAACTGTAAGTCACTGGATCTGCCCTTGACTGCTTCTTTTCAAATGTGTTTTAAAGGATAATATATTTATCAAAAAAATCTATTTTAGCATATGTTACTGCTGCAGCAGTATTATGCATAAAGCAGTCTTTAGTTTCTTCACATACCACAGTTTTTCTTGAGTTTTCCCCTTAGTTACGGCTGTTTTGAATTCTACATTATGAGGATCTTCTCAAGATGGCTCCTCTGCCCGTTCTCTGAGGCCAAAACTGCATTCCCTTAGGTCACATACAAATTGCTGTAGCCAGCAGATTCCTGCCAGCCAATCAGATTGGATTACTGAGAGACACGCCTCTTCACTTTAAAGCCTAATGCAGGCATGCAGTGTGAAGGACCGCCCCTCTGAGACAGACGAGCCATAGCAACGGTCTTTTAAGGGAGTAGTGGAAAGGGACAGGAGACATTAATGAAAGCTGTTATTATAAGGTAATTACAGATATTTTGACAATTATTGACAGACTAACTCAGGTATACATGCCTAGCTCTAATAAACTAGCAAATAAAATAAAAATGACAGTTATTCTTTAATCTCTTTGTTAGGGTATGGCCACACGGTCAGGTTTCCCGATGCAGTTTTGGTAGCTAAAACCAGGAGTGAATTTAAAAAAGAGGAGACAGTCAGGGACGAGGGACAGGATCGTGTTGAGTCACAGATCTGTAGAAGGGTACAAATTTTTTTTTGCTGTACTTAAAGGGACACTGTCACCTGGATTTCACTTACTGTGCTATTAACATCACCACATCAGTCTCCACGATTTACATTAAAATATACTAGTATTACTGCCCTGTGTCTTGTAATTGGTCTATAAAATCCCTTTTATTAATATGCAAATTCCCTCAATAAAGGAGCCCAAGGGGCTGTCCCTCTGGCCGTTGGAGCCCAACCGCGCCCATTATTTTGGAGCCCAGCACCGCCCCACTGCTAATTTATTTACTGCTCATCGCTGACGTAATGTGTTTGTTGCGCCCGAAATCTTGCGCATGCGCCGTGGATACTCATGTTAGCGCCCGCACGGTGTCCTGGCATTGGCCTCACAGAATGAATTGCGCATGCGCCAGCTTTGCTCGACCCGGAAATGCGCGAGATTTCGGGCGCAACAAACACATTACGTTGGCGATGAGCAGTGAATAAATTAGCAGTGGGGCGGCGCTGGGCTCCAAAATAATGGGTGCGGCTGGGCTCCAACAGCCCCCTTGGGCTCCTTATCAAGGTAATTAGCATATTAATAAAAAGCTATTTTATAGAAAAATTACAAGACACAGGGCAGTAATACTAGTATATTTTAATATAAATCATGGAGACTGATGTGGTGATGATAATAGCTCAGTAAGTGAAATCCAGGTGACAGTGTCCCTTTAAAGTTCCTAAGAGCACAGTGGCCTCCATAATTAGTAAATGGAAGAAGTTTGAAACAAACAGGACTCTTCCTAGAGCTGGCTGCCCCCACCAATCTGCGTAATCAGGGGAAAAGGGCCTTGGTAAGAGAGGTGACCAAGAACCCAATGGTCACTCTGGCTGAGCTCCAAAGATCCTCCTCTGTGCAGATGGGAGAAACTTCCAGAAGCTCAACCATAACTGCAGCACTCCTCCAATCTGGACAGCCTCTCCTCAGTAAAAAAAATAAAAAGCAGATGAAAGTTTGTATCAAAGGACTCTCAGACTGTGAGAAACAAGATTCTCTGATCTGATGAAACCAAGATTGAACTTTTTGGCCTCAGTTCTAAGAGTCCTGTCTGGAGGAAACCAGGCATTGCTCATCACCTGCCCATTTGCCTAATACCATCACTACAGCATGGCGGTGGCAACGTCATGCTGTGGTGGTGTCTTTCAACGGCTGGGACAGGGAGACTGGTCAGGTTTGAGGGAAAGCTGAATGGGACAAAGTACAGAGATATTCTTAATGAAAACCTCATCCAGAGTGCTCTGGACTTCAGACTGGGCCGAAGGTTCACCTTCCAACAGGACAATGATCCTAAGCGCACAGTCAAGACAACAGTAGATTAGGGGCAACTCAGTGAATGTCCTTGAGTGGCCCAGCCAGAGCTCTGCCTTGCATCAATCGCAAATCTCTGGAGAGCTGAAAATGGCTGTCCACCAATGGTCCCCATCCAGCCTGACAGAGCTTGAGAAGATCTGCAGAGAGGAACGGCAGAAAATCCCCAAATCCAGGTGTGAAAACCTTGTTGCATCGTACCCAAGAAGACTGGAGGCTGTAATCACTGCCAAAGGGGCTTCAAATAAGTCCTGAGTAAAGGGTCTGAATACGTATGTCAATGCAAGATTTTAGTTTTTCCTTTTCAATAAATTAGCAAAGATTTTGAATATTATGTTTCCTCATTATGGCAGATTGAGTGCAGAATGATGGGGGGAAACAAAACCAAAATGTGAAAAAAGTGAAAGGGTTTGAGGACTTTCCGAACACATTGTAGATCCAAGATTTGTTATCATAATAGAAAATGAAACTCTTCATCAACCAAAATAGATGTTTGCACCTGGCAACATGGGAAGAGCTCTTATCAAATTAGTACATGCCAAATTTGGAACAGTTGGGCATAGTAACCAATTTATTTAGTCCTGGGTTCATATTGCCTTATGTGCTCATGCTGAGATTTAATTTCCTTATATCACTGCTCCTATACAACTGGAATCTACAAAGATTTTTATTGTCTAAAAGCCATAATGCAAAACCCATCCTTGTCTTCCTGTTCAGCTGCATTTAGTATTTCACCTCCGGTTGGGACCCAAGTTGAAGAGCGCACAGCCTGTGCGAGTACTGCAGACACGGTGGTATTTGTGGCGCAACAGACGATTAACTATCAACCAAACTATCTTAAACAAGGCAGAAGAAAGGACAGGGTTTGTGTAAAAAAAAAAAAAAAAAAAGCCCAGAGAACCCTAAATATCTCCACAAAGAGCCCAAATAAATCAGAGTTTACATCATCAGAGATTATCGCAACATCCTACAGCCCTCAAATAATAGCGCTATACACTGGTCAAATGATGTAACAACAAAATACACTTCACTTGATGGTCCGTTCAAATGACATCTCCAAATAATCTAAATAATAGCAAAGCCATATAATATTATGGTACATTGCTCAAATTAGTTTTTTATAGCATGCCAAAATAATTCTGCAATAAGGTACTCAAATACTATTATACCACGCCCTTATAATACTGGCTACATTGCTCTAATGATACCTTCATACTATGCCCAACTAATACCCCTCTACATTGCTCAAATACTAGGAGCCTTAGGTAGCCTAGGACATTTTCAGCAATGCAGAGCAAGTGGCTAGCCTACTGTCACCTAATGGTATTCACATTTCTCAGATGATATATGGCAGAATGTTTAGTAAATCTGTCATGCTACATGCAGATGTAAGGTCAAAAACAGCTTTTCCTCACACAAATTTGAAAAAGTGGTTTGTGCCAGGAAAGGTGGCCAGGAATCCACATGTTGCTACTAAACACATTTTGCACCAATCTACTTGTTTATATGCACTAATACATGACTTGCATTATACACGCATCTGTACAGTCACCACATACACACATATGGGCATAACTAGTACATGCACACAAATATTCTGGTCATTATAAACAGATATATACACTCCCACACCATCACAGACACTCACACATCCAAAAATCTCTGCATACAAGCACGCACATGCTCACTACATACATGCAGACTAAATTCATATACGCACACATAGGAGCTCACACATATTCATGCACACACAACCTCCACACCAGCTGCTGTCTGATTTGTAAGCCATTGTCCTGCTTAGTTACAGTATTAAAAAAATGTGTTTGCTTTTTTATATTTTTGTGTAAAGCCTCATTCACACGTTCGTGCTCAAATCCGTGAGTAGGTGGTCCAGTGATGCATCCGTGAAGCTGTCCGTGAAGTATTTGTGTTGGGTCCGTGTGTCCGTTTTTTGCTGTCCGTGTTGCATCCGTGTTTCACTGACACTGAACAGCTGAAAAATTATTTTCAAAGAATCTCTTCTTAATGATCTGTGAAACACGGATGCAATCCGTGGTTTTCACGGACCCATAGACTAGAATGGGCATGATGGACAAAATAGAGCATGCTTCTGTGCTAAAAAAAATTGACCCACGAACCATGCTAAAACACTGATGTGTGAATACACACATTAAAATGAATAGGGACATGTGCTGTCTGTGGAGAACATGTACAGCACACGTACATGAATGAGGCTTAATTCTTGAAAAATATATTTTTTTATAAAATGTAAGATTTTTTTTTTTTAATTAATAAAAAATTGGATGCCCACTGACATAAATGAGGCCCTGTCCACATGGTATCTTTTTACAGTGCAGAATAATATTGCCATACTGTGCCCCAATAAAATAATATTGCAAAATAATGCATTAAAAACATTGTCATTTAGTACATTAAGGCCACCACTGTGCAGTGTCTGCATGTTTCCTCCTTTCAGTTCACAATTAGAAACCAACAATTGCATTTACTTCACCTGTCACAGCACTGGAGTTGTTTGATCAAGCATGCATGTGTAGCTGCAATTACCGTACAAGCAATTTTACTGTTAAGGCGATGATCATGGTATTGCATAATGGTACTACAGGGACAGTTTTTTTTACACACTTGCGAATCTTAATAAGAGGTATGCTAAGATGCACCAAATTTATTTGTCACATCTTCTGGTAGTCCATGCACCAGAAAATTAAAACTCTGCCATCTATGAGCTGGCATAGATTTATACTATAATTTACAACAGTTTCTTTTATATATTAGAATATATAAGGCAGTAAGCTATGCCCAGTTTTTCCAAAAGTGTCACGATAGTGTAATATAGAAAAATGTTGTGCATCCCTGTGACTGTTGTACATCAGAAAAGTGGTGTGATGCCACCATGGATCAGAAGCAATTATTTTTCATTTTTATTATCTTGCCCATCTCTGTAACGCACCTTTGTTTTTATGCTGCCAGGGCCTGCTGCTCCCCTCTGACAGACACTGCCCTTTTTACAGCTGCCTGTGTGCCCTTCTACTTTAAAGAGTAAAGCACTACTGTAATTACTCACTGTCTTGACAAACTGTTCTCCTGTTCTGTTACTGACTGGAATCAGCATGCTGCCCAGCATGTGAAGCACCATCCCTCCAGAGACAAGGAGGAAGAGAGGAGAGCCAGGAAGCAGTGGAGATATCAAAGAGGAAAAGAGGACAGGATGTGTGATGTCCAGAATGCCACACAAGCAGGAGATAAACACCAGGTCATGTGACTGCATGTGAACGAAGCCTTACATAGGCTTCTCAGCTACAGACAGTACATTAGTAAGTGACAGATCTCATTGCATGTAAACCATTTGCACATAGTTGTTAATGGAGTGTCCTAGATAAAGAAAAACTTACCCAAAGCCAGGATTTATGTTAAAATAAGAAATAAAGCTATATTAACCAATTTAATCCCCAGGCACATCCAGCACTGCCACTCCTTATCTTCCCCAGTATATCTGGTTGCAGCAATAGTGTGTTCATATAACCCACATCACCGCTGCAGCCAATCACGGTCATCAGCAGTATATGACACACAACTGTTCAAGTCGGTGATTGGTTGCAACAGTCAGGTGGGGTATGGTATGTGGCCATGTCACTGCTGCAGCCATGCCTGGCGGGAGGACTGAAGCTTTGACTTTAGATGAGGCTGGGGATTAAATAGACAAATATAATTTCTTAGGCCTCATGCACACGACCGTTGTTGTGTTCCGTTCTGCAAAATGGGGTTCCGTTGTTCCGTGATCCGTTTTCGTGTGTCTTCCTTGATTTTTGGAGGATCACCAGACATGAAGGAAAGTAAAAAAAAGTCTAAGTCAAGTTTGCCATGCAAATGATAGGAAAAAAACGGACGCGGATGACAATCTTGTGTGCCTCTACGTTTTTTCACGGTCCCATTGACTTGAATGGGTCCGTGAACAGTTTTCCGTGAAAAAAAATAGGACAGGTTATATTTTTTTGATGGACTGGAACCGCGGATCACGGACGCGGATGACAAACGGTGCATTAGCCGATTTTTCAACGGACCCATTGAAAGTCAATGGGTCCGCAGAAAATCACGAAGAACTGAACAACGGACACGGAATAAAACAATGGTCGTGTGCATGAGGCCTTACTTTAACATAAATCCTGTTTTGCATAATCTCAGGCAACCCATTTTAAGATTGGTAAACCCTTTTGAATGTTTATTTTATATTGTTTTCCATTTTTACTATCCACCTCTAGTTTTGGCTTAAAACAATGAATGAAAAATACATAGTAAAGTGTATATGAAACCTTAAAGGGGTATTCCCATCACAGACAATTGGGACATATCTCTAGGATATGTCCCCCATTGTCTGATACATACGGGTCCCAGAGGACCGAGAACAGAGCAGGGAAGGTGACGAAGGGCACACTGTGCATGCACAGCCACCCTCCATTCATTTCTATTTAATTTCTATAAGGGCCGCCGAAAATAGCCCAGCGCTGGCTCGGCTATTTCCGTCGGCCCCATAGAAATGAATAAGAGCGGTGGCCGCGCAAGTGCGGTGCGCTCCCATTCACCAGGGGTCCTCCAGCCACAACTCTCCGTTCTCGGACCCGCACCTATCAGACACTGTCTGTGATGGGAATGCCCCTTTAAGGCTACTTTCACACAGCATTATTTGGTCAGTATTTTCAGTCAGTATTTGCAAGAGAAAGTCCAAGACACAGGAGACCTGAAAATCTTTCCAGTATACTTTTTCCCTGTGTATTTTCCACTCCTGGTTTTGGCTTGCCAAAATACTGCCAAGTGAAAGTGACCTTAAAGGGGTATTCCACTTTCAGCATATGTTATTTACTTCATAAGCAAAAGTTATACAATTTTTCTATATATTTCCTATATGAATTCCTCATGGTTTTTAAGATCTCTGCTTGCGGTTATTCTATAGGAAACTTTATTCTTTACTTCCAGTGGCTAAAAATATGTCCTGGTTATGTGATGGTCGCATAGGAATGAGGCTCATTACAAGACACATCTCTGGTAAGTGCACTGCAATGAGCGATGCATCCGTGGGCTCATCATAAGACCAGGACAGATTTTAGCCACTGAAAGTGAAAAAAACGCTCACATTGGATGAGAGCTTGCAGGGATATTGAAAACCGTGAGGAGTTGATGCAAAATGTATATTGAAAATTGTATAACTTTTCATTACAGAAAGAATAACATTTGTTTACGGCAGCTGGAAGACCCCTTTAAGTCAATCACTTTGAGTATCACAAATGATACACATACATTTCAAATAGATGTACAACATGAAATGAACATAGAACACTGTGCAGGATCTATATGATGGTCTAATAGAAAGAAAGACCTCCTGTGACCTCTGATGTACAAATGCAAAATATGCAGCAAGTTGGATTTATTTAAGAACAAAATTCAATTATACAGATGTTTTTTTCCTTTAGAACAAATTGAGTTCTCTGTTTTGTACACAAGTTGGCGGATTTCTCCTTTAAAGTGCTGTTATTACATCATCCAAAATACAAAAGATGGTGAAATCAAAGAAATATAGAAAATAATTCAAATAACTTAAAAAAATACTGCTTTAATAAGAATCACAGTACTTAGATATCCATTGCACATGGCCACTCTACCACCAATAACCCCTAGTGTAACACTTCTGGTGCCAGGAGGTTCTACTGAGGTTTAGTGGAACCATACGGAATATGAAATCAATCGTAAAACAATTAATACATTGAACTTTTTTGAAAGAGCTGTTCATATATATATATATATTTATATATATTTATATTATATATAGGTGTTGGTTATTCACAAAAACCTTATAATACACGGTCGATCTGTGGATCATTCCTGGCTCAGATTCCTCAGTTGCTCATATTACAATATGTACAAGTCCGCCTATTGTCTCGAGGGAAAACTCCAAAATGGAGGGTCCTCCTTGTCCTTCTTTTCCACTGGAAACAGGGAATGGCTTGATTTCTTCAGAAACTATTCCCTGTGTTTCTCTCAGGGGGCTGGAGGGTACATCAGTTTCCTTGGAGCCCAGATATAGCTAAGGGGTGCGGGATTTGAAGTCTGAAGGAACAGTTCTCTGTGCAAAGTCTTGGTGTCAGCATCTTATAAAAAAAATATATATATACATATAAAATGTCAACATGTACTATATAACATGAACAGAGGTCACGTATGTTCAAAAAAGTAACAAATTAACCCTTTTGTGTACAAACTTTCATAAGAAAAAACTACTAATATACTAAATAACTTTCAGAACTGTCAGACACATTGCTAAGGCAGGCTACAAAATTAACGAGGTAATCTACCTCTCACTTAGGCAGTGGATCAAAAAACATGCCAATGTGAACAAAGTCTTAAACGAACGGCAACAGTGAACCTCAATAGACCTTAATAGGGGCTGCTCATCAGTATTTTTTGGGTTGCATATCCTTGCCATCAGTAATACCAGAAGGGCGATAGGGGTTCTGAACACTAATGTAAAATGAGCTTTATCTGTACAAAGGCATCACTGTAAAAGTCTGTCAACAGAATACAGACTGCATCTTACAAAAGTGTTCATTCTGCCTAGGCTTCCATATAATAGCATTTGCATGATGATAGGCTACAGAACTTTGCTCCTCTACCAGAAGGGGATACGTATATTTGGGTATTCTATTTGTAATATATACTAGGAGCAGAATGATCCATCATTCTCATTCCTCATCATCCCAGGACAGAAGAGCCTTGTTCTCCCACCATTGCCTTTCTAATTCTTGTAGGACAGCATGACCCCATGGACAACCCCCCCCCCCCCCCCCTCCCCGACTCATTTGATAACATTGCTATGATAGAAAAGATGGGGGCCATTTGCAAGTCCTCTTACAACCTGGGACCATTCTTCTATGCTATATACAAGTTTTTATACTTTCAAAACTGCTCTTTTTTGTGGTCTCTAGTTCCTCCCATTGCACAACATGTACGCTCAGTGCCACTCTTGTTCTGTCTATATGCACAGTTTTTATGCAGTTGAAATTGCTCCGTGACACACTTTTCTCTTGTCTCCTTTGCTAATACCTTTTAATTTCTGCTGGATGGCATAGCGTGCTTTCCTCTCTTGATCCAGTTCATTACACAAGGTGTCTGGGGAAAGAAAGGAGACTTTAGCTTCTCATGCTCAATGACAGGCTCTTCTCCAAATGCTCAACCCATTCCTTGCCAGTGAGGATGTTCTCTACATCTGCCAGTCCGAATAAAGCTAATACAGCAACATCTTTAATGGGTGCACTGAACACCTTCACAATGGGATCACAGCTGAATGGGAGTTTATATTTCCATATATGTTACACTATATTAATACCATATTTATGGTCATGTAATTATTCTCTACATGATCAATAAGACTACTTTCCATGCTCACTGTATATATATATATATATAATACTATATTTTGACTATAATGCAGCACAAAATGCACATGTTCAGCATTGCAGATGTGGTGGAAGCCACCAGTAAAGACAAGACTGGGTTAAAAGCAGAGCAGTTTGTTAGAAGTGAGTTACAGTAAGGACACTGCCTGTGATTTTGCGCTGGGAGGCAGATGGATACGAGTAGAATTAAACACAATCGCAGGCATTAACACGCAGGTAATTTTACGCCTCGATTTTTAATTTAGAAACCCATGCAAATTAGTGTGCAGAGGAGTTCAATCACTGTTTGGTAATGGTGCCTGCAAGGCCCGAGCGAGGCTTGTTTGCTATGTTCAGGCTAATCAGAGGATATTAAATAAGAAAAAATAATTGTTAAATTACCTTGCATTTAAACCTAGGCAACTGAGCCGATTGTACGCGGCGTCAGATTGTACACGGCGTCAGGCGACGGCAGAACTGCAGGAGTGCTTACCTCTTACAATCTGCAGCTGCTGGACCATCTCTTCTCTGTATGCCAACTCCCTCTTCATCTGGTCCTGGAAATTATCTGGAAAATAAATAGAGGGAAATTAAACAAACACATATTTCCCACCAAAAACAAGCACAGGTATATTAGTGAAATGAATACAACATCCCCATGCCGGTACAGAGCAGTAAGCCACCTGACGCTCCTAAGCTGTTCCAGGCCATCAATCCACTACCTTCTAGGAGGCATAAAACCATAAGGTCACATTGTAAAAGGCGCTAATCACGGCTTTCGGCTCATCTTGTCTATATTATTACCCGAGGCGGAGTACATGCTCAGATGTCTCAATTAAACTCTCCCAAGTTGACTTCTTAAGTCAGGTTTTGCATTTTGTGCTGTTCCTTTCATATTGAATTTCTGCACTGTATTATTTCTTGTTTTACCTATGTTGTTTAAATCTATTGTTCTCTGCTGCCATCTGCTGGCCGGAATTTGTATGCTGCACGCCTTCGTTCGTTGTCTATAAAGTTTTATGTCTGGGCGTGGTTTTAGCAGCCTTGGGCCTGGTCACTTCCTGTAGCCTTTTTTCAGTGCTGCATCCTTTGTGACTGGAGACACACACCTCGGCTTGTGAAGGCATCAGTTTTTGACCAGCAGTTGCCTCAGCAGTAGCCTCAGCAGTTAGCCTCAGAAAAGACATCCACATGACAGCATCTACTGCATTCCTGTATTGTATCACTGTATGACACTGCTCTGGATCAAATAAACCCACGTTTGATTGCATCCTCATGTCTACGTCTGGATCCATCTAACCTGAGCATCTGCCGGTCCGGTCTGCTCCACTGCTTGGATACGAAGGTAGGCCAGTCACAAAGTCATTATCAGTTACACCTTCAATCGCCTTCATGTGGGGACAGAACAGTCAAAAACTGCCTTAAAGCCTTATACCCCAGTCAATATCTGTCTGAACGTCCAATGCCCGGCTACAGGTTCCCTCAGAGCCCAGTGCCACACTCAGGAACCTCCCCTGCAACAGGCCCACTCCCAGCAAATCTGCCCGGCAACAGTGCATGTCCCATAAGCCTAAGGGGAAGCACGGCCTGTCTGCAGTAGATATACTCTCGCCTGGAAGTCCTCCACTACTCGCCAAGCCACTTTCTACATCCTATATTATCCCTTGCTCGCATGATATAAGAACTGTTCGCGCACGCGGGGCCTCCCTCATACCAAAACCCCGCAATTCACTAAAAGGACTTTGGGAAACTCATCGGGGTGCCTCATCTGAGCCGCACTGCAATTTTCAGCCCCCAATTCAAAAGTTCGATTTCTTAAAGAGACAGCGCACCTTAAATCAAAATGGCCGAAAAGGACCTTGTACAGTTCCCCAGTGATGAAACAAAGCAAATGCAACCTGATACTGATCATTATGAAGAGCTGGAGGTAGAAACCACACTTCCAGCAGACCAAGTCACGCGACCAAGGCGCTCTCTCAAACCAACTATAAAGATCACGGAAAACTATCACACCAGGAAAGATGAGCTATGTGACGACCTGGAAGAGCTATGGGAACGAGTTTCCTCCCTCATATCAGGACTTAAGTCCTCCTCAGGTGATGCCATCAGTTTACAAGTTGCCGTCGGGCGGCTGAGCGCAGCCCATGAAAGATACAAGAGACTGTCCACAAGGTATATAACCTTTCTAAAAGACTCTAATATTGAAGAAGCCCCGTCAGAATTGTGCAAGGCAGAATCAATAGACAGACAAAGAGACGCCATGGTGCTGGATGCTAAAGATAAAGTGGAACTCCGCATCTCTCATTTGCAAGAAACTAGATCACACAGATCGCATTCGTCCAAACATTCCTCACGGTCCTACAGATCATCATGCTCTAGAAGCTCCAACCTGAGCGACAGACTACTAGAGGCCCGCATAAATGCAGAGCTATCCAAAGTAAGGCGTTCCTTCACCGAAAAAGAAGTCCTTGCGAGAACAGAAGCACAGACGGCGGCGGCCAAGAGGGCAGAAGCGGAGGCAGAAGCCAAGAGGGCAGAAGCGGAGGCAGAAGCCAAGAGGGCAGAAGCGGAGGCAGAAGCCAAGAGGGCAGAAGCGGAGGTAGAAGCCAAGAGGGCAGAAGCGGAGGCAGAAGCCAAGAGGGCAGAAGCGGAGGTAGAAGCCAAGAGGGCAGAAGCGGAGGCAGAAGCCAAGAGGGCAGAAGCAGAAGCAGAGGCTCGAATAAAGATCCTCGAATCAGAGAGGGAAGAGGAAATCGCATTAGCAAGAGTAAGACTACTTGAGCAAGCATTGAGCCAAGGCCTTGATTCAGTCTGCTTACCGCCAGAGGAGATAGACGATCCAGTTGATCGCACCAGCGACTACATACTGAAACAGTTATCTGCACCACCCCCAGTGTGCAGTACTGTCCAAGCCAACAACACTGAAACCCCCAAGTCAGCTCTACCTGCAGTGCCAGTGACACCCACAGCACCCGAGCAATCCAATAACAGTCGCCCAGACGTGCTCTCTCAAGGGCAGTTATTACAGCAAGATGGCTACCAGGTGTTTCCTGGCCTACCTCCACAGCTCAAGCAACAGTCATCAGAATCTACAGAGGCTAGACCACAGCTCAACCCTGCAGCAACATCATTCTACCCGGAAGCATCTCACCCTTTCACGCCACACAGCCTATACGCCCCAGGGGCATCACAAGTTGTCATGGCAACAAGCAGTGAGAAATCAGATATGTCTGAGTTTGCCAGGTTTATGGTGAGCAGAGAGCTAATTAACACCAGTCTCTCAAAATTTGATGACCGTGCGGAGAGCTATAGAGCCTGGAAGGCAACTTTCATAGCCGCCATCGCCAACCTCAACCTAACTGCAGAGCAGGAGCTCGACCTCTTGATCAACTGGCTGGGCCCAGGCTCCACAAATCGCATCAAGAGCCTTAGAACTGTCTATGTGGGACAAGCAGAAGCAGGTCTCGCTGCAGCCTGGCAGAGACTCGAACGCACCTTTGGCAGCGCAGAAGCAATAGAGAAGGCACTATTCAGGAGACTGCAGAACGTCCCCAAGATCAGTCTCAAGGATGTCCATAAGCTTCAGGATTTAAGTGATTTGCTCATGGAACTGGAGCTTGCCAAAAGAGACCCTCGTCTGTCCGGGCTGTGCTACCTGGATACAGCCCATGGGGTGAACCCAATTGTCGTGAAGTTACCATACAGCCTGCAAGAGAAGTGGGCGGCATCAGTCTCAAGGTACAAAAGAGTGCATGACGTCACTTTTCCCCCATTTATTCATTTCTGCAGATTCATCGATGAACAGTCCCAGATGAGGAATGACCCCAGCCTCGACTTCCTGGAGTTCAATACTACAGCCTCAGTGACACCATCATCAAGGTATGAAAGTATTGTACATAAACACAGAGACTTTAAGAGCAGCGTGAATGTTAGAAAGACTAACCTACCATCATCTGCAGTACCCACTGGTAGACAGTACACTACCTCATCAGGAGACAAGGCCTTCAATCGTGAATGTCCCATTCATAAAAAACCACACTCACTGAACAAATGCAGAGGATTTAGATCCAAAACCATACAGGAGCGCAAGAAAGTCCTCACCGAGCTTGGGGTATGTTTCAGGTGCTGCGCCTCATTGGAGCACATGGCTAAGGACTGTAAATCCATTATCAAGTGTGAGGAGTGTCATAGTGAAAGACATGCCTCAGCTATGCACCCAACTACACTCACAAGGGACTCACCTGCTGCTGTCACCACCAGTCCTGCTCAAAGTCATGGCGGGGAGCCCCAGAACCACGCTAACACAGCCACTGCTGTTTCCTGCTCATGCTTGGACGTATGTGGGGAGGGCCAGAGTGAGAAATGTTGTGCCCGCATATGCCTAATCAAGGTCTACCCGGAGGGGCTACCAGAAAAGGCAGTAAAAATGTATGCCATCATTGACGACCAAAGCAACCGTTCCCTAGCAGGACCTAAATTCTTTGAAGCCTTTGGTATAAAGGGACCGTCAGAACCCTACATCTTAAACACCTGCTCGGGTCGCATAGAGACTAGCGGCAGAAGGGCACAAGGATTCATTGCTTGTTCCGTCAGTGGAAATACGGAAATACCTCTACCGACGCTGATCGAATGCGATCAAATACCCAACCATAGGGATGAAATTCCTACCCCGGAAGCTGCATTTCACCATCCACACCTAAGGCACCTTGCCAACGTTATCCCACCTATGGACAACAACGCCGAGATTCTACTCCTGCTTGGCAGAGACAATCTAAGGGTACACAAGGTGCGTCAACAGTGTAATGGTCCCGACTATGCACCATACGCCCAGAGACTGGACTTGGGATGGGTAGTCATAGGAAATGTATGTTTGGATCAGCCAAAAATCCACTCATTCAAAACGTACGTGCGTGGAGATGGACGCACAACTTGCATTAAGCCTTGCCCTCATCACTATCAGGTGAAAGAGAAGCCTCCAGACCTCATACAACCACCTGACGACATTCCTCCCTTTGCTGACAACTTGGGAAGATTAGTCTTTCACACAAGCAAGGACGATGATAAAGTAGCTTTGTCAGTAGAGGACAGAGAATTTATCAAGATAATGGACAATGAGTTCCTTAAAGACGAAACCAATCACTGGGTTTCTCCATTACCCTTCCGAGCTACCAGGGTGAGACTCCCGAACAATACGGAACAAGCTCTGTCTAGATTTAACTCTCTTCAGCGTACCATGAACAGTAAGCCTGAGATGAGAGAACACATCGTTGCCTTTATCGACAAAATATTCCGCAACAACCATGCAGAACCAGCTCCATCCTTAGGGAAGAACGACGAGTGCTGGTACTTGCCTTCATTTGGAGTGTATCACCCACGGAAACCTAATCAAATTAGGGTTGTTTTCGACTCAAGTGCCAAACATCAAGGTGTATCGCTTAATGATGTCCTTCTCACAGGTCCTAACCTGACGAATAACCTAGTTGGAGTGCTGATGAGGTTCAGAAAAGAGCTTGTTGCCATCACCGCCGACATTGAACAGATGTTCCACTGTTTTGTAGTCAGAGAGGACCACCGGAATTTCCTCAGGTTTCTGTGGTACAAGAATAACGACACCAACGCAGAGATGGCAGAATATCGTATGAGGGTACACGTATTTGGAAACAGCCCTTCACCTGCCGTGGCAACTTACGGCCTTCGGCGAACTGCCTTAGAGGGAGAATCCGAGTACGGTAAAGACGCCAGAGACTTTGTAGAAAAGGACTTCTACGTAGACGATGGACTCAAATCACTACCTACTGAAGAAGCGGCTATCGATCTGCTCAAAAGGACTCAAAGTATGTTGTACCAAGCTAAACTTAGACTACACAAAATTGCTTCAAACAGCCTGGCCGTTATGAGGGCCTTCGAATCAGGCGATCATGCACCAGGATTCAAGGACATTAACTTGGGACTGGACAGTCCACCTGTGCAGAGGAGCTTGGGCCTCAGATGGGATCTCTCGGCTGACTCCTTCGGTTTTCAGATAAGTTGTGCAGACAAGCCATTCACAAAGCGAGGCGTCCTATCAGTGGTAAACAGCCTATTTGATCCGCTGGGATTTGTAGCGCCCATCACCATACAAGGTAAATCTCTACTGAGACAGTTTTCTGAAACAGTCAAGGATTGGGATACCCCACTTCCCTCCGAGAAAGAGCAAAAATGGGAAGCCTGGAAGCGATCTTTGTGTGCCTTGGATGAGATCCACATCCCGAGATGCTATATTAAAACCTCACTTTCCTCTAGCATAAAGAAAGAACTCCACGTGTTCTCGGATGCCTCCACGGAGGCCATCGCAGTGGTTGCCTATCTGAAGGTGACAGAACCCAACAACCAAAATCACGTTGGATTCGTCTTTCGTCCAGAGTTTCTGCTCGGAGAGGCGGACGAATGTGTACAGGAAGTTTTCAGCATTCAGGATCCGGATAATGATCCAGAAATCCGCGCTGAAGTTAGTGCATTAGTCACTGGAACAAAGCAAACCGCCAGCTTCAGTTGTCAGCGCTTTGAACGTTTCTCCAGTTGGATGAGACCCATCGAGAACGTCCCTGATGGGTGAACAGGACTGTATCTAGTTTCGCAGATCTTCTCCATTCCAAGTTGGAAAACAGGACTAATCTATGTTTGCATTCTAACATGTTCTTTTTACAGGTTGTTTATATTTTATGGACATTCGTCATAGTGAAATCCCCAAAGTGAATTTCAGACGGGGAGTGTGCTGTTCCTTTCATATTGAATTTCTGCACTGTATTATTTCTTGTTTTACCTATGTTGTTTAAATCTATTGTTCTCTGCTGCCATCTGCTGGCCGGAATTTGTATGCTGCACGCCTTCGTTCGTTGTCTATAAAGTTTTATGTCTGGGCGTGGTTTTAGCAGCCTTGGGCCTGGTCACTTCCTGTAGCCTTTTTTCAGTGCTGCATCCTTTGTGACTGGAGACACACACCTCGGCTTGTGAAGGCATCAGTTTTTGACCAGCAGTTGCCTCAGCAGTAGCCTCAGCAGTTAGCCTCAGAAAAGACATCCACATGACAGCATCTACTGCATTCCTGTATTGTATCACTGTATGACACTGCTCTGGATCAAATAAACCCACGTTTGATTGCATCCTCATGTCTACGTCTGGATCCATCTAACCTGAGCATCTGCCGGTCCGGTCTGCTCCACTGCTTGGATACGAAGGTAGGCCAGTCACAAAGTCATTATCAGTTACACCTTCAATCGCCTTCATGTGGGGACAGAACACATTTTAGATGGCTCAGTGGCAGTACAAGGCGCATGGCCATGATGTCAGAGAGGATAACTGTTAAAGGAGCCTCCATTAGAACGTTCTCCCACTAGGATGCCAATATGACTGGCTACCCAAAAAAAAACGAAGTCAAGTTTGCATTGAAAATGATAGGAAAAACGGACACGGATCACGGACGCGGATGACTATCTTGTGTGCATCCGTGATTTTTCACGGACCCATTGACTTGAATTGGTCCGTGAACCGTTGTCCGTGAAAAAAATAGGACAGGTCATATTTTTTTCACGGACTGGAAAAACGGATCACGGACGCGGAAGCCAAACGGTGCATTGTCCGATTTTTCCACGGACCCATTGAATGTCAATGGGTCCGTGAAAAAAAACGGAACAACGGCCGCGGATGCACACAACGGTCGTGTGCATGAGGCCTAAGGATGTGATAATCTTTATTAAAAATGTCTTGCAATTTTGTTGCTGCAGCTCTGGTGAAGGGCTCCACGGTGACAGATTACATTACTCTGTGTAGTCTGACCCTGCAGTCATACTTCCTATTTGTCTTCTGCCTCTTGCTGACATACATATGGAAAGGGGTTCTCTCACTTCAGCAAGTGGCCTTTATCATGTAGAGAAAGTTAATACAAGGCACTTACTAACGTATTGTTATTATCCATATTGCTTACTTTGCTGGCTAGACCAATTTTTCCATCACATTATATACTTCTCGTTTCCATGGTTACGACCACCCTGCTATCCAGCAGCGGTGACCGTGCGTACACACTACAGAAAAAAGCGCCAGTCTCTCAGGTGGCCGGGACCATAGGAGCGTACACAGGCCAGTGCTATTTCCCACCAATGCTGGATTGAAGGGTGGTCGTAACCATGTAAACAAGCAGTGTACAATGTGATGGAAAAATGAGTCCAGCCAGCAAAGGAAGCAATATGGACAATCACAATACATTAGTAAGTGGCTTGTATTAACTTTGTCTAGATGATAAATGCCCCTTGCTGAAGTGAGACAACCCCTTTAACAGCCATTTTTTATATTGTTCCAATGCACTTTAAGTGAAAAAGGAACGCAAAGTTGCGATAATCTTGCTTAAAAATTTCCTGCAATTTTGTTTCTGCAGTTGCAGTGAGGGCTCCATGGTGACAGACTACAAGCAAACTCTGTGTAGTCTGATCCTGCAGTCATACTTCCTATTTGTCTTCTAAGGCTACTCTTACACTCGCGTTTGGTGCGGATCCGTCATGGATCTGTACAAACGCATCCGTTCAGATAATACAACTGTCTGCATCCGTTCAGATAATACAACCGTCTGCATCCGTTCAGATAATACAACCGTCTGCATCCGTTCAGATAATACAACCGTCTGCATCCGTTCAGAACAGATCCGTCTGTATTATCTTTAAACATAGCCAAGACGGATCCGTCTTGAACACCATTGAAAGTCAATGGAGGACGGATCCGTTTTCTATTGTGCCAGATTGTGTCATAGAAAACGGATCCATACCCATCGACTTACTTACTTACGTTTGTCTCAGTTTCGTCAGACGGACACCAAAACGCTGCAAGCAGCGTTTTGGTGTCCGCCTCCAAAGCGGAATAGAGCCAAACTGATGCATTCTGAGCGGATCCTTATCCATTTAGAATGCATTAAGGGCAAAACTGATCTGTGATCCCTGAACAGAACTCACAAACGGAAACCAAAACGCCAGTGTGAAAGTAGCCTAATATAAAAGCAGAAATTTACCAAGACAAAAAAAGGCAGACAGAAGAGAGTACGAATGTAGGATCAGACTACACAGAGTCTATAGTTTACAGTGAGGGACCATCGATTATGTGACGTTGACAAATCCTGTCTTACAGCTGCATGCTGTACTGTATACTTCACAATCTAATCACTATTACCGCCACTATTTGCCTGTTTCTAAGTGATCGTAATGATAATTGACCAGGATATATGCAAGAAAAGAGCAATGCTAAAACTAATTTATTGTTGTGCCACCATAAAAATCATTGTTATTGGCAGCACAGTCTGTGCATTACTGGTAAGCCCATGGCTCTCATAAGAACCATTACTTGCTAACAATGGCTCTCCTCACTTGGCTGAAGGGACTCTGCTGCCAAAAAAAAGCCGAGATATTGGTGCTAGCCACTTCTGCATCCCAGTTATAATGGAAAGATTGCATCTTCTGTTATAGTAAAATATTACTTAGAATAAATGGGAGTAATGTGCATTCACTGTGCGACCTGAATAGAGCCCACATAGCGTATACCTAGATTTACAGGTCTCAGTGGACACATTGACTGCTTGAATTTTACACTGCGGCATAGGCCAGAGCATTGATGCTGTGCATTAAAGGAAGAGCCCTGTAGTTTAATAAAAATATGCCATAAAATGGTGAGTTCTGCATGCCAGAAATACGGTAATGTCATTCAAGAGGAGGGACATCTCAAGCAAGGGATCCCCGATTTATGAAGAACATACTTGGGGTGAAACTTGCAGTTTGGAAACTTGTGTAAGAATAGTAATTGTGATTATGTTGCAAGGATGGGGTTCTTTCCTGTTTGAGAAATATTGTCTTGTACATGAATTTTCCCATTGAAGGTGATGATGGGAGGTTTTCTCATATTGCCATAACAGGTTAAAAAAAAAATTCAACATGAATGGTGAAAATAGGAGTTATTTGGGTGGTATCATACCCTGCGTTTTTTGAAAACACATAACAGTTTTTGTAGCAGTTTGTCTTTTATTTTTAGCCAAAGCCAGAATTGGTCCAGAAGGAATGGGGAATATAAATGGAGGATTGCCAACGGAGGTGTAAAACCACTGTAAGAATAGAACAGGGATACAAATCACAATGGTGGTTAACATACCTTTCAGGCTTTGAAATTCCCTTTCCAGCTTTTTTCTCAAATCCATCTGTTCCACTAACAATTTCTGCAGCTCATCTGTAGGAAAACAGTTAGAGAAAAGTGTTGGTCCTACAACAAACGAGCAATGGACTGAGGTCCTAGAATTAACGCCAACACCCTACTTTATACATAGATTGTACAAACTCCCTCTCTCCTGCATGGCATATGGGTGAGAGAGGACGCTACTTTCTGAGATGGGGCATTGATGGGGCCCACTTATTACACTGAACAAAAATATAAACGCAACACTTTCAGTTTTGCTCCCATTTTGCATGAACTGAACTCAAAGATCTGAAACATTTTCTACATACACAAAAGACCCATTACTCTCAAATATTGTTCACAAATCTGTCTACATCTGTGTTAGTGAGCACTTCTCCTTTGCTGAGATAATCCATCCCAGCTCACAGGTGTGGCATATCAAGGTGCTGATTAGACAGCATGAATATTGCACAGATGTGCCTTAGACTGCCCACAATAAAAGGCCACTCTGAAATGTGCACAGTTTTACCTTACTGAGGTGGGGTGGGGGGTTCAGAAAACCAGTCAGTATCTGGTGTGGCCACCATTTGCCTCACGGAGTGCAACACATCTCCATTGCATAGAGTTGTTCAGGTTGTTGATTGTGGCCTGTGGAATGTTGGTCCACTCCTCTTCAATAGTTGTGCGAAGTTGCAGAATATTGGCAAGAACTGGAACACGCTGTCGTATACGCCGATCCAAAGCATCCCCAACATGCTCAATGGGTGACATGCCCGGTGAGTATGCTGGCCATGCAAGAACTGGGATGTTTTCAGCTTCCAGGAATTGTGTACAGATCTTTGCAATATGGGGCCGTGCATTATCATGCTGCAACATGAGGTGATGGTCGTGGATGAATGGCACAACAATGGGCCTCAGGATCTCATCACGGTATCTCTGTGCATTCAAAATGCCATCAATAAAATGCACCTGTGTTCGTTGTCCATAACATACGTCTGCCCATACCATAACCCCACCGCCACCATGTGCCACTCGATCCACAACGTTGACGTCAGCAAACCGCTCACCCACACTTTTGTGTATGTAGAAAATGTTTCAGATCTTTGAGTTCAGCTCATGCAAAATGGAAGCAAAATCGAAAGTGTTGCGTTTATATTTTTGTTCAGTGTATATATGGGGTAGGAATGCAGGGAGTTGGGTGCATACTTGAAAGGGGTCCTGGAAACTTAAAAGGAATATGTCATCAGAAAATGACCTATTGTTTAAATCAACTTGCTGGTTATTTCCAATTTCCATGTCACTATTTTTTTTTTAAATCCTAAAATCTTGCCGTTTTCGTACTGGCCACTAACTCTAAGCTTAGTAAAAGGTGACAATTCTTGGTCTGTACAGATCAATTTTCAGCAGTCATCTCATTATCATCACAGGCAGGATTGCAGTGACAGATATCACCTTTATATACCGTAAATAAATAACACAGCAGCCATCATTCATAGCAGGTTATATCAATGCTCCTCTACTCCCTACTAACATCTGCAGAGGTCACAGAGCATACCTATAAAAATCTCTCATAGAAGTCAATTAGTCCCCTCCAATCTACTGTATTTATGGTGCATGGTGGCTGCTGTAAAGCATATCTCTAAGTGCTGTTAACAACGGCTCAGGCAAGATGGCCGCCCCCCATAAACATGTTCAGAAAATAGAATTTTTAAAATCGATAATCAGAAAATAAAGACAAATTAGCTCAAAGGATGTGTGTCACTATCTGGTTTTAACTGGCAGAAAAAAAGAATGATAGGTGACACATTCCCTTTAAGAATGTGTTTGCAGTACACCTTACAGCTGATCCCAAAATATGTCTGTTAGGTATCCTGGGTGATAGGGATCTGGAAAATGTCTGTTCCATCAGGGTTGGGAGAATGTGATACCAAGTGTGACACAGTATAGGGAGTTGTATAGGGAGGCAGGTATTTTCCTCCCAGTGTGTGCTGCTGGATTGATTAGCGGCCAGGTGGGGTCAAACACCGGACTGGACTCATGTGCCGGTCCGGGTTTTGACAACACCTAGATGCCTTTAAAAGACAACTGGGTTCAGCAGAAAGGATCTCTGTATTGGGATCTGAGGCTTGTGCTGGGCTTGGAGGTCTTAGACCTGTGTGAGGGGAAACAGGCCTCCTAAAGTCTGTTCATGGACTCTGAGGCAGAACTGCCAGCTGGGTGTAAACTAACACCAAAACCAAAAGGTGACTTTGTGTTGAATGTGACTTTTTGCTTTTGAACTTGAATAAACACTGAACTGTTTGATTTAAGAACTGGTTGGTGCCTCTATGCTGCTTTCGCTTATCCTGTCTACCAGAGCGACTCCCCACACAGGCAATGGAAGGAATAGCAGCTCACTGGATTCAGCAGGACTACATCTCCAGGATGAATAGTGTCATTAGACTACAAAGGGGTGGCTACTTGAAGCAAAACTATATTTTGAAGTTTGAAGCTATCTGGGGAAGATGGATCAATTGTCCTGGTCTGCTGACCCAAGGTTTGGTCAGCTCTAGCCTCCCTGGACATTATGGGTGGGTGACTGTAATGGAATGTGTTTTCTTTGTAAAACTGCGTCTGTCTCCCAAGAGGTCTCCTATTTACATGAATACACTCTCTGTACAGTGTCTGTCATATACATCACACCTGAAGTTATATAACTTGGTTGCAAAGTAGAGGGTTAATAAGATGAGCGGCAGCAAGAACTGCACTAACCTTTCGCCATGTTCTCAATGTCTTTTTCTACAAACTGGGTCCCGGTGACATCGATTGGACTGTCTTCCCCTGTTTGTGATAAGCAAGAACAGTAAGACTAATGCATACTATAAAAATCACCTTTATGATCCACATAATATTACATGGAAGGGAAGAACAAATGTAATTGCATCCTGCAGCATACAATAAAACACCATATTCCCTCTTCACTTCTCCCAGTGCATATTAAGTGGAAACTATGGCAACTTAAAATAACTGCCTGAACTGATTAACAGTGATATGAATAGGGATTTGTCCCAGACCCCGGATATGATATACATAAAAAACAGCAATACTTAATAATACGCGTTATCGTTTGTATTTACATAGAAATATAATAATGTTGAATGGAGAAGAAGTGGCAACATATCTCACATAAGTTCCTGTCCTCAGTGGGGCTTGCAGTCTACTTCTCACCATGTTGGGGTCAATTTAATAGGAAGCTGTTTAGGCTAAGCACAATTTCTCGGCGTTATGACAGTGGGTTAACCAACAGATTTGACTTAGAGCCAATCCTAAGGGCGTTATACTGGCACTCCGCTTTCACACCTATACAAGGATCTGGACATTGCTGCAAGAGAACCGAACCACCAGACCTCCAACTCCGGAAGTAGTATCTGTGTGGTTAACAGCTGACCTATAGGGGTCAGAGACACCAATGCAGGGCTCCAAGAGATCATATAAAATTGGGACAGACCAAGATCACGGCTGGCAGAGTACATGCTATGCAGTTAACAGTCAGAAGTAAGAGCAGGCAGCAAAGGGTCAATACAGAGGTCAGGCACAGGTCAGGTTAGGCAGCATAAAGTCAGAATAAATGGGCAGAGCTGAATACACATGCAGATAACAGAATAGAGCATACCTTTGCAGGAACTTAGCAAGCTTAAGGAACCTATTGCTCTTGCACCCTCCCATTAGGGAAGGTGCCTTAAGTATCTACAAGTAACTAACTATTGGCTAGTGTGAACTAGGGTGCGTGCTCCTGGCCCTTTAAGAGCCGGGGAGCACGTGCATGCACCTACAGGCAGTGGGATTCACTGGGAAGAATAGAGCGGGAGGTGGGTCTGCACTGCCGGGGAGCAGAGCAGCTTGACGGGAGACTGAAGCCACTGCTGTAACACTGGGTTTAGGAAGAATCCAGGGAAAGCCATGCAAACACAGGAATTACATAAAATTTATTGTCCACTCCCAAAAATAACAAACCATATTGTTACCATATTTCCCTACCAGTAGTAGGAACCACTTTATTGGGTACCTGAGCACAGCAAATAGTGTTAGGTGAAGTAGATATTCTAAGCCAAAGACACAACATATCTTCAGCATATTCATATCTCATGCTAGGATATCTAAATCTGGCCACACACTTTAAATGATTGTTTTCTGAACCCACCGACAGGACAGCCCGAGAATCTAATGTGTATGGCGTTGTCCTGATTTTTCCCTGATGGTAGGTGTCCGGGGAAAGGACGATCAGGCTGTTGGATTTCAACACACCAGATCCTTTTGTTCTCAGGATGACAAGTCACTTCCAGAGGTGCCTGGCAGCAGTTTACTCCATTCTTCCTATTCAGATCAAATGCAAGCTTGGCTGAGCCGAGTGTACATGTGCATTGAGAAGTTACGAGGAATATATGTTGACCGAACAAGCATTCAACCTACAGCTGTCTGAAGTGTATGCCCAATTTAAGCAGTAAAGCAGAGGAGTCAGTACAGGAGCAGAAAAACATTGGCATGCTTGTCAGGAAGGTGGCTTACAGAAAAATATATTTCCCAAAGGAAATTCATTTGATAATTATATAATTGTTCAGATCGTTTTGGAGAATTGCTAGGTCTATGGCCAGATTATGACTAGGTCACTGGTTTCCTACCGATGATGTCATGATTACTTCCTGATATCGACATGAAATCCTTATTCCACAGTCTGATATCATGATGTGTTTTTTTCCACAAAAAGTCACGACTTTTCTTAAAGCAAAAGTAAAAATCCCATACAAATGACATCGATGAAATACACAACCATGGACTGCTACATACAAGTCTAGTAAAAATACTCCTTTGCACCCTTTAAATCAAAAACATTCCATCAATCCAGTTGCTAAAATAAAATGAACAACTAAACTCAAACACCCCTAATTGTCATAAATTAGCTTTAAGATGCATAATTAACAGCAATATTATTCTAAAATCTAAAAAGATCAAGAAATCTGCTCCTTTCTTTGCCTTATTAAAGTGGGCACCAATAAGGCGATGTGATAGCCATTTGGTTAGGTTGCAAATTCCAAAATTCCTGGCTCATGAAAACTTCCAAATATCTTCTAGTATAGGCAAAAAACTATTTACAAACTGCAAATGATCTCACTGTAAAGACTGATCAAAAAATAGACATGGAAGATAATATTAGTATTTCTTTTCATTTTATTACATGAATACATTACAATGGATGAGGAATTAGACAGTCGGTGCTGCTGTTCCATCTGCTTTGCTCAGAATAAACGTGCTATAGACGGAGCCAATAGAGAACACAGTGAAATGAGACTGTGTGTGTTTTCATCAGTCTTTTCCGCTTCTTTACTTAATTCTTTTTGATACTGTAAATTTTTAATACCGAATCGAAGAGAACTGGCTCGGGTAGACTCCCCGGTCTAGACCGAGTATATTACTATAAGCAAAGTCCAATAGTTTGGGTGCAGAAATGTCTCGGAGAAAGCTGCATGCTTGAGTACGATCCATATTCCCAGGAAAGGTTATTCTTTAAACAATTGAGTCAGTTATTTAAATATTTATCGGGTGAAAGCTGGAGGGGACAGGCTGTTTTACTGCTGATTTAAATCTCCTTCTATCGATTGCGAATAAGAAGTGCCAAAGATGTATTATTAATGTGGGCATTAAGCAGGAAGATGGGGTAATGCGCAGGTTTTATGGGATTGGTAGGTACCGCACAAACTGCTCATTTATTCGACAAGTGGGAAAGGAACATTCGCAATGTGTGAGGACGTTACATTAGCAAGATATACTGCACGGGGCCAGAGATAGCACCTACCTCTGTCAGTGTGTACGGGACTCGTGTGAGATATATGACTCCTTTGGTCTTGGAATGACTTCCTGCTTTCCAGGTCCTCAGCCGTGGAATGACTGTCTTCTGAATCTTGCTCTTAAAAAGCAATAAACAAGGTTTCAACTGTCGGCGAGCAAACAATATATAGCACTGTAACAAAGTTTTAGGCAGGTGTGGAAAAAATGCTGCAAAGTAAAAATGCTTTTAGAAATAGAAGCGTTAATAGTTTACATTTTAATTTATTCTGAAGGATGAAAACAAAACCAAACATACAACCAATGACTATCCTTAGTGTAAGGAAGAACAAGGAGTCCTGGAAGTGATGATGAGGCCCCCACAGAGCCCTGATCTCAACATCATCGTGTCTGTCTGAGATTACATGACGAGATAGAAGGATATGAGCAAGCCTACATCTACAGAAGATCTGTGATTGGTTCTTCAAGATGTCTGGAATAACCTCCCTGCTGAGTTCCTTCAAAAACTAGAAGAATTGATGCTGTCCTGAAGATGAAGGATGCTCACACCAAATATTGATTTAATTTAGATCTCTCTTGTGTTCATTCACTCTGGATTTTGTTAATTGATAAAAATAAACTATTAACACTTCTCTCTCTCTGAAAGCATTCTTACTTTGCAGCATTTTTCCCACACCTGCCTAAAACATTTGCATGGCAATGTACATCTGACCTACATTAAATGACTACACTGCAGTGCCTATCCCTGGAATATATAGTGTTAAACCAAAGACATATTCAAAAATGACCTAAATCTCTATTATAAGGCAATGGGATCCATCGGGATTTGTTTAAAATGGATCCTTCATCGCGGTTATAGCGCCGGCAGCCATGACGCTAGTATGAACAGAGCCTTAACGACAGAAATGATGAGGCCTCATGGAGATTAAACTATGAAAGATTGTTATCAGATTCTAAGCAATGCAAGGACTGTTTCGCAATATTACACTTTAAAGACAAGAAACTATTCACTGTGACAAATATAATGATAGACGACATTTGATGGCGGGGGGGGGGTTACTTGGCACAGCACTATATATCGTATCTCAGGGCTGCTTTAAAATTCTCCACCTTAGTATTATTAGGGAACCGTTTAGATAGAGAAATGTTATTTGCTCTGATGTGAACAATTCTGTATGGAGAAAATGATTTGCATAGTGGAAGATACTTCTAGCATCCTGACAATAGCGAAAAAATATCTGATGGTGGGGGAGTCGTCAAGACTGACTTTAATAAAACTTTCCCTGGGGTTGATTCTACTGGAAATCTGAGAAAAAAATTGATCCCTGCAAGCAGATATGGCTACCCAAAGAAATACACAGTTAGAAATATGATTATATTCTGCCATAATTTGATGTTAAACCTCCATTATAAATAGAAGCCATGACGCTAGTGTGAACACAGCCTTAACGACACAATGCGGTTACATTACTGGAAATTTTTTAGATAGTTGTGTGGACCATCTATTCATCAGTGTGTAAGGTAAAATGTAGTGTTAGGTCAAGATTGGAAGATAACGAAGCTGTGCCCCACCACCCACCCTCCAAAGCAATTCACTAGGCAACGAAAAAAAACTTCAATAAATTTAGTAAATCAAACTATTACTCTTACCATTTGGGTCTAGGCTGCAGAGATAAGATGATGGGAGGCCTTGGTGTGGAGCATTTGCCTTCAGCGTCTGAGGAACCTCTGCCATCTGCTTTGTGTAAACCTGCAGAATAGAAGACAATAGAAATGTTTGATTATTGACCATATGATACTCTAAGGGCTGAATCGCAAGATCGCCCTTGGACCAGGAAACATGGTCTGTTTGTCAATCGCATCTCCTCCGACCACGGCTCCCCTGACCTGAACTGACTGCCTCATAGTGATTTCTGATACAGTCAGCTCCTATGTGATCGTGGGTCTATTGTACTGTACTCACATCTCGTTATAATAGACCAGCAATCAGACAGGAACTGACTGTACCATAAATCACTGGAAGATGCGGTCAGATGTTTCCCGGATCAAGCGCACTTGTGTTAATCAGCACTAACAAGATGATCCGATAACCTCTTCCTTCCCACTAGCATTTATCAAGGAAGAAAGGTAAGGGACCTTAAAGGGGTTCTCCGGAAATTAGGAAAATGAAAATACTTAAAATATTACTTTATTATAAATATATTCCAAAATACCTTACATTAGTTATAATGGCCTGTTTTGTCTGTGGAGTAATCATCAGGAGAAATAAAATGGCCGCTGTCCTATTAGTGCACACAAAGCCTGTCCTAATCACACAGGAGGACAAGTTACTTCACAACACTGACCTATAGAGCTGCCTCATCCTCATCTATGATCCTGAGTAGCTAAATCTCTGTGGAAATTGAGTTTATGAGGGGGCATAAGGTACAGAAAGGAGGTGGGGATGTGACTAATGAGCAGCAGCTCTTGTATGCAGTCTCCATTACCCCAGTCTGTCCTGTCCGTCCTCTCTGTACTTCATGTCTCCTCAAACTCCATTCCAACAGAGATTCAGTTAAAGTTCTTATAATCTGTATTCAGGATGATAATCCCTGACAAGTAGGAGAGGAGGATAAGGAAGCTCATTACCTCAGGGCTCAGAAGTAACTTGTCCTCCTGTATGATTAGGACAGGTTTTGTGTGTATTAATAGGATGGCGGCCATTTTGTTTCTCCTAATGATTGCTCCCTAAACAAAATGAGCCATTTTAAATAAAGAAAGGTATTTGGGAATATATGGTATTTACAATAAAGTAATATTTAAGTATTTTCCTTTTCTAAATTCCCGGAGAACCCCGTTAATAGCCTTTGTAGCTTGCCACTAGAGCTGCCACCTATGTGCATTTCTCATACTGATTATGACAGGTGACACATTTTAAGTTGCAGTGTTATCTGTGAGCAAAGAAAATTCATGATAAGATTAGCAAAGTGATTCTTTTTTATTAAAAAACCTACACTGCTGAAATTAAAATTACATCTATGATTCGTGTCTCCATAGGATGGAGGGCATGTCCTCACTGGGGATCCTGTATCAGAACTTGTCTGGAGCAGCGGCAGATCTAGGATGCTAAATATTGCAATTACTTAGCCATGCCGACTATGAAACAGAAGACCTTGTGAGCTGCTCGCAACTGACTGGCGATGGGCATACCAGCAGTAATGACATGGGCAGTTCATTCTCCACGTTCCTTATGCTCCATTATACCAGAAGTAATGACATGGACAGTTCATTCTCTGCGTTCCTTATGCTCTATTTTCCCGGAGCAGGAATACTCATACACAAGCCTCTTTATTGTATGGCTGTGGTAGCAACCAGAACTGAGTTATATAGGACTCGGCCTTGAGATACTGTGAAGGGGAAGTTTCACACATTTTTTTTAGGAAGAAGCCATTTTTGAGTCAAATCCAGAAGTGTCTTTACAATGAATAGCACATGTAAAAGAAGGACTTCCACATCTCCCATGTTCTGGATCCACTTCTGGCTTCGGCTCCAAAAACTGCATCAAAACCTGCAGTGGCATTTTTAAAAAATATGTGTGAAGCCATAAGGCTACCTTTTTTTTTAGGGTTTTTTTTGCAGTAAAAACACTAGCTCCAGATGTTAGCAAAAGGTCTTGAGAAATATGAAGTGCAGGACACCCAAGGTTTTTTTGCTCCTGGCGTTTTTGTTCATTAGGTAGTATTCTTGCTTCTTTAAAAAAAAAAAAAAAAAAAAAACAGCATGCTGGAGCTCTGGGTATTTTTTCAGGCGTTTCCACGTAACACCATGAAAAGAATGCTAGTGGTAGGACATACTACAAAAAAAAAAAGTGACAAAAAAAGCAGGTGGCCAAAAAAAACGGAAGCTCCAAGATGGTGTGAGTAAGGACCCTTAGTGACCACTTCTTCCATTTACCCAATATTTTGCCCCAGCAGATCCCTAAAGGGTGCATCCAGATTCCTTTAGTCATATTAAGTGGGTATTAAGGGCCGGGTTACACTTTAGGATACATCATAACCTTCTTGGATGGAGAAAGTTTTGCCCATTCCCGACAAGCCCCACAACTGCAGCTAGCACATAAAAGGCTGGCTGCGGCGCCCTCCGGTGCTCTGGCATATCAGGCAGCTTTGTTAGATGATCACGTAGATGTAAATAATACAAGATCTTAAAGGACAAGCATTTTATTATATATAATTATAGTGCTTCAGAGAAAATTGCCCGCATTAGAAGAGGGCCAATATGCACCGACTCTTCAAAGGGCTGCCCTAGTACGCCGCATCCTCCGAGCATGAAAGGACTTTCTCTAATCAGGATAATTAACTCTATGTTAATGTGCTTACATGGAACCTTACAGGTGTTCTCAGTCTACGGGGGGAGCGGGCAACACAAAGCAGGATTAAACTCCAGGGGTCTTGCTGTGTATTTCCAAGGTAAATGTTATGGTCTGTAATTATCCCCTCTTCAGGACTGAACAGACACAAAGACACAATATCTCCGTGATGAAAAAGCAATAACGATGAATGCAGAATATATGATGGTAGTATTAGGTAAATGACATGCACAATGTGTTCTCTGCAGCATCAATTGTACGGGGGGCAGCACAGAACGCCATCATACATGATACTTCCTAATTGCCCAATCACTGCTACCATTTACTGTAATACATCCATACAAAAAGCGCCATCTGCACACTACTGGATACCCGTACTAATCACAACATGTGCTCATATACCACTGACCAGTGTACACACCACATATACCGGAGAGAAACCGCTGCCCCCTGCTGATGGGGTACATACCAATCACAGCATATAGAATTGAAGCTACGTTCACATTCTGCCACTCCCAAATCTTTGTGCCTGCCGCCAAAACAACGCCGTTCAGATAATTGGGAGTGATCTGAAGCCACAGACATCAGCAACAAAATCTGCTGCGTGTGAAAGGCAAATGCTCTAATTGCAGAAAATAAAATACTGCCCCCTACTGCCGTGTTATATACTAGTCATCGCATGCTCAATACTGGGAAAAGAAAACAAAAGGAAATGAAAAAAAAAATAGAATGATGTTAGAATCAGTGGGTGACATGGCGCTATGACCGAATATTTTTACAGTCCAGTTCTCTGATACATATTATATATATACACACACACCCATCTTTACCCACAAGCAGAGTCCTTCGCCAGTTGTTGAACACTATGCCGGGGAATTTATCATGAGGGGAAATGCAGTCGGTTTTGCTTTCAGTCTGTATTACCATAATTTGCACAAACCTTATCGAATGTCTCGCGTTGTATGATACATTTGACATCTCTGTAAACTTAACACTTTGGTCTAAAGATGTTACTGTAATTATTTATTTTTACAAAATTCACTATTACACCTGACTTGCCCTTAATAAATAGAGCTGTCTGTGCCCACTTTTCCACAGTGCCGAGAGCAGTGTAAAATCATGGAAAGTTGCAAAATGTTTACGCAACACTAGCATGCCCCAAAATTTGGGACTTTTTCTGCCAGAGTTCTGGCACCAAGGGTATGATCTTTTCCCCCATGATTCTGGATTTATTGGCTAAAAACCAGGTCTGATAAATGTATTCTCAGCATAGAAACCCCAATCATCACTCCACTATCTATACAGCCATGGCACTGGCAGGGCTCTAGTCTGTGGACACATCAAGCTTCACCAGCAGGTAAGTACTGGACACCGGGAAATCAATCCGGGATAGCTATAGCAGGTACATAAGTGGCAGCAGAATGGGAGGTGCACTTCTCTGTGCCCCATATACAGTACTAAACTAACGTAAGTAAGAATGCTTTCAGAAATAGTTAACAGTTTACATGCAGGACAACAGCAGCAGGACAACAACTCCAAACATCCAGCCAATGTCATTAAGAAATATCTTCAGCTTAAAGAACAAGAAGACCTGGAAGTGATGTTGAGGCCCCCACGGAGACCCGATTTCAACATCATCCAGTCTGTCTAGGATTCCATGAAGAGACAGAATGATCTGACCAAGCCTACATCTACAGAAGATCTGTGGTTAGTTCTCCAAGATGTTTGGAACAACCTCCTTGACAAGTTCCTTTAAAAACTGTAAGTGTTCCTAGAAGAACTGATGCTGTTCTGAAGGTGAAGGCTGTGAACACCCAGTACTGATTATAATTAATAAACTATTAAGGCTACTTTCACACCAGCGTTTTTGCTGGATCCGGCCGGGTTCAGCAAAAACGCTTCCGTTACTGATAATACAACCGTCTGCATCCGCTAGAACGGATCCGGTTGTATTATCTTTAACATAGCCAAGACTGATCCGTCATGAACTCCATTGAAGGTCAATGGGTCACAAATCAGTTTTCTATTGTGTCAGAGAAAACGGATCCGTCCCCATTGACTTGCATTGTGGGTCACGACGGATCCATTTTGCTCCGCATCCCAGGACGGAAAGAAAACTGCAGCATGTTGCGGTGTGCTCTCCGGTCTTGGAACGAAACTAAACGGAACAGAATGCATTTTGGAGCACTCCGTTCAGTTCAGTTTTGTCCCCATTGACAATGAATGGGGACAAAACTGAAGCGTTTTTCTCCAGTACTGAGCCCCTATGACAGATCTCAATACGGAAAACTAAAACGCTAGTGTGAAAGTAGCCTAACACTTCTATTTCTGAAAGCATTCTTATTTGCAGTACTTTTCCCACACCTGCCTAAAACATTTGCACAGCACTGTATAATAGCTATATACTAATCATACGTTGCATTCAGGAGATTGATCTCCCACTGCAAAGGAAAAATGTACGGGCAGCCCCAGTGCCAACCACAAGACGTCTCCAACCGTGGAATTCCCCAGCTATAGGGGGTGCACAGGCTGAAATCTCACCCAGGCCCAGGTTTCTGATAGGACTGCCAACCGTTCTGCCACACAGTGCTATAAAGGGTATGTGATGGTTGGGGCCCAGGTGCAGATTTGGGACAGCTTCAAGTTGCACCTCTGTGACCGATCTGCTAAACACCAAGATAGATCCTGACAAGACTCCGTACGTGCAGGGAAAAGATGGCGGCATACAGTTCATATGTCACATCCCAATATGAGAGATCAGGTAGAGAATTGTGTCAGTGTAGAAGCAACCACCATAAAACTGCTGATTTCCAGGTGGCACAAATGTGCCCTGCCATCTGCCATCAGTGAGAAGATCCATACACACGACTGTATGTATTTTGCAGTCCGCAAAAAACGGATCTGCAAAATATATGGATGACGTCCGTGTGCATTCCGTATTTTGCGGAACGGAACAGCAGGCCCCTAATAGAACAGTCCTATCCATGTCCGTGATGTGGACAACAGTAGGACGTTCTATTTTTTTGCGGAACAGAAATACGGACATACGTAAACGGAATCCACACGTAGTACCTTCAGGTTTTTTTGCAGACACATTGAAATGAATGGTTTGGCATACGGGCCACAAAAAAAAAAAAACGGAACAGACACAGAAAGAAAATACGTGAACACGTGTATGTGTGCTCTACTCGTATGACAAGTGTTTGTAGTATGTGCTCTACATGTATGGTACGTGAACTGTATATGTATACCTCTCCAGGATTGTTGATGATATGTTGGTTAAAAGTGTATTTGTGCTTTACATGTATGTTTATTACATCTGGAAGTTGCATGTGGATTATATGTACACATGACCTGTGTGTGCAGGGTTTATTTGTATGCTAAGTATGCACATCTTTACCATGTTTATTACATGTAAATGGATGTTTATGTTGCCCTAGTTTACTCTATATGTATGTCCGATGTGATCTGCACGAATCCTGTGTGCACTACACGTTTTATAGGTGAATGTTCTATGTGCTCTGTATGTGTAATCTATGCTCCCTACATGTATGTTATATAACTAGGGTCCATGTTCTTAACATGTATATTGTATTTGTAAGTTCTATGAGTTTGATTCTATGTGTATATTCTACTTGTATCTTCTATGTGTGCATTATATAAACTCTAAATGCATGTATAGTGTGTATTTTACATTTGTTTCCTAACATGTATGCTTGCATGTGTACATCTGATGTGCCCTAGATGTATGTTCTTAGGCTACGGACACACGGTCAGGTTTCCTGGTGCAGTTTTGGAAGCCAAAGCCAGGAGTGAATTCAAAAAAGAGAAGTCCTATCTGTCCTTTACTTTCTCTCCTTTTACTCCTGATTTTGGCTTCCAAAACTGCATCAGGGAACCTGACCGTGAGGACGTCCCCTTATATTCTATCTGCTCCACAGCATGTTCAGTGCTCCACTTGTATGTTTTATGGACAGTACACGTGTGTTTATGTGTACAGTTCATGTATATTTATATATACAGTACACGTGTGTTTTTATACACATTACACGTGTGTTTATACGTACAGTACAAGTGTCAGTGTATATCTGCGTACTGTACACATGTTTATATACGGTACACATGTGCTTATATGTACACGTTTGTTTATAGGTACAGTACATGTCAGTGAATATCTGTGTACAGTACATGTGTGTTTATATACAGTACATGTCAGTGTATATTTGGGTGCTGCACATCTGTTTACATATACAGTATACTTGTGTTTATATATACAGTACATGTCAGTGTATATCTGGGTGATGTACACCTGTTTATATACAGTACACTTGTGTATATCTGTACAGTACACTTGTGCATATATACAGAACATGATGTCAGTGTATATCTGTACAGTACACCTGTTTATATACAGGACATGTCAGTGTATATCTGGGTGCTGCACACCTGTTTACATATACATACATGTCAGTGTATATCTGGGTGCTGTACACCTGTTTATATATACAGTACACCAGTGTAGATCTGTAGCACATGTCAGTGTATCTCTGTAGTACATGATGTCAGTGTATCTCTGTAGTACATGATGTCAGTGTAGATCTGTAGTACATGATGTCAGTGTATCTCTGTAGTACATGATGTCAGTGTATCTCTGTAGTACATGATGTCAGTGTATATCTGTAGCACATGTCAGTGTATCTCTGTAGTACATGATGTCAGTGTATATCTGTAGTACATGTCAGTGTATCTCTGTAGTACATGATGTCAGTGTATATCTGTAGCACATGTCAGTGTATCTCTGTAGCACATGTCAGTGTATCTCTGTAGTACATGTCAGTGTATCTCTGTAGTACATGATGTCAGTGTATCTCTGTAGTACATGATGTCAGTGTATCTCTGTAGTACATGATGTCAGTGTATCTCTGTAGTACATGATGTCAGTGTATCTCTGTAGTACATGATGTCAGTGTATCTCTGTAGTACATGATGTCAGTGTATCTCTGTAGTACATGATGTCAGTGTATCTCTGTAGTACATGATGTCAGTGTATCTCTGTAGTACATGATGTCAGTGTATCTCTGTAGTACATGATGTCAGTGTATCTCTGTAGTACATGATGTCAGTGTATCTCTGTAGTACATGATGTCAGTGTATCTCTGTAGCACATGTCAGTGTATCTCTGTAGTACATGATGTCAGTGTATCTCTGTAGTACATGATGTCAGTGTATCTCTGTAGTACATGATGTCAGTGTATCTCTGTAGTACATGATGTCAGTGTATCTCTGTAGTACATGATGTCAGTGTATCTCTGTAGTACATGATGTCAGTGTATCTCTGTAGTACATGATGTCAGTGTATCTCTGTAGTACATGATGTCAGTGTATCTCTGTAGTACATGATGTCAGTGTAGATCTGTAGCACATGTCAGTGTAGATCTGTAGCACCTGTCAGTGTACATCTGTAGTACATGTCAGTGTATCTCTGTAGCACATGTCAGTGTATCTCTGTAGTACATGTCAGTGCACATCTGTAGCACCTGTCAGTGCATCTCTGTAGCACCTGTCAGTGTAGATCTGTAGCACATGTCAGTGTATCTCTGTAGTACATGATGTCAGTGTACATCTGTAGCACATGTCAGTGTATCTCTGTAGCACATGTCAGTGCACACCTGGCTCACCTCATAGCCGCCTGTGCTCCTCGGGCTGTCCCCCGGGCTGTGCTCTCTCCTGTCCTCGGTGTCCCGGGCAGATGCGGGGGAGGAGGCGCTGGAGCAGGGCCCCGGTACTACGCTGGGCCCCCGGTCCTCCTCTGGGAAGCGGCTGGACTCCACGTCCACGTCCGGCTCGTCTGCAGTGTCGGGCCCCGGAGATACGGAGCGGTAGCTGGAGGTGTCGCTCAGGAGGTCCGGGGAGCTGTAGCCCGGCGGCCGGCTGGGCCCGTACACCTCCCGGCTCCCGTATAGCTTGGCCAGACTCTCCGCGGCCTTCACCACCGGCCGGAAGGCGGAGATGTAGCGGAGCTTTCTGGGCGTCAGCGGCTCCCCGGGCCTCCCTTCATCCCCGGACCTCTCTTCCTCCCGACTCGGGGGCTGCTCCTCCTGGGCGTCTCCGCTGCTCTCCGGCTCGTCCGCCTCCCCCGCGGTCTTGGCTCCTGCCTGCTGCTGGGACAAGCCTGGGTAGGGGGGCACGGGGAGCGCCCCGGCTGCAGGCCAGAAGACCGGGAAGGGCGGGTACACCGAGTCCTTGGAGGTGGGGGCTGCGGGCCAGAAGACGCCGGGCAGGGCACCCTTCTCCCCCAGGCCGCCATCGTCCTTTTTGGCGCACAGCCCGAAGGCCGGGAAGCCGTATGGGGGCGGCGGGAAGAGCGGAGGCGTCATCTTGTGCAGCACCCCGGAGAAGCCCTTGCTGGGCACCGGGATGAGCGGGAAGCTGCGGGCCGCCTGCTCCTCGTCCCCCCGCAGGCTCTTGGCCGGGGGCGGTGGAGGCGGCGGCGGGAGCTCCAGGTGCTGGCGGGCCGAGCTGCTGCCGGAGGAGGCCGGGGAGCTGAAGGCTCTCTTGCGGGTGCCGCCGTTGAACATGGCCTTGACGTCCTCCCAGGAGTGCGCCAGCTCGTCGGAGGCGGTGGCGTCGCTCAGCCGCAGGTGCCGCCTCCAGCTGTTGAAGTTGGCGGCGTCGGGCTGCGTGTACTTGGAGTCGGGGGCGCGGTGCGAGTGGAAGATGAACTTGTTGGGGGAGAAGTAGAGGCCGCAGTAGCCGCACTTGATGCACTTGGCCCGGGAGCTGTTGTAGCGGGCGGGGATGAAGCTGCCCCGGCAGCCCCAGGCGCACTCGTGCACCACGTCGAAGGCGAAGTTCTCGGGCAGCTTGGGCGGGCGGTGCTCGCCCAGGAACGACTTGCACAGGCGCTCGGCCTCCCTCTTGGTGATCATTCCGCAGCGGCGGGACGAGATGGGCATGGCCCCGGCCCTGCGCAGGATCTCCAGCTGTACCGGGGTGCACTGCACGCAGGTGATGCCCAGCGCCACCCGCCGGTTGTGGATCTCGTTGTAGCTGTAGCTCTTCAGCAGGGTGTTGGAGATCTGCGCCAGGCACAGGCGCTCCTGGCCGTCTATCACCAGGGACACGATGGGCACCCCGTACAGAGACGTCTCCCCCACCTGGTTGGGCTTCAGGTGCGCGGACGAGAAGGGCTGGCTGTCCTGGCCAGGGGGCTTAGTGCTGGGCGAGGAGCCGGGCTCTCTCTGGGCGCTCATCCCCTCCATAGTGTCTCCCCTGCAAGAAGACAATAGTATCAGCCACCAACATACATACTTGTATACACACACACCTGTAATATACATTATCATATCCAGACACATTATATAAGTATAATAACCAGCCACATTATATACCTGTGTATTATAATAACCAGACACATTATATACCTGTGTATTATAATAAACAAACACATTATATACCTGTAATATACATTATTATATCCAGACACATTATATACCTGTGTATTATAATAAACAGACACATTTTATACCTGTGTATTATACATTGTGATAACTAGACATGTAATAAATAGATAGGTATAGTTTGACACATAGATGGAAATTATACGTATCTAAAATACAGTAATCTGGAAGAGTGCGGTCTTGAGCAAGGCTGGATTCATCTAATGTCCTTATCTAAATACATGAATACATTATAATATATCCCCAGGACTGATCACTATATATATATATATATATATATATATATATATATATATATATCAGTCCCGGGAATAGGCCACTGTTGTGGGTCACTATATAGATCATAGCTGTTCCCATCCTGTAATAGAATATAATTCCTTGTATATAAAAGATGTAGAAGACTGAGGGAAAACATTGTGGCTAATTGACAGGAGAACAATGATTGTAGGATTAATACTGTCTTCATGACTATTATTATAGTTTTGATGTTTTACAGAGCAGAGGATTTCGTTTAATGACAGTTTTCAGTGGGATGTAATATTTCCGCATATTGTAAGAATTGACCCTTCTGTACTGTTATCCTCCTGGATCTCCATGACCTGTATGTACTAGTTTAGGGTTTATATCTATCTATAGATTATACTGCAAATGCACCAAATGTATCATAACAATAGATGGATATAGAGAGACAGATAGATATGTAGATGGTATATAATAGATCGATAGATATAGATTGAAATAGATAGCTATTAGAAAACAGATACATAGATATGAGATAGGTAGAGATTAGAAAGAGATTAAATTATTTAGAAGCAATCACATCGGTGTTTAAAAGAAACAGTTAATAACAAAGTCAGCTCTACTACATAAGTTTCGTGGACTATACATATGATACTGTTGTTGAGACTGTGCACTTCTTTATACTTGGAGTCGTCATCATCACCTATGACCTACTGTAGAGTGTAAGCTCATAGGGCCAGCTCCTCTCCCCAATCCTAATAATAACCGGAGGATTTATAGTGGTATTTCCTATACTAATAATAAAGGACTGGAGGAGATAGCACAAACATGTGATCGGTCTTATAATGTATGGAGGAGATAGCACAGACATGTGTGATCACTGCTTTATAATGTATGGGGGGCTGAGGGACATCCATAGTGTAATCAACACACAAAGGGTCCAACAGTTCCAACATGAAGTGTATGATACAGAAGGCTGGAGAACCCAGACACATGGACCTGATATGGTCACCACTGATAGTCTGTGCAGTGGATCTCCTCCACAGTGGTCAGATCTGCCAGCAGCCTGCTGAGAAAGACCCCCAGAGACAGCTATGGAAGCAGATATGTCATCATTTCACTCTACCATTTTTGTAGGATAAACGATAAGCGGGAACAGCCCAAAATATCCAGTGTCAAAAGTTCCTGTTTGTTGTCTTCAGAAAAAGAATGCAACTATCTCTGTAATCTGTGTCCTAGAAATCCATGTATGTAAATGTATGTGACGTGTATGTTGAACAGCTTCATGTTTGTTGTGTGTCCTGATTGTTTCGTAAATTAAGTTTATATTGCATGTAAGATAAGCTCCTTTATGTAATGCTGTGTCACATATGTTAAGGCTAATAATTGCATGTATGTTGGATATGCATATAGAAAATACAGTGGATTTAAAAACTCTTGTGCATGTAAAAAGTAAATAGCGTGTGTATATAAAGTCATGTATGTTGTGTGTATGAAAAATTAGCTCACATACCTTGTGTGTATAAAAAAAAAAGTCCTATATGTTGTTTTCTTTAAGTATTTCATATAACACATGTATCAGGTAATTTATGCTGTGTATAAATAATTATTTCGTATGCTATCAGGTCATGTATGTTCTGCATATATCATTATTTCATCTATTATCAGGTCATATATGTTGTGTATATAATTTCATCTATTATTAAGTCATGTATATTGTGTGTGTGTGTGTGTGTGTGTGTGTGTGTGTATAATTATTTCTTCTATTATCAGGTCATATATGTTGTGACAATATAATTATTTTATATGTTATCAGGTCATGTATGTTGTGTAAATAAATATTTAATCTATTATCAGGTCATATATGTTGTGACAATATAATTATTTTATATGTTATCAGGTCATGTATGTTGTGTAAATAAATATTTCATCTATTATCAGGTCATGTATGTTGTGTGTATAATTGTTTCTTCTAGTATCAGGTCATGTATGTTGTGTGTATAAATATTTCAACTAGTATCAGGTCATGTATGTTGTTTATATAATGGTTTAATCTAGTATTATGTATGTTGTGTGTGTATATAACACTTTCATGTTTAGAGGGCCATGAAGTTGTGTGCGTTTTTTTCTTATGTGCAGGTTCTATTAGAGAAGACAGCGGCTCTTCTAGTTTTCGGAGTTCTGATGTTAAGGCTCCATCCACACCTTGATTTTTTTTTTACAATATTTTCATCAAGAATGTAAACATTCTTTGAACACTCCTATTTATTTCTATGATATGCGAACTGCAATGTAACATTATATTAACTTTGTATCAGTTCAGACAGAATCCCCCAAAACACAAGAGGACCATTGTTAGGTCCTGTAAACACAACCTATCTATCCATAGCATGCCCTGTCCAATTAGTGTGGATCAACCGCACAAGAGAAAATGAAAACTAGTGTGAACCTGATCTGCTATGAATCAGGTAGGACCACAGAAAAGTCCTAACCTGTCCCTGCACTAGAGCCTCCGACTCCATTGTGTCCCAGCGCTGAATGATGGAAGCCCTGCTCTCTGTCCTCCTGGGCAGCACACAAGTCCAGCTCCCCCCAGGACAGAGGCCAATCACACAACCTAGGACCCAACTACACCCAATATCTGCTTTAAAAGAAATATCTATCTAATCTTTCTATCTATCTACATATATAATCTCTCTATCCATTTTATATCTATCTATCTAATATATATATATGTCTATTATCTATCTAATCTATATCTATCTGTCTATCTACAGTTTCTATCTATCCAATATTTTTATTCTATCTCTCTGTGTCGCACAATATTAGTCCATATAAATTCCCTTATTTTTGTATAATTCTGCATATGCTATATCCATTTTGTGTGTTGTCAGCTTTGTAATTTCTCATTGAAAAGTTTTATTGTTTTTGTTTACAATGTAACAATACAAAAGTAACAGAATAGTCAAAATAAATAAACAATGCACGAATCAAACCAGTGCAATAAAATCACCTTAGTTTCTGATATGCATTGTCAGCTTTTTAATTGAACAGTTGACTATTATTTGTTACATTGTGTTGGATTATATGTAAGAAAATAACCCATTTTCGACATAGGTAAATAACTATAATATTAACGGCAGTGGGGCATTTGGTGTAGATCCTCATTCCCCCTCCATGTATTTATTCTCTATTTCCTAATAATCCTTTTCGTGATTTTCCAAATCCAGCTCTTGGTCTTTGGGTAAAGTCCTGACATGGGATAATCCTGGAGCAGATTAGTTTATTTAACTGTACCAATTGTACAAGTCGTGTACAGGGAGCCTCGGAAAGCGGCTTATCCTAAAGAGATCACCTAATGAAGGGGATTGCATGGTAATTACACAAAATAAGAAGGGGGGGGGGGGCAGAAAATAGGGGTGTCCTCTGTCTACCCTGCCAGGAGTGTGTGAATAGCGGGCAAAATCACCAAGGCATGGAAACATACATTCAAGAGAAACTAGATGATGTCTAGACCTAGACTAGGCTATAGATAGATATTCTAAAATGGGTTAGATATTAGATAGATAATAAATAGATACATCCGTAGATAGAAATTAGATAGATATTAAATAGATAGTTATTAGATAGATATGAGAAATAGATAGATAAAGTGTATATAGAAAAGGAACGAGATTATATTATAGATAGATGATAGAGTGTAGATAAGGAGAGATATTATACTGTAGATAGATAATACTGTGGGGATCACTTACCCTTGTGGACGGTGGGTTGCTGCTATCTCCTCCAGTTTAGGAGCTTGCTCTTCTACTGCTTATGGGCTCAGAGGGTGGCAGGACATGGAGGCTGAGGCTGGCACCATGGGCTTGGGGTCCACACAAGTACTGAGGATGTGGCTGATCTGAGTGCTCCCAGTGATCCAGTGACAGCTACAATAATAGGGAGGCGACTCCACTTAGCACTGACATGTTCCTATTAACCCCTTGTGTGCAGCACAGCTCTGGCTGGTGGGCTCCTTCCTCGCAGAGGGTGAGTTGCGCAGAAGATAGGAGAGGTAAGTGGGGGGACTACTCTTCACCTGTGAGTGTTTATTGTTATTACTACTAGCAGATACCACCCTCATCCTCCTCCTCCCCTCTCCTCCCACCTCCTCCTCTCTGTTCAGTGGTGGTGGTGGGGGGGGGGGGGGGACCCTTTAAATCTGATGTGTGAGAAAAGTGTAATCATGAAGATGATAATTATTACTAATTAATTGCTGGATAAACATAAGAGGATTCGATCCATTTCCCAGGATCTCTCCCAGAGTTTAGCAGAGAGGGAAATGAGTTTCATATTTAAGAGTGGCAGCTAGAAAGTGGAGCCTGGTGGCACATTGTAACAGTGCTGCAGCTATAAAGCATCCTGTACTGGCCGCAAGTGCTGCGGTGTTAAGGGGCTGCTGTTAGGAGTTGTAATCCACATACACTCACAGCATATTATGTGTATGCGTGTCCCCAGCAGGATCATACATGTGTAGTGCAGGCAAGAATCATACATACAGGATCATACATGTGTAGTACAGACAGGATCATACATGTGTAGTGCTGCAGATTCATACATACAGGATCATACATGAGTAGTGGAGGCAGGATAATGCATAAAGGATCATACATGTGTAGTGCAGGCATAATCATACATACATGATCATACATGTGTAGTGCTGCAGATTCATACATACAGGATCATACATGTGTAGTGGAGGCAGGATCATACATGTGTAGTGGAGGCAGGATCATACATGTGTAGTGGAGGCAGGATCATACATGTGTAGTTGAGGCAGGATCATACATGCACAATATCCTCTCATTTCCTTTCCTGGTCCCGTCTACAATTATACAAGTAACCTCATGTGCTGTGCTACATACAATACTCCAGAGAGAAGGGCGTGCTCCATACAGAATGTATGTACAGTATATATTACATGGTCACATTCATCCATATATTACCTAATATGTAGATCCGTCATGGCACTCTGATTGTTATTTATCCATTATCTATCTATCTATCTATCTATCTATCTATCTATCTATCTATCTATCTATCTAATCTCTCCTTCCATCTAATATTTATGTCTGTCACATATCTATGCAATCTATTATTTATCTGTATATCATCTATCTATATATCTAACTATTTTTCATCTTATTTCTATTATCTAATTTTTATGTAGCTGTTTCTCTATCTCACATCTATTTAGCTGCCAATGTCCTTTCTGACCAGCGGATGTATACAGGGTTGTGATCTGTATGATACACATTGCTGGCTGGGTGCCTTGTCCCCTATCATTTCCCTCTATACCCGGCAGATATTTGCTCTCCTAGCCTCGTGTTATGTACGATTTCCCCCAGTCATCATGTCTGTCCAGCTTGAGGTTTCACACAGTTGCCCCCCAGGCGTTTTATACAACACTGTGGCATTAACAGCTCTTAATGGACACCTTAATTAAACTGTAATTAATCATACTGTCCGGAGTAAATGCGAACAATTACACTAATCAAACACAAGTTAATATCGGTCACAGCATCGCCCGGGGCAGCACTTCTGTTACCTCCAGCCCTAGCAGAGGAAGAGTGGAGCCCCAAACCAGTATACAGCATAGTACATGTATGTATGTATGTATGTATGCTATAGTGTGTGTATGTATGCTATAGTGTGTGTATGTATGCTATAGTGTGTATGTATGCTATAGTGTGTGTATGTATGCTATAGTGTGTGTATGTATGCTATAGTGTATGTATGTATGCTATAGTGTATGTATGTATGCTATAGTGTATGTATGTATGCTATAGTGTGTGTATGTATGCTATAGTGTGTATGTATGCTATAGTGTGTGTATGTATGCTATAGTGTGTATGTATGCTATAGTGTGTGTATGTATGCTATAGTGTGTGTATGTATGCTATAGTGTATGTATGTATGCTATAGTGTATGTATGTATGCTATAGTGTATGTATGTATGCTATAGTGTGTGTATGTATGCTATAGTGTGTATGTATGCTATAGTGTGTGTATGTATGCTATAGTGTGTATGTATGCTATAGTGTGTGTATGTATGCTATAGTGTGTATGTATGCTATAGTGTGTGTATGTATGCTATAGTGTATGTATGTATGCTATAGTGTATGTATGTATGTATGTATGTATGCTATAGTGTGTGTATGTATGCTATAGTGTGTATGTATGCTATAGTGTATGTATGTATGTATGCTATAGTGTGTGTATGTATGCTATAGTGTGTGTATGTATGTATGTATGTATGCTATAGTGTGTGTATGTATGTATGCTATAGTGTGTGTACGTATGCTATAGTGTATGTATGTATGCTATAGTGTGTGTGTGTGTATGTATGCTATAGTGTGTGTATGTATGCTATAGTGTGTGTATGTATGCCATAGTGTGTATGTATGATTGCTATAGTATGTATGATATAGTATGCATGTATTCTATAGTGTATGTATGTATTCTATAGTGTGTATGTATGATATAGTGTGTATGTATGTATGATATAGTGTGCATGTATGATATAGTGTGTATGTATGATATAGTATGTATGTATGATATAGTGTGTATGTATGATATAGTATGTATGTATGATATAGTGTGTATGTATGTATTCTATAGTGTGTGTATTATGTATGATATAGTGTGTATGTATGTATGATATAGTGTGTATGTACGTATGTATAATATATTGTGTATGTATGCATGATATAGTGTGTATGTATGCTATAGTGTGTATGTATGCTATAGTGTGTGTATGTATGCTATAGTGTGTATGTATGTATGCTATAGTGTGTATGTATGTATGCTATAGTGTGTATGTATGATTGATATAGTATGTATGATATAGTATGTATGTATGATATAGTGTGTATATATGATATAGTGTGTATGTATGTATGATATAGTGTGTATGTATGATATAGTGTGTATGTATGTATGAATGATATAGTGTGTATGTATGATATAGTGTGTATGTAGGGGAAATTATTTATTTATATATATTCTATCTATCTATCTATCTATCTATCTATCTATCTATCTATCTATCTATCTATCTATCTATCTAATCTATCTATCTATCGTCTAGTAGCCAGACAGGACTTCTGGCTGAGGTTCCCTTACTCTCCATGTGATGACAGGCATTATGGGCTGTAGTTATTATTGTAGTGTGTAGGTTTACAGTATATCATTATGATAGCTCAGCCAATATGGGGAGATTTGCCCCCTGCGATTATTCTGGGTTACACCAAGGGAGGGAGGAAGGGGTCACAGGAGGGGCCATGTCCTCTGCAGACTGTCACCTACACCCAACGCCGAATGCAACATTTATAGGGAGGATAATGGTGAACCTGATAGTGATCCAGTGATCAGGTTCCAGCAGCCGACCGGCACCCTCCATCCTTATTACAATGTTATTCTGTAATTATGCCGGAGCCCTGAATTATTCAGGACTGTGAGGGCTTGTGTCAGGCTGGTGACAGGAGGCTGGAGCCTCAGCCCTGCTCCTCACACCTCACATGTCTGTAATTAGACTTCAGTCTCCTCTCTCTCCACTTTCCCCTGTGTCACCTGTCTGTGCCCTGTTACTCCACCATACAGCTCAGTGTACTCATCCAGACCTCTATCATACAGCTCAGTGTACTCATCCAGACCTCCACCATACAGCTCAGTGTACTCATCCAGACCTTCACCATACAGGTCAGTGTACTCATCCAGACCTCCATCATACAGCTCAGTGTACTCATCCAGACCTCAATCATACAGCTCAGTGTACTCATCCAGACCTTCACCATACAGGTCAGTGTACTCATCCAGACCTCCATCATACAGCTCAGTGTACTCATCCAGACCTCCACCATACAGCTCGGTGTACTCATCCAGACCTCCACCATACAGCTCAGTGTACTCATCCAGACCTTCACCATACAGGTCAGTGTACTCATCCAGACCTCCATCATACAGCTCAGTGTACTCATCCAGACCTCCATCATACAGCTCAGTGTACTCATCCAGACCTCCACCATACAGCTCAGTGTACTCATCCAGACCTCCATCATACAGCTCAGTGTACTCATCCAGACCTCCACCATACAGCTCGGTGTACTCACCCAGACCTCCATCATACAGCTCAGTGTACTCATCCAGACCTCCACCATACAGCTCAGTGTACTCATCCAGACCTCCATCATACAGCTCAGTGTACTCATCCAGACCTCCACCATACAGCTCAGTGTACTCGTCCAGACCTCCATCATACAGCTCAGTGTACTCATCCAGACGTCCATCATACAGCTCAGTGTACTGATCTAGACCTCCATCATACAGCTCAGTGTACTCATCCAGACCTCCATCATACAGCTCAGTGTACTCATCCAGACCTCCACCATACAGCTCAGTGTACTCATCCAGACCTCCACCATACAGCTCAGTGTACTCATCCAGACCCCCATCATACAGCTCAGTGTACTCATCCAGACCTCGATCATACAGCTCAGTGTACTGATCTAGACCTCCATCATACAGCTCAGTGTACTCATCCAGACCTACATCATACAGCTCAGTGTACTCATCCAGACCTCCACCATACAGCTCAGTGTACTCAAATCGGCCCTTCACCATACAGCTCAGTGTACTCACCCAGACCTCCATCATACAGCTCAGTGTACCCATCCAGACCTCCATAATACAGCTCAGTGTACTCATCCAGACCTCCATCATACAGCTCAGTGTACTCATCCAGACCTCCACCATACAGCTCAGTGTACTCACCCAGACCTCCATCATACAGCTCAGTGTACTCATCCAGACCTCCATCATACAGCTCAGTGTACTCATCCAGACCTTCACCATACAGCTCAGTGTACTCACCCAGACCTCCATCATACAGCTCAGTGTACTCACCCAGACCTCCACCATACAGCTCAGTGTACTCATCCAAACCTCCACCATACAGGTCAGTGTACTCATCCAGACCTCCATCATACAGCTCAGTGTACTCATCCAGACCTCCACCATACAGCTCAGTGTACTCGTCCAGACCTCCATCATACAGCTCAGTGTACTCATCCAGACCTCCATCATACAGCTCAGTGTACTGATCTAGACCTCCATCATACAGCTCAGTGTACTCATCCAGACCTTCATCATACAGCTCAGTGTACTCATCCAGACCTCCACCATACAGCTCAGTGTACTCGTCCAGACCTCCATCATACAGCTCAGTGTACTCATCCAGACCTCCATCATACAGCTCAGTGTACTGATCTAGACCTCCATCATACAGCTCAGTGTACTCATCCAGACCTCCATCATACAGCTCAGTGTACTCATCCAGACCTCCACCATACAGCTCAGTGTACTCATCCAGACCTTCACCATACAGCTCAGTGTACTCACCCAGACCTCCATCATACAGCTCAGTGTACTCACCCAGACATCCATCATACAGCTCAGTGTACTCATCCAGACCTCCATCATACAGCTCAGTGTACTCATCCAGACCTCCACCATACAGCTCAGTGTACTCATCCAGACCCCCATCATACAGCTCAGTGTACTCATCCAGACCTCCATCATACAGCTCAGTGTACTGATCTAGACCTCCATCATACAGCTCAGTGTACTCATCCAGACCTACATCATACAGCTCAGTGTACTCATCCAGACCTCCACCATACAGCTCAGTGTACTCAAATCGGCCCTTCACCATACAGCTCAGTGTACTCACCCAGACCTCCATCATACAGCTCAGTGTACCCATCCAGACCTCCATAATACAGCTCAGTGTACTCATCCAGACCTCCATCATACAGCTCAGTGTACTCATCCAGACCTCCACCATACAGCTCAGTGTACTCACCCAGACCTCCATCATACAGCTCAGTGTACTCATCCAGACCTCCACCATACAGCTCAGTGTACTCATCCAGACCTCCACCATACAGCTCAGTGTACTCACCCAGACCTCCATCATACAGCTCAGTGTACTCGTCCAGACCTCCATCATACAGCTCAGTGTACTCATCCAGACCTTCACCATACAGCTCAGTGTACTCACCCAGACCTCCATCATACAGCTCAGTGTACTCACCCAGACCTCCATTATACAGCTCAGTGTACTCATCCAGACCTCCATCATACAGCTCAGTGTACTCTTCCATACCTCCATCATACAGCTCAGTGTACTCATCCAGACCTCCATCATACAGCTCAGTGTACTCATCCAGACCTCCACCATACAGCTCAGTGTACTCATCCAGACCCCCATCATACAGCTCAGTGTACTCATCCAGACCTCCATCATACAGCTCAGTGTACTGATCTAGACCTCCATCATACAGCTCAGTGTACTCATCCAGACCTCCATCATACAGCTCAGTGTACTCATCCAGACCTCCACCATACAGCTCAGTGTACTCGTCCAGACCTCCATCATACAGCTCAGTGTACTCATCCAGACCTCCATCATACAGCTCAGTGTACTGATCTAGACCTCCATCATACAGCTCAGTGTACTCATCCAGACCTCCATCATACAGCTCAGTGTACTCATCCAGACCTCCACCATACAGCTCAGTGTACTCATCCAGACCTTCACCATACAGCTCAGTGTACTCACCCAGACCTCCATCATACAGCTCAGTGTACTCACCCAGACATCCATCATACAGCTCAGTGTACTCATCCAGACCTCCATCATACAGCTCAGTGTACTCATCCAGACCTCCACCATACAGCTCAGTGTACTCATCCAGACCCCCATCATACAGCTCAGTGTACTCATCCAGACCCCCATCATACAGCTCAGTGTACTCATCCAGACCTCCATCATACAGCTCAGTGTACTGATCTAGACCTCCATCATACAGCTCAGTGTACTCATCCAGACCTACATCATACAGCTCAGTGTACTCATCCAGACCTCCACCATACAGCTCAGTGTACTCAAATCGGCCCTTCACCATACAGCTCAGTGTACTCACCCAGACCTCCATCATACAGCTCAGTGTACCCATCCAGACCTCCATAATACAGCTCAGTGTACTCATCCAGACCTCCATCATACAGCTCAGTGTACTCATCCAGACCTCCACCATACAGCTCAGTGTACTCACCCAGACCTCCATCATACAGCTCAGTGTACTCGTCCAGACCTCCATCATACAGCTCAGTGTACTCATCCAGACCTTCACCATACAGCTCAGTGTACTCACCCAGACCTCCATCATACAGCTCAGTGTACTCACCCAGACCTCCATTATACAGCTCAGTGTACTCATCCAGACCTCCATCATACAGCTCAGTGTACTCATCCATACCTCCATCATACAGCTCAGTGTACTCATCCAGACCTCCATCATACAGCTCAGTGTACTCATCCAGACCTCCACCATACAGCTCAGTGTACTGTTACTCATCCAGACCTCCACCATACAGCTCCGTGTACCCATCCAGACCTCCATCATACAGCTCAGTGTACTCATCCAGTCCTTCACCATACAGCTCAGTGTACTCACCCAGACCTCCACCATCCAGCTCAGTGTGCTCACCCAGACCTCCACCATCCAGAGGTCTGGATGAGTACACTGAGCTGTATGATGGAGGTCTGGATGAGTACACTGAGCTGTATGATGGAGGTCTGGATGAGTACACTGAGCTGTATGATGGAGGTCTGGATGAGTACACTGAGCTCTATGATGGAGGTCTGGATGATTACACTTAGCTCTATGATGGAGGTCTGGATGGGTACACTAAGCTGTAGGGCTGAGGCCTGTAAGAGTACATTGAGCTGTATGGTAGAGGTCTGAAAGAGTACACTGAGCTGTATGGTGGAGATCTGGATGAGTACACTGAGCTGTATGATAGAGGTCTGGTTCTGGATGAGTACACTGAGCTCAGTGTACTCTTCCAGGCATCCACCATACAGCTCAGTGTACTAATCCAGACCTCCATCATACAGCTAAATGTAGTCTTCCAGGCCTCCACCATACAGCTCAGTATACTCATCCAGACCTCCACCCTGACACCACAACGCACAGTATACTCTTCCAGGCCTCTACCATACAGCTCAGTGTACTCATCCAGACCTCCACGAAAAAGCTCAGTGTACTTATCCACACCTCCATCATACAGCTCAGCGTACTCTTCCAGGCCTCCACCATACATCTCAATGTACTCTTCCAGGTCTCCACCATACATCTCAATGTACTCTTCCAGGCCTCCACCATACATCTCAATGTACTCTTCCAGGCCTCCACCATATAGATCAGTCAGGGGCGGACTGGGAACTTAAAGTGGCCCTGGAGAAAATACTAAAAGTGGCCCCATTTTGTAGTCGGGTCCAAATTGATGGAAGGGACCTATATATAGCCCAAAATCAAAGTCCAGGACCCACACCTGACTATGTCATAAAAACCAACAGAAGATAATGGGTCACTTGAAGTACAAAAGCGCATGTAAAACCAAAGTAATCACAAAATAACATAATTTTTATTGAAAATCACATAGAGACATGATTGACACAAATCACAATAAACAATTAACACAAGCCACAATACATTAAAAATATTAAAAACCAAGAGGACCGATGGTGGGCTGTCGGAGTATATTAAAAAAAAGGTGCAAGTGCAATAATCGTGGTTGGTCGCTAGTAGAGAGGTTAATTAAACCAGACCACTATGGCTCAATAATACATAACAAAATTCATCTACAAGTATATACAACAAACACTTGACCATGTGGGTGATGGTACACACCACAAAAATTGACTAGAGCAGGGAAGCTACAAAATATAATAAACACATAGCAAATACTGACCAATGAAACTTGTACACCGCACACTACCACCACCAGTCCACTCCCCAACGCACGTTTCGCGTTAGCTTTTTCAAGGGGGATAGATCAGTCAGGGGCGGACTGGGAACTTAAATTGGCCCTGGAAAAAATACTAAAAGTGGCCCCGTTTTGTAGTTGGGTCCAAATTGATGGAAGGCAGGGCCAGCAATACCATATTGTGGCACATTATACCACCACAACAGAGCCAAATACCACAGTCCATCACAAAATACTGCCCCAAAAACTTCCACTGACCGGCCATGAGGAGGGCTCAGGCGGTCCCCTGGGCATCGGCCCACTGGAAAATTTCCCTATAAGGTCTATGGCCAATCCGCCCCTGAGCTCAGTGTACTCCAACTTACAGCTCAGTGTACTCATCCAGGCCTCGACCCATGACGCTCAGTGTTCTCATCCATTATGCAACACTAATGGTAAAAACTGCACAACGCATCATAGGGACTCCACTACCTGCTATTGAGGATGTGCACAAGAAGAGATGTCTACCTCGGGCACGCATCATTCTTAGGGACTCCTCTCATCCTGCCAATAAACTCTTCCAGCTCCTTCCTTCCAGAAGGCGTTACAGGACCCTTCAGACTAAAACCAGCAAGTTTAGGAACAGTTTCTTCCCCACGGCTGTCACCCTACTGAACTCAGTCCCCCGCTGAACCCTTTCATCCACACTCACTTAACCCTCTACACTCCTCCTCCCCTCCATTATTCCCAATGATCATGATCATGACTGTCATTCCTTCTCAACATTCACAGTATGTTCACATTGGTTACTGCTATAGTTAGGACACTGTCATAGCATAGTCTCTGCTATAGTACGTACTTCTACTTACACTGTTCACTATTACAGTCTGTTCATAGCGCTACTCTTCCACTTCTGGAGCTATATTCATAGCATTCTGCAGATCTGTTTACTATACATCTGCAAACTTGTACAGTATATACGGAGCACACCTGTATACTTGTTCATAGTACATCTGTATATTTGCCATCTGTATAGCAATATAGAAACAGTTCATCTGTATATCTGTATATATGCATACATCAGCACATCTGTTTATTTGCTCTCTATATAGCAATATAAACACCTGTATACTTAATTAATCTGTACATAATTATTCCTACTTTCTACACTATCCTTATCTGCATATAACTTGTTTTTATTGCACTTGCTGCTCTTTGCACTTCTGATTGGATGCAAACTGTATTTTGTTACCCTGTATTATACATGTGTAATGACAATAAAGTTGAATAAAATAAATAAATAAATAAAAACACTCGCTAACATCCTGACATAATATAATTTAGGCCACATGGTCAGTATTCTACATCAATATATGTAAGGCTGAGTTCACACGGGCGAGTATTCCGCGCGGGTGCAATGCGGGAGGTGAACGCATTGCACCCGCACTGAATCTGGACCCATTCATTTCTATAGGGCTGTGCACATGAGCTGTGATTTTCACGCATCACTTATGCGTTGCGTGAAAATCGCAGCATGTTCTATATTCTGCGTTTTCCACGCAACGCAGTCCCCATAGAAGTGAATGGGGCTGCGTGAAAATCGCAAGCATCCGCAAGCAAGTGCGGATGCGGTGCGATTTTCACGCACGGTTGCTAGGAGACGATCGGGATGGAGACCCGATCATTATTATTTTCCCTTATAACATGGTTATAAGGGAAAATAATAGCATTCTAAATACAGAATGCATAGTAAAATAGCGCTGGAGGGGTTAAAAAAAATAAAAAATAAAAATGTAACTCACCTTAATCCACTTGCTCGCGCAGCCGGCGTCTCTTCTGTCTTCATCTTAGCTGTGTGCAGGAAAAGGACCTTTGGTGACGTCACTCGGGTCATCATATGGTCCGTTACATGATCCATCACCATGGTAAAAGATCATGTGACGGACCATGTGATGACCGGAGTGACGTCACCACAGGTCCTTTTCCTGCACACAGCAAAGATGAAGATAGAAGAGATGCCGGCTGCGCGAGCATGTGGATTAAGGGGAGTTAAATTTTTTATTTTATTTTTAACCCCTCCAGCGCTATTTTACTATGCATTCTGTATTCAGAATGCTATTATTTTCCCTTATAACCATGTTATAAGGGAAAATAATACAATCTACAGAACACTGATCCCAAGCCCGAACTTCTGTGAAGAAGTTCGGGTCTGGGTACCAAACATGCCGATTTTTCTCACGCGCGTGCAAAATGCATTACAATATTTTGCACTTGAGTGGAAAAATCGTGCATGTTCCCGCAACGCACCCGCACCTTTTCCCGCAACGCCCGTGTGAACTCAGCCTAAGGCTACTTTCACACTCGCATTTTGGCTTTCCGTTTGTGAGATCCGTTCAGGGCTCTCACAAGCGGTCCAAAACGGATCAGTTTTGCCCTAATGCATTCTGAATGGAAAAGGATCCGCTCAGAATGCATCAGTTTGCCTCCGTTCAGTCTCCATTCTGATCTGGAGGCGGACACCAAAACGCTACCTGCAGCATTTTACTGTCCGCTTGACGAAACTGAGCCAAACGGATCCGTCCTGGCACACAATGTAAGTCAATGGGGACGGATCCGTTTTCTCTGAGACAATCTGGTAAACAATAGAAAACTGATCCGTCTCCTATTGACTTTCAGTGGAGTTCATGACGGATCCGTCTTTGCAATGTACAGATAATACAAACGGATCTGTTCCTGATGGATGCATGTGGTTCTATTATTGTAACGGATCCGTTTTTGCAGATCCATGACGGATCCGCCCAAAACGCCAGTGTGAAAGTAGCCTTAAGTCTAAACCAGCGGTGGAACCTATAGAGAAATATAAAAAGGGAAGATTTGTACTTCTTCTGTGTTTTAAGCCTACCGCTGGTTTTGGCTAGGCTCTGTATATTAGAGATCATGAACACAAACGTATTTGTTTCCCACATTTTGTGCGGGATGGATGCAAACCCATTCACTTCAATTAGGCTGCAAAAGATGTTGATAGCACACTGTATGCTTTCCGAATTGGTATGTCCGTTCTGTGGTCCTGCAAAAAAAAAAAAAAACAGACCATGTCCTATTCTTTGTTCTTTTTATAGTTCTATAGAGGCCAGGATGTTCCGTTCCACAAAATGTGTACCACACATGGCCGGTATGCGTATTTTTCTAATCCTCAATTTGTGGACTGCAAAGCAGGCTATGCTGGTGTGCATGAGCCCTAAGGAGGTTCTCAAAACTGGGAGTATGAGAGCCACTCCACACCTGAAATGACTGATAACAGTGATGAGTAGACAGCTTTCAAGATGTCAGCATGGGTAGAATGCAAATACGCACATTAGGGGTCATTTACATAGACGGGCGTTTGTTTCCCCTTTTGCACTGGCTTTGCTGGCGGAAGATAAACCTAGTTAATGGTGAGACCTGGCATACCCATGACCTGTGTCAAATGCACCACAAAGAGCGACAAAATATTGTTGCATGGACATAAAAAAAACTTGCGAAATGGGTCGTGCTGCATTTTTTTCTCCAAAAACTGGCATCAAAAATGTTCTTAAATGACCACCATTGTTCAAACCATCATGTGTACAATCTCATATGTCCTCAGATTTCAATGTGAGAGCTGGGGTGGGGGGGGGGGACATCTATCCTGGGTATTGCAGAACTTTGGTTCCCTCATTTCCCCCTGGAGACTTATCACTCACACAGCCCTGAAGTCCTCAGCCCTGTCCCCAGACCTCACACATATGGCTTCAGGGTCTGAGCAGCACCTGGTGTGGTCATGGCTGCTGCAATGCTGGATAATGACTGCAGGTTCTGTATGAGGATCTGATCCTCATATTGGTGATCATTACTCTAGGAGTCAAGTTGTACCCATCCAACTGGAGACAGGACCTTCATATAGAAACAATTAAACTGCACAGCAGAATATATTAGAAATATTCAAATATGCTGCATATAGCAGCCACCTACATTCTAATTGATGTAATGTATTTACTTTGATGATGATGATGATGATGCCACTAGTGTAATTCACTGATTGTCCTTGGTTTTGATCCTGGTCCCAGTACCACTAATATCAATGAATGAGAAAACTTCTCCCCAGCACCTATGATTTTATTCTCCACATGTATTGGTGTATTCTGCCCCCCAGGAGATTACATCAAGGCCTGCAAGTCTAGTTGTATCTGATATCCAGGAACTCCTGATGACCTGATCAACTAATGGCAGCCAGAGCCATAAAACATTAACAGGACAAAAATCAACATAAATTATCTATTTTTTTGTCATTTTTATTTTTAGAATATGTATGTTTAGAATTCTGTCTTATCTTATCTTTATTGTATTTTTTATTATGGTGATGGTTATTTTATTGTGGCTTTTATTCTTATATAATTATCATTATTTTTATTTGACATGCTCGTCTTTTTTATATTATATTTTTTGTATTTATTGCATTCTGTTATTATTGCTGTTTGTACTCTCTAGCTATTTAGCGCATGTAAAAAAAATACAGAATACCAAAAGGATGATGAGGTATTTCTTATTATTTTGATGGTGAGGCCAGTGTCAGGTCTAGTTGGTGCTGGGCATCACCCCCTGGCACACACCTGTATGAGGAGAGGGGCTGTATCTGTTGCTGGCAGTAGTCTCCTTCTCCTAGCAGTGGAATGAAGTGGAGTGTGCTCCTCGTCTGATAATTAGCTTTCATTTACATAATTAGTACAGTATAAAGAGTAGTGGGGATAATCACAAGGTAAAGACGGATTTTGCTTACTGTGTAAACACGAAGTCTGAATGAAAAAGCAGATGTAATTACAACATTGCCTTGTGTTAAGACAGGGCCGTAATTGTAATGAATTTCTAATTAACATTCAATGATTAGTACAGGCATCAGGCTGTAAATGTGTGGATGTATATGTCTGCACCACAGACTGGAGAATACAGACTGCTGCCACCCAGGAGCCTCTCTTCTCTGTGTAATAATACAGGCTTTACTCATTGTAATAATCTGTCTGTTCAGGTCTAGGCATTTCTATCTATCTATCTATCTATCTATCTATCTATCTATCTATCTATCTATCTATCTATCATCTATATCTAATATCTATCTATCTATCTATCTATCTATCTATCTAATCTACATATCTATCTATCTATCTATCTATCTATCTATCTATCTATCTATCTATCTATCTATCTAATCTACATATCTATCTATCTATCTATCTATCTATCTATCTATCTATCTAATATCTATCTACCTAATCTACATATCTATCTAATCTACATATCTATCTAATCTACAGTACATATCTATCTATCTCTCTATCTATCTATCTAATATCTATCTATCTAATCTACATATCTATCTATCTAATAATAATCTAATCTACATATCTAATTATCTATCTATCTATCTAATATCTATCTATATATCTATCTAATCTACATATCTAATTATCTATATATTTATATATATTTATCTACCTAATATCTATATAGTATCTATCTATTTATATCTATCTATCTATCTATCTATCTATCTATCTATCTATCTATCTATCTATCTAATTATCTATCTAATATCTAATTATATCTATCTATCTATCTATCTATCTATCTATCTATCTATCTATCTATCTATCTATCTATCTATCTATCTATCCTACCTGGATGGACACATGTGCAGTATGTGTATGGTTTGGTGGCAGAAGGCAGCTGTGTGTGCCCAATAGACTTTGTGTAGGTGTCAAGGTAGATGTGTGTATTATTTATATTGTAGACAGTAGATGTTATTTTAATTCCTGACTTTTTTTTATTTTTTTTACAAACACTTCTGTTTGACATAATGTTAATTACATTTCTAGTTTAATGGAAATAAACTATTTTAACTTTGTATTTCCTCAACCCCCAACCCACTAAAGGCGGGTATGTGTGCCCTGCAGATGGCACCGTGTGTATACCAAGCGGCTGTAGCCTGAATTCCTAAATATACAATATACAATCACATCCCTGGTTGGTGCATTTATTTATAGATAAAATGGGAAATAAAAATGAAATAATAACAAAAATGAAATAGTGAGAACACTACAAAATGATCCAGTATAAACACATACACAACATGTATCTATCGAGGATAAATTGAGTGCAGACCAATATCTATCTATCTACAAACAAAAACAAACCAAAAACAAAAAAATAGGGGAGAACAGTATAACAATTACAAAGCGTTGTGCCAGTGGCCGGGCTGTGAGCAAAATGTAGAAAATAAATTCTGCTGCACTTCTAAAAGTGTTCAATAGTGATGATCTGAAAGAACATTCCATATCATATCTATTATCTATCTATCTATCTATCTATCTATCTATCATCTATCTATCTATCTATCTATCTATCTATCTATCTATCTATCTATCATATTACAGGAAGGGCCATGGATTTCTCCTTTCTGACACCCAGACATTTAGGGGGTCTGGGTGTAGAGGGGTTAATTCTGCAGTCTCCCGTTGATATTGCTCCTAAACTACAAACTATCCATCTCTGCCAGAGCTTATCCTGGGGACATACTGGGAGATGCTGGGATACACTGGGAGCTCTGGGAGCCGCCTTTGACCTTCCTTTTGTCACAGAATGGGAGATTAGCGGCAAAAATCGCCATTTAATAATTCAGGAGAAGGAATTATTTATCTGCCCGGTGTCAGGGGTCAAGCACATAGGCAGCACTCTCTCCTTCCAGTAGTGCCACCTCTGATTTACTGCACTCAATATAATGAAGAGGAAGGAGCCTGGACATAGAGGAGCGGCGATGAACTCACCAGACAGGTCTGCCCTTCCCGATATTATTCCTTTAATTCCCAGGGTTTATTAAAATCAATAAAAATCACCCACAATTTTCAAACCATCAGATTCCATATCTGTTAAATTGGTTACAAACGATGTAACTAGTTATACGGTATATCTATCACTGGGAAAGCTGAGTGACGCCCAGTATAGCTGTGGTTACATTCCTCACATTTATCCTCACACTGCTTTCCCAGATTCCCCAATAACACATCCCAGGCTCTCCTATGACCTCATACATCCCAGGCTTTTCTATGATTCCATATACCCCAGGCTCTCTGACCTCACACATCCCAGGCTCTTTTTTGATTCCATACATCTCAGGCTCTCCTATGACCTCACACATTCTGGACTCTCCTATGACCTCACACATCCCAGGCTCTCATATGACTTCATACATCTCAGGCTCTCTGACCTCACACATTCTGGACTCTCCTATGACCTCACACATCTTAGGCTCTCATATGACTTCACACATACCAGGCTCTCCTATAACCTCATGCTTCCCAGGATCTCCTATGACCTCACACATTCCAGGCTCTCCTATGACCTCACACATCCCAGGCTCTCCTATGACCTCATACACCCCAGACTCTCCTATAAGGCAGACCTTTTCAGGGTCCAATCAGCAGAATGATTTTAATTTATTATCACTGGGTCTGAGAGGGTGTAAAGGAGTAACAGCTTGTCCTTTTATTATATTCCACACCCTGCCTTTGTAAAGAGACTGTCACTCTGTAGACATCTTTATATGATGGTGGTTGTATAACATCTATCAGGATAGTTGTTGGTACAATTTTCTTATGGCATCCATTAAATGAGGTCTGAAAGTGGTGAATATGCAAAATGCTGAAGAGTATAAGCAAAATTGTGCCCACCTCCTCAGTTATCAGGAAGCAGCCCCCACATAAAGTGACTTCTGTAACTTAAAAGAAACTTCTTTCTTTGCCCTGCAGTGTCACCACAGGTTGCTCATATAAGTCCACATATAAGGCATGTTATGTTAATAAAGCTCGTAAATTGAAATGTTCTGCATCTGCATAGTTCTCATTTAAATGTTTCTGATTTCAAGATCTCTGATGTCAGTGAACGGATAAAAGAAAAAAAAAAAAAGACTAATGTCCAAAGCTGGAGAAGGTATAGACTCTAGACCTGCTCTCCTCTGAAGATGGACACAATTGTATCCAGTGCAGACAATTATTTTTGTCCAATAAACATTTTGTTTGCACAGATGGATACATTTTTTCTACAGTGATACCAATAGAAAAATAGGTTGGAACTGGATGATTTGTGCCTGAAGAGATACATCAATCAGACAAATTGACACATATATTCCGATCTATCCCCCACTGATTTAGGGGGGTAGGCACAGTCACTATGCCAAACGTTTATATCCAGCATTAAAAACACAATCTACAGTTCTCCTTTCTGAGTCTCAATGGATGCCATTATGTTAGGGTACTTTCACACTAGCGTTTTTCTTTTCCGGCATTGAGTTCCGTCATAGGGGCTCAATACCGGAGAAGAACTGATCAGTTTTATCCCCATGCATTCTGAATGAATGCATCAGGATGTCTTCAGTTCAGTCTTTTTGCCTTTTCAGGACGGAGATACAGTCCTGATCAAAAGTTTAAGACCACTTGAAAAATGGCAAAGAAATCATATTTATCATGGCTGGATCTTAACAAGGTTCCCAGTAGAGCTTCAACATGCAACAAGAAGAAATGGGAGTGAGACAAAACATTTTTTGAGCATTCAATTTAATAAAAACAACGAATAAACTGAAACAGGCTGTTTTTCAGCTGATCAAAAGATTAGGACCACACCTCCAAAAAAAAACCTAAACCCCCCAAAACAGAAATCCAACTTCCAAACATGAACTCAGTAATGAGTAGCTCCGCTGTTATTGTTTATCACTTCAAAAATCTGTTTCGGCATGCTTGATGCAAGCGTTTCCATGAGGTGAGTGGGAACATTTCTCCAAGTGGTGAAGACGGCCGCACGAAGGCCATCTACTGTCTGGTACTGTTGTCCATTTTTGTAAACTTCCCTTGCCATCCATCCCCAAAGGTTCTCAATTGGATTTAGATCAGGGGAACACGCAGGATGGGCCGAAAGAGTGATGTTATTCTCCTGGAAGAAGTCCCTTGTCCTGCGGGCATTGTGTACTGTAGCGTTGTCCTGTTGAAAAACCCAGTCGTTACCACACAGACGAGGGCCCTCAGTCATGAGGAATGCTCTCTGCAACATCTGGACATAGCCAGCGGCCGTTTGACGCCCCTGCACTTCCTGAATCTCCATTGTTCCACTGAAGGAAAAAGCACCCCAGACCATTATGGCGCCCCCTCCACTGTGGCGCGTAGAAAACATCTCAGGTGGGATCTGCTTGTCATGCCAGTAACGTTGGAAACCATCAAGGTTACATTTTTTATCATCAGAGAATAAAACTTTCTTCCACCTTTGAATGTCCCATGTTTGGTGCTCTCTTGCAAAGTCCAAACGAGCAGTTCTGTGGCGTTCAAGGAGACGAGGTCTTTGAAGACGTTTTTTGTTTTTGAAGCCCTTCAGTCTCAGATGCCGTCTGATGGTTATTGGGTTGCAGTCAGCACCAGTAAGGGCCTTAATTTGGGTCGAGGATCGTCCAGTGTCTTGACGGACAGCCAATTGGATCCTCCGGCTCAGTGCTGATGACATTTTTTTAGGTCTTCCACTTGACTTTTTTGTTCCATAACCCTCAGGATCATTTAAGAAATTCCAAATGACTGTCTTACTGCGTCCCACCTCAGCAGCGATGGCGCGCTGTGAGAGACCCTGCTAAAGCAGTTCAACAACCCGACCACGTTAAAAAAGGGAGAGTTTTTTTGCCTTTGCCATCACAACGTGTGACTACCTGACAGAAAATGACAATGAATCCACATCTTTGCACAGATTTGGCCTTTTAAAGGCATGCGGTTCTAAACTTTTGATCAGCTGAAAAACAGCCTGTTTCAGTTTATTCGTTGTTTTCATTAAATTGAATGCTCAAAAAATGTTTTGTCTCACTCTCATTTCTTCTTGTTGCATGTTGAAGCTCTACTTGGAACCTTGTTAAGATCCAGCCATGCTAAATATGATTTTTTGCCATTATTCAAGTGGTCTTAAACTTTTGATCAGGACTGTAATACCATAGCATGCTGCGGTTTTATCTCCGTCCAAAATTCCAGGAACACCTGCCGGAATACCGGATTCAGCATTTTTCCCCGGCAAAACGGATCAGTTTTTCCGGTCTGCGCATGCTCAGACCCCAAAATTTTAAAAAAAAATAATGCCGGATCCGTTTTTCCAGATGACACCGGAGAGACGGATCCGGCATTTCAATGCATTTGTCATACGGATCAGGATTCTGATCCGTCTGACAAATGCCATTAGTTTGCATACATTTTGACGGAGACGGCAGGCAGTTCCGGCGATGGAACTGCCTGCCGGAATCCTCTTCCGCACATGTGAAAGTACCCTTAGGCGGGGTGCACATTCATCAGTTTTGTTCGGCAGAGTTTTACACAACTGATACTTTATATATGTGGCACAGAACCGGCTTCCATACACTTATAGCGCTGGACTAAAAAGCGCAGCATGCAGCGTTTTTCTGTGTGATGAGTTTTGGCATCCAGTATCTGACATTTTCTGCACAATGCCAGTGCAGAGGAGGGGACACACAGCATGACGCTGCCACCACCATGCTTCACTGTAGGGATGGCATTTGGCAGGTGATTAGCAGTGTCTGGTTTTCTCCAGACATGACACTTACATTTGAGATCTAAAAGTTTAGTCTTGATTTATCAGACCAGAGAATCTTGCATCTGACACTTTAAGAGTCTGAGAGTCCTTTAGGTGTTTTTTTGCAAACTTCAGACCAACTTTTATGGTGTTTTACAGAGTAGGTGCTTCTTTCTGGCCACTCTGCCATGAAGCCCAGATTGGTAGAGTGCTGCTGTGATTGTCAACCTTGTGGAAGTTTCTCCCATCTTCACACAGGATCCTTGGAGCTCAGAGTGACCATTGGGTTCTTGGTCACCTCTCTTACCAAGGCCCATTTCTCCTGATTACCCCATTTGATGGGCGGCCAGTTGTAGAAGCAATTCTTTCAGAAAGCATTGTAGTCAGTCTAGACTTAGGGGATAATGTATGAAATGCACTGCGACAGAAAAGTGATTTTACTTAGTTTGTCAATGGAGTACGCAAGTGCTTGCACCCTTTGGGTTGAGCTACATTTTTAGCCAAACTTACCATTGCAACTTTTAGTTAAAGAAAAAGTTGCACAAAAAGTCACAAGTTACTCCAAACCCCTAATGGCATACAAACTGATGGAACCTTTGTAATACATATTAGACTTAGACTGAAAGATTCATTGGTATTTGATGTGACAATTTGTTGAAAAAATGACTTCAAACAAAGCAGATGCTCAAAAAAGTGCCAAAAGATTACATACATTTCCCCCTTAGAATAGACAGAATAAAGATGTGCCAGATTTTTCACAGTGGCTGATGCTAGTTCAAGCTGCATTTAAAGGGCTTCTGTCATCAGGAACATGGTTATTACACTGGCTGACCATAGACATGTGCAAATGTCAGTTGAAGCTAACAGTCAGTGTCCCTTCATTCCATGTGCCTCTGTTTTTGTGAAAAATTAACTGTTGTATTATGCAAATGAGCCTCTAGGAGCAATGGGGGTGTTGCCCCTAGCCCCCTACTCCTAGAGGATCAGTTCTCCCTCCTCTGGCCACGCCCTCATCATGTTGATTGACAGGGCTGGCAACGGGCAGGATGATGTGAACACTCAATCAGCATAATGAGGGCGTGGCCAGGGGAGGGAGAACAGAGTCTATAGGAGTAGGGGCAACACCCCCATTGATCCTAGCGGCTCATTTGCATAATATCAAAGTTCATTTTTCACAAAAACAGAGGCACATAAAAAGAAGGGTTAAAGACTGTTAGCTTCAGCTGATATTAGCACATGGCTGAAGTCAGCTAGTTTAATAACCATGTTCCTGATGACAGAAGCCCTTTAAGACACACATATCAAGCCACACCCCTTTCCCATAAAGCCACGCCCACTACTTGCAAATTCAGGCAGAAAAAGCATCAAGACAATAAATGTGGGAGGATTCTGGTTCATTTTTCAGTAATAAATCTGTCCCATTGTATCCTGTACTTAGAACCTTGCTGTCTGATTGCTTCCTTATCTTGCATTGATGATGGCTAACAGGCCTGAAACAAGTTGGAGTAAATGGCCTTATAGATTCAGCCAGTATCTGTGCACCAATAATTGTAGATGAACGGCAGTGATATTGGAGAAAATAATTCTTTGCATGGCTCTACCTTCTTCCTTAGGCACATATCATTTATTTGCTTTAAGACGGCAACACTGTACCTTGTACTTTTTAAAGTATTGATAAATCTATACACAAGCTGTCAATTTAGCATATAATCAATTCTAGGTATTATATTACAATGACAGGTAATTTACACATCTTGTTAAACATTTGACTTGATTGATTGACTTATTGATAAGGAGAAAAATAATATGATAGTTATTTCCTTCTGCCAAACCCAAGGATACAGCATACTTTCTTGGTGCCCAAGACAGGGCTATCAGAGTGCACCTAGCAATTCACTCATGATTGCTGTCCTATAATCATTAGTTTAATCGCAACTGTTGAACTCCAGGTATTTATGTCATTCTATATCCTCAACACAAGCTGATATTTGTCTTTATCGCCTGATCTTTTTGGGCAATGATGTGACTAAAATCTGTGGTTTTCCAGATAGCACTAAATATTTATGCTCAGTGGCGGATTACAATAGGGACGTTCGGGTCAGCAGCCCCGGGCCCAGCACCACTGCAGCGGGGAACGGAAGCGCATAGTGCAGTAGCGAAATCCCGGCGCAGGCGGGCGTGATGACGTCATTGCGCGCCTGTGTCGGGACGCAACACTGTAACGTGTGCGCGCCTGCCTCATTCTGCCTTCCTCTGCGAGAAAGTGCCTGGCCCTGGACAAAGATGAGTATTTAGCTTTTAATTTTCTTTTCATTTTTTTATTTTTTTATTTCATGTGCCTACTTTGGGGGACATGTGGGGTAGGGACACACAGGAGGACATATTAAGAGACATTGAGTACATCGGGGGGAAATTACTATATTGGGGCTTCTGTATGGGGGCAAATTACTATGTGGGGGAAGATTATTATGGAATGATTACTATGTGGGGGAAAATTACTATGTGGGGGTAGTGTAGGGGATATTACTGTGTGGGGGCAGTGTGGGGGAAATTACTGTGTGGGGGCAGTTTGGGGGAAATTACTGTGTGGGGGAAATTACTGTGTGGGGGAAATTACTATGTAGGGGCAGTGTGGGGGCAAATTACTATGTGGGGGCAGTGTGGGGGAAACTACTATGTGTGGGCAGTGTGGGGGATATTACTGTGTTGGGGCAGTGTAAGGGAAATTACTGTGTGGGGGCAGTTTTGGGGAAATTACTGTGTGGGGGCAGTGTGGGGGAAATTACTGTGTGGGGCAGCGTGGGGGAAATTACTGTGTGGGGGCAGCGTGGGGGAAATTACTGTGTGGGGGCAGCGTGGGGGAAATTACTGTGTGGGGGCAGCGTGGGGGAAATTACTGTGTGGGGGCAGCGTGGGGGAAATTACTGTATGGGGGCAGTGTGGGGGAAATTACTGTGTGGGGGCAGTGTGGGGGAAATTACTGTGTGGGGGCAGTGTGGGGGAAATTACTGTGTGGGGGCAGTGTGGGGGAAATTACTGTGTGAGGCAGTGGGGGAAATTACTATGTGGGAGCATATTACTATGTGGGGGCAGTGTGGGGGAAATTGCTATGTAGGGGCAGTGTGGGGGCAAATTACTATGTGGGGGGAAATTACTGTGTGGGGACAGTATGGGGGAAATTGCTATGTGTGGGCAAATTACTATATGGGGCAGTGTGGGGGAAATTACTGTGTGAGGGAAGTTTGGGGGAAATTACTGTGTGGGGCAAATTACTATAGGGTGATTACTATGTGGGGACAGTGTGGGGGAAATTACTTAATGGGGGTGTTGCTATTGGGGAAGCACTGTAGGGGCAATTGTATAGGATGTATAGGGTGTTATTATTACTGGGGGCACTCTAGGGGACATTATAGCTGCTGTGGACACTAGTGACATTTGGGGTAATTTATCAAACTGGTGTAAACTAGAACTGGTTTAGTTGCCCATAGCAGCCAATCACATTCCACCTTTCATTTTTGACAGCCCTTTTGGAAATCCAGTTCTACTTTACACCAGTTTGATAAATGACCCCAATTATGTCTATTAGGGTCACTATTTTGTCAGCAGTATAGTACCTAGTACATTGGGGAGCACAACGGGCACAGTATTGGGAGTGGCAGCAGGATGACACTGTGGGGACACCAGGATGGGGAGGTTGATGGAAAAGTTTAGAAATCTAACGTGTCTGTATTACTAAAACTCTGTAGAGACGAGATGCGACTGAAAGAATCTGCCATGGCGGTCTGGGTCAAATGGAGGAGAAGAGGAAAGAGAAGGTCTACATGACAGGAGATGTCACTGGATGTAAGAGGTATGTGGTGCTGTATTCTCCTCTATGTCTTTTTTATAATAATTATATGTATTTTATATTTGGCGACCAAATTTTTTAGTTTAGGACCCAATTTGGGGTAATTTGGGGTATTTTTTTTAGTCTGAAGATGTCATATGGCCTAGGAAGAGACTGTGGCGCTCACGAAGAACCGCGGCCTCTTCATACAAAAAAAAACTAAACTAAAATGGAGGGGCCCAATTTGGGTAGACAGCCCCAGGCTTATCATGCACTTAATCCGCCCCTGTTTATGCGTATATGCGATTGTGTTCCTTGGTGTTGTACAACCATATATGTGTATGTCTAATTATGTCCACATAGGACTGTATTAATTTTTGTCCTTGTATTAATATATGTCTATGTTTTACTCTTTTTTTTTTTATATACTCTTTATTTGGGTTTATACATTTTCAATTACAATACCCTTATGTTACAATGGGTACATATGGTTTCACAATCGTAGAAGAGTAATAACATTGACCATTTTATAAAAATTCCCATGAACTTTCCCTTCCCACCCTTCCCTATATACTCTCAATGTCTGACCAAGTGTTCTATCATTTACTAGTCTATCAGAAGTCTTCCTAAATCCTTTGCTATGTTTTACTCTTAGTATGACTATGTCTGGTTCTTTATAAATGCATCTCATTATGATCATACCCTTTGGAATGATATGGATTTCTGCACAAATTGGTCATAAAATGTGATCTGATCTTCATCTACACTCACCTAAAGAATTATTAGGAACACCATACTAATACGGTGTTGGACCCCCTTTTGCCTTCAGAACTGTCTTAATTCTATGTGGCATTGATTCCACAAGGTGCTGATAGCATTCTTTAGAAATGTTGGCCCATATTGATCAGATAGCATCTTGCAGTTCATGGAGATTTGAGGGATGCACATCCAGGGCATGAAGCTCCCGTTCCACCACATCCCAAAGATGCTCTATTGGGTTGAGATCTGGTGACTGTGGGGGCCATTTTAGTACAGTGAACTCATTGTCATGTTCAAGAAACCAATTTGAAATGATTCGAGCTTTGTGACATGGTGCATTATCCTACTGGAAGTAGCCATCAGAGGATGGATACATGTTCTCATTCTGTTTACGCCAAATTTGGACTCTACCATTTGAATGTCTCAACAGAAATCGAGACTCATCAGACCAGGCAACATTTTTCCAGTCTTCAACAGTCCAATTTTGGTGAGCTCGTGCAAATTGTAGCCTCTTTTTCCTATTTGTAGTGGAGATGAGTGGTACCCGGTGCGGTCTTCTGCTGTTGTAGCCCATCCGCCTCAAGGTTGTGCGTGTTGTGGCTTCACAAATGCTTTGCTGCATACCTCGGTTGTAACGAGTGGTTATTTCAGTCAACGTTGCTCTTCTATCAGCTTGAATCAGTCGGCCCATTCTCCTCTGACCTCTAGCATCCACAAGGCATTTTTGCCCACAGGACTGCCGCATACTGGATGTTTTTCCCTTTTCACACCATTCTTTGTAAACCCTAGAAATGGTTGTGCGTGAAAATCCCAGTAACTGAGCAGATTGTGAAATACTCAGACCGGCCCGTCTGGCACCAACAACCATGCCACGCTCAAAATTGCTTAAATCTCCTTTCTTTCCCATTCCGACATTCAGTTTGGAGTTCAGGAGATTGTCTTGACCAGGACCACCCCCCTAAATGCATTGAAGCAACTGCCATGTGATTGGTTGACTAGATAATTGCATTAATGAGAAATAGAACAGGTGTTCCTAATAATTCTTTAGGTGAGTGTAAGTCACAACAATAGACAATCACAGTCTGCTTAAACTAATAACACACAAATAATTAAATGTTACCATGTTTCTATTGAAAACACCATGTAAACATTCACAGTGCAGGTGGAAAAAGTATGTGAACTCTTGGATTTAATAACTGGCAATAACTTCAACCAAACGTTTCCTGTAGTTGCAGATCAGACGTGCACAACGGTCAGGAGTAATTCTTGACCATTCCTCTTTACAGAACTGTTTCAGTTCAGCAATATTCTTGGGATGTCTGGTGTGAATCGCTTTCTTGAGGTCATGCCACAGCATCTCAATCGGGTTGAGGTCAGGACTCTGACTGGGCCACTCCAGAAGGTGTATTTTCTTCTGTTTAAGCCATTCTGTTGTTGATTTACTTCTATGCTTTGGGTTGTTGTCCTGTTGCAACACCCATCTTCTGTTGAGCTTCAGCTGGTCAACAGATGGCCTTAATTTCTCCTGCAAAATGTCTTGATAAACTTAGGAATTCATTTTTCCTTTGATGATAGCAATCTGTCCAGGCCCTGACGTAGCAAAGCAGCCCCAAACCATGATGCCCCCACCACCATACTTCACAGTTGGGATGAGGTTTTGATGGTTTCATCTTAATCCATTTGTGTCCTTGTGACTGATCTTCTTGGTCTACCTGTATCCATGTGACTAATCTTCTTGGTCAGCCTGTGTCTATGTGAATAATCTTTCTGGTCCGCCTGTGTCCATATGACTGATTGTCTTGGTCTACCTGTCTCTATGTGACTGATCTTCTTAATCCATTTGTGTCCTTGTGGCTGATCTACTTGGTATACCTGTGTCCATGTGACTAATCTTCTTGGTCTGACTGTGTCCATGTGAATGATCTTCCTTGTCTGCCCGTGCCCATGTGTCACGTAGTGATGTGGGAGGTAACACCACACTGACAACAGGAGGGAAGGGTAAAGGAACTAGGCCTCAAAGCTAGGGAAAGGACACCACCATCAGGGTAGGAATGTTCATACACTGGAACCTGAGACCCTGTGCCTTCCAACCATGAAAGAATAAGCGTCTCCCTGAGACCTAGTAACAAAAGACAGAGGGAAAACAACAAAATATAAAAGAGAAGTAACACTTAACTTCTGAAGTAAATGGACGAGCAGGACCTCAGGGGAGGACCACACTCCAGCACTTCCAATACCAAACTGAAGCTATCAACCACATAGCATGATGGGTGAAGCCAGACTAAATAGGGGAGTTGGAATGACCACTAAGCTACACCTGAGACAAGAGGTGTGGTCATTACCAGCAACCACACTGAAACCAGTGAAACCAAAGAAGCAGTCAGATCACATCATGTGCAGCCAGTTTCTTAGATCTTCTGACACCTGTCACGTCAGAGACCGTGACACCATGTGACTGATCTTCTTGGTCTGACTGTGTCCATGTGAATGATCTTCCTTGTCTGCCCGTGCCCATGTGTCACGTAGTGATGTGGGAGGTAACACCACACTGACAACAGGAGGGAAGGGTAAAGGAACTAGGCCTCAAAGCTAGGGAAAGGACACCACCATCAGGGTAGGAATGTTCATACACTGGAACCTGAGACCCTGTGCCTTCCAACCATGAAAGAATAAGCGTCTCCCTGAGACCTAGTAACAAAAGACAGAGGGAAAACAACAAAATATAAAAGAGAAGTAACACTTAACTTCTGAAGTAAATGGACGAGCAGGACCTCAGGGGAGGACCACACTCCAGCACTTCCAATACCAAACTGAAGCTATCAACCACATAGCATGATGGGTGAAGCCAGACTAAATAGGGGAGTTGGAATGACCACTAAGCTACACCTGAGACAAGAGGTGTGGTCATTACCAGCAACCACACTGAAACCAGTGAAACCAAAGAAGCAGTCAGATCACATCATGTGCAGCCAGTTTCTTAGATCTTCTGACACCTGTCACGTCAGAGACCGTGACACCATGTGACTGATCTTCTTGGTCTACCTATGTCCATGTGACTAATCTTCTTGGTCAGCATGTGTCAATGTAACTGATCTTCTTGTTCTCCCTGTTTCCATGTTACTGATCTTCTGGGTCTACCTGTATTCATATGTCTGTTTTAGGGCATTTCTATAAGGTCCTTAGGGTCTTCAGTATTATGAGTGATTGCATCTCTTTATATGCCATGTAGGGTTGAATTCCTAATTGTTTATATCTTTATACCTCTGTGGTACCATTACTAGAGGTCTCCGTGTGTGGTTATCTTTACATACGGTATTCCTTTGTGATTAATATTTCTGGGTGTTCTTCTGCGGCTGTACTTCCCAGTTTGTATGTAAGGTACTGTGCTATAGAACTGAATGTCTAGTCCTTCATGTAATGTGTTGGATCCCCATGTGTGTAGGTGTATGTGTAGGGCTGTATATCTTGGTCTCCATGTGTGATTGCATCTTATCATATCCCTAACTGGCTGATTCTTAGTGTGCCTGTAGGTCTGCATGTCTGGGTCCCCATGTCCCCATGCAGTCATTTTTCAGAGTATCCCTTTGTGAATGTGTGTTTAGAAGAGACTGATTTAACAGCATCATCTTTCTGATGTGCACCTCTGCTTCTCCAGCAGAGACATAAAGTATGTGTAAGTGGCTTTATTTCTGTAGGGGACGGATAAAACCGCAGTGTGTGGAAAAATAAAAGATTGAATTTCCAGCGTCTATTTTCCAAACATTTGGGCCCCCAGAAAAAAAAAATCAGCAGTTTTCTCTTGAACCAGACTATAGAGTCATTTTTCGGTTAAAACCTACAGATCCGTGTCCTATAAAATGAGAACCTTCTCCTCCCGGGGAGATTGCCCTATAAATCACCACAGACTAATTCAGTGCAAGTTTAATAAACGCTCCTATTGAAAATGAATGTTCTCCATTTAACAGTTGTATCAGCACCATATAAAAGCATGACCCCAATAAATCCCTCTTTACAGGCAGATCAATCCCTCCTCCCTATTGATCTGCAGTCACAGCCTCTGTCTGCAACATTTTCTGGATAGAAATAGCATTTCGATTAGATCCTTTATTTGGATTGTTCCAAGAGGATCAGTGCGGGAGACAATTAAACGGTGACATTTTAATTACTGGATACTGATAAAGGAATGGAAAGCGGATAGTTTGATGCCGTGTGATGGGAGGATAGGCACTGGGGGGGGGGGGGGGGATGGGGGGTTCACCTAATCTGCTGACACAGTGATGGCACTATAGCGTCTATACTACAAGGGGTCATATACAGCTAGGCTATCCACTGATGACACAATGCGCACAATTGGCCCCATGCGCTCAAGCAGTTGAGTTTACTGCAGGATGGACATCATAATGTCCCAGGTTAAACACACTAGTAATACATTTAAAAGTGTCAATACATAATGGGGCAGAAAGTGGTGTGAGTTAAAGCTTGAATCTATGCAAGTCCCAATTGAATTTGATTAAGACTAGAGTTTGAAATACCAGTCTTAGTGAATGTGGCCCTATGTGTATACTTGGCTTACGTTGCATCAGAATTCTGCTAAAAAGTTTTGCACAATGTTGGCAAATCTTAAACAGCACCCCTTATCAAGAAGCCACGTCCATCTTCCGCAAAGTCATGTACCCTTGTTGTACTAGCTGAAAAAAGTGTCTAAAACACAAAATAAATGTAGTGCAAAGCATGTTCAACTTTTTTTGTGGTGCATATATCACCAGAATTAGGACGCATTTTTATTGGTAAATCTCAGCCAATATCTTTGTTTTAATATTCCAGTTGCAAGTTTCTATTTATGTCATATGAAACATCAATAGTTTTATTCAATGGTGAGATCAGGATGTACTTCAGCACTATAGCCTGCTCAAACGCAAAATTAAGACATTATCTCCACAGCCAGCACTCTCTGGTGAGCTCAAGGTACACACGTCAGCATCATGTACAGCTCTATCTCTGATGGGATCAAGCAATAAACCTCAGCACCAAGAACTTCTCTGTCACTAATGGGATGAAGGCTTTAGACCTCAGCACCATGGACAGCTCTTTCTCTGATAAGATCAAAGTATAGACCTCAGCAGCACCATGAGCAGGTCTTTCTCTAATGGGGTCAACCTACACACCTCAGCACCTTGGACAGCTCTAGCTCTGATTAGCTCAAGATATAGGACTCAGCACCATGGACAGCTCTATGTCTGATAAACTCAAGGTACAGACCTCAGCGCCATGGACAGCTCTATCTCTAAAGGGATCAAAGTACTGAATAGACCTCAGCGACTTGGACAGCAAGGGATCATCACCATGGACAGCTGTTGAGATCATAGTGTAGACACCAAGCATTATATAAAGCTGTAACTTGACTATGGACAGGTTGGTCTTGAGATAGAAGTGTAGACTACACCAGACAGCAATATCTCTTTAGAGATCAATGGCTGAAATTTACTAATGTGAGAGCCCCGCAGGGTGTTGTAAACTATGCCAATATGTGATGCAGTGTGGTGAAATTTTCGCATCTAGTTTTAGATGAATCCTCTGCATCTAGTTCATCAAGGGTTGATTAGTATGTCCTACCTGGAAAGGCGTACAACCTAGATTGCAAAATTTTAGCACCAAAACTACTTCACAATTCATGCCTAAAATTTAATTTGCAAACTAAGCCAAACAATAGTATAAAGTTAGATAAAAGTGTCTAGCCATGCACAATTGAATAATACTTCTAATGAAATTAAAGGGGTTGTCTTCTTTTTACTATTGATGACCTATCCCCAGTATAGGTCATCAATATAAGATCAGCAGGGGGTCCGACACCCAGCACACCTGCCGATCAGCTGTTTGAAGAGTAGGCAGTGCACGTATGTTGGCGTCCCATTCACTTCTATGGGACAGATCCATCCTATTTACTTGAACAGATAGGAGCTGTCTCATAGAAGTGAATGTGGACGCCATACTTGTAATTACACTGCTTGCTGCTGCTATCGCGACAGTGAGCAGGTAAACAGAGCAGAGAAGGCAGAGCTTGCCTGGTGTCAGCCCCCTGCCAATCTGATATTGATGAGGTTATCAATAGTAAAAAGTGGATAACCCCATTAAAGTATTGACCTTAATACCAGGGACAGTTCTAAATCTGTTGAGATTATGTCCCCATGCACACTGCAGATCCTCAAAACGGACATCGGCATGCCACCATTGGTGTGCATGCCACCTTTTTTTCAATCTCCTGTGGAAATGTCCTATTCTTGTCTGCAAAACGGACAAGAATAGGACATGTTCTATTTTTTGCACCGCCACATAAGGATGCAGGCAGCACACAGTGCACTGCGTTTTTGAGGACCCATTGAAATAAATGGATCTGCATCCAATCCATAAAAAATGTGGTGTAGGCTTCAATAACAAAGAAAGCTTTATTTCTCCTTGGATCTGGGAATGGAGTTCATCTGCAATCTCTTCTGACATTCTGTATATTAACTTGCCATCAAATATTTGTTAAAATACAATAACACATATCTGTAGTTTAAGTGGAAACTTTTAAAGCTTGTTTTCAATCTTGATTGATCAATTGATAAACTAGGAATTAATATTGTGGTATTGAACTGATGGAATGACTATTTTTTTGCACCCACCACTAAAATATAGCCCATATGTTTAGCAATTCAACTTTAATATGACCAAGCAAATCAATCTTCAAGAGGAATTATGTCAATTGCCACCTAACACAAAGAATCCATTCACAAGCTAGTATAATGCTTCTCTGGGGATTCTGTCCTATTCCTTCTATTAGAAGATATAAGAGGTTTTCCCAGAGAGAATTTTCTTTAAGTTCTCCAACTAATGCAAGTGGGTTGGGGGTGCTTTGGGGTTAACATAAGCACTATCATATATAAATGAAGAGAAGGCTACAAATCTAGACAATTAAATTAAAATATGGCAAGTGAAAGTTAAAGCTGTATTCTAGTTTAGTGTAAATAATGTTTATGATGAAAAGTTCTTCAACGTTGTAATATATTACAAAAACATAGAAGAATGACAGCAGAAGAAGACCTCATGGTTCACCAGTCTCCCCTTATATTATATCCTTTTCATCTTTCTCTTAGGAGAAACATGTCTATTTCTGGCATCGATAAATTCACTTTCACTTGTGGTGTGTTTGACTGACATTTTTGTTGTGGCGGCCGGCGATTTGTGCGGGGGGGGGGGGGGGGGGGCGGGGTCGTGGCGATTGGCGGGGTTGCCCAGGCTTTCGCATCCCACTGTAGCTACTAGAGGGGGGTCGTTGATCCAGGGAGTTATTCTGATTGCCTGATTGGAGTCGGGAAGGAATTTTTTATTCCCCTAAAGTGAGGAAAATTGGCTTCTACCTCACAGTTTTTTTTTGCCTTCCTCTGGATCAACTTGCAGGATGACAGGCCGAACTGGATGGACAAATGTCTTTTTTCGGCCTTATGTACTATGTTACTATGTAGATTTCCCAACCACATCTGCTGGAAGTTTGTTCCAAGAATCTTCAACTCTTTCAATGTAATCATTTCTGATTTTCCCTTTAAACTAATTTCAGATTGTGCCCCATGTCTTGTGTTCAGCATAGACCTGCTCCACTTTTTTCATCAGGGGAACAGGGTAGATGAGTATTCAAATTAGAGGCAATATGGAGGATCACTCTGTGTGAGAGACATCATATTGTATGGGGGGCACTTAAGGGGGCAACATCCTGTTGTGAAGGGAACTTAAGGAATACACTAAGTCCGGGGAAGGATAGGCACTTAGGGACATGCAAGTCTATGGGGGGCACTTAGGAGGCATCATAAGGAGTGGATGGCCTTAAGGGGTCATCATATTGTCTCAGAAGGCATTAAGGGGGAATAATACTGTGTGTAGGGGGCACTATGCAGTTTCATTTCTGTCTAAGGGGCACTAAAGAGACATTCTTACATGCTTTGGGGCACTAAAGGATCATCCTTACTGTATGAAGAGGCACTAACAACATTACTATGTGGGGCCAAAAAAGGGATTTGGTGACATTAGAGTTGTGGCTCATCTTTAAAAAAAAATGCTGCATTGCACTACATGCTACTGTTGTCTTCCGTCTAATTTTTTTAATCTCGGATCTTCACCCAACAAAAGACTCAGTTATGTGGACCTTTACAAAAATTCCTCGAGTATGCCTGATCTAGACCATAGAAATCTAAGGGTTTGTCTTGCCTAGGATCTAAAAACCCCAGTGTTGGTAACCTGTGGGCAAGTAAAAAAACTAAACAATAAACAAACAAAAAAATAACTCACCTGTCTGCGGTTCTGTTGCCGTGTTCTGGTTTGGCCTAGACTGGAAATAGCTTATTCTTGCGACCACTGCAGCCAATAATGGGCTCAGTGGTCACAGGTACAAGAGTCACGTCATGCAGATGTGCCAGCGACTGGCTGGGTCATGGGTCCAAACCACTTTGTTTGTCGGGGACTGGAATTGTCTGGGAGTGGGTTAGTGGTGCAGGAGTTTTCTTTTTACTTTGCTACAGGTTACTACTATTAGGTGTTGTCCCCATTGATGTCAGATATTTAAAAAATGCAAAATGGGGATTGTCCTTATCATCCATGCAAAGCAGGTTTTGTTAAATCTATGATTTTTTTAAATTTATTTTACACTTATTTTAGAATATTTAAATTCTGTAAAAATGTAGGTTTTCTTTAACATAGTTATTATATACCCATAACATCCAAAATATTGTGGGGCTCAAATTTTTCAGATTGGACTAATTCTCATATAAAATGAGGAATGTAAAAAATGTGGATTTAAGGCAATTGCTTTATGCCTAGCATGGCACAAATGATAACGTTTAGTACTCTGTGCACCACAACTTGTTCTCCCTGCGGCAGGGAGACCTCCAGCGTCACGGCTGATGCCACGGGGCACAAGACTATTCCCATAGGAAACTATGGGTGCCAGTTGTCATCATTTACCCTCCAATGATTTGCTACTGTTTTTAAAGAATTCACCCACAGGAAAGGGAACCATATTCCTCTGGTCACATTGATTGCGCTGCTTATGTATGTTGCTACATAATTTGTAGTTAGAAAATAATAATAAAAAATTGGCACTTAAACGAATGTGTAATTAACAGAAAATAAAACATCTAAAACAACGTATTGGACATGTACAGAAACAGACATCCATGGGTTGTGCTTGAGGCCACATAGTCATGGTTTGGTGTTTATACTACAGATGGTGCTAACATGTATCTTACACATATATTATGTAAGAATTGTCTCTAAGGATTGGGATCCTTAATGGATCTGGGTTTCAATGACCCCTTATAGATGGCACGCGCCCTTTCTTTACCTTAATAAAGAAAACCTATTCTACTCTTCAATGCTCTTCTGAATCTGCCTAATTTCTATCAATTGTGAAGCCGTTTGCTGGTAAGTGATGTTGCAAAATGAAATTTACACAATCAATAGACAAGACTTTATTGATTAGGTTAAAACGCCTCTTAGAAAGACAGAGAAAATGAGTCAAGAGGAGCAATTAAGTCGCCCAGTTAGCTGGGACATTAAAGAGACTAAATGTGGGTTAGATGACAGTAGGGGATAGACGAAGTGAAGAACTGGGGGTGGGGGATCAGATAGAGAGATCAAGAGAAATATATGGTCAGCTGGGCCAGGAATGTGTGACTGGTGAAAGGTTATGCTCAATTACATTTCCTCACCCTGTGCATTGGAATAAAGGGACTTAGTGACATCCAGTTGGACCAAGATGTGACACTTGTCACATTGTTTCATTCCTTCTCATGTCCCCAGACACAGATTTCTATTAAAAAACATCTTAGGTTAGACAGGATTATAAACCTTGAACTTAGAGGCGGCTGTGTGGACGGCCTGTGAATGGCAGAGAGGGAAGCATCATGTATCCAGAAAAGTGACCCCTATAAATCGCTGCTTTAGTGCTCTCTCAATCATCTCTCAGTAAATGGACTGTGAGCTTGGAGCTCAGGGACAGGCCAGCCTCAGGTCTGCAGGTTTATGGCCCATTTGACTCCAGCTCTGATATTTCATATAATTACCATTTATAAGACAAGCATCATTGTCTCCCAAGTTTAATGCAAGTCTCAGGGCTGTGCAGACTGCCGAATCATAGTCTGTATACCCAGGTACAGCTGGGAGTTATGTGCAGACTGCATAAGGTCCCTCAAGTCTTCCTTACTTTTTGTAGGGGAAGAATGTGCCTGGAAAGAAGATAATTGTGGCACTACTATAGGTCATTATGTCTGCTCAGTCATGGTGTCTCTGGTCAGCTGAACTAGTTAAAGTAAGACTGGCCATTCACTTCAGTGGGAGCTGAGCTATGTTAAAGGGGTTTTTCCAAGTTTCAGATATTGATGACCTAACCTATATCAGATTGGAAGAGGTCCGACACCCGGGACTTCTGCACTCCTGCTATTTGAAGAGGCCCTGGCACTACCGGGAGCACTGCTTCCTCTTCCTATGCCAGGATAGATCATCAATATCAGAATCTTGGAGAACCACTTTAGGGCATGGCTACATGGAGACACTGATCATGTGACACCTGTGGCAGCTAGGATCACGTTTCACACCCCAAAATGAATGGCGTCACAGTGCAAGTTACACGTGTGCCGCTTCTGCGCCCCATGTATCGCAATAAAAGCAATCTCATTCCTTTGGGACCACCGCAACATTGCGTTTCCGCTGGCTTCCCCGGCTGTCGTGTGACCAGTGTTGCCCTACCCTTAATCCTGCACGGCCATTACACAGTGGATGGAGATTTCTGCTTCCAGCTATGTTCTGTGCTAGTTGCAGTGCTGGCGGGTGCTGAAAACAGCAGATTTTTTGGGGTGTCAGAACCCCACTGATCTGATATCAATATCTATAACCTGAAAAGCCTGATACCTGCTAGCAGCTATTGAATTATGATCATTTCTGGTTACAGCCAAATGCTAAAACTAACAGAGATCTAGTCCTTCTCAGAGATGAGCGTTTGCTACAAATTTCACAGTCTAGACAATTCTCAATAAAAGTTTGCTACAATGCATCACTACAACTAAGAACTCTGAAGACAGAAAAGGGAAGTGTACTGCTGCCGGATGTCATTTTTTGGGACTAATTTGTCATTTTATCCGATATATCATTGTCATTAAGTTATAAAATCTCTTCCTCAACGGCACCATTTTCGCAACAAACACTAGATATCAGTCTGTATTAAAGATATTCTGTAATTAAACTGTGTCGATCCAACCCACAGTAATCAAAATATTGGTGCTGAGTACATTACCCTAAAACTCCACGCTGACAGCTTTAAGACACAAGTAATATTAGTCCTATAAATTAAATGGCTTTTCCCCTGAAGGATTGAATGAGGTTATCGATTTATCAATTGTTCTTTAGCATCCCGGTGTCCTCATGTATTTGCCATGCACAATTTACACTTTTTTACAGTTTAACCTTTGTTATATTTCATGTTAAGCTTCGAAGCCTTTCATCATAAACATTTTATTTCCACTGGAATATATAGATTATTAAAGTGTACTTACCTACACAGGAGACATTGAATTTTGGAGCAGTAAATGGGAGCACAGATGTAGATATACACACACTGTCAGACTGGGAACCCAGGCCCACGATAGGAAAATATTCTAAGAGCCCAACCTCCATCTATACATATGATATGTACGTTTAATGTAATTTCTTCATAATCATACGTCAGGTAATACATGTCATCAATAAGGTCTAATAGCTTATTTGTGAATGGGCCTGTAAGAAATAGTCTCTTGTGATAAGTGATTGGCTCCAAAATAATTTCCAAACTCAGTTGCCTTCTGCTGGACCTTTGCGGCCATATTGCATTAAGAGTACATTTTTGTGCCATAACCTGGGCCCATCAGAGAATCCTTTGGTAAACTGGTCAAACCCCAAGTATACTGTAGTTTAACACTTTGTTGAAGACTTGCAGGGCTGTGGAGTTGGAGTTGAAATGTACAGACTCAAACTTAAAGAAGACCTATAAATGCAATGCAATCCAAAAACACCATGTTATAGAGCAGGAGAAGCAGAGCAGATTGAGATATTGTTTTGTGGGGGGGGGACTACAATATTTTATTTGGACAGCAACAGCTTCCTTCATGATGTCATCCCACGAACACCATTCTCATTCTGTGGTTTGCAATAATGGACATATGAACAGAGTTTTTTTGCAGTTTATAGAGTCTTCTGTAGAATTTTTGCTGTGAACCCTGGGTTCTTTCTCACCTCTTTCAGAATTGTATGTTGTATTTGTGGAGTCATCGTACCAGGACACCCATTGCCAAGGGAGAGTCCTGAATTTTATTCATTTGTTGACAATTTGTGAATTGATGCACAACAGGAATGTTCTGTAGGGTTTATGAAATCTTTTTGCCTTGAGGGGTGGTTCACAATAATCAGTATTTCTTCAGAAGAATAGATTTGTCAGTAACCAGGCTTTGTGTGCCTTTATTTAATGGACAAAAAAACATCAGACTTCCAATCGTATCTCTGTAAGGTTTGCTTACTTTCCCCCCCTGCTCTGTGGATGTTGTATGTTACAACTGTGTTTGTCTACAATTCTGACTTAGATAACAAATTACACCATATTTTATTAGTAATCAATGCAGAAATCCAGGAAATACAAAAAGTTTCACTTTTTCTTGCACCTGCATTACGTAGGAGGAAGTAACACAGCTTTTTTTAGTATATGAAAGCAACTTATTATACAATTTTGAATTAATAGATGGGGATCCCCTGAAATAACTCATTACTCACAGTAGAAGGCAGCTACAAAGCCATTTCTTGGTGGGGAGGGCTCAGCTTGTCTGTGCATTACACTTTGCTTAAAGGGGTTATCCAACTATTTAAAACTGATGACCTATCCACTGGATAGGTCATCAGTAGTGTTGAGCGAATGGAGCTTCAGATCAGAGATCCGAAGTCGATTCGTTCAAATATTTTGGTCGTGCAAGACTTCGGTGAATTAATTCGGTAATTACTTCTGCGTCTTTAAAAACATTTTAAAATAGCAATCCAAAGTCGGGTTTGGTACCGAGGTACCAGCTGGTTCCAAACCCATCTTCGGATTGCCATTTTAAAATATTTTTTTAGACGCAGAAGTGCTTACCGTATTAATTCACTCACGACTTCAGATTAAACGAATTTTGCCTTCACGGAGGCAATACATTTTAATGCTGTATGGAGAAAGCATTAAAACTGAAATGTTTGAACGAATCAACTCTGATCCGAAGCTTGATTCGCTTAATACTAGTCATCAGCATCTGATCGGTGATCGCTGCAGCTTTTTCACTGCTTATCTTATGTCAGTGATGTCACAACCATTAGGCACATGGCCTGGGCGCAGCTCAGCCCCATTTACAGGACACCCTGTGATCAGCCAGCCTACTGCATTACATCCTGGTGGTCCATTTCATAGAACAATATTTTCTTTGAAATCGATCTCACAGTGGGCAGTGCAAGTGAACTGTAATAGGGTCTAAAAGTCATTGAAATCAACAACAAAACATAATGACAATTTTATAGGGCCCGATAAGAAAGCATAAACATCTGTAAAAAAGTTTATTAGACAGAAAAAAAATCTGGTATGTGCAAGACATACTATCAGAAGCCTACAATAATATATAACTGAGGAGTGCATGGTGGCACCAGAGTCACTGCAATTAGATTACACTTGTCACCTACAACCTGTCGTTGTCATATGTTCAAGCAAAGAAGATACTCCTGAGGCCTGTATTCATATGGCACTTTATGTAGTAGGTCCTGGGAGACGCAGTAATAAACAACAAGTGAAGCTGCTTTTCATCTATAGATAAGTCCCAATCTTCTTACCCGCCCTGTTTACAATGCATTGTATATTTCAAGAGCTAGCTAGCTGCAATGATTAACACTGTTGGTCTGTATTTCCACTGTCCTGAGCCGTCTTCTTCAGGCACTCGATGCATGTGGAATAAATTACTAGCCGGCCACACTGAACCCACCCTGTATACTGCATGACGGGTCGTTCAGCAAATAACAGGTTCCTGCTCACAGTGTATAGGACACTAGCTCTGCTGAGCTAGTCCACGTGTATGGTCTGACTTGCTCCATCCTGGTGAGGCCTTCTCACTCCTGGTTGTTCTGTGCCCGTCTCTCTTCTAACGCCCTACAAACCCACATCGACACCACCTCCGTGTTGCCATCATCAAACTGAACGATGAACGGATGACCCTGTCAGAGAGAGATAAGACCATTATATCCTGAATCTCCACGCTGCATTACTCCCAACAGCTGTATTGCTCAGCGCTCATTGCTCTAGTCATCTTTAATATGTAAGAACTATAATAGGACTGCTTGTCACTCATGAATAGAAGTGTAATTTCCAACCACAACAATCCTGAGCTTTTGTTTATAGGATGCAAGCCATTTACACTCGAAATTTAGATTTTACATGTTTGCAATTCCTTTTTTGATAAATTGTATGAAAAGCTTTATCCAGGGTTGTTCCATATTTTAAGAAATATGCCTTAGAGCAGGAAACGGTATAAAACAGAAAATAAACATTAGTCAACCATTGAATCCCCTGCTACTCTAGTGCCACCAGTCCAGTGGTCCAGACGAATCCAGCAGTGGTCCAATCACTGGCTACAGAGGTCATGTGACATGGAAGCATCAATGCTGAGACCAGTGGCTGGTTGCAGAGGTCATGTAAATGATGTATGTGACGTCATCAATGCACTGCCATCAAAAATATGACATAACGTCTGCCAATCCTGACAATTTCAGCAGAAGTGGCCCACCATCTAATGTGTATGGGGACCCAATGCTTTAGTTCCTGGGAAGAAAAGCAAGTGCCAAAAGTGTCCGACAGTGGCTTTCTCCACTCTACCCTTCCAGGAGACATGGATGCTCAGTTGCAAGTGTATTGAAGTATCACAGGAGATAGTGGTTTAAATTGTAGAGCCAGTTATCTAGTGTGTATGGTCAGCCTCAGGCAACATACCCAAAATCCTGGACAACCATTTAAGAATCTTCTAAAAAAGTTTCTTTATATAAAGATATGATAAGACAATTGCTACTGGAGTAATACATATGGAAGCTACTAAAGGCAATAGCAAATAAGCAATTATGTGTGCAATTCAAGCTGACCATTGTAGATTTTACAGATTTTGTATTCTCCTTGAACAACTTTTCCACATATTTTCACATTACACCCACAAACTTAACTGTATTTTATTGGGATTTTATGTGATAGACCAACACAAAGTAGAAAGTATGTGTGAAGTGAAAAGGAAATGATACCTAGTTCTCAAAATGTTTAATAGATAAAAATCTGGAAAGTGTGACGTGTATTTGCATTCACTTCCCTGTACTCGGATACTCCTAAATAAAATCCAGTGTGACCAATTGCCTTCAGAAGTCGACCAATTAGTAAATATAGTCCACCTGTGTGTCATTTATTCTAAGTACAACTACAGCTGTTCTGTGAAGACCTCAGAGGTTTGTTAGTGAAGATTAGTGATCAAACAGCTTCAAGAAAACTAAGGAACACACCAAACAGGTCAGGGATAAAGTTGTAGAGAATGTAAAGCAGGTTTAGGTTCTAAAAAATATCCCAAGCTCTCAACATCTCACGGAGCACTGTTTAATCCATCACCCGAAAATGGAAGGAGTATGGCACAACTGGAAACCTACCAAGACATGGCTGTCCACCTAAAATGACAGCCCAGGCAAGGAGAGCACTAATGAGAGAAGCAGCCAAAATGTCACTCTGAAGGAGCTGCAGAGATCTACAGCTCAGGTGGGAGAATCTGTCCACAGGACAACTATTAGTCGTGTACACCAGAAATCTGGTCTTTATGGAAGAGTGGCAAGAAGAAACATGAAAAGTAGTGGTCAGAGCTGATGGGAAGATGGATACAGGGCAATCCTTGAGGAAAACTTGGTAGAGGCTGCAAAAGACTTGAGACCGGGGCAGAGGTTCACCTTCCAGCAGGACAACAACCCTAAACGTACAGCCAGAGCTACAATGGAATGGTTCAATCAAAGCATATTCATCTGTGACAAGACTTGAAAACTGCTCTTCACAGACGCTCTCCGTCCAATCTGATTGAGCTTGAGCTAATTTTCAAAAAAAATAATGGGCAAAGATTTCAGCCTCTTCATGTGCAGAGCTGGTAGAGACATATCCTAAAACAGCGGTCCTCAACCGCCAGGCCGCGGTCCAGGACCGGGCCGTGGAGGATTGTTAGCCGGGCCGTGGCGATCAGGGCAGTCTTTAACTCTGTACTAATGAAGCGCTTCCATTATGGAAGCGCTTCATTAGTACAGAAGGACCAGGGAGCGGTGAAGGATCTGTACTCACCACTTCCTGGTCCTCGGCGCGGCTGTGCACAGTGTGAGGTCTCTCTGTGACCTCACACTGTGCGCCGCTATACACAGCCAGCCGACAGCAGAATGAAGAGGATCGCGATGGTGACCAGGAGCAGGAGAGGTAAGTGGGGGGCTAATGGGGGGCTTATGGCTGACATAAGGGGCTAATGGGGGGCTTATGGCTGACACGAGGGGCTAATGAGGGGCTTATGGCTGACACGAGGGGCTAATGGGGGGCTTATGGCTGACATGAGGGGCTAATGGGGGCTTATGGCTGACATGAGGGGCTAATGGGGGGCTTATGGCTGACATGAGGGGCTAATGGGAGGCTTATGGCTGACATGAAGGGCTAATGGGGGGCTTATGGCTGATATGAGGGGCTAATAGGGGCTTATGGCTGACATGAGGGGCTAATGGGGGCTTATGGCTGACATGAGGGGCTAATGGGCTTATGGCTGACATGAGGGGCTAATGGGGGGCTTATGGCTGACATGCGGGACTAATGGGGGGCTTATGGCTGACATGAGGGGCTAATGGGGGGCTTATGGCTGATATGAGGGGCTAATGGGGGGCTTATGGCTGACATGAAGGGCTAATGGGGGGCTTATGGCTGACATGAGGGGCTAATGGGGGGCTTATGGCTGACATGAGGGGCTAATGGGGGCTTATGGCTGACATTGGGGGGCTTATGGCTGACATTGGGGGGTTATGGCTGACATTGGGGGGGTTATGGCTGACATTGGGGGGGTTTATGGCTGACATTGGGGGGGGGGTTTATGGCTGACATTGGGGGGGGGGGTTATGGCTGACATTGGGGGCTGATAGATGGCTAAAGGTTTGGGGGTTGATCTGAGCCATTGGGGGTCTGATCTGAGGTCTGATTAACATTGGGGGTCTGATTGCTGGTCTGACCTGAGGTGTAATGTTCTCTAAAACTAGGTGCATCTTATAGGGCGAAAAATACGGTACAGTGCAGCAGAGACCAGTGCAGCAGAGACCAGTGCAGCAGAGACTAGTGCAGCAGAGACCATAGTCAGTTTATATAGTCATTATATAGTGTTATATATTTTAATATGCACCTTGTGTTTTGTTATGCGCGTGAATCAGTCAGCCGTGAATGGTGGTCCTATAAAAGTATTGCCTCAGGGGGGCTGAATACAAATGCATGCCACACTTTCCAGATTTTGAAAACGATGTATCATTTTCTTTTCTCTTCACACATACTTGATACTTTGTGTTGGTCTGTCACATAAAATTCAAATAAAATACATTTAAGTTTGTGGGTGTAATGTGGAAAATAGTCCAAGGGGTATGAATACTTTTGAAAGGAACTGTACATGAGCCATTAACCTCTTGAGGAGATAAAGTGATTTTTTTTTTCGTCCCCACTTTTTATTTACCCATGGACTGACCGAGTCATGTCAGGAGGCTTCAAAGCCCATAAGCCGTCTTGGCAAGGATCAGTAGCTGCTTCTCACCTCTGGCAAGTGGTACAGTTCTAGGGTCAGCAAGTGGCATTTCTGAAGCTCTTCCTGAAATGCTGTGCGCATTAATCATTCTGCCGCCCGCTCAGCCAGGCCCACCTGACTGCTACAAATCAGCCACCACACTGCCCCTGGGACTCCCTGCACAATCTTAATTGTTTCTAGGCCTTGATGGTCTTTTAATCCAAGATTAATTTATGCATTTTTAAATAACTCTTCTTATGATTAATAAGCTTGAAAATTAAAAGGAGTTGGGAAGCAATTATAATAAGCGGTTGGTCATAACCTCATTAAGAGGAGGAGAGTGGTTACTTAAAATACACAGTGCAAATTTCCACAATTCTGCAGATTGAGACAATACTTTGACTGAAAGGTCAGAAAATCTTTTGGCGACATGATGACAGGGTTATGTGATGGGCTGCCAGGCACTGTTCTCCAACTCGTCCTGATCATTCATGCATTAAAGGGGCAGCGCCAGAACATTTCCTGTCATCCACTGCTAATAGAAATGGTAGAACACAATGTAAAGGGTTTAATTACAGACGTTATATGCTACTGCTCTGATACCATGGCACTCCTCTTCAGTAGGCTGTGATGGCTCTTCTCGTAGTCTCATAAGGCAATGTATTAGCAGTGGGTGAAGGTTACATCCACTACTCTTGGTTACGTTAAATTGTCCAGCATTAGGTTCTTCATGCATCTGACCCCAGGGAGTATCAGTGAGCGGAGACGGACTGGGAACTTAACAGGTCCTGGAAAAAACCCTAAAAGTCTAAATTGACAAAAGACGGGCCAACACAAGTAGGCATGGCCAAAAGAAGTAGGTGGGGTCTACAATAAGTACCTGATGCTCCTAAATTAATTAGTGTTGAGAGTATCAGATTATTATGTACTTGGCCGGCAGCAATGAGGAAGGCTCAGGTGACCCCCTGTGCATCGGCCCACAGGGAAATTTCACTGTTGGGTCTATGGCCAATCCGCACCTCTCACTGAGCAATGCAGAAAAAAAATGGCTTTTCTAGTCATTTTCCTAGGATATCTCCAGAAATGTTCTCTTTTGAACAAAATCTATTTCGGGTAAGAAAAAGGGAGAACAGGCCGGCTGTCATAGAATTATTAGAGGAAATATAGTGTGAATCTTCTAAAAGTGCTAGCAGATGTGAGCTTGCGGGATTATAGAGGGGATATCAAGGTACTGTCCATCAAGGGCCTTCCTCCTTATTAACATCACAAGAGAACTACATTGTTGAAAAGCCACCAAGAAAATGCTGATATTGGTCCCTGCAGACGGCACAATTCAGCAGGAGATTGTCAGGAAGGAAGCGTTCCTTTTCGACAATCGTCTGCTGGTCAGTGAAGGAGACCGCAGCATTTACATGCAGTGATCTCCTCCACAGTATGGGGAGGAACGATCACTAATGTCATTGCTCGTCCCCATACAGGTTCGTTGTTTGCCAGCACCAGAGCATGACAGCACAACACCACGATCTGCTGCCGGCAAGTGATGATTTAGATACCTACACAAACGATCCAATTACCAGATAAACAAGAGTTTCACTTGTTCATGGGGTAATTGGCGGCACCTTTACACCACCAGACAATGGCTAACGAGCGTTCCTATGAATGCTGTGCGATTATATGGCGCCCTTTAGGAGTCCTGTCTTTCAACTGGCTTCCCACAGAACAGTTGGGTCCGGACAGTTGCTTTTTGGACAGAACTGATGCAATGTTTCTCTATCCGCCTCAGGAAGACATCCAGTGGCTAAAGTGATATCACTGGACACTATGGGATCAGTTTTCTCTCTGGCGTTTTTATACTAGGTTGGATGGTGAGAAGATTGTTAGCCTGGAAATTATGTAACGATCTTTTGTTTAATGTAAATTCACTTCTGTTTTGTGATATGGACAATATGGAGCTTATTTCCTAGTTTTAGGGGGCTGCTCAAAGCACTCGTACAATGGGGACGCTCTGTGGTCACACCAACGCCCCATGCAATGCAAAGTATCGGTGACGTGGCCGGTGGAGGAAGTTGATCTCTGCTCCAGAGGCAGACTCTCCTACTTCTTGTAATGGACTGAACTGAATGGAAAGTGGAACCATATATATATAAAAATATAATTATATATACTGATATTTCTACATGGCAAATAATTTACTAGCAGGTGTAGTAGAGTAATAGAAACCCAAAAGACCCAACTGCTGATTCTCTGTAATTTAATCACTTATTGAAAGTGGTATGTTCAAAATAATAGCAGTGTGGAGTTAAATGAGTGAGGTCATTCATTCTTTGAAAAACAGGTGCCAATTATTGCCCTTATTTAAGGAAGGAAGGCAGCAAATGTTGTACATGCTTGTTACTGTGCATTTCTCTCTGAAATTCTTAGGAAAATGGGTTGTTCCAGACATTGTTCAGAAGAACAGCGTACCTTGAGTTGATCGGAGAGGGGAAAACATCTAAAGAAGTGCAGAAAATGATAGGCTGCTCAGCTAAAATGATCACAAATGCTTTAAAATGGCAACCAAAACCTGAAAGACGTGGAAGAAAGCGAAAAACTATTATTCAAATGGATAGAAGAATATCCAAAATGGCAAGGACTCAGCCAACAATCAGCTCCAGGAAGATCAAAGAAGGTGTAAAGTTACCTGTGAGAACTGTTACAATTAGAAGACGCCTATGTGAAGCCAAGCTATCTGCAAGAAGCCCCCGCAAAGTCCTACTGTTGAAAAATAGACATGTGCTGAAGAGGCTACAATTTGCCAAAGAGCACATTGACTGGTCTAAAGAGACATTTTGTGGACTGATGAAAGTAAGATTGTGCTTTTTGGGTCTAGTGGCCGGAGACAGTTTGTCAGACGACCCCCAAACACTGAATTCAAGCCACAGTACACTGTGAAGACAGTGAAGCATGGTGGTGCCAGCATCATGATATGGGGATGTTTCTCATACTACGATGTTGGGCCTATTTATCGCATACCAGGGATCATGGATCAGTTTGAATACATCAGAATACTTGAAGAGGTCATGCTGCCTTATACTGAAGAGGAAATGCCCTTGAAATGGGTGTTCCAACAAGACAACGACCCCAAACACACCAGTAAACGTGCAACATCTTGGTTCCAGACCAACAAGATTGACGTTATGGAGTGGCCAGCCCAATCCCCGGATCTTAATCCAATAGAAAACTTGTGGGGTGACATCAAAAATGCAGTTTCTGAGGCAAAACCAAGAAATAGAGAAGAACTGTGGAACGTAGTCCAATCATCCTGGGCTGGAATACCTGTTCACAGGGGCCACAAGTTCTCAGAAACAGCGGTTATACAGCTAAATATTAGTGAAGTGATTCAAAGAAAAGCAAAATCTTCAAACATTTTTCAGTTTATATAGTGAAGGTTTGAGTTTGTAAAGAATATAAACACTGCTATCTTTTTAAACAGTCTAATATTCACTTTTCTTCAACTTTTTTGGAGGAACAACACAAATTTGATATATTTTTCTTCATGTTTTGATTTGGAATAGAATGTGTAGTGTTCCCAATGCATTTGTGGGTATGAAAATAAAAGCTATTAGAAGGATTCTGAGCTTTATTCACTTTTTGAAACACACTGCTATTATTTTGAACACAACTGTACATACTAATGGAATGATACAAGGATAAACCTCATGAGTGGCTGCTTCTCATCTATAGCCAGCGCCCTCCCTTTCCATCACATAGTAATAATATCAATACACAATTCATCACTTTAGAGAGCAGACAAATGTTTTCCTAGACTTCTTGTGAAATGAGTGAATTAGGCCCCTGGAGGGCTCAGTGTTAAGCGCTATAGATAAGTTCAATACAAGAATTTGCAATTACCGCCCCTCTCTCTTCTCAATCACGCGGGTTCCCATACAGAACCCTCGGCAGGACTGCAGACAGACCTGCTGTCACAAAGGAGTCACAGAGAGAAGGTGCTAAAAGGGTCTTTATCATTTTCTCTTTCCAGCAATGGACAAAACATATTGAGAGGAGGAGTACGGTATATGGAAGCGGCTCCGAGTCAATGCAGTGCTACAAAATGTATGCAAAGGGGATTTTTTTTATAGGATGGATTTTCATCCTACATACTGTACTTCATCAAAAGGTGACAAGACTTTCATGTATTTGTCACATAAAGCAATGGTCATATGGGGGCAATGTTTGTATTAAAAGGATCCAAAATATATTAGGAAATACAGAGATCCTTGAGTGGTGTGGAATCTTTTTAGATTATATTCAGACATTTAACAGCATTATCTTGCTTTTGCAGGTGCTGCATTTCCAAAGGTGACAACTGCAAAAGCGCCATTACAGTGCTCATAGGGGTTGTCACACACTTGTCACCATTGTCCTGACAGTTCTAGAGTCATGAGTTCCTTCCAGATACAGTATATGGGAAACATGGAAGAACACCGTACAAATGGGGTCAATCATACGTAGTGGGTGGTTGCAATGTATGGACTGCCTCTTGCTTCACACTAAGGCCTCATGTACGCGACCATGTGGCGGCCGGGCCTGGGACCGCACATTGTGGTCCACAATGCACGGGCACCGACCGTGGGGGTTCCCGCATTCGGATCACGGACCCATTCACTTGAATAGGGTCCACGATCTGAATCCGACTGTCCGCACCGCAAAAAAGTAGTGCATGCACCACTTTTTTGCGGTGCGGTGGAACGGACAGAAAACCCACGTAAGCACTCAGTAGTGCTTCCGTGGGCGTCCGCTCCGTGCCTCCGTTAAAGTGAATGGGTCCGCATCCGTGATGCGGGGTGCACACAGCCGGTGCCCGTGTACAGGCAACGGCCATGTGCATGAGCCCTAAGGCATTTACACAACCGTATTTTAGTTCATTTCAATAGAAAAAATATATAGAATATGTCCTAAGAGTAGTTATTTCTAACATAGGGCAGGACCTTCTGATCCGCAAAATGCGGAATGCGCATAGCCGGTATCCGCAATTTGCGGACTGCAAAACTGATATCACTGTGTCAATCCCCCTAAAACTGCTCTGATAGTCGGCAAACAACATTTTCCATCCTACATACTTCTATGCATACTTCACATACATGAACTGGATAATTATTTTGGGGCACACACACAAATGTCGGACATGTCTTATCACACGTGCGTGGTCTTACCATTAACTCTTCTGGAGCAGGTCTCTCTTTTGGTAGTTTCCCCATACTATGAAACAGAGAACATGTTGGTGATTAGAACAGCCCCAATGGATGAACACAGAGAATAACACGTAGTGTGTGTGTGCGTGCGTGTGCTCCTCAGTGGTTGAAGGATATCCAGTAAAAGACACCCTGCATCTTCCTTATGTCCTAGTCTAATATACCGTCAGCAGGAATAGGTATAGCCAAATGTGTCACTTTCCGCTCCTGGGACTCGATTCAGATTGCATCTAAAGGCCTTCAACGTTACAGATTACACACTATTTTTTCCCACATGGATTTACGTGCGGGAAAAGCCTAATACAGTACCAGATTAGATAAATCTCATGTACATTTAGCTTTTTCATGCAGAAACTGACCTGCCGTGCGGATCTAGCAATTGTTTGTGTGGATTTCACACTTTGCAACGCAAAAAGGGAGGAATTGGGGCAAGACTGCATCAAATCCACAACAAAAATCACACGTAGCACATGCGGATATTGGGTCCGCCTTTGTGCAGAAATACAGAGAAATGTGCGTGAAAATCCATACAGAATTTCTGTTCTGAAACCTGCACCCGTGTGCAGATGCCCTTAGGCTCCAGGGTCTGATTTACCATTCGCCTGCTGGATACATACACATTACAGCGAGCGGAACTACGGCTGACGTGTGACCGCTGCACTGACTTTTGGTTTACTAGGTCAATATTTCCCGGACAAATGTTATTGTGCAATGAATCCGGGGAATGCCCTTACACTGCATATCATCTACATGGATGAGGTCTACAGATGAACGTGGGGAAAAAAATAAAAAAGAAAGATGAGAAGGAAGTACAAGTCATCCTACATCACAATAGGAACACGTCCTAAGCAACATACATGTAATATTCTTACCACTGAGTTATGAAATGGATAAATGGCTCAGAAAATTCTCCCACAGGAAGAACTGGAGAATCCTGAAAGAATCCAAATACACTGCTAGTCATTTAAAGGGGTTGTCCCACAAATAATACAGTTTTCAAACCAGCACCTTGGATCTGAATACTTTTGTAATTGCATGTAATTAAAAATGCATTATAGTTACTGAGTTGTTCAATGAAATCTATCTGTATAGCGCCACCTGCTGTTTGCTCTTTTTCTAATTTCTCCGTCCTGCTCACTAAGATGGAAGCACACGCTCAGTTCTATCCTTTAACTGCCACCATCTGCACCAGAAAGGACACCCTCCCCTGAGAAAAGACACATCGCCTGAGTTGCCCGCTTGAAATAAATCTAGCAGAACAATTGGAGCAATGAATGGGAAGATCTTTGGATCCATGGGAGGTACAGGGCTGGTTCTGGAATGTAACCGGTTGCTATTCCTTTACTCCTGTATAACCTCTTTCAGTGTACGGCCCATTGCTAAAAAATATTATTCATGTGCTGTTCATTTTAACTTTTTGGTCTATAAATTTAGAACAAAAACAAAGGTGATTTTGGCGTCTTTCAAAAGTCTGTGTCAAGAAGGTTTAGTGTTTCATCTGTGAAGGGCTGAAAAAAGGATTTCCAGAGCATCTCCTACCAATGGTCAGTGAGAATCACTGACAGAACATGGATGGCACGGTCAGTGATTTTCCCGGACACGCAGACTTTAATGGGCATATTTGGTCCACATCTCGAACTCAAGTAGTTCATGTCTCCTTTGTTTTTCCACTGACCCACGATCAGTGGAAAAACAAAGATGTGTGAATAAGGCCTCATGCACACGGCTGTTGGGCGGCCGTGGCCGTATTGCGGCCCGCAAACAGCGGGTCGGCAATCCACGGCCGCCGGCTGTGTTCACCCCGCATCACGGGTCCGCAATTCTGGAGATGCAGAACGGAGTCACGGAACACCGGAAGCACTACGGAGTACTTCTGTGGTGTTTCTTTCCGTTGTTCCGCACCGCAAATAAATATGACGTCATATTTTTTTGCGGTGCGGACAGACCACGGACCCATTCAAGTGGAATGGGTCCGGCCCGCTGCACAGATGTTGCCCGTGCATTGGGGACCGCAATTGCGGTCCCCAATGCACGGAACGGCCGCACAACGGCCGTGTGTATGAGGCCTAAACATATTAAAGTCAATGGATATGTGGGGACACCACGGCCAGCTCACATCTGCGATATACTGGTGCAAGAAATAAGCCATACAGTTATGGCTGACAATATCTTCTCCCAGCATACCAGGTCAGCTGGCTATATGTATCACAATTTACTCCAGATCTATTCAGGGTTCTGAGTTGCAATACCAGTCACAGTTCAACGAAAAGAGTGGCGCTGTGTTTGGAAATACAGTGCCTTGAACTTTTTCACATTTTTTCACGTTACACCCACAAAACTTAAATGTATTTTATTGGGATTTTATGCGACAGACAAACACAAAGTAACAAGTATGGTATGTGTGAAGTGAAAAGAAAATGATACCTGGTTTTCAAAATCTTTCATAAATAAAAATCTGGAAAGTGTGGCATGCATTTGTATTCAGCCCCGAGTCAATACTTTGTAGGACCACATTTAGCTGCAATTACTGCTGCAAGTCTTTTGGGGTATGTCTTTACCAGCTTTGCACATCTACAGGCTGAAATTTTTGCCCATTTTCCTTTGCAAAATAGCTCAAGCTAAGTCAGATTGGATGGAGAGCGTCTGTGAACAGAAATTTTCAAGTCTTGCCACAGATTCTCAATGGAATTTAGAATGGCCCAGTCAAAGTCCAGACCTATCACCTGAATATGCTTTCATCTAAACCATTCCATTGTAGCTCTGGCTGTATGTTTAGGGTTGTTGTCCTGCTGGAAGGTAAACCTCCGCCCCGGTCAAGTTTTTTGCAGCATCTACTAGGTTTTCCTCCAGGATTACCCTGTATCCATCCATCTTCCCATCAACTCTGACCAGCTTCCCTGTCCTAGCTGAAGAAAAGCATCCACACAGCATATGATGCCGCTACCACCACATTTTAAGTTTACTCTCTTCACTCTTCAAAAAAGATCAGATTTGTGTAGTGCACGACTAATAGTTGTCCTGTGGACAGATTCTCCCATCTGAGCTGTGGATCTCTGCAGCTCCTCCAGAGTGACCGTGAGCCTCTAAGCTGCTTCTCTAATTAGTGCTCTCCTTGCCTGGGCTGTAAGTTTAGGTGGATGGCTGTGTCTTGGTAGGTTTGCAGTTGTGCCATACTCCTTCCATTTTTGGATGATGGATTGAACAGTGCTCCATGAGATGTTGAGAGCTTGGGATATTTTTTTATAACCTAACACTGCTTTATACTTCTCCACAAGTTTATCCCTGACCTGTCTGGTGTGTTCCTTGGTTTTCATGATGCTGTTTGATCACTAATGTTCACTAACAAACCTCTGAGGCCTTCACAGAACAGCTGCAGTTATACTGAGAATAAATGACACACAGGTGGACACTATTTACTTTAAAGGGGTTCTCCGGGAATTAGGAAAATTAAAATACTTAAATATTACTTTATTATAAATATATTCCTAAATACCTTTCATTAGTTATAATGGCTCGTTTTGTCTGGTGAGCAATCATTAGGAAAAATAAAATGGCCGCCATCCTATTAGTGCACACAAACCCTGTCCTAATCACACAGGAGTACTTCAGAGCAGTGAGATAAAGAGCTTCCTCATCTTCTTCTATGATCCTGAATACAGTGTAATATGATCTTCAGCTTAATCACTGTAGAAATGGAGTTCATGTGGATAATGAGCAGCAGCTCTTGTATGCAGTCTCCATTACCACAGTCTGTCCTGTCCGTCCTCTCTGTACTTCATGTCTCCTCATGATCTCTATTCCCACATAGATTCAGTTAAAAGTTCTTAAAATCTGTATTCAGGATCATAATCCCTGACAAATAGGAGAGGAGGATGAGGCAGCTCATTACCTTAGGGCTCGAAAGTTACTTGTCCTCTTGTGTGATTAGGACAAGTTTTGTGTGTAGTAATAGGACGGCGGCCATTTTGTTTCTCCTAATGATTGCTCCCTAAACAAAATGAGCCATTATAAATAATGAAAGGTATTGGGGAATATATTTACAATAAAGTAATATTTAAGTATTTTTATTTTTCTAAATTCCTGGAGAACCCCTTTAAGTTTGTGGGTCTAACATGAAAAAATTTGGAAAAGTTCAAGGGGTATGAATACATTTTCAAGGCACTGTAAGAGTCCTTTGCTGCAAGAAAATGGTCATAATGATGTTAAAATCAACCCGGCTACATTTTATGTCCCAGCATAAGAGAATAATCTTGGCCGCAGTCGCAGCATTGTCTTATATTCAGATGGCTTGTGCTTTGCTTCCTAAGTAAAAGGAATGGTCTCTACAATGGTGCTTTCAGCGATGCGGGACATCTGTGAGCAAAAAAATAGCAGATCAGATATACACCAGTGGAAGCAAGACCTTTCACAAATGGAAACTGTGGGTATTTTTGGTCATATTGCAGGGGAAAAAAACGGCTAAGTGTCCAGTGGCACTAAATGTACCATATATGAGATGTCTCTGGATGCATATAATACCCTGCAAAGAAAGAGACTACTGCACTTGATACAGACACCCCCAGGGTGCCTATGTTTTAGAGGTGACCATACACTCCTTTGTAAAACAAGACAGCACCAAGCATATGCCAATCACTAGGGCGGCATCACACTGCCATCTGATTGCTAACCATACAGATAATTACTGTGGCCCAATTATCAGTGAAACAAGTGCTGTAATTACAAGAGGGACAATTAGTGGGAGCCCTGATTAAGGGTTTCGATTCCCATATTAATAGAACATGGTTCATCCAGCACAGTCAGGAAACAATACAACCCACAATCTGCTCCTGCACAAATTAAATGCGGAACACACCAGATATGTGCGCCAATTCCAGCCCACAATAAATGTAACATATGGGCTAGAAAATCTGAGCAATGTTTAGTCGACAAGGGCCAATATGGCCGGTACATTGTGCAGGATGCTAATCACCCTGAGCTACGCTATGCTACTCCATTTACATTGCTTAGAGAGCAATAGGGTTTGTGTAAGCAGGTCCAACAGCGATGAATCGAGGGGACTGGACGCCAATTTACATTGGGCATGCAGATCTACTAAATATATATCTTTATCTATATAAATATACATATCTATGCACTCCTGCGCCAACACCTAATCCTTCTAAGCATCGTCTATTACTATGCCTCATTCAATTACTCTACCTCCACATGGAGATCCTCTTCTCTATATAACTCCAGCAGTCCGGGCTGAGCCCCGATTAATATTCTCCAGCCCTGTCCAGGGGGCCTGGTATAACAGATAGGATCAGTCTGCGGGGGGGCTCTCAAAGAGATAGGAATAGGGAAGGTTGGAGGGGAAGGGGGGGGGGAGAACATAGGCCAAGCCATGTTAAACAGCTCCGAGCCTTGCCAATGAACTCTCTCAGAGGGTGTCGTCCATTGTGCTTCATTAGGAAACAAAATATAAGCTTTCCACTCCATTAGGAATGACTTTAGGAGCGAAAGCACATAAGTCGGAGACTCACCTCATCAACAATGCATTGCAATATCTGGAACGGCTGCGGAGAGAGAGAGAGACAAGTATTAACCTATATGCAATATCTCTACAGTATAGTCATAAGAGACACAAAAAAAACACCATTAATGCAATAAAAATAGCAAGATTAATCAACAGCAGAGAGCTCTTATAAAAACATTGATGCCGGAGCATTGCTATTATTTCTAATGGTACCTAATCTAATACAGGCAGTTAAATGTTTGCTTTTTCTTCAAAATGCAATTTGCAAAGTTTAAAACAAGGCAGTGGAGCATGCAGGAAGAATCAGCCATCAGGAAAAAAAAAAAAAAAGAGAGAAAAGTGAATTTTTTTTCTTACACCCCCCTCCCCTGCTTTCAGATTTCCCTACCGCCAACCCCCCCCCGCCCCCCCCTGCCTGGGCTCATAACACTCACCATTAAAGAGCCATGGTTTTTCTGAATCTGGGGAGGTAAAGAGATGAAAAATATTACATAAAAATATAATAAATAAGAACGCACACAAAAGAGTGAAAGGATAGAAAAGCGAGAGCAGAGGGGAAAAAGGCAATATGTAATTAGCATGTCATAATCAAAACATCTCACTAGGACACATTATGATCACTGGGAGAAAATGATTGTCTTGCTGGTGGCAATTTGTGGGCATGTGTTAACACAATTTACATAATGAAAATACACAAGTGTTAATAGCTCTTCTCTCATTTATGGGTGAAAGTCGGCAGAATGCTAATTTACCACAAACACTTTTTAGTATCCTCCAGGTTATATTAGAAGAGGGAGGAAAAAAAAAAAAAAAAAACATAATCCATTTCAGCGGCAGAGCCGTTTCCGCTCCGTGTATAAATAATGTTTTATGCGGCTCCATCGTGAGCGCAGAGCTTAATGTGGCAATCATCGCTAATGTGAGGAAACTCGCTCTTTTTAAATTAAAAAACGATTTATTTAAAATTGAAATTAAATCATCGTCAGAAATTAGAATTCCTGGCCGCCTGCCAGGGCTGGCCTGGCGTGTCACCCCTGCCTAATTTCTGGCTGGGAGACACAAACTTTAATTATATCTCTGTAATGGGACAGGGAGCCTGTGTGTGCGTGGAGAGAACGGCCGGAGCTGCCAGAGAGGACCGCTCTGTGCATATGACAAATCTGAAGTAGGGGAACGAGGGGGCCAGTGGGCGATGAGGGATTTTAGAAGCATAAAGTGAGTCGCCCCAAAAATCACTTACCCCAACTAATCTGAACAGGAAAAACGAAGGCTCGAGTCCCATTGGTAGCAAGACTAACGCATTTAAGGTGGACATACACATTAGATCAACAATCGGACCTGCCAATTTTGGCCAGACCAACTGGCCACTGTGTATGGAGCTGTCCCCGATACCACCCCCGGCAGCTCCCTGGGGAAAGGAGGAGAGGGCTGGTTGGAGTTCTCTGATCCGATTGTTGTCTGGGGAGGTAAGCCAGAGATGGATGGGAATGGCTTACTCAGAACACATGCATGCTCAGCCGTACACAGTTTGCATGTATATAGGGGGTCGATAGAAATAGTTTTTGGCCAAATGAATGTTCGTCAATGGCTATACAGTGCTATATGACCGTCACAACAGGAAAGTGGACTATCAATGTAAAACAGGCCTGATAATCTTGTGAAATGGCAAATTCCTCTAAATGAATGGTCTTCTAAGGTGTGATATGGGTGTGCACAATTCTTTCTACATCTACTAATCACTATAATGCAGCATGGCTGCACTCTAAGATTGGTGCATGGCCAAATGTTGTTAGACATCCAACAAGGGCAGATATCATTGCAGGGACTAAACTACCAAAAAGAATAACGCATTAAATGTTCTCTAGCAAAATGAAGACCTTAATTAGGATAATATGTTTATATGGAATTAATCATTTAATCCTAGTCCAACACTTTTTACTGTTAGAACTGGCCATAATCATACCACTTTTAGGGGATTCGTCTATCCAATTACAACAGTTTCTGCTGAAAATCTTGTCTTTATGGAAACACTCCTCTTTCTCTTGATGTCTCCGACTGAGGAAAACAGGTATTGGTCTGGTTCTTTCTGGTCCTACTGTGTTCCCTGAGATATGTGATGCTAGAGGCAAGGGGGCATAACTATAGCTAGCTTAAAGGATGACTCTAATCATGGGAGTGGTGATACCATCAAAGAACACCAAAGAGAATCCAGAGCAAGGAGTGCATTCAAAAGGAATGGAAAACATAAAAGGAAAGACAACTTCTCCTTCCTGTTGGATCCACTTCTGGCTTTGGCGCAAAAAACTCCAGTTCCCCCCCCTTTTTTTTTTTAAACAAACAAACAAACAACACCTTACCCAGTGTATCAGTTGTGAACTACAAGACAGTGTATTGGGATTCATATCTTTCTGAAAAATTTCCATTCTGCAACTGGAGAGACTTACCAGTTTCCCTACAGAGTTGGGATCATCCAAATCCGCCCATGTTCAAAGTCAAAGACTGTGTACCTCAGATAAAGTGGATACATCATTGTGAATCTACATAGGTTATCCTTTTTTTTCTAGCAATTTTTATGGCTGAATGTTATACAAGATGTAGACATATCTCTACCCCCATTTCCATGTCACTGTCTCTTTTCATCTTGTGATCTTTCTTCTTCCCACTGAGCTCTCTTATTTGTCTCTTCTATCTTGTTCATCAGATAATCTTCCATTCTCCCCCCTGACACAATGCACGCCAGCATTTTATTCAAATAATTCTTAAAAACAGCTTAAAAAGCCGTTTGGAATAACAGAGAGCATCTCCATCAATCAGTGCGGGGGAGGGCGAGGATTTCCGCTGGTAAGTGTATAAACAGCAGATCAGCTCTTCAGAAGCAGTCATAAAAAACTCCATTAACTTCTGACAAAGAATGCAAATTAATCACAACATGGGGCAGGGTTGGAATTAGTGCGTCTTCTGATCAGAGGCTATGCCTACAGAAACCTCCCCCAAGCCTCCACCAGAGATGAGTACCCTTGAGGAACCCTGGAGAATTAGAAGTGGTGGAAACTAAACCCAGAAGTAGGCTGACCATTTATGGTTCAATGCTTCATGGGGGTTGAGGAAGATTCAGACATCAATAGCCGCTAACTCAAAATTAAAGAGGCCCTATCACCAGTTCAGAAAAGTGAGATATTTGTATATCCTAGTTGGCCACGCTTCCCATGATTATGCACTCCTCCGTTCTTGGTAACAAGTCCTCTTTAACACTGATGGCTTCCAACCCATTGAAACATGAAATAAACTGAATCTGTAATATAATATAACTTTTTTAATTTTACATCTAAATTAACTTCTCTGAATGCTGGCTATTCTTATGTTATAGAGCAGGGATGCTCAACCTGCGGCCCTCTAGCTGTTCCAAAACTACAACTTCCAGCAAGCCCTAAAAGCTGTAGGCTGCCCAAGCATGCTGGGAGTTGTAGTTTTGCAACAGCTGGAGGGCCGCAGGTTGTGCATCCCTGTTATAGAGAATATCTGTATGTTTTTTTTTGCCTTCCTCTGGATCAACTTGCAGGATGACAGGCCGAACTGGATGGACAAATGTCTTTTTACGGCCTTATGTACTATGTTACTATAAGCACCACTGGGTCCAATGTCAGGACAATCTATGGTTTCACACAATATACAATCTATGTACAGTGGTATTGTGGTGCTCAGGCTTTGCTGGAAAAATGCACAATCTGCTCAGTCCGGTGCACCATCTTCAGATGCTCATGGCTGTAGTATGGTTCCATGTTGTATGTTTCTGTAATACGGCAACAATAGAGGTGCATGAGCCCTCTACTGCATATGGAGGATATAGCATTCTTTATTCAGATAAATTCTATATTAATCTGATAGAACAACACTGTAACATGCTCTATTGCTGTGTCCCTAACTGTCTTTATCAGTGCACCCTACTGACAAGGGGAATAGTACAGACCAGTCATACAGACCAATGGTTTAATACAAGTATGGGTATTACAAGTATTTACTAAAACAGCTGACAGATCCTCTAAAAGGAGCTTTCCAATCTTTAACAATTATGAGTAAATGGTTCACATGCAGTAAAATGTATAATGTACTCTCTGTTGCCAAGATGCCAGGCTCACATGAAATTACATGGCTATGGGGTTTATTTCTTGCTTGTGTGACGTCTTGTACTCTGACTGTGTGATTATCCACCCCTCTGTAGTATGGAACGTCACACATTACATGCCTCTTATCTCTACTGTCTCAGAAAAGATGGTGTCTCACATGGTGGGCAGCAGTTCAGTGTCCAGGGGGTACTACTAGAAAAGCAGAGCTGTGTCTCAGTAGCAGATTTATGTTGTGTGTGAAGACCTTGAGTAATCACAATGCTACCTTACATTTCATAATAGAGGGGCATACAGGTAGCTGTAAATAGAGGCAATGTCTGTAAGAGAAGGGATGAATCATAGGAACTGTAGTTTTGTTTATTTACATAGTTATTATCATGCCCACAGAAAGCCCTGGCAGCATCAAAACAAAAGTGTAGCACAGAACTGGGCAAGGTAATGAAAATTACGGTAACAACTTCTGATCACTTGTGTTATCACCTGGTGAATATTCAGACACAAGTAAGTACTATTCCATATTTTTATAAGATTGGAAAACCCGTTCCTAAAAAGTTAGGATGCTGTGTAAGATGTAAAAAACAGAATGCAATGATTTGCAAATATCACAGACCCATATTTTATTCACAATAGAACATAGATGTTTTATCATTTTATGAACAAAAATTAACTCATTTAGAATTTGATGGCAGCAACGCACCTCAAAAAAGTTGGGACAGGTCCATATCTACCAATGTGTAGCATCCCCTCTTCTTTTACCAACAGTCTGTAAATGTCTGGGAAGTGAGAAGACAAATTGCTGGTCCCAAGTTTTGGGAATGTTGTCCCATTCTTGTCTGATATTGGATTCTAGATGCTCAACAGTTTTATGATGTGCCAAATGTTATTTTTTTTTGGTGAAAGGTCTGGATGCAGTTCAGAATCTGGTCTATTCCTCTGCTAATTACCTTCATAAGGTGCCCAAGGGGCTGTCCCTCTGGAAGTTGGAGCCCAGCGCTGCCCCGCTGTTAATTATTAACTCCTCTCCTCGGCTTTATTTCCCCCCCAGTGTACCGGAATCTCGCGCATGCGCCCTTAATTCACACGTCTGGGCCCGTGCGGTGTCCTGGCAGCAGCCTCATCCAGGGGAATCGCGCATGCGCCAGCTGTCTGTGCACTCCGCTCCTCCTTTCAGCCGAAGTACTGTGCTCGGACAACAAACTGGATGGTCCCTCTCCTCTTGAATCCATAGAAAATGGATTCTGAATTTTGATTAATCTGACCACAGAACAGTTTTCCACTTTGCCTCAGTCTATTTTAAATATCATTTGGCCCAGAGAAAACAGGGGTGTTTCTAGATTGTGTTGACATATGGCTTCTTCTTTGCACGATACAGTTTTAACTTGCATTTGTGGATTGTATGGCGAAATGTGTTTACAATGTTTCTGAGTCCATGCAGTGACTTCCAGTATAGAATCATGTCTGTTTTTAATACAGTGCCACCTAAGGGCGCGTAGATCACGGGCATCCAATATTGACGGCCTTGTCCTTTGTGCACATGGATTTCTCCAGATTCTCTTTAGATGATATCATATACTGTAGATGATGGGATATTCAAAGTCTTCACAATTTTTCTGAAATTCTTCCACAGTTTTTAGATGCAATTTTTCACAGATGGTGAATCTCTGCCAGTCTTTGCTTCTGAGAGATTCTGCCTCTCAAACATGCTCTTTCTATACCCAGTCTTGCGACTTAGTAGCAAATAGCACTTAACTTTCCAGCATTTTGTTGCCCCGTCCCAACTATTTTGAGATGCGTTGCTGCTATCAAGTTCTAAATGAGTTAATTTTATTCATGAAATGGGAACATCTCTCACTTTCACCATCTGACATGTATTCTATGACAAAGTCCTGATCAAAAGTTTAAGACCACTTGAAAAATGGCCAAAAAAATCATATTTTACATTGTTGGATCTTAACAAGGTTCCAAGTAGAGCTTCAACATGCAGCAAGAAGAAATGAGAGTGAGACAAAACATTTTTTGAGCATTCAATTAATTGAAAATAATGATTAAACTGAAACAGGCTGTATTTCAGCTGATCCAAATTTTAGGACCACATGCCTTTAAAAGGCCAAATCTGTGCAAAGATGTGGATTCATTGTCATTTTCTGTCAGGTAGTCACACGTTGTGAAGGCAAAGGCAAAAAACTCTCCCTTTTTGAACGTGGTCAGGTTGTTGAACTGCATAATCAGGGTCTCTCACAGAGCGCCATCACTGCTGAGGTGGAACGCAGTAAGACAGTCATTTGGAATTTCTTAAATGATCCTGAGCGTTATGGAACAAAAAAGTCAAGTGGAAGACCCAAAAAAAATTTCATCAGCACTGAGCCGGAGGATCCAATTGGCTGTCCATCAAGACACTGGACGATCTTCGACCCAAATTAAGGCCCTTACTCGTGCTGACTGCAGCCCCATAACCATCAGACGGCATCCGAAACTGAAGGGCTTCAAAAACAAAAAAAGTCTTCAAAGACCTCGTCTCCTTGAACGCCACAGAACTGCTCATTTGGACTTTGCAAGAGAGCACCAAACATGGGACATTCAGAGGTGGAAGAAAGTTTTATTCTCTGATGATTTTTTTTTTTACCTTGATGGTCCTGATGGTTTCCAACGTTACTGGCATGACAAGCAGATCCCACCAGAGATGTTTTCTACGCACCACAGTGGAGGGGGCGCCATAATGGTCTGGGGTGCTTTTTCCTTTAGTGGAACAATGGAGCTTCAGGAAGTGCAGGGGCGTCAAATGGTCGCTGGCTATGTCCAGATGTTGCAGAGAGCATTCCTCATGACTGAGGGCCCTCGTCTCTGTGGTAACGACTGGGTTTTTCAACAGAACAACGCTACAGTACACAATGCCCGCAGGACAAGGGACTTCTTCCAGGAGAATAACATCACTCTTTTGGTCCATCCTGCGTGTTCCCCTGATCTAAATGCAATTGAGAACCTTTGGGGATGGATGGCAAGGGAAGTTTACAAAAATGGACAAGAGTTCCAGACAGTAGATGGCCTTCGTGCGGCCGTCTTCACCACTTGGAGAAATGTTCCCACTCACCTCATGGAAACACTTGCATCAAGCATGCCGAAACAAATTTTTGAAGTGATAAACAAGAATGGCGGAGCTACTCATTACTGAGTTCATGTTTGGAGGTTGGATTTCTGTTTTGGGGGGGGGGGGGGGGGGGGGGGGGTTTAGTTTTTTTTTGGAGCTGTGGTCCTAAACTTTTGATCAGCTGAAAAACAGCCTGTTTCAGTTTATTCGTTGTTTTCATTAAATTGAATGCTCAAAAAATGTTTTGTCTCACTCCCATTTCTTCTTGTTGCATGTTGAAGCTCTACTTGGAACCTTGCTAAGATCCAGCCATGCTAAATATGATTTTTCGCCATTTTTCAAGTGGTCTTAAACTTTTGATCAGGACTGTATATTGTGAATAAAATATGGGTCTATGAAATTTGCAAATCATTGCATTCTGGTTTTATTTACCATTTTACAAGCACCCCAACATTTTTGGAATTGGGGTTGTATAATATTTAGGAGGGCATTATACCTCTGTGTGGAGAATAGAAATAGGAATATTTGGGACTATGAAATTTCAACTTTTTTTTATATTGATGATTGATGAATATCATATAGTCGGGGAACGGATTCTCGGCAGCCCTGCCGATCAGCTGTTTATAAAGAAAGTAGCGCTCGTACAAGCAGGTGTAATTACAACTAAGACGTCCCATTCACTTCAATGGGATGGTTTTATAGTATTCACTTACATAGGAAGGAGCCGTCCCATTGAAGTGAATGGGACAGCTTAGTTGTAATTACACCTGCTGACTGCTGCAATTGCGACGATGAGCTGCTTCCCCCCCCCCCCCCCCCCCGCCAAGCAGATATTGATGACCTATCCTGAGCATAGGTCATCAATATAAAAAAAGAAGACAACCCCTTTAAGTGTTCATCTTTGCTCCATTCCCGGGAAGGGATCCTCTTTATTTTCCGGCTGTCCCACAGATCTGTGCTTGCTGCTGGCCGAGCAGTCCCCTCATTCACCTTAAGCTTGATAAGTAAAGAAGACTTACTATGCAAAAAGTGTACATGCTATGTGTTAAATGCATTTTAGACAAGTCTCACATCTTCCTTGGGGTAAATGTATGCCAGCAATGAGGTGGCAAAGGAAGAGAAAATGGTCTGGTGGGTTCAGAAGAATTTATTATGTGCCATTTCTGCACACCCTACAACACTAGTGATAAATCTCCCCTGCAGTCTTTGGAAAGAACTTGATTGCTGTAGAAGTTCATATCACTTTTTGGCTTCCACTTTATCACCTCCAGTCCTCAAGTCTGGTAAGAGTTCATCAATGACTACCTCCAGCCTATACACTGATATAGCAGTCTGAGCATGGCTCTTCCCGATGCCTTAACGACCTTACAATCAGTGTTTGGAAATCAAGAGGCGCACAATAAATACACTTTACGGGAGGCTTGTAGATGCATCCAATTTGTTATTTGTACTCTGCCACTGAGGGCGCCTGGCACACACGGGCATCGGAAACCTGATCTCACAGCACTGGCCTGAGGCCGTGCAGCAGAATCTCATTCAGCCTGCAGGTGAAAGCTCTGTTACTCCATATGGAGTCAGGAAAATTAACAGCGCAGAGAAGACTGAGGCAGCAGCAGGGGGCAGGTGGAAAGAGGAGGGGGCACCATTCTTTTTTGAAAAGGGGATAGGAGAAAAAAATGAAAAAAGAAAAATGAAATTTGGAGATGAAAGGATGGAAGTAATGAATTAATGGGGTGTGAAAACACAGGCAGCTCGGCTGTAACAGACAATATCCGCTCACATATCTGATCAGCTCCTCTCTGGGGTATATTTATTCCATTTACTGGACTATTTCTACAACTGGAGCCAAAATGCAGCTCTTGTTCCTAGAAAAACATTTCCTTGATGTTCTTTAAATAACAATAGGTTCCTAATATATGACCTGCGTTCACTGTGCTCTATGTCTGGGTTTTAAACGTTCACATTTTATGTCCATGCTATGAAACCAAAGAATAAAACGACCCAGAGGTTTTTACAGCGCAGTCATGTCGACGTCCATTTACAAAACCGGATAAAACAACATCCAAGCCTCAACATGTGCAAATAGAAATGTGAAGATTTGTAGGGACCAGTAATAAACTCATAAAGATGTTAGGGGGTAAAAGAGAAGGATAGAGCTGGCATATTTCTGTACAATGTTGTTACAGGGACTTCATTGGGGAATGGATCCTTTACTAAACTGCATAGGCTCAACTGGTTTCTCCAGGAACCATTTTTTTACATGGGTCCGATCAAAAACTGGATAGATCACTGTCTATTTTTTATCATTTATGCCAATGGACAACTGATGCAATAAATGATACCCACCCACAAGGCAAAAGCATTAATATAATTAAGTATTATCAATGGCCACACTGACGCTCTCTTCTATCTCCTGAACTCTCTGCCTACATGATGTCCCTGTTGATAACATGCCAAGTATCTGTGATGGTCAACTGACATTTCACTGTGGAAACATTTAGCATTTTAGGTCCTAGAAAACCTCTGAGTATGACCAAATAAAACCCAAACAAAAAGCAGGTTAAATCCATTTTAAAAATCAGTTATCAATTTGGACTTATTATTTTATAGTTTTGTTCTTGTTGACTCTCATACAGTCCTGATCAAAAGTTTAAGACCACTTGAAAAATGGCAAACAATCATATTTAGCATGGCTGGATCTTAACAAGGTTCCAAGTAGAGCTTCAACATGAAACAAGAAGAAATGGGAGTGAGACAAAACATTTTTTGAGCATTCAATTTAATGAAAACAACGAATAAACTGAAACAGGCTGTTTTTCAGCTGATCAAAAGTTTAGGACCACATGCCTTCAAAAGGCCAAATCTGTGCAAAGATGTGGATTCATTGTCATTTTCTGTCAGGTAGTCACACGTTGTGATGGCAAAGGCAAAAAAACCTCTCCCTTTTTGAACGTGGTCAGCTTGTTGAACTGCAAAAGCAGGGTCTCTCACAGCGCGCCATCGCTGCTGAGGTGGAACGCAGTAAGACAGTCATTTGGAATTTCTTAAATGATCCTGAGGGTTATGGAACAAAAAAGTCAAGTGGAAGACCCAATTTTTTTATACCAGCACTGGGCCGGAGGATCCAATTGGCTGTCCGTCAAGAGACTGGACAATCCTCAACCCAAATTAAGGCCCTTACTGGTGCTGACTGCAGCCCCATAACCATCAGACGGCATCTGAGACTGAAGGGCTTCAAAAACAAAAAACGTCTTCAAAGACCTCGTCTCCTTGAACGCCACAGAACTGCTCGTTTGGACTCTGCAAGAGAGCACCAAACATGGGACATTCAAAGGTGGAAGAAAGTTTTATCCTCTGATGAGAAAAAAATGTAACCTTGATGGTCCTGATGGTTTCCAACGTTACTGGCATGACAAGCAGATCCCACCTGAGATGTTTTCTACGCGCCACAGTGGAGGGGGGCGCCATAATGGTCTGGGGTGCTTTTTCCTTCAGTGGAACAATGGAGCTTCAGGAAGTGCAGGGGCATCAAACGGCCGCTGGCTATGTCCAGATGTTGCAGAGAGCATTCCTCATGACTGAGGGCCCTTGTCTGTGTGGTAACGAATGGGTTTTTCAACAGGACAACGCTACAGTACACAATGCCCGCAGGACAAGGGACTTCTTCCAGGAGAATAACATCACTCTTTTGGCCCATCCTGCGTGTTCCCCTGATCTAAATCCAATTGAGAACCTTTGGGGATGGATGGCAAAGGAAGTTTACAAAAATGGACAACAGTTCCAGACAGTAGATGGCCTTCATGCGGCCGTCTTCTCCACTTGGAGAAATGTTCCCACTCACCTCATGGAAACGCTTGTACCAAGCATGCCGAAACGAATTTTTGAAGTGATCAACAATAACGGAGGAGCTACTCATTACTGAGTTCATGTTTGGAAGTTGGATTTCTGTTTTGGGGGGTTTAGTTTTTTTTTGGAGGTGTGGTCCTAAACTTTTGATCAGCTGAAAAACAGCCTGTTTCAGTTTATTCGTTGTTTTCATTAAATTGAATGCTCAAAAATAGTTTTGTCTCACTCCAATTTCTTCTTGTTGCATGTTGACGCTCTACTTGGAACCTTGTTAAGAACCAGCGATGCTAAATATGATTTTTTGCCATTTTTCAAGTGGTCTTAAACTTTTGATCAGGACTGTACATTGGAAATCATGAAGGAAATCAGATCTTATTCAGCAAAGTCAACCAAGTTTGTGATAATGAATAACACTAAATAGCGGAATTATGGACTTTTATGAAGATATAACAACTTTTTAATCTAATAAACTAACCCTACAAAATGAAATAGAAAAGACATTCCAAGCATTTACTTTCACTAATGTGTGATGTGGATCACAGGCTCGTATGTGGAAGAGTTAAAGGGAGTATGTCATCAGAAAATTCCCAGTCCTAGTACTTGCTGGAATTTCTTGGGCGTCCTGAAGCCTTCTTCACAGCAACTGAACCAATAATCCGATAAATGATTTGTCTTACAAGCTGCAATGATTTTGCCTGTGAAGCTCTTTTGGTGCAAAGTACTGATGACTACTGTCATGCCCCACTCTGACGATGTGCGGAGGTCAGCCAGGATTGCAGCACGAGTCTAGTATTTGTTTTGATGCTGTGCTGGATGCGCCTCGCATCAGGTGCACTGGGTGGAGTCATTAGTTTAAATGGTCTCCAGCTAAAGTGCTCTGAGCGGATTATACTGTTCATTATTGTCTGGGAAGTTTGGAAGGAAGGTTGGCTGTTTGTTCCTGCTCTCAGCAGATAAGTGTCTTTTCTTGTTTGGTTGTTTATGTCATCTTACCCATCCAGGTTCTGTGCGAGCTGGCTGCTCCTTTCTCCCCACTTCACCATCTCAGGGAGTTCAGGGTTCTGTTAGTTTAGGCTGGTGGACACAGCAAATCTACCATCAAGGTTTGTCTGTGGGCTGAGCATTGCAGGGAAAGAGGTCAGGGATAAATTAGGAGGTGACCCTTCCCCTGTCTCTCGTCCAGAGCCTGGTTGGTGTGTTATCTGTTTAACTGTGCACGTCCGCCGTGACAACTACACATGCTTCCTTAATAGGTGACCATAGTTAACAGAAGAAGACAATGATTTCAAGCGCCACCACCTCCCTTTTAAAGCAACCAGTTTTCTCTTCAAATTACATCAGCATGACAAAGTGATATCAGCTGCCTTGCCCTTGTTAACACTTTCTCCTGAGCCAACAAGAAGATCACTGAAATGTTGTTAGCAGGTCATTTTGTGGCAGGGCTGAAATGCACTAGAAGTTAAGTTTTGGGAATGGTACTTTCACACTAGCGTTATTCTTTTCAGGTATTGAAATCCAGTAATGGCTCTCAATACCGGAAAAAAAAACATCCGTTTTGTCCCAATGCATTCTGAATGGAAAGGAATCCGCTCAGTATGCTTCAGGATGTCTTCCGTTCCGTCCCTTGTACGGTATTTGACCAGACAAAATACCGCAGCATGCTACGTTGTTTTTTTTTTCCGGCCAAAATCCCGGAACACTACCACACTTGCCGAATCCGGCATTAATTTCCATTGAAATGGTACCAGATCTGGCATTAATACAAGTGTTCCAGAAATTACTGCATCACTGGATCCGGTTTTCCGGTGTGCGCCTGCACAGTACTTTCTAGCTGTGAAAATGAATAAATACCGGATCCGTTTTTCCGGATGATACCGGAAAGACGGATCCGGTATTTCAATGACTAAGTCCACCGGATCCATATCCGGAACAAAAAAGATATCCGTTTGCATACGGATTTCCGGATTCTTCTAACGATAGTGTGAAAGTACCCTAAGGTACTATTTCTGACAAGTAATGACTTAGGAATTGATTGCAATTCATCTGATCACTATTCATAACAATCTACAGTTAATACAAATTGCCACCATAAAAACTGTAGTAGCAAACTTTGTGAAAATCAAAATTTGTGTAAGTCTCAAAACTTTTGGCCACAACTGTATATGCTTTGATCAAAGTTCATGGTCTCAATCACGACGTCACAGTGGGTCCCTACACTAATTTGGTATAGCACCACATGGAGACGACTGCCACAACACAGCACCACCAGCAGGAAGCGAGATCCAGCAGCCCAACAGCACTCCTAAGAGCTCAGATGACGCTCGGCTAAGCTAGCTCGATAAGGCCTTGTATACTGGTTTACAATGAAATTCCTGGTGACAGACTCCTTGTATACTGGATGAAGGATGGAGTAAATACAATGACTATGTAGGAGGAGAAAGTGTGTCCTTGGATGTGGAGATGATGGAGAGGGGAACTTGCTTCTACTCCTGACATGATATAAGCACCTTTGTAATATACAATAGTACTGCACTTTACACAGTTACTGTATTAAATGAATGGATACCAAGGATTGAGCTTGGCTCCTAATAGGAAACATTGCAGGAAGAAATCACGGACAATGGTCGGGTCTGTAGATCCGATGACGTTACAATATTTAGCAAGACAAGTGACTATATTCTTCAGTGGACACTCACTGCACTATAACAGCAGCAATAAAAAAATATGCATGAATACATCTCATCACAATGCTTATAGGCCAATACACAGGCCAAGATGTTATTCTAATAATGTTCCAGGGCGAGATCCCTCGATTAGCATTATAATAGTCTGTTAATAGCTGCCTGAAGAGATCCGACAGTCCCCTCCTATAAATAACCAAGCAGAGCCCGAGGCATGGACCAGACGCCGGTGTCTTCACTCACCAACAGCATGTGATTTTCCCAGGGTGTGGGATCCTCAGCCAGCCAAGTGTCCAGCCTTTCGTATGGTGCTTCACGAAGGCCAGTGTCAGAAGACTGCCAGATGCAAGTTCACAGGCCCCGGTGCAAACACCATTAAATCATTCCTTATCACAAATATCATATACATTGCATCATGTAGAGCAAGCATGTCAAACTCAAAGGCTAACATGGGCCAAAAAAACTAAATTTAAGTTTATGTGGGCCGCATCAAAAAAAAAAAAAAAAATCGTACATTTTCATAGAACAACATTGTTGTTTCATGACTGCTGACCCCCAACATCCCGTTGCCCAATAACACAAGTGAGACCTATATATACAGTCATGTGAAAAAATTAGGACACCCTTTGAAAGCATGTGGTTTTTTGTAACATTTTTAATAAATGGTTATTTCATCTCCGTTTCAACAATACAGAGAGATTAAAGTAATCCAACTAAACAAAGAAAACTGAAGAAAAGTCTTTTCAAGATCTTCTGTAAATGTCATTCTACAAAAATGCCTATTCTAACTGAGGAAAAAGATAGGACACCCTCACATGTATTCCCTCTTAAATTGGCTCAGATCTCACACAGGTATATCACACCAGGTGCACATAATTAGTAGATCGTTACTCTGCATGTTGAATGAGGCTTGCCCTATTTAAACCTCAGACATTTAGTTTGGTGTGCTCCTGACTGTTGAAGTGAGAGTGAGCACCATGGTGGGAGCAAAAGAGCTGTCAGAGGACTTCAGAAAAAAGATTGTAGCAGCCTATGAGTCTGGGAAGGGATTTAAAAAGATCTCAAAAGATTTTGAAATCAGCCATTCCACTGTCCGGAAGATAGTCTACAAGTGGAGGGCTTTCAAAACAACTGCCAACATGCCCAGGACTGGTCGCCCCAGCAAGTTCACCCCAAGAGCAGACCGCAAGATGCTAAAAGAGGTATCCAAAAACCCTAAAGTGTCATCTCGAGAACTACAGCAGGCTCTGGCTACTGTTGATGTAGAAGTACATGCCTCTACAATCAGAAAGAGACTGTACAAGTTTAACTTGCATGGGAGGTGTGCAAGGAGGAAACCTTTGCTTTCCAAGAGAAACATCGAGGCCAGACTGACATTTGCCAGCGATAAAGTTGACAAAGACCAGGACTTCTGGAATAATGTTCTTTGGACAGATGAGTCCAAAATTGAATTATTTGGACACAACAGCAGAGGACATGTTTGGCGTAAACCAAACACAGCATTCCAAGAAAAGAACCTCATACCAACTGTGAAGCATGGAGGTGGAAGTGTCATGGTTTGGGGCTGCTTTGCTGCAGCAGGACCTGGTCAGCTCACCATCATAGAATCCACGATGAATTCTACTGTGTATCAGAAGGTGCTTGAAGAACATGTGAGACCATCAGTTAGAAAATTAAAGCTGAAGCGGAACTGGACCATGCAACATGACAATGACCCAAAACATACTAGTAAATCAACCAAAGATTGGCTGAAAAAGAAGAAATGGAGAGTCCTGGAATGGCCAAGTCAAAGTCCAGATTTGAATCCCATTGAGATGCTGTGGGGTGACTTGAAAAGGGCTGTACGTGCAAGAAACCCCTCAAACATCTCACAGCTGAAAAAGTTCTGCATTGAGGAGTGGGGTAAAATTTCCTCAGACCGATGTCGAAGACTGGTAGATGGCTACAAGAACCGTCTCACTGCAGTTATTTCAGCCAAAGGAGGTAACACTCGCTATTAGGGGCAAGGGTGTCCTATCTTTTTCCTCAGTTAGAATAGGCATTTTTGTAGAATGACATTTACAGAAGATCTTGAAAAGACTTTTCTTCAGTTTTCTTTGTTTAGTCGGATTACTTTAATCTCTCTGTATTGTTGAAACGGAGATGAAATAACCATTTATTAAAAATGTTACAAAAAACCACATGCTTTCAAAGGGTGTCCTAATTTTTTCACAAGACTGTATATATATATACAAATATTAAACTTCACTATAAGACGCACCTAGGTTTTTGAGGAGGAAAATAAGAAAAAAATATTTTTAACCAAAAGTTGTGCTTTTGGTGGGCTTTGAATTAATGGTGGTCTGTGCATGACACTATTATGGGGGATCTGTGGATGACGCACTGTCATGTGGGGGATCTGTGGATGGCACTGTTATGGGGGACCTGTGGATGGCGCTGTTATGGGGGACCTGTGGATGGCGCTGTTATGGGGGATCTGTGGATGGCGCTGTTATGGGGGATCTGTGGATGGCGCTGTTATGGGGGATCTGTGGATGGTGCTGTTATCGGGGATCTGTGGATGGCACTGTTATGGGGATCTGTGGATGGCACTGTTATGGGGGATCTGTGGATGGCACTGTTATGGGGATCTGTGGATGGCGCTGTTATGGGGGATCTGTGGATGGCACTGTTATGGGGGATCTGTGGATGGCACTGTTATGGGGGATCTGTGGATGGCGCTGTTATGGGGGATCTGTGGATGGCGCTGTTATGGGGGATATGTGGATGGCACTGTTATGGGGATCTGTGGATGGCACTGTTATGGGGATCTGTGGATGGCACTGTTATGGGGATCTGTGGATGGCACTGTTATGGGGGATCTGTGGATGGCACTGTTATGGGGGATCTGTGGATGGCGCTGTTATGGGGGATCTGTGGATGGCGCTGTTATGGGGGATCTGTGGATGGCACTGTTATGGGGATCTGTGGATGGCACTGTTATGGGGGATCTGTGGATGGCACTGTTATGGGGGATCTGTAGATGGCACTGTTATGGGGGATCTGTGGATGGCACTGTTATGGGGGATCTGTGGATGGCACTGTTATGGGGGATCTGTGGATGGCACTGTTATGGGGGATCTGTGGATGGCACTGTTATGGGGGATCTGTGGATGGTGCTGTTATGGGGGATCTGTGGATGGCACTGTTATGGGGGATCTGTGGATGGCACTGTTATGGGGATCTGTGGATAGCACTGTTATGGGGATCTGTGGATAGCACTGTTATGGGGATCTGTGGATGGTACTGCTATGGGGTGGGATATCTGTGGATGGCATTGTTATGGGGTGGGGGGATCTGAGGATGGCATTGTTATGGGGTGGGGGATCTGTGGATGGTGCTGTTATGGGGGATCTGTGGATGGCATTGTTATGAGGTGGGATATCTGTGGATGGTACTGCTATGGGGTGGGATATCTGTGGATGGCATTGTTATGAGGTCGGGGGATCTGTGGATGGAACTGTTATGGGGGGGATCTGTGGATGACACTGCTATAGGTCATCCACAGATCCCCCTCATAACAGTGTCCCCCAATACACTGGGCCCCGCCGCTCACCGAAGTATTTATAAACGTGAATCCTTATCCTGTTATTAAGTTGGACTAACGCTGCGCTCTCCCATGTTCCCATGTTCCCCTGTATCCCCACAGCACTTACGAACACGCTTCCATAGCAGGCAGAGCGGACGGCACCAGTAACGTCACTCACTGACGTTGCGCGTCTGCTCCGCCTGCTTCATTCATAAAGTGGGCGGAGCAGGCGCTCGACGTCAGTGAGTGACGTTACTGCTGCCGTCCGCTCTGCCTGCTATTGAAGCTTAAGTAAGTGCTATGGGGATACAGGGGAACATGGGAACAGGGGAGAGGGCAGCGTTAGTTCAACTTAATAACAGATAAGGATTCACGTTTATAAATACTTTGGTGAGCGGCGGGGCCCGGTGTAAGAGTACAGTGACTGCACCGGGCCCCGCCCCTAGTTACGGACTCCAGCCCCTCCTCTCTCCCGGCTCATACATAGCAGTGCATCTTTGCCGGGCCGCAAAGATATTCATTGCGGGCCGCATGTTTGACACCCATGATGTAGAGTTACTAACCTGCTCAATGAAGCCATATAGTGATGGAGCTCCTTCTAGGATATGTCTTGAATTTACGAGGATGGTAACATATCAAGGAATTATGGAAATGGCAAAATAATAAGGTTTCCTCTCTCAATATGCAACACATAATGGCATTTTCATGAAGTTTAGTTCAAGGTATTTTGAACTAAGTCAGTGAGAAGGCTTACTACTCACTCACAGGCCTACAAAGATCCAGACTCTGAATTATTTTGTAGTCCTAAAGGTTTTTGGGAAAATAACATTATGGGAACACACAATAGTCATACTATTGTACTAATTATGTTCCCTTGTACCATGCAGACATATTTAAGTTAAACTGATTTTCTATTCTATCATAGGAGCAGAAGACACAAAGGAAAGCCACATCCACCACATGATGAACACAAGTGGTGCCTGACAAACCTCAGTGACTTTTTATGGGGTCTGTTGGATTCTGTCATGGTGTAAGTAATGGCTGCTTCACAGACCAAGATTTGTGAAAAAAGGGGTTCTCTGGATTACAGATATTGATGGTCTATCGTCCAGATAGGTCAGCAATATCAGACTGGATACCAATATCAGATCAGTAGTGGTCTGACACCCGGAACACCCACCGATCAGCTGTTTTGTGCTGCCAGAGTGCTAGAGACCATACAGCCTTCTTCAGTTCATGCTGGATATCTGGGCCAAATCTTGACTGATGGCAACTCATTCTTGCTTAAATCAATGCTTAGAGTTTATAACAATTTCTATGTTTTTGTTTGTCCACCTGCTTTTTGAGAGCTGACCATGTCACTACACAAGCATCTTAGTACGCTATGTAGTGACCAGGCCGGGGTTCTCCAGCTTAGTTCTCCTTCAAGTAATTGGGAACTGAGCTTCAGAATGCCAGCGGCAGCCAAAAATACATCATCAGCGCGGGTGTGGGGTGTTGGATCCCCACCTGAGGGTAGTAAATCAATGTTTGTATCCTGCAGGCATACCTAGAAAATGGGACACCTATCGCAGACAATCAATATATTCCATATTTAATTGCCCACTGCAGGATAATTAGAGAATGACGGTCTATTGTACTGCTGGAGACGAGATAGGCAGGATAACACAACAGATTATGGGAAGGGATGGTGTGCACACACACTCTGGTTCATTTTGCTTTGACGCCAAGAAACATGGCTTTGTGCATCTCCCCCTGACATTTCCTGAAGATACAGGGTTGTGGGGTATTCCATTCAACACCTCCATTCACTGCTGCTAATGCAAAACATAATTATCACTGAAATAAACTATAGGGTTTGAAAAGTACCAAATTACATATCACAGAGAAAAATGACTTTCCATATAAAACTTAACTTTTACTTATTGATATTAAAATACTACCCCATATATATAAAACATATAATAACACACTGTGCCAGATAAATAGGCAAAGCCTTATTTTGGACGTATCCAAGATAGTATAATCCTAAAGGAAAAAGGATGCAACAACTTACAGTTTGGAGACCAAGGGCTTGAATAGCGTATATATAAGAGAGGTGAAGTCAGGACAAGGTGTGGGGGGGGATGGGGGGGGGAAACCCTAATGTAACCCTTGACACTACCCCTGCCTAAAGGCGGAGCACCCGCTCCGAAAGGGGCGACCCCACCTCTCAGTGGCTAAGCCCTCGCTGACTCCTACTGTAACCCCGCCGATGGATATGACAGCTGCTTGTCCGGGGACAAGCAGCTGTCATATCCATCGGCAGGGTTACAGTAGGTGTCAGCGAGGGCTTAGCCACCGAGAGGTTGGGTCGCCCCTTTTAGGGCGAATGCGACAAGCAGCTGTCATATCCATCGGCAGGGTTACAGTAGGTGTCAGCGAGGGCTTAGCCACTGAGAGGTGGGGCGGGTGCTCCGCCTTTAGGCAGGGGTAGTGTCAAGGGTTACATCAGGTTTTCTTTCCCCCTCCCTTGTCCTGACTTCACCTCTCTTATATATACGCTATTCAAGCCCTCGGTCTCCAAACTGTTAGGCTACTTTCACACCTGCGTTCAGGTGTCCGCTCGTGAGCTCCGTTTGAAGGGGCTCACGAGCGGTCCTGAACGCAGCCGTCCAGCCCTGATGCATTCTCAATGGAGGCGGATCCACTGAGAATGCATCCGCCTGCCAGCGTTCAGCCTCCGCTCCGCTCAGCAGGCGGACACCTGAACGCTGCTTGCAGCATTCGGGTGTCCGCCTGGCCGTGCGGAGGCGAGCGGATTCGTCCAGAGTTATAATGGAAGTCAATGGGGACGGATCCGCTTGAAGATGACACCATATGGCTCAATCTTCAAGCGGATCCGTTCCCCATTGACTTTCAATGTAAAGTCTGAACGGATCCGCTCAGGCTACTTTCTGACTTAGAAATTTTTCTAAGTTATAATGCAGACGGATCCGTTCTGAACGGATGCGAACGTCTGCATTATAGGAGCGGATCCGTCTGATGAAACATCAGACGGACCCGATCCGAACGCTAGTGTGAAAGTAGCCTAAGTTGTTGCATCCTTTTTCCTTTAGGATTATACTATCTTGGATACGTCCAAAATAAGGCTTTGCCTATTTATCTGGCAGTGTGTGTTATTACCGGTATATGTTTTATATATATGGGGTAGTATTTTACTATCAATAAGTAAAAGTTAAGTTTTATATGGAATGTCATTTTTCTCTGTGATATGTAATGCAAAACATATAAATCTTATAAACGGTGTAAACAGGACGCAGCATAAGAATAATTATTGAAGACTGCTTACAGGACAAAAAACAAAGACATGTACCGCCAACACTGATGGATATGTATTTTTTATTTTCTGGTGACACAAACGCAACTTACCTGTGGGTACGGGAATCTCCCAAGTGCGAGCTGCAGAAAAATAAGAAAAGATATATAAAATTTACTTCCGAGAGAACTTAGTATGGAGTATTATTAGAGATGGGCAGATCAATTTGTACAAATCGATTTGTCTCATCAAGCTGAGTTCTACACCTGTATCGAGGTGTCCCTGACCCATAGGATGTTCCCCCTGACACAGTCGGACATCTCGGCCAGCCCTGATGTTCTCAAGCTTGCGCTGCTGTACTGAGTAGTGGCGCAAGCGCAGAGGTTCTGCTTCTGCTGCTGGAGCAAGGACTGTGCATGGTCCGCTACAATGATCATCAGTATTAATAAACTGGCATTTGCTTTCCTTCACACATGAATCTACCGTGGATAGGTTGTTTACCATAAAAATCTATATGTTCACACGTAGCAGGTACACTGGAAAATGGTTGAGATTTTAAGAAATCTCATCCACCCCCTGCAAAAAGAAAAAAAATCTGCAATGTAAAGTTATCTGCGGTACGGATTTTGCATCCGCAGCATGTGAATTTATGCTGCAGAGTTCACCCTTTGCAAGGCATAAGGTGAAAGCCGTGGCAAATCTGCAGTTAAATTTCCTTTGCGGAAATGCATTTTATTGCACACTGAACATAATAGATGCGGCCTAAGCAAAAAAAAAAAAAAAAGTTGTTAATAACCTCCCATTTCCCATCTACATCTAGATTCTTCTTAATTATTAGTTCTCCCAAGTCTTAATGGCTGAAGTATTGGGAAGGAGGGTCTGCGGAGAGCATGGTACAAGGTTCAGGCACAGCCTGCAGACATTGCAGTGTATAAAATGTGCTTCAGATTTAATGAAGCCTTTATGGCCTTCTTAATTCTGCCTGTGTGTTTCAGGGAGGGTCACCCAGACAGGAGGGGTATTTTATTGCTGGGCAGAGAGAGCAGGGGAAGAAAGTGATGTGCTCATGAACTGCAAAGGATTTTCTTAATTAAGTACTGACTTAAAGGCTGGAGGCCGAGCACAATGGTAGACTGAGCGGGTTCATCACATAACACATGGGCGCTGGTGGCGTCAGGAAGTCACCGCGTTTGTACGGATAGCCTGCTCCTTGGGAGGAAAGGGGTTAATCATGCTACTTGCCGGGCAGGTAACTCGTGTGGGTGCCTCCCATGGAGCTGCAACAGTTCACCGAGTGAGCGATTACAGGGGCAGCGGTACAGCGACTGTGAATGAGGCCGAGAGAGCAAGTGAAGGAATTACAAATGAATGTAATCTGATGTGTACAGGCTGCAAATGCACAGTGTGTCTGGGGGTTTAGAACAAAGCCTGAACAGCGAGGGGGCAAGGAAGCTCCATGTTTAATGTATAACACTATTAGCTGGCAGCGAGCAGAGGCTCTGACCCCTGTGGAGGGGCACCAGAGCCCGGAACACAGACGGATGGAGGGGACAACGGCCTGACCTGTAGCAGGGCACCGCGTGTGACTAGTGACCGAACATGGGAGCCTGGCGGGTCAGGACAGGATGTAGGACATACAGCAGCCGAAGGGAGGATGCGAGAGGGAAGGAGACTGACAGAACGGAGTGTGACGAGGCTTAGGGGTAGGGAAGGACTGGAGAAAATTATATACCCTCCTTCCGTCGTACTTACAACCATTGACAACCAGTGAGTAGCACTGGTTATCTCATGACAATGGCGCCGCTCAAGAAGTGGAATATATTGGGGTGGACTCACAGGAGAAATCATTTTACACCATGAACACATTCGACAGAAAAAGTGTCATGTCTTAAATGTGCATTTTGATATGTATTTGCCGTGGAACAGCTGCCGATTTTGCAGTTTGCATGAAAGGATGAAATCCCCAACAACTAGATGAAAAGCTGAATCAAAATTCTCAAGGATTTTATTGTACACTTAGTATAAACAATAGGAGGGCACTCAAAGTGTCCGGGACCACCAGAAAACAAATGTCTATTACCACATTTAATATAAAAAGTTAATAACATAAAATAGTAAATACATGAGATAAAATGTAATACCATACAAGCGTGGTATGAATGTGCCCTATTCGGCATAAAACGCCTGGATGGCACCGAGCAAGCAATGCGATGGTACCACACAGGTAATGTAGTAGCCGCTCTTGCAAACTGTGGGCTAGATCCTGGGTAGGTACTCTGGATCCCAATGTAATGTCCTCTGGGAATCTATACTGGTGTTGGTCTATAACTTAGGCCGCACTGCCATAGGTAGCGTAGCGATGTTATATCGATGAGTATAGCCCCATGGGGCAAGGTACGATACCACTCTTCTTTTGCTTGGCAGAAATGGAAAACAGTCTTTGCTTCGCCGACCGGACTCACCGTGGCGTCCCGTGTGGTCTCTAGGTCTGATACGCTGAGGAAAGGGTGTGATCCCTGAAACGCGTCCGGTTCGAGACAGCAAAGTCCTTTTTTTCCTTTAAGTCCCCCTGTCGAGTTCCTGAGGTGCTGATACCAATAGGTAGCCCCCTGGATCTCTATTGACTGGATTTGTGGACAATCGCATGGTCCGGACTTTAGGACCCAACATAGCACTAATCGAGCTGTTCCCTAACGAGCCGCGTGTATCACGTGGTGTGCCGCCAGGTCACGTGGGACGCCGCGTATCAGACCTAGAGACCACACGGGATGCCGAGGTGAGGCCGGGCGGCGAAGCAAAGACTGTATTACATTTTATCTCATGTATGTACTATTTTATGTTATTAACTTTTTATATTAAATGTGGTAATAGACATTTGTTTTCTGGTGGTCCCGGATACTTCGAGTGCCCTCCTATTGTTTATACTTTTTGCATCATTTTCTCTGGATTCAGGTGGTTCCGTGGAGTGAGCACCTGGTCTTTTGGGAGTGTTTGGGGTGAGCCGCTGTTCTATATCCTAAGCTTTTATTGTACACTTGTCCATGGTGTAAAACTGATACCATGTGTGAATTCACCCTTAGGGCTCATGCACACGAACGCGTGCGGCCCGTGCTGCAGACCTCAAATAGCGCCAATAATGCAGACTGCACCGGCCATTTGCGGATACGGACCCATTCACTTGAATGGGTCCGCGAACTGCAATATCCAGTCCCCACTGCTGATTTCTGTGGTGCAGATTCACGGACTGAAATGCTATGGAAGCGCTCCTTAGTGCTTTTGTGTGCTTCCGCTCCGTAGACTCCGTATCTTGTGGATTGCAGACCCATTCATGTAAATGGGTCTGCATCCGTGATACGGAGCGCACGCGGCTGGTGTCAATATATTACGGACCCGCTGTTTGAGAGCTACAATGCGGGCACGGGCCGTATGCGTTCGTGTGCCTAAGCCCTAGGGCAGCAAGAAAACAGTAAACATGGTCAAGCGTAAGGAACTGAGGAACTCTGACAAGGGGAAATTGTATTAGCTAGATGACTGGATTATAGCATTACAGCTGCTTTTGTGTGGTGTTTCTGGCATGCTGTGGTCAATACCTACTAAACGTGGTCCGTGGAAGGACAATCAGTGAACAGGTGACAGGACCATGAGCTGAGCCTGAACCCTGCATTACACTGCCCGATTTTTTACCAGATAAATCACTAACGAGCACTCGCATGAATGCTCGCTAGCGATCATCTGGCAGTGTAATACTGTCGCTGTTAGTGCGATCAACAAGATCGATCATCGGGAAATCCAAATCTTTTGACATGTTTAAAAATTATCGTTTGCAGGCGGAAGATTGTGCTGTCTAACAACAATCTGCCGCCGGCAAACCACTATACAGCATGGGGACAAGCGATGGCATAGTGATCGCTCCTCCTCATGCTGCGGAGGAGATCGCTGCATGTAACAGCAGCGGGCTCCTCCGCTGGCGAGGGAACACTTCCCTCCTGACAATCGTCTGTCACATCGGGCTGTGTAATACAGCCTTAAGACTCATTGATGCATGTGGGTGAAGGCTAACCTAATAATTGGATGAGAATGTTACTGCTGAATGTGACAGAAAGTGGTCAGTACACACAGGGCATCACAGCTTTCTGACCATGGAAGTTAGTGGCCAGGTGTGCGGTCCTAATTTTTTTGCAGCCCCGTTGAAATAAATGGATCCTCAAACATGTGGATCGGGTGCGGAACAAAAATAGGGCCGAAGTAGTATAGCCTGCTATTCTATTCAGTAAAAAATAGAAAATCGACCAATCCATTAGAAGTCCATTAGTCAAGCCAATTTAAAAATAAATGTAAAAAAGTTTCATTTCGTAATACACTGCTTGTCCCAAAAAAAAGTCACCACCTGGATTTAACTAAGCAAATAGCTATGAGCCTCCTATTGGATAATTACTGCATGGGCGATTATCTTTCAGCTGGAAATAAGTTATTTAACCCCAACTGGTACAATGAGTTGCTTCTCATTTCTTAAACAACCACGTCGAAAGACACATCTCGTGGTCATGGAAAAGATGTTAGTCTGTTTGAGAAGAGTCAAATCATTGGCATGCATCAAGCAGAGACAACATCTAAGGTGATTGCAGAAACTACTAAAATTGGGTCAAGAACTGTCCAACGCATTATTAAAAACTAGAAGGATAGTGGGGACCCATCGTATTTGAGGAAGAAATGTGGCGGGGAAATAATCCTGAATGATCGTGATCGGCGATCACATAAACGTTTGGTGAAATCAAATAGAAGAAAAACAAGAGTAGAACTCAGGGCTATGTTTAATAGTAAAAGTAAGAGCATTTCCACACGCACAATGCGAAGGGAACTCAAGGGATTGGGACTGAACAGCTGTGTAGCCGTAAGAAAACCACTAATCAATGAGGAAAACCAGAAAAAAAGGCTTCAATTTGCTAGGGAGCATAAAGATTGGACTCTGGAGCAATGGAAGAAGGTCATGTGGTCTGATGAGTCCAGATTGACCCTGTTCCAGAGTGATGGGCGCATCAGGGTAAGAAGAGAAGCAGATGAAGTGATGCACCCATCATGCCTAGTGCCTACTGTACCAGCCTGTGGGGGCAGTGCTATGATCTGGGGTTGCTGCAGTTGGTCAGGTCTATGTTCAGCAACAGTATGTGCTCCAAGAATGAGGTCAGCGGACTACCTGAACATACTGAATGACCAGGTTATTCCATCAATGGATTTTTTATTCCCTGATGGCACGGGGCATATTCCGAGATGACAATGCCAGGATTCATCGGGCTCAAATTGTGAAAGAGTGGTTCAGGGGGCATGAGACATCATTTTCACACATGGATTGGCCACCACAGAGTCCAGACCTTAACCCCATTGAGAATCTTTGGGATGTGCTGGAGAAGGCTTTGCGCAGCAGTCAGACTCCACCATCATCAATGCAACATCTTGATGAACAATGAATGCAACGCTGGATGGAAATAAATCTTGTGACATTGCAGAAGCTTACAATGCCACAGCGAATGCGTGCCGTAATCAAAGGTAAAGGCGTGTGTGACCGTTTTTATTTTTTGGTGGAGACTAATTTTTTTTTGGACAGGCAGTGTATAAAGGAAACCATCACCTACATTACAGATCCTGTAATAAAAAAGAAGCCGTGTCATGAATGCTGCCATCAGTCCCAAAAAGGTCTCACATTTGCTAAACATGACGAATGTTATCTGCATATGCTTTCAGGAGCCCTAGTTTTACACAATCTGCACATCTTTGTATAGCGAGAATCCAATTCTGAAAACTGCACAATAAAAAACAAATAAACCTGAAATCTAAAAAAAAAAAGTCAATGTAACATCTAATATCAGTTCGGCTGTCTGATGCAGCTTCTGAATAACCTCTTAAAATTGGGAAATCCTTTGCACATAATGTCAGAGCACAGCATATCATTCTCTGTGCATCCAAAGTCTACAGTTCTTGTTTAAAAGCCTTGCTCCGCTCTGCCCACCCCGCTGGACGGAGACCAGCTCCCATTCACACTGTAACCTAACGGAGCCGCTATAATTGCCTTATTTATCTTATGGCTCACACACAAGCTGCATTGGCTGCCTGAGTTTGATGCATGGAAGTCCCAGTCGGGCCTGAGTGAACCTTCGCTTACACTTCACAGACGTCCTGCAGCCCCCCGCTCCATGTCCCTGCGCAGCCGCTGGATAAATCATCTCAGAGTTTTACTCCAGCAAAGTTTGTCTGCGGCTCGAGCGCCAGCTTCTGAGTCGCTGGAGCACAGGGCCATAACATTCGCTAATTATGGAAGTTCTGGTCAGTGAGTGATGGATAGCCCTCCTCAAGGCAGCCACAGCGTTCTCAGCGTTGGTGACAGAAGAGGAGGGGGGATATTCTGCAAGCAACTATTAATTCACAGCCAGAGGTGCTGCCAGTTAATTGTGCACCTAAATTGCCCCCAAAATCAACACCTAGTGAGGTCAGCGAGTGTCACCGAGCCCCCTGGCCCCTGAGTGGCTGGCTGCACTGTGCTTAGTATTGTACATCACAAGGATAACGTGCAATAGTCTTATTCACTGCCTTACCATACTTTAATTAAGATGTAAATGTCCTAATTTAACACTTGGCTGATTAAATACAACTTAGAGAAACCAGCGACTCTTTACTGGGCGAATATTTACTGGGTAAGAAACAAGTAGAACCATTCAGAGCAAATGGCGATTTAGTAACCATTAAAGGTACCTGCCCGGGATGTGGATTGTTTTCTGCACAGATTGCCATACAGTGTAGTATATTTTACCAGCAAAGTGAATGGGATTTGTCAAACCTCATGTACGCGGTGCGTATTTTGTATGCACGGAAATAGACCTACCAGGCGAATTTTAACATTTCCAGCAGGCCAATTGTTTGTGCGGCTCCGCAGCTGATGCACCGCACTTTCCCCATAGACTTCAATGGGGTTTTCAAAATACAAGGGATATGATAAATATATAACTTTCCCCATAGACTTCAATGGGGTTTTCAAAATACAAGGGATATGATAAATATATAACTTTCCCCATAGACTTCAATGGGGTTTTCAAAATACAAGGGATATGATAAATATATACAAAGTATTACTCACCTGGAAAATCCCCCACCTCTCTGGTGCTACCTCCGCTCTAGCTGTCAAGCAGGGATGACATTGCGACCACCTGCACATGACCACTGCAACCATGTCCAGTGATTGACTGCAGTGGTCAGAAAGTCATCAATTCAGGCCATGTAAAAAGATCAGTGGAAGGTTTTTCCAGGCAAGTATCATTTATTTTGTTATTTTATCACCTTCCCTCTCTTTTCCAGGATTTTGAAATGCCTGGAAAGCTCCTTTCAAGGGGTTGTCCGTCTTCTTTATTTTTTTTATTTGCACCTCACCCAGCTGTGCCACTGGAAAAATCTATGCCCGCCTAGTCCCCACCATTTCGGCTCTTTACTGGTTTTCTAATCCCCATCTGTTAACTTCTGCATGGGCGGGGTGACATGCAGCACTGCAGTAAATCACTGGCCTCAGTAGTAACATGCCTCATGACCTGGCAAAGATGTGAAACTTGGGGAAAAGTCACTGCTGAGGCCAACCATTGGCTGCAGTGGTACGCGTGACCTTGTCCATGTAGAAACAGACAGGGACTGAAAAACCAGTGAGGGGAGCCAGGAAACAAACGGAATGGCGGGGAGTAGGGGAGTACGGATTTGTTAACAAGCACAGTTGGCTGGGATGAAAACAGAAACAGTGTAAAAAGCTATGGTGGTGACTACCTTCTGGGTTATTCCTGTCCACTCATTGCCAGGTCTCTCCCTATATATAGAAGTAAAGTGAGACCTGTCAATGAAGCACAGTCTATCAGTATTTTATGCTGCCTAGGATTCAAATCCCATTCTTTAGAAAATTCTTTAAAGGGGTTGTCCAAGTATACTGGTGACCTATCCCCAGGATAACTCATCAATATTTAATCACTGGGGTCCGACACCCCTGCCAATCAGCTGTTTGAAGAGGCTGCGGTGCTCCAATGAGTTGGACCCGCACCAGTAACAACAAGGATAAGTCATCAGTTTTAAACAGTCACACAACCCCTTTAAATGTGAAAGTTTATAATGGAGGGTGTGGGGGACAGAAGACCCAAGATCAGCCCATTTTGGAACATTTTGGAATGTGAACTGCAACTTTTTCCATGTTTATGGACAAAACATACGGTAGGTTGATCCGGCACTCGATAAAAACAGGGTACTTTATTTGCTCAGAAGAAATGAAAAAAAAATATTAAAAACACTCCAGCTTAGGGTACTTTTACACTTGCGGCAGAGTGATCCGGCAAGCAGTTCCGTTGCCGATCTGGCAAAACGTATGCCAACTGATGGCATTTGTAAGACTGATCAGGATCCTGATCAGTCTGAAAAATGCCTGATCAGTCTTACAAATGCATAGAAATGCCGGATCCGTCTTTCCGGTGTCATCTGGAAAAACGGATCCGGCATTTATTTTTTTCACCTTTTTTCCGGTCTGCGCATGCGAAGGATGGATCCTGCATTCTGGTATTTTGAATGACGGATCCGGCACTAATACATTCCTATGGAAAAAAATGCAGGATCCGGCATTCAGGCAAGTGTTCAGTTTTTTGGGCCGGAGATAAAACCGTAGCATGCTGTGGTTTTATCTTTTGCCTGATCAGTCAAAAAGACTGAACTGAAGACATCCTGATGCATCCTGAACGGATTTCTCTCCATTTAGAATGCATGAAGTTAAAACTGATCAGTTCTTTTCCGGTATTGAGCCCCTAGGACGGAACTCTATGCTGGAAAAGAAAAATGCTAGTGTGAAAGTACCCTTACATGTTTCGGGCATATGCCCTTACTCATAGCATAAGGCCTCTTTCACACTTGCGTTGTCCGGATCCGGCGTGTACTCCACTTGCCGGAATTACACGTCGGATCCGGAAAAACGCAAGTGAACTGAAAGCATTTGAAGACGCATCCGTCTTCAAAATGCGTTCAGTGTTACTATGGCAGCCAGGATGCTATTAAAGTCCTGGTTGCCATAGTAGTAGTGGGGAGCGAGGAGCGGTATACTTACAGTCCGTGCGGCTCCCGGGGCGCTCCAGAATGACGTCAGAGCGCCCCATGCGCATGGATGACGTGCCATGTGATCACGTCATCCATGCGCCTGGGGCGCCCCTGATGTCACTCTGGAGCGACCCGGGGAGCCGCACGGACGGTAAGTATACTGCTCCCCCGCTCCCCACTACATTACCATGGCTGCCAGGACTTTAGCGTCCCGGCAGCCATGGTAACCATTCAGAAAAAGCTAAACGTCGGATCCGGCAATGCGCCGAAACGACGTTTAGCTTAAGGCCGGATCCGGATCAATACCTTTCAATGGGCATTCATTCCGGATCCGGCCTTGCGGCAAGTGTTCCGGATTTTTGGCCGGAGCAAAAAGCGCAGCATGCTGCGGTATTTTCTCCGGCCAAAAAACGTTCCGTTCCGGAACTGAAGACATCCTGATGCATCCTGAACGGATTTCACTCCATTCAGAATGCATGGGGATAATCCTGATCAGGATTCTTCCGGCATAGAGCCCCGACGACGGAACTCTATGCCGGAAGACAAGAACGCAAGTGTGAAAGAGCCCTAACAAGTATAAAATAATAAAAGTATATATACCATGTTTCCCTATAATTTTACTCCAGTGTTAACAAAGTACACCTACGGAGGCAATTTTTTTTTTAGCATTGCATTTTACTAATTTTTGGGTACATTTTTTTTTGCAATTCCTCTTTATTAAAAATATTGAGCCATTCTGTCACAGAGGGTTAATTGTTTGTCTAACTGTGTGAATGCACTTTTTACTTTCACTTTGTGCGGTCATCTAATAACCCTTTACTAAGAGGTCGTAAACACTTATTTAAGCCACATTCTTATCAGTAAGATAAGAACTGAGATATAATGAGCATTTATAAGGTCAGAGAACAAAGATAAGGAGCCCGTCAGATTAAATAGCTGGCTGACGGAGCAGAGAGAAAATTTAGATCCCTCTATTAGAGCATCTCAACCCTGTACAGAAAATGGGGCTCCATATTTGCAATAAAGACCTATTTAAAAAAAGAATTTTTTAGCTCAAAATGAGTATAATGCAATAATAAAAAAATTGCCCCCAAAAGGTGTATATAGCCTTTAAGAACAGACCGGAGGAAGGATTATAGGCAGCATCAGGAGCAGGATTACTGACAGTGATGGCCAGTTTGCAGTGTTCGCCGAGGAACACATGCGATCTGCCATCTTTATTCCCAAGTCCGGCGATGCAGAGGTAAGTCCTTACCTGTGCCTGCGCTGTGAGCCGCTCTGAAACACATGCGGTCACCGGGAGCAGGCAGTTCCGAGAACAGCCCGATGAAGGCCCCTGGAGGCGGTTCTCAGAACTGCCTGCTCCCGGTGACCGCATGTGTTTCAGAGCAGCTCTCGGTGCAGGCACAGGTAAGGACCTCTGCATCGCCGGACTTGTGAGTCAAGATGGCAGATCGCATGTGTTCGCCGGCGAACACTGCGAACTGACCATCACTGATTACTGAGACTAACTTGCATTTAATATAATCGTTAAAAAAAATAAAAAAATACCCATAAAGTTAATTAAGTATTCTACGTCAAAATTAGGATCCATTCACACGTCCGTAGTATATTGCAGATCGGCAATACACCCGGCCGGCACCCCCATAGAACTGCCTATTCTTGTCTGCAATTGTGGACAAGAATAGGACATGTTCAATTTTTTTCCGGAGCTGCGGACCAGAAGATCAGGGCCGAGATCCGGAAATGCGGATGCGGAGAGCACATAGTGTGATCTCCGCATCCATTCCTGCCCCATTAAGAATGAATAGGTCCGCACCCGTTCCAGATATTGCGGAACGGATGCGGACCCATTCCACAGACGTGTGAATGGACCCCAAGTCTGAGAAGCTTTACTAGCCAGCCATAATGGTCGTCATCCAGCTTTACTAGAAACAGAACCGAGAAGCAGCTTAAAAATAGTCCTCAATGGACTTTGACTGATTTAGAGATCTTCTCAGATTAATGCTACTTCTACTAGTGGATAAAACACATTGAATTGAAAAGATCATCGCCAACAGGCGTTCATGGTAACACTCTTTAGCGATGATCGGGCGGTGTAAATGCACCGCCGATTACCCGATGAACGAGTGAAACACTCATTCATCAGGTAATTGGATCGTTATTGCAGCACAAAAATGCTCATTTCCTGGTGGCAGATTGTGCTGTGTAAGGCTACTTTCACACACGCGTTTTGGCTTTCCGTTTGTGAGATCCGTTTAAGGCTCTCACAAGCGGTTCAAAACGGATCAGTTTGCATTCTAATGCATTATGAATGGAAAAGGATCCGCTCAGAATGCATCAGTTTGCATCAGTTCAGTCTCCATTCCGCTTTGGAGACGGACACCAAAACGCTGCTTGCAGTGTTTTGGTGTCTGTCTGATGAAACTGAGCCAAACGGATCCATCCTGGCACACAATGTAAGTCAATGGGGACGGATACGTTTTCACTGACACAATCGAAAACGGATACGTCCTCCATTGACTTTCAATGGTGTTCAAGACAGATCCGTCTTGGCTATGTTAAAGATAATACAAACGGATCCGTTCTGAACGGATGCAGATGGTTGTATTATCTGAACAGATCTGTCCATGACGGATCCACACAAAACGCTAATGTGAAAGTAGCCTAAACCTGATCTCTTGCCGGGTAACAAGAGGTCTGTATGGGGAAGAGTGATGGCATTAGCACCGGTCCCCATCGCTAGCGACCAGCAGATTGTCAGGAAGGAACGCTTCCTTCCTGACAATCTGCTTGCACATTGCCCAGTGTAAAGGGACCTTTAATGTTTTTTTCAGGCTAGGTTCACATCTGCCTTCAGAAATTCAACAAGCTTTTCCGGCAGAGCAGCAGCCTGCTGGCATTGACTGTATCCGGCATAACCAGATAATGCACCAGATCCCCATCGCTTCCAAATCACTACAGCCAAGGGAGAATTGCTGGAATCATTCAATCGCTGGAGATAAAATTGCTGCAGACAAGGGAGCAGCTAGCTATTCTTTTTAACTGCTACAGGCAGGGCCGTCTATAATATAGATTGGACCCTTTTTTCAGCCATTTCTCGTCTCTTAGTTTACTACTTTTCCATCATCCTCCCATCTTCTGGACAAATCATCCTACCACCCCCAATACTGTGCCGCTGTGCTCCCCAATACTATACTGCAGAAACAGATAAACCCCCTGATAATAGTAGTACCATGCAGATAGTGCCCTTCAATAATTATTGGCACACAGTGCCCTAAAATAATTGCGCCCAGCAAATAGTGCCCCTGACACTAATAGTGTAAACATAACATCCCCAAAAATAATTGTGGTAAGCGGATACTGTGCCAAGGTTCCCCCACAGCTCCCAAAAGTCCCACCAATAGGAATAATTCTCTGCTAGAGCACACATGGTAGTAATAGTGCTCCTACAGTGCCCCCAACCTGTCCCCACTGTGCCCCAGAAGTAATAATGCTCCCATAGTGCCCATACTAGTAATCATGTTCCCTATAGACTCCCAGTAGTAATAAAGCCCATCAAAATGCTCCCCAGTAGTAATAATTCTCCTTATAATGTGCCAGTGCAAAAAATACCCCCTTTTAATGCCCCCAGTTGAGCTAATGTCCCCATAGCGCCCCCATAATATGCCAGTATAAAATACCACTATATAGTGCCCCCAGTAAATGCCCCCATAGTGCTCCTCTCCCCCTTCTTCCTAGTGCCCCCATAATGTACCAGTATAAAATGCCCCATATATAGTGCCCCAATAGATGCCCTCAGTGTCCCCCATAATTTGCAAGTATAAAATACCCCTTCTTAGTGCCCCCCATAGATGAGCACATAGTACTCCTCTCTCCCCTTCCCCATAGTACCCACCATAATGTGCCCCAGTATAAAATGCCCCTATACAGAGCCCCCCATATAAAATACCCCTTCTTTGTGGCCTCAGTAGAAGCCCCCATAATGTTTCTCTCCCCCCTTCTCCCATAAAAATACCCCTTCTTTGTGGCCTTAGTAGATGCCCCCATAGTTCCTCCAATAATGTGCCAGTAAGAAGTGCCCCCATACTGCCACCCAATAATGTGCCAGTAAAAAGTGCCACTAATAATGTGACAGTAAGTGCCCCCATAGATGCCCCCACAGTGCCCCCCAATAATGTGCCAGTAAGATTTCCCCCCCATAGATGCCCCCCAATAATGTGCTAAGTGCCCCCATAGATGCCCCCCAATCATGTGCCAGTAACAAGCACTCCCATAGATGCCCCCCCAATCATGTGCCAGTAACAAGAATCCCCATAGATGCCCCCAATCATGGGCCAGTAACAAGTACCCCATAGATGCCCCCCAATCATGTGCCAGTAACAAGTACCCCCATAGATGCCCCCCAATCATGTGCCAGTAACAAGTACCCCCATAGATGCCCCCCCAATCATGTGCCAGTAACAAGTGCCCCCATAGATGCCCCCCAATCATGTGCCAGTAAGTAGTACCAAATAATAAAATAAACACTTATACTTACCTCCATCAGGCTGGCAGCAATACGATGCAGGCCTTTTCCGGCCAGTGTCCCGCGCTGTACGGCTCAGGTGGCGCAATGACATCATCGCGCCGCTTGCACCGGCCTCTGATAGGCTGCAGGCCTAGTGCGTGCAGCCTATCAGAGGAAAGGGGAAGGGAGACGCCTCTCCCTCCCCCGCCGCAGCACATCTATCTGTTTCGCTGTACTGAGGACGGCGATACAGATGACTATGGAGATGAGCGCTTCAGGAAGCGCTCATCTCCCTGTGCCCTGCCGCCGCCCCCCACTTGTCACCAGGGCTACGCCGCCTGGGGGCATCGGCCTCACTTTGCCTAATTGGCGGTGCGACCCTGCTACCGCCCCCTGGAATTTTGCTCCCGGGGCAACAGCCCCCCCCCCCCCCCGGCCCCCACGCTACGCCATTGGCCAGTGAGGCTCAAGAGGCAGCTGCCTTGGGCCCCCTAAAAGCAACTGGGCCTGGCAGCACCTGCCAGGCCGCAGGGGGCAGTCAGTCATGTACACAGTTCTTTTAGTATATTCTAACCTGAAGCGTCCCCATCACCATGGGAACGCCTCTGTGTTAGAATATACTGTCGGATCTGAGTTTCGCAATCTAACTCAAATCCGATGGTATATTCTAACATAGAGGCGTTCCCATGGTGATGGGGACGCTTCAAGTTGAAATATACCATCGGATTGGAGAAAACTCCGATCCGATGGTTTAAAAGGGACTCCTGACTTTACATTGAAAGTCAATGGGGGACGGATCAGTTTGCAATTGCACCATATTGTGTCAACGTCAAACGGATCCGTCCCCATTGACTTGCATTGCAATTCAGGACGGATCCGTTTGGCTCCGCACGGCCAGGCGGACACCAAAATGACATTTTTTTCATGTCCGTGGATCACGGACCTACGGGCCCCGTTTTTGCGGACCTTAAAAAAAAACGGTCGTGTGCATGAGGCCTTAGGCTGGATTCAATTTCTTTGTGGCATTTTCTTTTTTTTTTTACATTAGTCATGGGATAACCCCTTTAAGCTATATTTTGAGGTAGGTATTGGGTTATAGGGGTTGTCTAATCACAGACAGCCCTTTTAATACGAGGGCCACCAAGATGATCAGCTGATCACTGCAGATTCAGCTTCTTTAACCCCTGGAACACAACTGAAGTTGCCATTTGCTGCTAATATTTTATCTTTTCATGTAATAAACATATACCTTGTTGGTGGTTCTCCCATTTGTCTCAAAGAAAATGGACCAAATTGGGGTGACCCCCTCTATAATGTTCATATATTCCCCAACACAGCATAGGGGTAGGAGTTTAATAACTGTACCCTATATACTGGACACGTCATTCAACGGGTTCCCTGCTGTGAGTAGAACAAATTGCACTCCTTATAAAGCCCAATGTCGTCAGTATCATGGAATGCAGCAGCCCCAAGTTCTTCTGTGCAGCTCGCTGTCCTGTAATCACTTGTACCTGTCCCAGACTCATCAGTGCTCCAAGCATGCGGTGATTGTGGAGGGCTGAGGCCTGGATACCGGGACACACTGCACGACCGTGCGCCAATCCACATAAATTGTATTCCTGTGCTTGACTTCTGATTATTTAAAATGTCACCTTTATACTGTGTTAATGATGCGCCTGGCTCCCATAGGGAACCAAGCTGTATATAAATGGACTTATTATTATAACCATCACTGTCAGTGCTCGGGGGATCGGCTTCAAAATACGTGAAATTATTAAATCTATAACAAACTGGAACACTGTCCATTCCCTCCACAGGACGTGCCTTCCATTTATAAAATCGGTACTACTCTCATACTGGGAAGAGCTATAAAACAGCAATGAAAATACAATACCCCGCACATTAAACTGTGTCCAAACACATATATATCTATATGCACATGGCGTTCTCACCTCCATAAAGGAGATTCCCAAGCTCCAAACATCAGAGTGAATTCCATATTGTTCTCCAGCAATCCGCTCCGGCTAGAGGGAGGAGGAAAAAAAAACAAAATAATGAACTTAATCTGTAGAGTAAAAGAACAATCCAGATAGGCAATGTTATAATGGACATCAATAATACAGCCACATATCACATAACTGTAAGGCTACACTCACACGACCGTATCCGTTTTGCGGTATCAAACCGCGGATCCAGAAAATACAGATACCTTCCATGTGCAAGGCCGCATTTTCCTCAGTCCCTGTCAAAGCAATGGCTATTCTTTTCCGCAAAACGGACAAGAATAGTTGTCCAGTATTTTCATACTGATGGCCTATTATCAGTATAGGCCGGGGGTAGGCAACCTCTGGCCCTCCAGGTGTTGTGAAACTACAACTCCCAGCATGCATAAATGCTCTGCTCTTCTCAGAACTCTCATAGAAATGAATGAAGCATGCAGAGAATTGTAGTTTCACAACAGCTGGAGTGCCGAAGATTGCTGACCCCTGGTATAGGCTATCAACATCATATAGGTAGGGGACGACGCCCCCAGCAGCCCCGCCTTATCAACATCATATAGGTAGGGGACGACGCCCCCAGCAGCCCCGCCTTATCAACATCATATAGGTAGGGGACGACGCCCCCAGCAGCCCCGCCTTATCAACATCATATAGGTAGGGGACGACGCCCCCAGCAGCCCCGCCTTATCAACATCATATAGGTAGGGGACGACGCCCCCAGCAGCCCCGCCCTATCAACATCATATAGGTAGGGGACGACGCCCCCAGCAGCCCCGCCTTATCAACATCATATAGGTAGGGGACGACGCCCCCAGCAGCCCCGCCGATCAGTTCTCTCCGAGTTGCTCGGTCCACAGTGTAGTGGGGGGAGCTGGTTCTTCAGCGCTGCTCCGGCACCAGGCTAGTTCCAAACAAGTGATCAGCGGGATGCAGGGTGTCAGAACCCCGCCGATAGGATAATGATGAGCATTTCTGGATAGGTGACAACACCAAGTGCTGACATATTGGTAGTCCACTTGGTAACTTTGTTATTGCCTTAAAGGAAATATGTCACTATCTGATTTTATCTGCCAGTTTAAACCAAATAATATCACATCTCCTTTTTATCTAATCTGTTTTTATTTTCTGACACAATGGACAGGAGGGGATCTCATTGACTTCTATGGGAGAGTTTTCTAGGCATGTTCTGTGACCTGTGCAGAGGTCATTGTACAAGGGAAGACTAGATAAGCTCTGACAATCACCTATTGTGAATGGTGGATCCAGTCTTATCTGTACACAGAGGTGATATCATTACAGGCAGGATTAGAATGCGGTAACTGCAGTAAAGTGATCAGTACAGACCAAGAAGTGGGGCCAATTATTCGGGTACTTTCACACTAGCGTTTTTCTGATCAGTTTTATCCCCATGCATTCTGAATGGAGAGAAATCCATTCAGGATGTCTTCAGTTCAGTCACTGAACGGCGTTTCGGACTTAGGAAATACCTCAGCATGCTGCGGTATTATCTCCGTCCAAAATTCCGGATCAGTTGCCAGAATGCTGGATCTGGCATTAATTTACATTGAAATGCATTAGTGCCGGATCCGGCATTAAAAATACCACAATGCCGGATCCGTCCTTCCGGTCTGCACAGGCGCAAAATGTGGTAAAAATGTGAAGAAAATATATAACGGATCCTTTTCTCCGGATGACATCCAGAGAGATGAATTCGTTCTTGCAATGCATTTGTAAGACGGATCTGCATCCGTAATCCGTCTACAAATGCTGTCTGTTTGCATGCAGATTGCTGTGTTGCGGGAGGCTTGTCAAAGCGCAACACAGCGCGAAACAGCTGTAGCCTATCCATTCACCTGTGTTCTGTCTGCCTCCACTATGTGTACCAAGAAATAAACTGCAAACAGCAGCTTTGTGACCAGTGTCGAGTGCCGCGGTGCTTTCTTTCTTGTGGACATATATGAATGTTTTATTTATATAAATGTGGAATAAACACTGTGGATTGTACTGTGAGCTAGCCATATGTCTGGGTATATTTATTAGAAATCGTGACCAGTGGAAAAACTGCAGGATCTTTGGTTTTAGTTTAAATATAAAAAGCGATGTGGAAAATGAAAAATAACCATCAAAAATTATTTAAAAATGTTAAACATAAAAAAGTGATTTAAACAGCTCAGGCAAACAGCTCAGGCAAGATGGCCGCCCCCATAATCATCTTCAGGAAATAGAATAAAAAAAATCTATAATCAGAAAATAAAAACAGATTAGAAAAAAAGGATACGTGCTGCTATCTGATTTTAACTTGCAGATAACATTTTTGGCGACACATTTCCTGTAATGTAGGGTATGCCACAACGTCTTCTGCCGCCCATGTAATAATACTGTATATACACAATTAAAACCGTTCTCTTTCTTACGCCTATGAATGGTGGTCAAGGTCTGGGTTCATTGTGAGTCCCTTTCTTTGTGTCAAGGTCAGAAGAGTGTAAGAGTGCAGAGAGGAGCACTCTCCCAAGACACCGATTCGTGCTGCGCGCTTAATGCACCTGGCTGCCTGACACCTTCTCTCGCAGCCTCATAACCCCGGGGCCTCCATACAAGGAGACAAACTCCGAAATTAGTGCCAGCCGAGTGTGTTTATCCAGGTCAGTGCTTGTGAGAGCGAGGAACAGTAAATAAGAGTCACAACCTGAATCTCCCAGCCTTCCCTTTTGCTGGCTCTGGCCTGGGATTTGTGGAGGGTTCTTACTCACAACCTTGGTTTGGTACCTGGAAAAATCTAAGCTTTTTACTCCATCAGTAATAAAGGGACACTAAGCAGAGAAATGGCGAAATCAAAAAGGCGAACGTGCCTATTTATAAGAATTAAGCTCTGGAAACGAATGGTCTTGCAGAAATCTGATGTAGGTTCATCTGCATTCAGTCATCCCCAACCGCCATCTTTAGCTGGGGACTGACTAAGGGTTTGAGCTTAGCTGGACGTTCAGAGTCTGCATTCCTGGTAGCACTGGAGGGGGGAGAAGGAGCCTTCAGGTACACATATATTAAAGAGGTTCGCTGGGATTATCATATTAATAACTTCTCCTAAGGATAGGTATTCAATAGAAGATTGTCTGGGGTCCGACTCCCAGGACCCCCACCAATCAGCTGTTTGAGGTGAGCGCCGCAGCCTCCTCACTGCTTACCAAGCACAGCGCCTTCCATTTGATAGCGGTTGTGCTTGGTACTGCAGCTCAGCCCATTCACCAAGGCTATCAATGAATGTGGCATCGCATGGCCTAGGAAGAGACCTAAGCACTCACAGGGCGCAGAGGCCTCCTCAGAGAGTTGATCGGCAAGGGTCCTGGTAGTCAGCTCCCCGTTCATCTCATATTGATGACCTATCCTGAGAGTAGGTCATCAGTATGACAATCCCGGAGAACCCCTTTAAAGGTGTATCTTATTTTATATCCTTTGGATCAAGGGACAGGAGAACATCAAGGCAAGGAGTGATGGCATGTTTCATTATGAGACATGAAAAATATCCAAAACTGAAGGGGTTTTCCACCATCAACAACATTTATCATTTATCCACAGGATAGGTGATAAATCTATGATCGCTGAGGGTCTGACCACTGGGGACCTCAGGCAAAAAAGAACAGGGGTGCCCCTTTGTGAATGCTGTGGCTCTGCACATGAGCGACCACCGCTCCATTCAAATCTATGGGATTGTCAAATACAGGCTCGGCAATCTCTGCCAGTGCTATAGAAGTAAACAGACTGGTGGTCATGCACCACTGCACTATTTAACTCCGAGAACTCCATTAGCGTTATCACTGGGGGGTCCAAATGGTCAGATCTACAGCGATCATTTATTACCTGTGGATGGGCGACAAATATTGTCAATGGGAAACCCCTAATATAGTTAATGTGCCTCCTTTTTAAAGGGAGGTGTTATCAGAGATTGATAGCATTCTCTGTATGAGGGTGCATTCACATGTGTACCCCCTCCATCGAGGTGCAGAGTCACTGACTTCAATGGGCCCCCGATCCATATGTTGCAGTCAAAGATAGTATGATAGGACATGTCCTATCTTTTGTAGCGCAGCCGCACGGACCGAGAAGGACATGGTAGGTCTTGTCATACATGACGACCATGTCCTATCTTTGCCCGCAACATATGGATCGCATACAAATTGAAGTCAGTGGGTCCGCACTGCGACGGGGGGTGGGGGTCTGAGGGCACACGTCTTAAATTAGAAAAAGCAGAGACAAAATGTGTAAATGACAAGTTTTACTGAATTTTTCCCCAGGTCCTCTATAAATGTAGGCTACTGACTAAACATCTAGAGAACATGGATGGATATGTCCTGTCCGTTAATCCCCTTTCCAATCAGTAGATGGATGTCCCCTTCATTTGCCAATCAGTACAATACCCACCTGGGATCTCCTTTCATGTCATCAAAAGGACCCTCAATTTAATTACTGTCCCACTAAGTACGTGGCTTAGATCTGGCACATTTAACCTCTTATGGGACACAGGTGCGCTATGTGCTGGGCAGATTAACCACCCTATACAAGCGACACGGTCGATCTAGGAAATCCAGGACAATCCCACATTTCTAGCTGACTTTACAATCCGAGTCTATGATACAATTTCACAGAGATATTGAACCAGCGGTGCCAAGGGCACACGTGCGGGCTGCAAGGAAAGAAGAAGTGACCCCCAATAAAAGTACGTCCAACTTACCGCCATATAAGCGTTTGTGCCCACATAGGTCTTGGCGATAGAATTCACCAACTAGAACAGAAAGGGAATGATGGTGTTAAACCGACAACGGCATAAAACGGACAATTATTTCTCATTTAATCCACCCATCAAACAAAAGGAGAAGGAAATAGAGTGATGACATAAAAGACAAAATAAAAAATATATAGAGTGCTTTTATCTGCAGGCATTAAACAGAACGTGATTACACTTATTGCTTCCACTCCCACATGTAAACCAAGCGATTGGCAGTGGTGCTGAAGCTCCCATTTAGACAAAGCCCTGGCCTGCGGTACGTATCAGCATTCTGGGAGCCATAATGGACAAAGCATCATTTACAAGAACATACACAAGTGCTTACGACGCCAAGATGAGATCTACAACCGTTATTTACAAATGTGGCATTTACTTTACCTGCTACCATTTCTGTACAGAAATTTGGGTAAAGGAGAAGTCGGAGGAATGGAATATTATAATGTCTAATCATAGCCTGAAGCGATCATAAGGGAAACGGAGATGTGTGAGTAGAATGACGCACCAGACAATACCATATGCAAAATGACTTGAAAAGCACTGTCTGCTTTAATAAGGTATAAAGAGGTAAAAGAAAGGGTGGTCTAAATAGTCAGCACATAGAGGGGTGATCTCACTCTGGAGGACCATACCCACCTGTAGCCTGGGTCGCCCATCACTGAGTGGCAGATACCCTGATATCAGCAGTCACTTCTCTGCTACTGTAAAGTGGGGTCCGAAAACTTACTGTAAAATGTGGCAGCGCGTATCGGAGAAGAGTCAGACTTGTTCATAAGCTTCTGATTGACAGGTTTCTTCTATGGAAAGGCTGCTCACTAAAGGGGTTTTCCAAGTTTTAACTGATGACCTATGATCCTCTGGATAGGTAGTCAGTAGCTGATCGTGGGGGTCTGAGACCTGGGACTCCCGCCGATCAGCGGTTTGAGAAGGCACCAGCGCTCGCAGTAGTGCCACGGCCTTCTCTCAGCTCATCAAGCACAGTGCTGTACACTGTATAGTGGCCGTCCTCGGTATTGCAGCTCAGCCCCATTCACTTGTGCCTAGGCCATGTGACTGATAGACGTGACTTTCCTAGGGAAAGCTGTGAGAAGGCCACGCCGCTACTGCAAGTACCAATTCTTTCTCAAACTGCTGATCAGCCCCAGGTGTTGGACCCCCATTGATCAGATACTGATGACCTATCCAGAGGATAGGTCATCGTTTAAAATATCTTGGCAAACCCCTTTAAGAGCAGCATAAAGTGGATGACAGGTTCCCTTTAACTTTTCAAAATGCACTGTGTGATGCCGATTTTTGGTGCTGGCAAACTGGGCAATTGCCCCCCCCCCCAACCCACAAGGAGCAAACTAAAACCAACCAGTGTTATTTAGCGAGGTATGGTAGTATTATTGAGAATTGAAACGCAATGTTATGTGGTAACTACGTGACAGTATTTTATGGGCGCTGTATGGCTGTATTCCTTATCCTGAAATTATTAGAAAATATTACTAAAATGTTAAGCAGTGGGCTACTATCCTTCTGTCCCAAGGCTTCATTTTCTCATGTGCAGGTCTAGAAGTGCAAGGGCACAACAGTGCCACTAAAGGGTGTATTACACCAGCCGATTTTTCGGCAGATGATCGCTAACAAGTGTTCGTGGTAACGCTCGTTAGCGGTCATCTGCAGTCTAATACTGCAGTCGATTGCAATCCAAATCTTTAAAATAAATCGTTGCAGGCGGCAGATCGTGGTGACTAATCACGATCTGCTGCCGGCAAAAAATGATTTAGTATAGGGAAAAGCGATGGTATAACGATCGCCCCTCCCTATACTGAGGAGGAGATCGCTGCATGTAACAGCAGCGCTCTCCTCCGCTAGCGAGCAGGCGACTGCTGGAAAGGAACGCTTCTTTCCCGACAACTGCCTGTTAAATCGGGCTGTCTAATAAATCCTTGACACTCTACATAAAAGTGAACGATACCCATTTTTTGCAGAAGTGTTGCTGTAACTTTTTCATCTTTCAGTTTTCCATGAAATATTCACAGACTACCTGCTATCATTGCGTTTCAATTCACCTGCATTTTTATGCTTTTTTTTTTTTTTTCTAACAAGTCAGATGAGGAAAATGGGGAAAACAATCCTTAACTGCATTGTGAACGGTACATTTTATTCATTACTGGGTGAAAACATGTAAAAAACACATGGACCTACTCTAAGCTTAGACTACAACCACTTTCATACATGTGCGGAAAGTCATCGTCCATCACCGACTTGCAAAGTGGTTCCCCTAGAACAGTTTAGACTAACCATGATTTGATAGTGGCCGGTGCTCTTGGTCACTATCCCCTATGGACACTATTGATCTCCGACCACTCTTTGTGCTGTCACAGCTGATGACTATATTTTTCCCCCAATATTAAAAGGGATGGAATAGATGATGGGGTAGTTTGAAATTATGGTCTACATTCTTTGAGGAATCCGGGGGTCTGATCTCATGAATTTCTACAGGTGTTATCTGTCATAGGACCCGTGAGGCTACATATTTAGGCAGATTTGCCTTTTAAGGCTACATGCACACGACCGTATGCGTTTTACGGTCCGCAAATTGCGGATCCGCAAAAAAAAAAAAAAAAAGATGACATCCGTATACCATCTGTTTTTTTTTTTTTTGCGGATCCATTGTAATAATCCCTAAAACTTGCAAGAATAGGACATGTTATATTTTTATTTTTTTGCGGGGCTACGGAACGGACATACTGATGCGGGCTACGGAACGGACATACTGATGCGGATAGCACACTGTGAAATTAATGGGTCCGCAATAAAAAAAAAACGGAACACACACGGAAACAAACAACGTTCGTGTGCATGTAGCCTAACTCTGTAATTCCTAAATGTCAGCCAGTAGCGATGCACAAAGAGGAGTCAGAATGCTCCAAAGCGACTACAAATACACAATGTGCAGAAGACAAGACAGAGACTGCTAGAAGCACACAATACCGCAGCCTGTATGAGTGAGGCTGGCAGTGCAGCAGGTGGGGCCAAACAGAATAGCTACCGGCCCCCTGAGTCCTCTGGTCTCTAGCCGAGTAAGGGGGGAGTGAAGGGGCCTATTCAAAGTGACATGACAGCAAGGTCAGGGGTCAACCTGATGGGTGCTCTCTGGGGAGGTTTAGAGATGGAAATTAATTACAATTTGGGAGGAGGGTCTTGCCCAGACCTCACCGTCTTTGTTTGCTCAACATTCATTTTTATTAATTATTATTATTTTTGATAACAGTCTCCCCTGGAAGCCTCCCCCCCCACCTCATTCTTTTGTGTGGACAGAACCGATCTTCTCCTAACTCCCCAGAACGCATATTAATGAGGCCGCAATCCCATTAGTAATTACCACATCATCTGTTACCCACTTTAACCCCTCACCCGCCGGAGAGACCCGCCATGTCCAGTGGCATATGAAACCAGGTGGGCACTAAGTGACGAGATGAAGCCGGGCGGATGTCTCAGGTCACTTACCTGTATACTAACTCCAAAGTCACATAGCTTCACTTGGCCACGTGTGTTTACCAGCATATTGGATGGTTTCACATCTAAAATGCAGAATGGATGTTTTATGAGTGACTACATTAAATAAAATAGACTTCTGTTCTTAAGAGTAACCCTATCTAAACTAATAATGACACGTACACCTATGTAGACAATATAAAGCTGGCCGTACACATTACTTTCAGATCAGCGCAGCAATTTCAGGGCTAGTCTAGACCATCAAAGTCGGATAGGAGCAGGTCCTACAGGTGGGACGAGCACCTATCTCCGGAATAAGTGAATGCGTGGCCACCCTCCCCTGTGGGACTTCCAGAAATAGCCAAACAGTGAAAAAAGAGCAAGCCATGTGTGCGCCCCCGGTGTGGGACCAGCACCTCTCTGACATTGGTGGCATATCCTAACAATATGCTATAAATGTCTGACATGGGAATACCCCTTTAAAGCAGTTTTATTTGAGCTCTATACGGTATTACATGGGCTGTATGTATGTGGCAGTACCATTGTGTGACAATGTATCGAAAATGTGAACCTTCGTAAAGGGAGTCTGTCACCAACCTGACCGGTTTTAAACTGACCACATAGTTCAGTAGGACACAGACATGACACAGATGTTACCTTTAGGTAGATTTAGATGAACCAATAATTGTCCAGATTATCGGGAACGACTCGTTCCAGATAATCTGGCCATCTAAATGTGCCGCCAATCACCCAAAGAATGAGCAAAACGCTCATTTATCGGGTGATCCTGTTGTTCATGCAGGCACCACCAATCATAGTTTCTGGGCAGCGGATCGTGTGGTCTAAACGGCGATCTGCTGCTCAGAAACCATGAATCTGTATGAGGAAGAGTGATCGCCATAGCCAGTGAAGGAGATCGCTGCATGTGAATGTGCAGTCTCCTTCACTGAACAAGCAGCCGACTGACTGTCAGGAAGGAACAATTCATTCCCGACAATCGGTGCCTCCATCAGCCCGTCTAAACCTGCCTTTTTTTTAGTTTTTCAGATCCTCCAAATCGCCAGAAAAGTAATTTTTATCATATGCTAATGAGCCATGGCCTGATTTGCGCCTAACTCTGCCCCTTAGTGTTCTCTGGCCAGCCCTGTGTCTGTGTGGCATCATATTTCCCTGTAGCCCCTTCGCACATCACCACCAGGCCTGGGCTTGCGTGGTGCTCTGCCCACAGTGGGCAGAGGGACTGAGATATGCAGTGCGTATGCTCATCCGTGGCTACCTGTATGTAAAAGAGTGAGCAAGCATTATCACCTATCCTTTTAGTCTTGCCACCAGAACCCTTGGCTTGTAGGCCGGTGGTCAGGGGACCCCCATTCTCCAGATAAGTGGTTCCAGATAGTCAAAGATATGACACGTGTGTCAAGTTTTAAACATGACTCTGCCACCTACTTGCTAACGTCGCAGCCTTGTTGGGACATGATGGCCATCCACTACTCCATCCACGGTTGCACGGCACTCATGAGTACTGGTTAGGTGTGGCCGAATAATAGGTTTATGCACAACTGCAAGCCTCTGGAAGATCCTACACCTTGAGGTTCACGGTACTTCAGATGTACCAGCAGCTTCAAATACCTGTTTGCAGCTTTGTAATGGCATTTTAGCAGCTGCTCTCTTAAACGGATAAATTTGTCTGGCAGAAACCTTCCTCATTATCCCTTTATCTGCATAAACACGTCTGTGCTCTGAATCAGCCACAAATCTCTTCACAGTACGATGATCACGCTTAAGTTTTCATGAAATATCTAATGTTTTCATACCATGTCCAAGGCATTGCACTATTTGTCGCTTTTAGTCAGCAGAGAGACCCTTTTTCTTTCCCATATTGCTTGAAGCCTGTGGCCTGTTTAAAGGAGTTCTCCGGGAAATAAGAAAATGAAAATACTTAAAGGGGTTGTCCGGGTTCAGAGCTGAACCCGGACATACCCATATTTTCACTCAGGCAGCCCCCCCCTGATGTGAGCATCTCATGCTCTGATGCGCTCCCTTGCCCTGTGCGATCGCGCAGGGCAAGGGCTCTTTTGTTTACAATAACACACTGCCGGGCGGAGGCTTCCATCTGGCAGTGTGTTCGGTGACGTCACCGGCTCAGATGGGCGTGCTTTAGCGCTGCCCTAGCCGTTTTACTGGCTAAGGCAGCGCTAAAAACCGCCCATCAGTCCCGGTGAAGTTCCTGGCAGCCCCATGGAGAGCCCAGTTAGTCACCGGAGTTCCTGAAAATGCCTTTGCCCTGCACGATTTAGCGCAGGGCAAAGGAGAGCATCGGAGCATGAACTGCTCCGATGCTCAAGTCAAGGGGGCTGCCTGGGTGAAGATGGAGGTATGTCCGGGTTCAGCTCTGAACCGAGAAAACCCCTTTAAATATTACTTCATTATAAATATATTCCCAAATACCTTTCATTAGTTATAATGGCTCGTTTTGTCAGGGAAGCAGTCATTAGGAAAAATAAAATGGCCGCCATCCTACTAGTCCACACAAAACCTGTCCTAATCACACAGGAGGACAAGTTAAAGAGCTGCACCATCTTCCTCTCTTATTATTCAGGGATTATGATCCTGAATACAGTTTAATATGATCTTCCGATGAATCTCTGTAGGAATGGCGTTCATTAGGAGATATGAAGTACAGAGAGGATAGTGGGGGTGTAGATAATGAGCAGCAGCTCTTGTATGCAATCTCCATTATCACAGCCTCACATTACCAGAATCTGTCTTGTTCGTCCTCTCTGTACTTCAGCTGAATCTCTGTAGGAATGGAGTTCATGAGGAGAAATGAAGATCTTATCATCTGTATTCAGGATCATAATCCTAGACAAGAAGAGCAGAGAGGAGGACGAGGCAGCTCTTTAGCTCAGAGCTGTGAAGTAACTTGTCCTCCTGTGTGATTAGGACAGGTTTGTGTGCACTAATAGGATGGCGGCCATTTTATTTCTCCTAATTTCTCCCTAGACCAAATTAATCATTACAACTAATGAAAGGTATTTGGGAATATATTTATACTAAAGTAATATTTAAAGTATTTTTATTTTCTTAATTCCCGGAGAACCCTTTTAAGGGTCCATTCGCACGTCCGCAAAATGGGTCCGCATCCGTTCCAGAATTTTGCGGAATGGGTGCTGACCCATTCATTTTCAATGGAGCCGCAAAAGATGCGGACAGCACATCGTGTGCTGTCCGCATCCGCACTTCCATTCCGCGGCCCCGCAAAAAATAGAACAAGTCCTATTCTTGTCCGCAGCCACGGACAACAAAAGGCATTTCTATCATAATGCCGGCCATGTGCGGTTCAAAAAATGCGGAACGCACATGGCCGGTGTCCGTGTTTGCAGACCGCAAAACAGTTGTGGACATGTGTATGGACCCTAATAATGTGGAACGTCCTTTTTAAGTAGTTTTCCTTTAATTGGGCTCAACTGGCAATCTAATTATCAAAGGTGTTTGAGATTGGATCACTGAAATCAAAGAGCCCTGAGACTCAATACCATCCATGGGTTTAATTGAAAAACAAAAAATTACATCTTTATGACACTTAAATCCAGTTTGCATAATAATTTGGCACGCGGTGTAAGAAAATTGCTTTTACGGCAGCCACATGGTCCATAGAAACAATGGACTGGAGGGGACCTTATTGACTTCTATGGGAGAGTTTTCTAGCCATGATCAGTGACCTGTGCAGGGTGGGAATATATAATTTTGACATTCACCTATTGTGAATGGAGGATCATGTGTTATCTATACACAAAGGTGATATCATTATAGGCAGGATTAGAATGACAGATAAGCAGATAACTGCAGTAAAGTGATCTGTACAGACCAAGAAGCGGCGCCTATTATTAGGCTTAGTGACCAGAGCGAAAACTGCAGGATTTTATGGTTCTTGTTTAAATATAGATATTGACACGGAAAATTAAAAATAACATCACCCAAAAATTCTTTGAAAATCTATTAAACATAAAAACGTGATTTCTTATGACACATTTCCTTTAATGAGAACGGTTTTCAAACGTGCATGAGACCATTTTAATTATTATAAATGAACAGTAAGATATTTCATTGTTCTTCATTACTAGTTTTGATGCTATTTAAGGAGCAATTATCATCACGAATGTTCATAATTGCTCAGAACTTAAGGATAATTGCTTCCTTAACCTGGAACCTAGAGAATGATTACTTGAATATAACAGCACGTTATTCTATGGCTAAACCCCATGTAGTAGTACAACTGCTATATGGTATGACACATTACAGTAATTAAATCTCGTTACAGAGAAGACACTACTTATAGGTACGTAGCATTGCCATAAAGACTTCATGCAAACGTCTGGTTGGAACACGATTTCAGCGAAGCGGTGATCTATGTCAGTAATGTCACGCGGAGACCTGTTCCCCTCCCTGACCAGAACTTTTGACTATGGTAAACGGACACCGCAGATTGACCTGCAATTCCCACTACATACCCTATACCAGTGATGGTGAACCTTTTACAGACCGAGTGCCCAAACTGCATCGCAAAACCCACTTATTTATCGCAAAGTGCCAACACGGCAATTTAACCTTAATACAAATATAGTATATCTTCCATGTACGTAATCATTTAGCTATAGCCTGCCTACATTCAGTGCGCTGCCTGCGCTGTTCATAGTGCGCCCTGCGTTGATAAATGTAAAAAACGCCTAAGGCATATTGGTACACCATAGACTTTTTTCCAGGGTGTGGGTGCCCACAGAGAGGGCTCTGAGTGCCACCTCTGGCACCGTGCCATAGGTTCGCCACCACTGCCCTATACGTTTGTCTACATATCCATATCATCTCAGGATGCCATTATTGATGTATTTGTATAAAGGTAACACCCGGGAAGCCTTCCCTTTTCCAGGAGTAGCCGTGACCCCCCCCCAGTCAACCACGGCCATAAATAATAGATTCTATACAGTGAAATGAAAGGGGAGAGGATGCTCACCTCTGTGTAAAATCTTTAAGCTCCAGAGGTAGGTCAGTCCTTTCAACACCTGGAGAAAGTGCAGGCTATTAATATTAATATTATAAAGCATTTGATAAAAGTGTAATTACAGAACGGCAGGATAAAGAGAAGACACATCATCCAGTGGTTAGCGCAATAATCTGGCGGCCCGTCATTAATAACACGCTAACATTTCCAGAAATGATCACTGAATCGTTCACGTAAATGTCATTTCTGATTTTGTGAACAATGGGGGGCACTTGTCATTCTCTGTACGACAGAAACCTGGGGTCAAAAAGTTGCAAAAAGTCGTGTAAAACCTTGTGAGTTTTTTTTTTTTTTAGACTTGTTTGCCACTTTTGTAAAATGCTAGGAATCCAATGCTTGACATATACACCAGCTCACTTCTGGAGCACGGACCTTCAGAAATGTGGGAAAATTCCGAATCGCCATTTTCCTGTGCACCTCAGCGGCAGTGTTGGCTTTCATACGACACAGACTTTCATAGAATTACTGGTGGGAAATACCAGCCGGTGGCAAAGGCAGAGGCAACATTTTTGAAACCCTGTATAGCAAATAGTGGGCGCAAAAAAAACGGCATTCCCTAATAAACAGATGTTTTCCTCCGATAGGGTTTATTCACACTTTGCAGTATTCTAGTGTTTATTCTTACGGCAATTTTACAAAAATCGCAGCAAAATCCAAGATATGAGCACAACGTGTGAATAAACCCTTGGCCTCTGTTCACATCACATTTGAACCTTCCCTCATACAGACATAAGTCGGGAGTATTCCCTGGTGTTACCACCAACGTATACCACAGAGTCCACTGCACATTTCTATACAGTAAGAATAAAGAATGGTATGCCGACAAATACCACCATGATGGAGGCCACAAGGACAGGGTAAATGAGGTCCTATGAAAACTAGAATGTGTGAATAACAACCTCATCCTTAAAGGGGATTGTGCAGGATTTTGATATTGAGGGCCTTTACCCAGGGTAGATCATCCATATCTGACCAGTGGGGGTCGGACTACCACTGGTGGGCTGGTGGGCTGGTGGGCACTGACGCCTCCTCTCAGCTCACCAAGCACAGGGCAGTGCTTGGAATCACTTGAATAGTACTGAGCTCTGCCGAGGTCATGTGACCGATGACTGTGACGTTACATGGCCTAGGAAGAGGCCGAAGCACCAGTTAATCAGTGGGGGTGACCCTGTGCATAGGTCATTAATATCAAAATCTCAGACAACCCCTTTCAATAAGTGGATGGTGCACAATCACGCAATCTGTGCATTCAGGTTTATAGAGAGTCTGTCACCATGTTTCTGGACTATTATCTACAGTATAACAACCAAATGCCTAGTACTGTGGATAATGAGTCCAGATGAGTCTGGACTGCTGAGCTTACACTTATGAGCCCTCTCCTATCTATGCACGACTTCAGCAGTCCGGACAATGTAACAGGGGGCAGTAAGAAAATACTGAGCTATACTCATTATCTGCAGTACTAATTACGTAATACTGCAGAGAATAGTCCAGAACAATGGTGACAGACTCTCTAGAAACTTGAATGCACAGATTGCGTGATCCTGCACCATCTACACATTTAACCCCTTCACGCATTGTCACGTACATGTATGTGAGGGAATGCAGCTTCTTACGTGATGTGAGCTGCACCCGCCCGATCTGCAGCACCTGCTGCATCTGCCAGCATTGCTGTATTTGGTGATGCCGGCGGATTAACCCTTTCACATGCCGCAGTCATCGCTGACTGCGGCATGTGCAGGGTTTACAGAGGGAGGGGGGGCTCCCTCTGACTCCATCGGCCGCCCGTGCTGCGCTGACAGGGGGCGATGGTTGCCATGGCAGGCCCGATGCCTTCCACAGGCATCGAAACCTGCCAGCTACGGAAACCCAGGAGATCCACAGGAGAACCCTGAGGGCTGGGTCTCCTAGGAAACTGTCAGCGTCTTACTGCGTAAGACGCTGACAGTTTAATTCAATTGAAACAGGGATCAAACCCTGAAAAGGTGAAGTCCCACAGTGGGACAAATATAAAAAGTGAAGAAGTTATTTTTTTAGAAATAAAATAGTGTTTAAAAATAAATAAATAAAAAACAGACATACTAGGTATTGCTGCGTCCGTAACGACGTGCTCTATAAAAATGTCACATATTCTACCACCTCAGGTGAACACCGTAAAAAAATTAAAATAAAAACTGAGCAAAAATGCAATTTTTTGTCACCTTTCATCACAAAGTGTAATATCAAGCGATCAAAAAGTCATATGCAACCCAAAATAGTACCAATCAAGCCGTCATCTCTTCCTGCTTCAGAAAATGAAGATGCTAAAACATTATTTTTGTTTTCAAAATTGCTTTATGTAAAACTGAAACAACAAAAAAAAAAATACATATATTTGGTATTGTCGCGTCTGTATCAACCTGCTCTATAAAACCAACACATGATCTATCCTGTCAGGAGAACTCCGTAAAAAACAAAGAAATAAAAACATTTTTTGTTTACCTTGCCTCACAAAAGCGTAAAATCGAGCAATCAGAAATCATATGTACCCCAAAATAGTACCATTAAACTGTCACCTCATCCTGTGGTTTACAAAATGAGGCCACTTTTTGGGAGTTTCTACTCTAGAGGTGCATAAGGGGGTCTTCAAATGTGACATGGCAACTTAAAATTATCCTAGTGGAATCTGCCCTCCAAAACCCATATGGCGCTCCTTTCCCTCTGCACCCTGCCGTGTACAGATACAGCAGTTTATGACCACATATGGGGTGTTTCTGTAAACTGCAGAATCAGGGTAATAAATATTGAGTTTTCTTTATACCCTGCTCAGAAGCCCCAAGCAGATGGGCCCGACACACATTTAATCAAAAATGTGCGCAAAGAGCTTCCATTTTTCCATTTATAGTAGGTATAATACCACCTTAATTTAGAATGATTCCTATTTATCAGCTCTATTGTTTGTATGTGTAAAGTTGTGCAGCATTTTATTATCAACTATATTGTACTTCATGTTAGTGGTAAATTTGAGTCAATACGTTTCACCTTCATTTATAAAACAAATTTTGAAAAATTCTAAATTTTTGAAATTTGAATAGTTGTTACTGTACATTCGCCTTATGTCTACTTCATGTTGGCATCATTTTGTAAACGTCCTAAAAAAATAAAATGACGTTTACAAAATAAAGTAAAAGTATTCCAGAGTTATTACCACATAAAGTGAAACATGTCAGATTTGCAAAATGTGGCTTGGTCCTTATGGTGAAAACGGGCTTGGTCTTGAAGGGGTTAAAGGAGTTGTCTGAGATTGTGATATTAATGACCTACCCACAGGGAACATCTTTTGGAAGAAGTGGCACCATAGCAGTATCATGAAGCAAAGCAGCTCCTATGTCATGCTCTCCCTAGAAGTTACACTTCATTTTTCCGCTTTTAAAAAGAAAAGGACATTTGGCTTTAGTACTTGGGGTACTTTCACACTAGCGTTTTTCTTTTCCGGCTCTATACTGGAAAATAACTGATCAGTTTTATCCCCATGCATTCTGAATGGAGAGCAATCCGTTCAGGATGTCTTCAGTTCAGTCGTTTTGACTGATCAGGCAAAAGATAAAACCGTAGCATGCTACGGTTTTATCTCCGGCAAAAAAACCTGAAGATTTGCCTGAATGCCAGATCCGGCATTTTCCCCCATAGGAATGTATTAGTGCCGGATCCAGCATTCAAAATACCGGAATGCCGGATCCGCCCTTCCGGCCTGCGCATGCGCAGACCGGTAAAAATGTGAAAAAAGATACAAGACGGATCCGTCTGTCCGCATGACAAGCGGAGAGACTGATCCGTTCTTGCAATGCATTTGTGAGACAGATCCGCATCCGGATGCGTCTCACAAATGCTTTCAGTCACATCCAGATTGGCGGATCCGGCGGGCAGTTCCGACGACTTAACTGCTTGCCGGATCACACTGCCGCAAGTGTGAAAATAGCCTTAGTAGAGAATACGTAGCTTTACATAAATGAGAACTCACAGCAACAGAAATCCTTCCTAGAACTTGTTCTGGAATCTTTCTGTATACATCTAGGGATCCACCTGTGTAACAAAGAAGGAAAACGTATCTTCAGACACATAGGACATTGTTTTTTGCTACTATTCACAGGTAGCTGAGAGATAATGGTGTCATATGTTCCATGGCTATTTCATACTAATACATCCAAGACTACACTGGGTCCACAGTCCCGTTTCTGCATTTCGGTGAAGCAGGTGAGACCGACTCCCAGGTAGATCTAGAGAGCATGCGCCTCTCATTCAGTCATTATTCAGATTTATTTAGCTACTATCCTGAAGGTGTTCTTCTACCAGAAAATCCTATTGACCAGAACAAAACAGTTACAGCTCCTTTAGGCGAGGTTCACACAAGTGTTAAAAGCTTCCGGCAGGCTGTTCCAGCAGAGAAACAGCCGGCTGGAGTTCATCGTATCTGGCATAGCTACATGAGGCCAGAGCACCTCCAGGCTCCATCGAATACAATGCGACCCAGCGGGAATCCGACCTGTTTCCAGCATTAGTGTTGGGATTCGGCAAGACAAAATATGGTAAACCGCCTATAAGCTACTAATGCCGGAAACAGGCTGAATCTCATTCTAGTCAATGTGCTTCTGCGGGGAAAGGTAGTATCCGGCTATGCTGGATATGATGACTTCTAGCAGGCTGTTCCTCTGCTGAAATAGACTGCTGAGGGATTTTAACAATAGTGTGAAACTAGCCTTACATTGGGGGTGCACAGCCTTCCAGGTCCAAGGGCATGTTGTCAAACTGTAGGACTCCCATGGAGTGGAATAAAACCAAAACAAGTATCCCCATCCGAGACATATGAAGCATATCAAGAGTGGACGTTACAGATGTCTCATAGGTGGAGGTGGAACCCCTACCCAACAGGAGAGTGCTGGGCACTGCGAGGTGGCCTCATGTGACTCCGCTGTAGTTCATATATGCATTTCACAACTCCCAGAAATCAGTGGAGAGAGCTACATGTGGTTGGCCACCGCTCCACCTCGTCCTCTCCTCTCTGTCCTAAATGTCTGACAAATGATATTCCTTTCATCTGGGTAAAACTGATGAATTCGCTTATGCCTAGAGTACGGCATGCCAGAGGTAATTAACGAGAATGCAGGTTATGGTCTACACTAGGTATAACAACCTACCCAGTGTCTAGATTGCTCTTTTAAAGAGTACCTGTCTACCCTACTATGAACCTTGCGGGGTGCGCCACCGACTCCAGGGAGATGAGTCCGATGAGACTTGTGGCTCCCTCCCCCTTCCGCCTCCTGCCTAGGACTGGCAGGTTTCTTTCTTATGCATATCATGAGAAACCTGCCAGCCGTGGGCAGAAGGCGCGGAGGGCAGGGCCACGACTCTCACTGGACTCCTCTCATTTGCAGCGCTGGAGCAGACTGTCAGTACTGTAAAAGCACTGAATACTAGCCTAAAAGTGACAGCCCATATAGTCACTATATTAAGCAGGGTCAGCATAGCAGAGGTGAAAGGTTCCCTTTAAACTGCTTACAAAAATACCCACAGTTTCTCAAATAACAGTGCCAACCACTCACTGCCCCCACAACAGTGCCACTCTGACTGCTGGGCCGCAGACTGTGTGCCCTGCCTTTAAGGGACACAAAAGTGCCATTACTAGAGTGTCGATCCACCTTTCAGCTGAACGAGACATTGGAAGCAGATTAGGCTACTTTCACACTGGCGTTTTGGCTTTCCGTTTCTGAGATCCGTTCAGGGATCTCACAAGCGGTCCAAAACGGATCAGTTTTGCCCTAATGCATTCTGAATGGAAAAGGATCCGCTCAGAATGCATCAGTTTGCCTCCGATCAGTCTCAATTCTGCTCTGGAGGCGGACACCAAAACACTGCCTGCAGCATTTTACTGTCCGCTTGACGAAGCAGAGCCAAACGGATCCGTCCTGGCACACAATGTAAGTCAATGGGGACGGATCAGTTTTCTCTGGCACAATAGAAAACGGATACGTCCCCTATTGACTTTCAATGGTGTTCAAGACGGATCCGTCATGGCTATAGAAGACATAATACCACCGGATCCGTTCATGATGGATGCATGCGGTTGTATTATTGTAACGGAAGCGTTTTTGCAGATCTATAATGGATCCGCAAAAAAGGCCAGTGTGAAGGTAGCCTTAGGCTACTTTCACACTAGCATTTCTATTTTCCGGTATTGAGATCCGTCATAGGGTCTCAATACGGGGGGAAAAAAACGCTTCAGTTTTGTCCCCATTCATTGTCAATGGGGACAAAACGTAACTGAACAGAACGGAATGCACAAGAATGCATTCTGTTCCGTTTGGTTGCGTTCCCATACCGGAGAGCAAACCGCAGCAAGCTGCAGTTTTCTTTCAGTCATGGAATGTGGAGCAAGACGGATCCGTCATGACCCACAATGCAAGTCAATTGGGACGGATCCGTTTTCTCTGACAATAGAAAATGGATCCGTCCCCCATTGACATTTAATAGAGTTAATGACGGATCCGTCGTGGCAATGCTAAAGATAATACAACCGGATCCGTTCATAACAGATGCAGGCGGTTGTATTATCAGTAATGGAAGCGGTTTTTGCTGAACCCTTACCCTGTCTAGCAGCCACAGCATTTTAAATGGGGTCTATGGCAGCATGCCCCTGGCAACCGGTGGGCACAGGAACAGCAGATAGAACAGAGGAGGTAAAGGTTGTAGGCGGCTTTGCTCTGCCACGTTTTGTCATATTATACCTAATACAAATGGAGAAGGTCTGTCATTTTTATTGTATTACTAGTTCTGCTCCTCTGAATGCCCACAGTTCTAGGATGCTCATATATTGTCAAATTATTACTGATCCTTACTCACCATCCATAAATTCCGTACAGATAGAAATTCGATTCTCTGCAAAAAATGTCCCATAAAAGCCGATTATGTATGGAGAGTCGCACTGTAAAGAAAGACAGAGATGTCAGCCGGCTCCACGTTGTTTGTGACAACAATTCCCCAAACATAGACGCCACGCTCACGCACCTTGTACAGAATCTCCAGCTCTGACATAATCTGTCTCTGCAGCTCCACAGTAATGTCTAATGGGATGACCTACGGAGAAAAGACACAAAACACTTGTCACTGATTGATACTGCGCGTTCGGCCTGCCACAGATAGCAGCGGCAGGCTCCGTCTCCAGACCATGTCTGGTGCTCCCACACTGGCACAAGTGCACGGTTCCCCATGTGCTGATGACTGCAGTTGTCAAATATATTAAGTGAGAGCCTTGTGACAGCTTTAGCCCGCTGACACAAAACGTGCAAGCTTTAGACACATTCGGACACGGAGGTGACAGCTATTGTAGTGATATGTACAAGGCTTATTGTGTACTGTAATGTACCCAGGAGCACACGTGTGCGGCGGCTGCGCTGCCATCAGAAGCGATGCGGGTGCAGTGGAGCAAGGTAAGTACAACCTCTGTGAGGGGCCAGGGCATATGGGGGAGCATTATAGATCTTGGATAACCCCTTTACACCACTCTTGTGGTATAAAAGTCGTACATTATAGCGCATGCCATATGTGCACCATAATTTGCAACTTTTTAGTCTTCTCGCCACTTTTCTGAAATGGCATGAAAAAAAGAGTGGGGCGTAGCGGAAGGGACATAGACTTCGGTTTGTGCTGCAAGGCAGGGCAGAGATGTGCCTGATTTGTTAAGGGGCATCTGCCTCTTAATAAATTAGGCGCATCTCAAGCCTGTGCAGGGAGAACAAGACTGGTGTATGGATGCGTCAGTCTTGATAAATGTCCCCCAATGTCTTGTAGGGCTAGCTCATCAGTATGTAATGATACCTTTCACATAGTGATCCGTTGCTTTGTTCTAGAGAAAAAGTACTTTCCATCCATAGGCAAATGAGTAGTTAAGTGCACTGAGGGCGGGCCCAAGCCTTCTGTGCACTCTTGCTCCTCCTGCTTTCTCTGCCAGCCCCTCCATCTTTTTCATGATTGACAGGGTCAGGTTCCTGCCTAGTGTCACTTAAACCTTACTCATGGCCGCCGGCTGGGAACATAATCATCTGATGCTCTCAGCATTAGGCCTCTTGCACACAAATGTTTTTTTGTTTTTTCCGTTTCCGTTCAATGGTTCCGCAAAAACAACGGAATGTACTCATTATGCATTCTGTTTCCGCATTTCCATGCCGTTCAAAGATAGTACATGTCCAATTATTGCCAGCAAATCACGTTCCGTGGCTTCATTCAAGTCAATGGTTCCGCAAAAAAAACTGAATGCGTACGCATGTCTTCCGTATCCATTCCGTTTTTGCGAAACCATCTATTAAAAATGTTATGCCCAGCCCAATTATTTTATGTACTTACTGTTTAAACATTATTGCATGCTTCCGTTTCCGTTCCCCCAAAAAACGGATCACAAACGGCAAAACGGAACGGAAGCGGAACGGAAACACTATTGAAACAAAAAAACATGTACAAAGTCACAATCTTTCTAGCAGTCTTTTATATCTATGATAAATGGCAAATTTTATACACAGATCCAATTGGATCCGGAACTTTTGTTATTTCATGTAGGAGGGGAAAATACCCGTCCCAAAGTCAAAGATGCAATAATGTGATGTTACTGGCGGCCAAAAGGTGTCATTTAAAACACTGGCTTAGACCGGATACACCAGCTATGAAAGAAGTCATTCAACATTTGGTACATTGTTTGACTTTGGAACGTATAGAGGCTGAAAGGGTGTAGGTCCAAAAAGACAACTCCTTTTTTCAGGAAATGGAGACCATTTATAAATGCTTTCTTTACTGATCAGGAGATAGTAGAAACAATCTCCCCGTTTGCATATACGGAATGGTTTGCCAAACTGGGGCTTTCAGACCCATGGTATCAACTGTTTTCGAACCAGACAAATAACAAAAATTAGGAAACAAGTGTCTCAAAATAGGCTCATTTCACTCCTCAAGGAATTTTTAGATGCAAGACACAATTCGTGAGAAGATGTGTTATATTAACCCAATGATGTCAAATAAATAAGGAACCATGACTCTGAGATGATGTAGGGTTGGGTGGGGGGAAGGGAGGGTTCTATATCTTTATTGTTTGTAAAGATTTCATATACTTTTGTCAAAAGATGATATGATTGATGTCTATTATATGGAAAATACTAAATAAAAACATGTTTAAAAAAAAAAAAAAAAAAAAACGGATCAGTTTAAAACGGACCGCAAAACTATACGGTTGTGTGCAAGAGGCCTTAATTAATGTTAGGAGCTTCAAGTACTTATGCTCCTGGCTGGCGGTCGCAGATGCCCTCCTGTATAAAACTGTGTTGCCATCCTTAGGACGGTGATACAGTTGAATGCTGCAGCGGGGGCAACAGTTTTTTGTGCTGCACAGTGGCATTTAGCTCTGCTGGGGCGGTATTTTGCTGGCCCTGCCTACTTGTGTTGCCTGGCCTTCTGTCAAGTTGGACCCGCCTACAACATGCGCCCACTTTTAGTTTTTAGTTTTTTTCCAGGTCCACTTTAAGTTCCCCGTCCGCCCCTGCAGATCGCTAGGTGAAAGGTATCATTATATTCAGCTTAGCTAGCCCTACAAGACATTAAATGCAGTGACAAAAAGGCAAATTTACTATTTAGGTGAGCTAGGTGGAAATTTCTGTGACTGATGTGACATCATCCATACAGTTTGTCACCCTACTTGTCAAGAAACTGATATAAATGGGGAAAAAAAGGGTAAAACTCAAAGACTTGCTTTCCCCAATCCATTTTCATTCTAAAGGGAAAATGCTCCGTAATTATTCCCTTTCTTGATCTATTTATGGCCATGTATGAGTTACCACCTTTAGCTCACTGCATCGTCCGACACTCCTAATAGAAGTTAATGGATTATGTAGAAATTATTGTGCCCGTCATCAAATACAAAGTCCCTGTAATATACAAAAAAAAAAAGAGCCTACACGACCTGGCGGGGAGTAATGTAGCCTCTAAGTGTGAACCCTTCATTCCCTAGCGTGGGCTAGAGTTCCCTCTGGCACTGAGAGAGAGAATCTACACATTGTGCCTTGACGAGCATCTTATACAATGCACTCGTATATCTGTGCAGCCGTCAAAACAGACATATAAATTAAGATTTATATGTAGAAGGGGGAGGAATATAGATACGCGATATGTGAAGGCATAAATTAAATTTCAGAGCGCTGGCATCGAAAGGAATAGAATAAGACGCAACCTGTTTCAATCACAAGCTTGCTTTAGGGTTATTTATAAAGGCTCTGACTAATCCAGCTTGTAACTGTAATATAGAACTGCCAAGAGAAATTTAAAACACACTTCCCCAAATCAATAGTCATTTGCCAACTCCACTCACTTACATTTTTTTAGAGCAGGAAAAAACTTGGAAAAAAAAATAATTTGCTGCTACATCATAGCAATTTTACTCAATTAAAGTGTGAGAGGCATTTAACCTGTGTCAGGTGCTGCCAAGGGAGGAAGATGCCCCAGGGACAGGTCAAAATGCTGTGTAAGTACAGGAGGGGGGCTCAGCGGAAATAGTCTGGCTTGATTTTTTTGAGGAGCAGGAAAAGAACACAATAGGTGCTCTGAGTGTGGCTATAGTTCTTGTGATGGATCAGAACCAAAGTTGGGTCACATACAAATAGCTGAGATCCCCACATACTGATAGAACGCGTGTCCAAAGTTCCCCTGCTGCACCTCACCTGCATGGCTGCGGTAATGGAGTCAGGTGAGGACAGGGAAGATTGCTGGTGAGAAAATGCCCAGTGGGCTGCCTAAGCCCTGCTCCTGGGGTGGTACCTATGTATTAGGCTGGTGGCCACAGGTGCCCTTCTGAATTTAACTGTATTGCTGTCCTCAGAAGTTGTCATGGGAGTCTGGGCTAAATGGAAAAGATAAAATATGAAAACCTCTACATCACAGGAGACGTCGCTGGATGTAAGAAGTATGTAGCGCTGTATTCTCCTATTTGGCGCTGGCCAGCACAGAGGGGCAGCCTCTGGCAGTATTTTGCACTGTGGTATTTCGTTCTGTTGTGGTGATATTTTGTGCAGCACTATGGTATTGCTGGTCAGCCTATTATGCTTCTCCCCCTCAACAAGCCGGGACTACTTTAAGTTCTCAGTCCGCCCCTGGAGGGAGTAGTGGTCAAACATGTGCGCTAGTACTTTATTTTACTCAGAAAGATCCAAGCTAAACCCAAGGGTTGTCTGGAGGCATGGGATACAACCGGTTCCCTCCGGTTCTCCAGATCCAGTTGTTAAAATTACAGCCGGATCGGAGAACTGTGTTACCGGCGGAATGGCGATCCGGTGAGGCGGGATATGAGCTCTTACATTGTGGAAGCGCTCATTTCCCTACATTCATCTGTATCACCGTCCTCAGGATGAACACTGCAGCAGGGCAAGGGAGAGGCGTCTCCCTTCCCTGTTCCTCTGATAGGCTGCAGACACTAGTTAGGAAGAGGCCTGCATCGCATCGCTGACAGCGTGGAGGTAAGTGTTTTTTTTATTTTTCTTTTCTGTGGCGCGCTGGGGGCATTGTTGGCACATGGGGGACACTATGGGGGTATCTACAGGGGGCATGGCTGGTCAAGGGGGACACTATGGGGGTATCTACTGGGGGCATTGCTGGCGTATGGGGGACACTATGTGAGCATTTACTGGGGCATTGCTGGCACATGGGGGACACTATGGGGGCATCTACTGGCACATGGGGGACACTATGGGGGCATCTACGAGGGGCATTGCTGGCACATGGGGACACTATGGGGGCATCTACTGGGGAAATTGCTGGCACATGGGGACACTATGGGGGGCAGCTACTGGGGGCATTACTGGCACATCATAGGGGGCAGCTACTGGGGGCATTACTGGCACATTATGGGGGACACTATGGGGTCATCTTATTCTGGCACATTATGGGGACACTATGGGGGCATCTACTGGCACATCCTTGGGGATACTATGGGGGGCATCTACTGGGGACATTGCTGGCACATGGGGGACACTATGAGGGCATCTATGAGGGGCTTTGCTGGCACATGGGGACACTATGGGGGCATCTACTGGGGAAATTGCTTGCACATGGGGACACTATGGGGGGCAGCTACTGGGGGCATTACTGGCACATCATGGGGGACACTATGGCGGTCTGGTCTCAAAGGAGAAGATGAAGAAAGAGAAGGTCTGCATCAGAGGAGAAGTTACTTGATGTAAGAGGTATGTGGTGCTGTATTCTGGGTAGCACTGATTATAATATGTATGCAAATATGTATTTAGGGCTAGGTACAAATGTGTATAAAATGTATATGTGTAGGTAAATCTACTGTAAGTGTAGCCTAGGTGTCATTTATATACTGTAGGGGGTATATTGTATATGTGATTATGTGAGTGTAGTGTCTATATAGTCTGTTTATGTATGCATACCTCCCAACGATCCCAGATCTGGCATAACTACTGTGTGGGGAGCACAATGGAGCTTGAAGTCAAGGGGGCAGCGGCCTCCTTGCTTCAAGTCAAGCAATGCCAGTCTCTTACCCGTCCCCTCCTGACTATGATTTACATATTTACCATTCCTTGGGATCGTTCCAGTCTGGCGCCTGCACGGTGCGCCGCTTGTGACTGCACGATCCCGTCTCGGGCTCCCGCAGTCAGTCGGGCATAATTTTGTAACTGCGCATGTGGCGGCTTGATTTGGCGCGCGTGTCGGCAATAATCAGCGTGCGCGCTCGTGACGGCGAGTTATGTTCACAGCGCGAGACGGCCGGCGCATGTGCAGTTACAAAATGATGCACAAATTATGCACAAATTATGCCCGGCTGACTGGATCGTGCAGTCACAAGCTGCGCACCGCGCAGGTGCCAGACTGGCATGATCCCAAGGAATGGTAAATATGTAAATCATAGTCAGGAGGGGACGGGTAAGAGACGGCCATTGCTTGACTTGAAGCAAGGAGGCCGCTGCCCCATTGACTTCCAGCTCACTGCAAACAGAGCGCTCAGGGAGATTAAAAAAGCGTTTTCTACAAGTAGGGATTGACGAATTTCTGGCTCACAAACATGATAAAGGTAATGCTGGAGTTTTATATCACTTTTGGAGGTGACCGGTTCCCTTTAAGGAACCATAATAGGGCCTTACGCATGAAGCCTTAGTTGACAGATGTTCCATTCGTAGTCTAGAAAAGCTAGGAGGCGAGGCTTTCCATCACATGTACTATGTAATGCAGCCTAAAAGTTGATGTGTTAAAAGGGTATTGCCACATTAGACACTTATGGAAATTCCACTCGATGTCTGATAGATAGTGGGACCTGTACCTATGTAGATAAAGGGGGTCACCGGACCAACTTGCAGAGGCGGCCATCTGCTTCCAAATCCAGGAGGAGAATGGATGGACAAGAGGCTCCATACGTGCTTGGCTCCATCCATTTCTACGTCTATGGTAGTTCTGCTTGGGACATGTCTGTTCTGCACATAGGACCAGGTCCCAAAGGTGGGATACACACCTATCGAACACTTGCGGTATGACCTGTGGATATACTTCGAATGTCCAAAGTGGGGATACACCTTTAAGCTACATTTTTTAGCAGTGGTGATCGGCTGCTTTTTCAGTCCACCACTCCAAGAGGTCAGGCTATGAACCGTCACATACCATGCGGACTCTTAGGCACGGGTGATTAATTTTCTGCTGCTCTGTTTAAATTAGCTGGAAACTCTTCAAATATACAATTCTAAATAAAGCAATCTATCAACGTCTGTCAGAGGAGACCTTGTACACAAACTGCGCCAGAGAAAAACCGAGCAAACATCCCAGGTCAAATTAGGCTGATGTTCAGTTTTAATTCACTTAATCACCGGCGACATAATTGTCTTCTTCAGTAAGTAAACCACTGCAGGGCATAAGATAGCATTACATGTCCACGTCAAAAGGGTTATCTGCCGCCTCGTTGTTTATACGCCGGAGGGGCGAGGAATAGAGCTAGATGTTACATCTATGCACAGTTGAGCCAGCAAATGTGCAAGCAATTATTAAAAACGAAGGAATTAGGTGTTCACGAGATCAGATGACTTTCCCAGTTTAGCACTGAAACATGCTGTACCACAGAAGAATAGACTACCCATCTATCAGAAATGGCCACCATATAATGACCTCTCCATCCTGTTCATATTTAAAGGGGTTTTCCAGGCTCCCGATATTGATGACCTATCCTCAGTATAGGTCATAAAAGGGGTTTTCCTACCATTTATATTGATGACCTATCGTCAGGATAGGTCATCAATATCTGATCAGTGGCGGTCCAACACCCAGCACCCCCGACGACCAGCTGTTTGAAGAGGAGGTGGTGCCCGTCATTTCCTGTGGAGCAGTGTAATTACAAGTACTCACTCCATTCAAGTGACAGGCAGTGTAATGCACAGGAAGCATCGCTCGCATGCGCTGTAAAGAACAGAAGGCAGCGCCGCCGCCTCTTCAAACAGTCTCAAACCCCCGCCGTTCAGATATTGATGACCTATGCTGATAATAGGTCATCACTATAAATGGCAGGACAACCCTCTTTAATATCTGATCAGTGAGAGCCTAACACACCGCACCGCCACCGATTCTTGTTTCCTGAAGCCTTTGGCAATGGAACTAGCACTGTGAATGGAGCAGGAAGCACAACTCAAAGTTAGTGGTCGTGCTGGGTAGCGCAACTCACTCATTCACAGTGATAGTACCAGCGCTGGAGACTGCAGGGAACAGCTTAATGGTGGTGGTGGTGGTGGTGGTGGTGGTGGGGAAGGGTGTTAGACCCTCACCAATTGTATATTCATGACCTATCCTGAGAATGGGTCATCAATGGTCAGGAGCCTGGAAAACCCCTTTAAAGGGGTTGGCCAGTTTCCTATGTTGATGACCTATTCTCAAGATAGGTCATCAATATAGGAAACCAGCCAACCACTTTAAGTATGAATATAATCCCATATAAATAAAAAATAAATAAAAATCTCCCCACTAGGCAAACGGAGCAAATGCCATAATATAGCATCTGGGTGCCTTTGATACATTCACTGGTGAAGCATTATCAACCATCTAACAGCTGAGATACTAATTTATTTTTCCCTTTTTTCTATTAACCTTATTAAATTACCCCTTAGGCTTTTCTCATATTATGCTTTGACTATACATATTTAGACATGTTTTTGTACCAAAAAAGTTTCCTAATCGATTAAAGGGGGAGAGTGCCTCGGCCCTCCCTATTAGCGGCATATTGCTAAGATGTTTAATCAATGGGGGTCAATCATCACCCATTTGGCCACCTGGAAAAAGTCTAGTGGAGCCAAAAGGAGTAGCACAACACTTTCCTAGCACCGCTGTCACTTCATTCCAGCGATCAGTGGGTATCACAGCAGGCGAGCCTTTTTGGCTCATCTTACTATGGCTCTAATGTGACAACCCCTTCCGAAGCATCTGTTTGAATCCTGCAAAAGTGCATCTTTCAGTGGAAGCATGGTGTGATCGGAGCTTATAAACTATTACATTTTTCTATGGCTTACTTCTTAGAAAATAATGCAATACAATAAATATATAAGAATAACCCACCCAAGTTTGGAATGTGGTGATTTGTTGAGACCCACCCGGAACCCTCTATAAACTGACAATATCTCATTTAGTCCTCTTGTGTCGGGCAACCTAAGCTCCGATATGGTGACCAGAGGAGTGAAAACTCAAGGGGCACTCTTGATTCATGGGGTATTTTTGATGAATGACACAAATTGTTATTATGAGCTTCCACCTATATGCCCATTGTTTTCTAAAACCAAATAAGCTATATGGGGGGGGAAATAAAAAAAATTACTGGAAAAAATAGTTGTTAATATTTACCCATTTACATTTGCGGACGTGCTGGTTATATCCATACTAGACAGACATTCTGAATCAGAGGTACCCACCCTTGCCTATTCTGAGAGGTACATTCAGCACTCAGAGATGGTTGTGACACACATTAAATGTACCCATCATGCCCATGTCCTATTCTTGGAAATGTGCATGGTGCTTGCCTCGAATCAGACAACTGTCTGCCCAGTGCTGCAGCAACGTCAGATTGGGCAGAAGTGAGAGGCGCTGGACATCCCCTGTAACGGGGTTGTCCCACCTGTGACTCTTATGGAATTTATCCACAGTGGGCTCGGCTATTTTAACAAGTGAATATAGAGAGCAGTGCACACAAAGCCACCTCTCCATTCCCGGTCCACCTGTCAGACTTTTATAGCATATCCGATGGATATGTCATAAGCTCCCCCGATAGAAGTACCCCTGGATCTCTGTTCTCCGTCAGGTGAGACGCCATGTTTCTGCTTATGCTTTTTAAACACAAGTGCAGCTCTTCACCTCCTCACCAAACCTGCCCTTTTCTATATGCTCGTGACCTGCTTCGAGCTAGCATTTACTCAGCCTTACTAGACCACCACAAATTTTTAGGTCTAGGAGACATCCCACGAGCCAAGCGGCCACGAGTTAGAGACCCAAGCTATGGATAGTATTGTATTAATTTTCACATTATTAAGAAATGGCACTTATTGCTTTATGCAATATGTAACTCTCCCCAGTCTTAGTTATGGGTTAGCGGCCCAGAGACTGCATGCAGCCTACATTTGCCTTATGAGGGGCCCTAGGCACAGCTACCTTTCCAGGATGATCCGGCAAAATAGAAGAGCTACTCTACTTTCGCCCAATAGGTGTTATGCATGTTCTGTGTTCTCCACATATGGTTTTTGAAAAAATGCGTAAGGTTAAATTCACACGGGATGGAAAGGCCGCAGATTTTATCTGATCTTATCCATATGCTGCAGTCATTTTCTGCATGGAAACTGAACCCTTTAGAGCTGCTAAATTATCAAATTCAAGGGCACAGGGTAAACATTGGCATTGGATTTTCTTACCTTCACTGCCAGGATCTTTCCACTGTGTACATGGTATGCCCTGTAACAGAAAAAAACATTAGTTTTGGTTGCAGATAGAGAAGGGGTTGTTTTTGGTAGTTTACACACTACAACTGGACAGTTATTTTCTTGAACAAGGTTTTTTTTCTCTAATGTGCATGCCTTTATTCTTATTATGGCTGGCATTCTGGGGTTAGATATAGTTAGTGCTCAGTGGTAGGGAAAAAGTCCATGGAAGTAGAACGAGAAAACCATGCCACCGTGTTTCAATGCGATCCGATAATCACAGTATGAACACATCAATTCTAACTACCTACCCTTTTCTCCTCCCAGACCTTGGTCCGAATAACATTAGGGTGGAGGGTCCTGTTTCTGTAGATAGGCGATCTGTCCATTCTTTTCAACCCCTCCAATATTATCCAAGCATGGATCTTTGCCAAGACCAAGGTCTGGGAGGACTGAAACCTAGGCAGATAGAACTGATGCAGTATATAGTATTACCTGCTTCAAGGCGTTCATGCTGTGATTATCAGATAGTGCAGTGGTTACTTTTAGGGCATCCGCCGGTACTAGACATACAATACCAAAAAACTTTTGAGGCAGATTTTCCTGCAGGAAGTGGATTCGAATGGAGCTAGAAGTATAAAGGGAGGACTTCATAATTCTCCTTTCAGCTGGATCCATTTCTGGCTTCGGTTGGTTTTTCAGACTCAAAACCTCCTCTAAAGTTCTCTGTGTGAACATACCCCAAGACAACCACATGCCTTATGCCTTATTACAGCAGCTGGATTTCAGGACTCCTCTCTATACACCAGAAAGGAGAGCTGTTCTAGCACATTGGAGCCATGCTGGTATTACATGTATGGGACAATCGGAATGGCTGCCATGAACTACTATATTTCATAAGATGCTCACATAATCAGCACCCACAGTGTCCACATCAAATGCCCAAATAAGACTGCCATCCACTGTAAAAATAATACTGCCAGACAATCCCAAAATAGTGGAGGGATTAATCGAGTCCTTTTTGGTTTAGGGCTGTGATGGCTAACCTCCGGCACTCCAGCTGTGGTAAGACTACAACTCCCAAGATGCACACTTGCTTGGCTGTTCTCAGAACTCCACAGAAATGAATGGAGCATGCTGGGAGTCGTAGTTTCACACCAGCAGGAGTGCCGGAGGTTAGCCATCACTGGTCTAGGGCAATGATGTGGTGAATGCAAAATGTCCTAGTGGTTCAGGTTAGTGAAGGTTTACATGCTTCACTCTCAGGTTGCTCCAGGACGTCTATGCCTCACCATTTAAGAAGAGTGACCTTGAAATTTGCCATGCTGTAAAGCTTGCCCTGTGAGCTAGAGTTAGTTCAAAGCAGACAACTTCTTTAAAGGGGTTGCTCAACAATAAGAGAAATGTCTGATTGTGAGCGAGGGAACCACTGTAGGACCCCCTTCTCGATGGCCTCAAGGTGTATTAGTGCAGTGAGGAGGAATGGGACCCCAGTTTAAGTGATTGGTGGGTGGCCCAGTGGTGGGGCCCCCAGCAATCAGACATTTATCACTTATCCTGTAGATAGGTGAAGAATGTCCTTTGTGAGACAACCCCTTTAAGGAAACAGACTGATAGTAACATCAACTAATGTGCTGCTTGTGTTTCTCCAGTGCCATGAAGGTGTGTTCATGATGAGACGAAATGAAATGACTCTACGGTTGTTGGGTTTAAATATCCTATAGTCTTCTGCAAATCACTCCATGCATGAAATCTGCTTAATGAAGACATACTATTGCTCAAACTATACTATGCGTCCTTCCTTGTGCAGTAGAATATGGCAAGTCTATCATATGAGCATCCTAAAATACCTTTGTGTCTCAGCCCCCCCACCAAGCCCACTATCTCCCTGTCTTATTAAGACTTTCAAAAAAACAAACAAAAAAAAAAACCCCTGAAGCTGTACATTACAGTACCAAATAGTATATCTAAATGAGACCATAAAATCTCAGTTCCTCTCTCATAAAAAGCTGTGTAATGAAGGTTTCAATTTCTTTAAAATATGAGCCACTTTTCCTCACTTCCACTTAGCGTCTAACTCTTCAAAGAGAAGGGTCTGGTCAATAATTCCAGTAAGATCTCCGAGAATTATGAAGCTGGGGGTTCAACGCACAAATGAACTTCAAGTGCTGGTTGTCAAAGTCAGAAAAGAACACACAGGGGAAAGTTCCCGTTCCAAAAAAAGCCAGGTCTCCTGCCAGAAGTTTGAAGGGGTTCCTTGCTTTGGACACCCCCCTTTTTCCTTTCTGCCTTCCAAAAGCCATAACTTTTTTCATCTTCTGTTCACACAACCATATGCGGGTTTATTTTTGAATGACAACTGGTATATGTTAATGGCACAATTTAATTTATCATAGTTTATATAGGAAAACATCAAAAAAAATCTTTGTTGGGCGAAATTGAAAAAATTGCAATTCCACCATGTTTTTTGAGGAGTTTTGTTTTATGAAATGACATCGCAACTAGTGTTGAGCGAACTTGTGTTTTAAGTTCGGCGTCTAAAGTTCGAGTTCAGGTTATCGAAGTATCCCGTTATGGATTCTAAATTCCGTTATGGTCCGTGGTAGCGGAATCCATAACGGGATACTTCGGTAACCCGAACCCGAACTTTAGACGCCGAACTTAAAACACAAGTTCGCTCAACACTAATCGCAACCTTATTCTGTAGGTCAGTAGAATTGTGCCGATACCAAATTTATATACGGCCCCGATTCCCAAAAAGTTGGGATGCTGTTTTAGCACGCACATGACTAGGCTTGATCGAATCGAGTTTCAGATCATAAATCTATTTGTTCAAAAACTTGAAATACTGTTTCTGTACAGAATTAAAATGTATTGGCTCTGTACAGGAAGAAAGTCTTGGCGAAGTTGTGTGAGAATTCGGTAAATGACTTTGGCATTCCTATCTGCTTATTTAAAAACATTTTAAGATAGGAATCGGAAGTGGGCTTTGGTAACGAGGTACCAGCCAGTACCAAACCCAACCTCAGATTTCTATTTTAAAATGTCTTAAATAAGCAACTAGGAGTGCTGAAGTAATTCCCCGAAGTCTCGCTTTCCTCCTTGGAGCCAATTACATTTTAATGCTGTACGGAAACAGCATTTCAAACAAGTTTTTGAATGAATGGACTTAGGATCTATGATCCAAAGCTCCGTTCGCTGAAGCCTACACATGACCATATGTATTTAGCAAAACAGACAAGAATAGGACATGTTCTTTTTTTGATGGGACAGACATGCAGATATACAAATAAGGGCGGTATACGTGTGCTCTGCGCATTTTTGTGGCCCATTGAAATGCATGGGTCCAAACCGCCTAAAATGTGGATCGGATAAGAAAAAATTATATGGTATATACACAAAGGGAAATATGTAGGTTTATAAATCACGTTTAAATGAAACTGTTGAAAACGGCAGCAAAAATCTAGCTATTAAGTCCGAAAATTGCGGATCTGCAAAATACCCATGCGTCAGTGTGCCGTCTGCATTTTTTATTTGCGCACCCATAGTCTTCAATGGTTCTGTGGTCCACATTTTGCAGACATAGTCTATCTTTTTGCGGGATGGACATACGAATACGGAAAGCACACAGACAACCTGTTTACTTTCCGCATCCGTATGTACGTATCGCAAAAAGTTAGAACATGTCCTATACTTGGCCGCAAAATACAGACCACGGACTCACTGAAGTCACTGGGCCTGCCAAAAATGCGGATGCAACAAAGACTGCATCCGTATTTTGCGGAGCACAAAACGGATCCGGTCGTGTGCATGGGTCCTTACAGGGCATACTTGCAGCAAATTTTAAAAGACCTGCAGACATTTTCAGCAGTAAATGGTATTTAAAAAAGCAACTCATTTGTATCATACCTTTTTTTTGTAAATTTTCAAATGTTGTGCCATTGTATGACCTAGCCCAGGGATGCTCAACCTGTGGCCCTCCAGCTGTTGAAAGTACAACTCCCAGCCTGCCCTAATAGCTGTAGGCTGTCCAGGCATGCTGGGAGTTGTAGTTTTGCAACAGCTGGAGGGCCGCAGGTTGGGCATCCCTGACCTAACTTAACACTGTAGAGCAGTGATGGCCAGTTCACATTGTTTGCCCGCGATCATATGTGGGCTGCCATCTTTTTTCACAAGTCCGGCGAGGCACAGGTAAGCCCTTACCTGTGCGCGAGCCGCTCTGAAAACAAGTGCGGTCAGCGGGAGTAGGCAGTTCCGAGAACAGCCACCGGGGGCCTTCATCGGGCTGCTCTCAGAACTGCCTGCTCCCGGTGACCGCATTTGTTTTCAGACTGGCTCGCGGCACAGGTACAGGTAAGGGCTTACCTGTGCCTCGCCGGACTTGTGAAAAAAGATGGCAGCCCGCATGTGTTCGCGGGCGACCAATGCGAACTGGCCATCACTGCTGTAGAGTATCACGGATTCTCCACTTGTTTTAAATTAACATATCCATATCGTTGAGGCTCACTCAATCTTGATTTTTTTTTTTATATATAAGATCTATAGGACTAGGACCTAAAGAGACGACGGACTGGGGGCATCTGAAATAAATCATTAACACGTCTTGGACCCAACTCTGTGCCAACTTAATTAGCTCATCATGAAACCGGACTCTGGCTTTTAGAGATGCCTCTACAGTTTCCCAAGCAATTAAAAAAGGGAGGCTTAATGATTTAATTATGGTGTGCGCCGATTCACCCGTGGAGGCCCGGGTTACATTTCTTGTGCACGATACACGCCTGGTTTGGTTTACAGATCACTGACAGTACCAATTTAACATTTAATTATGGGGATGATTTGGGTCACAATGGGAGAGCGCAGGTGGGTGGTGGGCACATGTCACAGGGAATGAAAGGGAATGTGCAGTCTTTAGTTGGAGGTCTCAATTGCCTCAACTTACCCCAAACACACAAACTGTAAAGTGATTAAAGCAGCCTGAATAGGGGATCTGGTTACACTGTAACACACACCTTCCACGCACCTCTGTCTTACTTAACAGCCAGTCCTTTAAATGAGTCTGTAACAGATGCAGTAATTACTTGTCCGTCTGCACCATTTGCATACTTCTAACTGGGCAAAGGGACTGTTAACCCTTTGCCGTGTGCTTCCTACCATCCTAGAAAGAGTATGGGTTCAGCTAGGCGGCAATTTTAGGAGCAACATGTGTTGCGTGCCCAAGTATTGCAGGGCAGCCATAGAAATGAATGGGGTTGCAGCACGACTCGCACTTTTGCCAAGACCCCAGAATCGCAAAAAATCCAGCAGTGTTAGATTTTTTGAGACTCTAAGGTCGTGGTAAACGTGCGAGTTGCACTGTGACCCCATTTAATTTTTATAGCTGCAATATTTAGGCGCTCGACAGGTAATGTGCCCAAAATCGCTGTGTAGCTGAACCCTTGCTCAAGGTGTCAAAAGTATTGGGAGCCTAAATCATGGGGTTGGTCAAGATCTCTGGAGAACGGAACCATCAAAACATTCATGGGTCTATTCTAAACAGGAGACATCACCCTTGTGTGAATAGAGCCTAAAGACATCAAAATCTTAAAAGCACATTTGTTCTATTAGTTCACCTTTTCAACAACGCCAACATGAACACTAGCATGTGAGATGTTGTGTAGTTCCAATGTAATGCCAAACCCCAATTCTAGTCATACAAGGCACTGCTGAAAGTACCATACATAAGAGACGAGCCTCAATCACTTCTTTCAGGCTTACAATTTGGCTCATAAAAGGTTCCGTTTCGACAGAGTACTGGTTTGCCGGTGTTGTGATCCAGCATAATCCCCTCAATGTCCGTCTCACTTCACAAAGACTACACTCACTTCAAGTGCTCCATTAAAGAAAAATTAGACACAGAAAATACACACACAATCATTGATTGCTGGCTAGAGATGAGCGAATTTCAGGTTATGAAATTTGTTCACGCCTCGTTTGGTGGTAAAAGGTGAATTGCGTTATGGATTCCGTTACCACGGACCATAACGCAATTCTATGGCGGAATGCATAATGGAATGCTTTTAGAGGCATTTCGTTATTCATTCCGTCATAATAGAAGTCTATGGGCTGCAAAACGGATCCGTCCCGTTTCTGTAGCAAGAGAGGACTCCCCTGCATAACGGAAACAAGACGGATCCGTTTTTCAGCCCATAGACTTCTATTATGACGGAATGAATAACGGAATGCCTCTAAAAGGCAATTCCGTCATAGAATTGCGTTATGGTCCGTGGTAACGGAATCCAGAACGCAGTTCTGCTTTTACCACCAAACGAAGCGTGAACGAATTTCAAAATATGAAATTCGCTCATCTCTATTGCTGGCAGCAGAGGCTGTTTAGACGCCATGATCTGCTGCCGGCAAACGATGATTTAGGTGTCCGCACCCACAATCCCATTACCACTCAACAAGGGGACTATCCTATATAGATAGATCTCCAGCCAACATCTCAAGACATCTCCAATTATATCAAGTCCACACTTCGAGACTAACACTACTGTAGCTAGGAGGTTATTATTTAATTCGGACCTTTCCACCACTAACTACATTAAAAGAGTTAGAGCTCGGCAGGGCTTTCCATCGTTAGATGTGCCTTCATAGCCCCTTGGGACTTTACTTGGGCAAACCTTTTAAATGGGACTTTTTATTTTGCGTGACGCTTAAGTATGCAAAAAAAAACAAAAAACACAACAGCTCAGAATGCCTTTTCATTTAAGAATCAGCCCGTTTCTAATTAAACTGGTGTCGGTAACTGGTTGCCTAAGTTTTAATCAGTTTCAATCACCTATTGATCTGCATACAAAAGCTAAGCAAAAATCATCTGAGTAAGAGATGGTTTGGGAATAGCTTGAGCGGAGAACAGACCTAGCAGCCTTGGGAAATAAGTCCTGTTTTAAGCATCCGATAAAGAAGCTGTTCAGCACTGCAGACCAAGACCTGGCGCAGAATGACTTTAACTAACCAGCAGAAATTTATCATCTTCAGCCAAAATCAATGTTCTGATCAATCCCCCCCCCCAAACACTGCTGTCTGCAGGGACTAGCTGGCAATTTAGGGAAATTACACCATGTAAATGCTTGTGCTTTTAATTGAACCGTTTCATCAAGACGCCTTCCTCGGGCCGGCCCTCCATCTATCTGCCCCGTACCAGGCTGTTTGTCTTGTGTTATGCAGCCAGCGTGGGGCAGCAGGCGCCGACATAGATGAAGCTCAGACCTGCAGCAAGCCAACGCAGACAAACTAACAGCAGGACAAGAGGGTTAGACAAGTCTACAAATGATAAAAGGGCACTCATTCTCCGTAAATGTATCTGGAGAGACGGGGGGGGGGGGGTATAATAGCAGATGCTTTTCACTCCTCCCTTTCAAAAATTATAATGATAAGGAATACAGCGGTCAGCATTTCCCCGCACTGAAATGGCTGATAACAGGGAACAATAGACTGTATTCAACAATACATAGGAATAATACAGAATTTAAAGGGGTTATCCGACACTAACAAATGTCGCCGCCTGACATTGGCTAAACCCCCCCCCCCCCAAACTGGTCGTTTTCATCCGGGCACTGGGAGAAGCAGCTGCGGCGGTGCGGGGACCCAGGTCAGTAGAATCTGTGTGGGGGGCCCAGCGTATGGAGGGGCATTTGTTAATGTCGGATAACCCCTTTAAAGGGGTATTCCAAGTAGAGCTCATGCACACAACTGTAGCCTGTATTGGGGTCCACATTTTGCGGAATGGAACGTCCGGCCCATAATGGAACAGTCCTATCCTTGTCCTTAATGCGGACAATAATAGAACATGATCTATATTTTTGCAGGTGCCACGGAACGGACTGTGTGCTGTCCACAATTTTTGTGGCCCCACTGAAGTGAATTGGACCGCATCCGACACAAAATTAGGATCGGATGTGGACCAAAAATACGTTTGTGTACATGAGCCCTTAGAAGAAGTTATCTCCTATGCATAGAATAAGGGATAACTATTAGATGAGTGGGGGTTTAATCCCAGGCAGTGAAAACCTATTCACGCCTGGCCCTCTAGTCTCACGGGAGCGTTATCACGTCTAGTATGGCAGGTACCAGAGCAAAAGGAAACCGGGTGCCCTAACACAAGGGAGAGGGGGGAGTGGTGACCCCTAACTCACCTAGATGGGTTGCTCCCCCGTACACTGATCACGTGCCTCGTCCCTGACTTACCCTGGAAGAAGCCCTAGGCAGTGAGTAGGACGGTGGGAGCGCTAGTCCTCCCCACTGACACCTAGGGTAACAACAGGGAGTGGACAAACGTCACAAACACCACATATAACCCCGAAGGGAGACAACAAACCGGAGAGCCAACCGCACTGGTTGCAACTGCTCCAGCATCTCCACAGCAACACCACCCGAGGTCAGAATAGATAACCTGAAAGGAAGGTCTATATCTGGCAACAAGGGAAGTAAAAAGAGAGAGACTAAATAGTGGCTGGGAGTGGCAGACCCAGAACAGCTGAAAGGAAAACTACAGATACCTAGATAGGACAAAAAGGCTAGTAAACCAAAACAGGAAAACCTGGACCGGAATCCATTCCCACAACTAGGTCATGGAGCGATCCCTTGAAATCGGGCGAGTAGCCACCCACTGCAACCTTCTGACCCCAGGCACCACAGGGTCAGGGATAGGTCGTGACCCCCTTGTGACAAGCCCGTTCTGCATATGCGCAGTTAAGGGATGGAGAATGTGCTCCTGCGGCCTGTCTGTCATAGTGGTGGTGGGGTTGTGGCATAACAGACAGGGAGCTGAGCTGCTGGGTGCAATGAGGTTCAATGGCACCGCCCTCTTTGCACCTAGGGAGTAATTTGCATATTATAAAAAATACATTTTTTTTCCCTACAGATTGCCGGCATTTCGCCTACTGGTATGTGAGTGATGACAGATGCCCTTTAAAGATCTATGTGAATGCAGATTAACACTTTGCATGCTGCTCCGTATTAGTGAAGTGATATACCTACCACCGTGTTAGGTATAAACCATCTATAACAAACAAAAGCGGACAGAAAGGAGGATGCGTTTCATAAGTGCATCGCGGCACAAGCGCTTAATTAGGCCGTGAAATGGCGGCACAGAACCAGAGCTGTCTGTTCCTGAAGCGAGAACAGGATGGATGAGGCACACTGACAGTTGTTTGAGGCTTAATTGGTTTTGTAAGAAAGTTAAATTCAAATAAACGTGCGAGCTCCTCATTTACTGCCAGGAATAAAGACATACAGACTTGTTAAAGGTGATGGGAAAAGTTTTTATGACTTTAAACGAGCTCTTCCTCTGGAGGTTTTCCGCTCTGTGATTTCTAATATATATCAGCCTTTTTCCTCTTCAAACATTTTTTATTTTTTTTTGCTAAATCAATTAGCTATAGTTTATTGCTTTGTCGCCTACATTGTGTATCCTTCACTTTACAAAGCGGAGGGAAATATTATAAAATGTACATGCCAGTGAGCCAGAGGATGGCATAAGGCAGTCCCTGGCTGCTGCAACTATAAAAGGGATTTACTATAGAAAAAAAAACTAGGATTTCTGCAGTAGTTACTCAAGACTTTACATTATTTTCTTGATTTAGGTTCTGTTCATATGTTCTAAAGTGGACCTGTCACCTCTCCTGACGTCCGTTTTAGCAATGACTTATATCTCTCTTTTAATAATTCTGGATCTTGGATCATCTATTGAATGAATTACTAGCAGTCTGCAATGAAGGTCCAGATGGGTGTTACCAGTTGGGGGGTGTCCCTACAAAGTCTGATACTATTTAGTCATTAATTCATAACTTCTAGCAGGAATAATAAAGGAATGGCACAACATAGAGTCATAAGACTAGATTCGCCAACATTGTTATTACATGGGGAATGCAAGTAGTTACTAAAACAGACGTGTCAGGAGCGGTCATCTTTAAAAGGGGTATTTCCAGGTTACAAAGAGATGACATATCTCTAAGATATGAATAGGGTGTGCTGCAGTACCCTGCATAGCAGGGGGTCGGGGAAACTTAAAGGGGTTTTCCGGGCTTTTAATATTGATGTCCTCAGGTCATCAATATTGTAATCGGACCCGCGCTTATATCAGATCAGCGCGGGTCAGACACCCCCACCGATCAGCTGTATGAGGAGATGGTGCGCGCAGTGTGCATGTGCCGTCTCCCGTCTGTCTTCCTGCCGCTGAGAGAGGGGAGACAGCAAGTGCACAAATTATATTTTCTAAACCAACAGACCACAATTTACCCATTAGTCGTCGGTGTGGGACAGTATCGAACACCTTTGAAAAGTCCAAAAACACCACATCCACAGCCGCCCCTCTGTCCAGGCCTCTACTCACCTCCTCATAAAAACGGACAACTTCTGTTCTTAGTAAAACCATGTTGGCTATCACTTATTATATTACTGACAGCTACATAATCCTGTATGTAGAAGGCCCTCAAACATCTTTCCCACTATGGATGTTAAGCTTACTGGTCTATAATTTCCTGGTGAAGACCCAACACCCTTTTTGAAAATGGGCACCACATTCGCCTTGTGCCAGTCCCTTGGTACAATGCCTGTCATTAAAGAATCTGTATATATTATGAACAGAGGCAAAGCAATAACTGAACTGAGCAAAAAGAAAATCCAAGGTCCAGATGACCTATGCGTTTCACTTAAATAACTGAACTGAACTCTAGGGTGTAATCCATCTGGACCTAGGTCACTTTTTTAGCATATTAAGGACCATATCTAAAGTCAGCCAGGTGAGTGTGTTATTGGAGGTACTTACACCAGTGGCACCACCCTCTGCCTTCTCTTGATCCCCAGTGACCAACACCCCATTACCATCATTTAGATTTTAAAAGATTGCTGAACAAGTAATTACAGTGCGGTCTCCCAGTTTCTACTAAGAGCTATGTGAGACAGGCCATTTAAAGGGGTTCTCTGATTTTAATATATATTCTTCATTTAGGGTGGTTTCAAAAACACCACTTTTTTTTTTGTTGGTGCTTTTTTGGGAGAAAAAAAAACCCTGCAGCCAGATGTTACATGTTGGACAATAGGAAATTATAATGAACTTTTTCTAGTGGTGCTCTAAGGGTACTTTCACACTTGCGGCAAAAGATTCCGGCAGGCAGTTCCGTCGCCGGATCCGTCAAAACATATGCAAACTGACGGCATTTGTCAGACGGATCAGGATCCTGATCTATCTGACAAATGCATTGAAATGCCGGATCCGTCCTCCAGAAAAACAGATCCGGCATTTATTTTTTTCACTTTTTTTTTTAGGTCTGAGCATGTGCAGACCGCAAAAACGGATCCGTTTAGCCGGAACACTCGGGGCCGGATCCGGCATTAATGCAGGTCAATGGGAAAAAATGCTGGCTAGTGTTCCGGAATTTTGGACTGAGATAAAACCGTAGCATGCTGCGGTATTATCTACGTCCTGAAAAGGCAAAAAGACTGAACTGAAGACATCCTGATGCATCCTGAACGGATTGCTCTCCATTCAGAATGCATGGGGTTGAAACTGATCAGTTCCTTTCCGGTATTGAGCCCCTAGGACGGAACTCAGCGCCGGAAAAGAATAACAATAGTGTGAAAGTACCCCAAGATAGTTTACTGGCCGTTTTTTTTATTTTTTTTATCGCAGTTTGTTCTGGGTGTGACGTTCTTTTCAGGCGGTTTTCCATAGGCTTCTTTAGAGGAAGAAAAAATTTATAAAAAAAATTATAGAAAGTTGTATGACTAGCAAGTGACACACGCCTGAATTTCATAACATTTTTAGAAGCCAAAAAAGACTTAAAGTGTGGAAAAATGTGTGATGTTTTTTTAACTGTTAAAAATGCTGTAAAAACAATATTTGCAGTATATTTTATTAATTAATTTTATTGTTTTACACGTCCACGGAATTTGTATCTTTCTATAGAGCTTTTCACTACTGAGCATGCAGAATCCGTAGACTGTAGCCATGCATGTGGTGTACGGATTCTGTGTTCTACAACATGCGCTGTACTGGCTGGCGCACACACTGGTGTTTCTGCCTGAGCTTGCTCCGCTGCAGGATACTCTGCTGTGCCAGGCTTTTAGAGGAGCGAGGACAGGCAGAAGCAGCGATGTGCTATGCAAACCTCATGTGTGTGAATGTAATGATGATATATGGAAGTGATTACAATATTAGAGAGAGAGGATACGTTTATTGGGGAAAACTGTACAAACTGAAAGGAGGCTCTAGTGCCACCTCTAGCCTGGATACAGGATGAGATACGTTTGGGCATGGAGGTATACAGATTCCGTATGGTATCCTGCAGGACATTTTCCCACAGATGTTGCAGCTAGGTCTATAGATCCTGCCCAGTCAGAGGTTGCGGAAGCTGGCATCCCTCAACTGGTGATAAATCTGGAAGTGTTACAATCTGGTGGAGATATTTCTGGGAAACCCGTGCCGTGTGTGGGAAGCCCTGCCATAAAATTTCCATATGAGTAAGTTATTTATTTTGTAACAGTTTAAAAAAAAACTTTAACTACACTTAAAGGTGTGTTCCAGTTGCAGCACTTGCTCCACACACTGGCACAGTTAGTACGACAGGCAGCTAACACACCCGTCTAGCACAGCCTTTACAGTTCCACATTGGTTCTGTGCAATATCGTGCTGCACACCTAGGCTCCTGTAAACTTAATGGTAAATTCTATAACTACTCTAGGGCTGCAGCTAACGATTATTTGAATAATCGGTTAGTTGTCAATAATTAAATCGATTAATCGGGAAAAAACAACTAAATTGCAAAACAAAGAGGTTTATAAGATTTTACTTGAAAAAATATGTTCAAAGGCCATATTAAAACAAATTGTGGATGGCGCTGTTATGGGGATCTGTGGATGGCGTTGTTATGGGAGGGGGATCTGTGGATGGCGCTGTTATGGGGAGGGGGATCTGTGGGTGGCACTGTTATGGTGAGGGGGATCTGTGGGTGGCACTGTTATGGGAGGGGGATCTGTGGGTGGCACTGTTATGGGGAGGGGGATCTGTGGGTGGCACTGTTATGGGGAGGGGGATCTGTGGGTGGCACTGTTATGGGGAGGGGGATCTGTGCACTGTTATGGGGAGGGGGATCTGTGGATGGCACTGTTATGGGGAGGGGGATCTGTGGATGGCACTACTATGGGGAGGGGGATCTGTGCACTGTTATGGGGAGGGGGGGGTTCTGTGGATGAGACTATATAGCATTTTATGCTATATGTGTCATCCACAGATCCCCTCCCCATAACAGTGCACAGATCCCCTTCCCAATAACAATGTACAGATCCCCCTCCCATAACAGTACAACCCACAGATCCCCCTCCCATAACAGTGCCATACATAGATCCCCCTCCACATAACAGCCCCGGCCCCGCTGCTCACAGCAGACTATTCCGGCAGTAACTCTTACTCAGCGTCAGCGCATCCTTATTACCTTACAATGAAGCTCAGGTAACAGGCAGAGAGGGCAGCGGCGTAAGGTCACTCACTCACCCACTTTATGAATGAAGGAGGCGGAGCGGGCGCGCCCCGTGAGTAAGTGACGTTACGCCGCCGTCCGCTCTGCCTGTTACTGGAGCTTCATTGTAAGGTAAAATAAAGATGCAGTGATTTAAAGTAAACCGCCCACCCGCATAGCAACGAAATAGCGATTATTCGATAACTGGATTAGTTGACAACGAATCCAGTTATCGAATATTATCGATAAAGTCGATTGATCGTTGCAGCCCTAAACTGCTCAGAGTGAAAGTACTTTAAAGGGGTTGTCCGACATTTTGATACTGATGGCCTAAGGATAGGTCAACAATTTGTGATCAGCAGGGGTCCTGCCAATCACCTGCTGCTCACCATGCACATTGGATAGTGGCAGCGCTTGGTATTGCAGCTCGCTGCTCCTAGACCATGTGACTGATGAATGTGACCTCACTGGCCTAGGAAGAGGGTGTGAAGCTCACCACGGCACCCCGGCCTCTTCAAACAGCTGATCAGCAGGGGTGTGGGAGTAGATACTGATGACCTATCCTGAGGATAGACCATCAAAATCAAAATCTGGGACCCCTCTGTTAACATAGAGTGTGTGTAATGATTAAACCAGAACTTCTAAGCCTCTACAGATTGTCCATGATTGTCCTTGACCCCCCTTCCCATGTGACATAGGCCTCTGGCAGTGCTTCACCACGTCAACAGTATACTATCCAGCAGTGAAATTGTTAACAGTTTAGAGGTTTAAAGGGGGGTGTTGGGAATGGCTCCTGGTGATTCATGTGAGGAAGGGGCTTTGTATAGCTATTTCTTTCCAGAAATGTTATTATCCCTGGGAAGCAGGCTGGTGATTACAGTGCGTGGATAGTATTGTTTCAGGGTTCTGGACAGACCAATATTGCTACACAAACAAGTTTTCATCCAATTGTGCTGAGGGAAAAAAAATAAAAAAATCAATATGTGGCTGCCATATTTAAAAAAAAAAAAAAAAAAAAAACCTGCTGAGTCTGGATTAACACTACTGTGTGACTGAGTGTGACTGCGCAGAGAGTCCGATAATAAATCATTCTGATGGCGCCATTATAGACTGGAGACGCACAGAATACATGCATCCGCACATAGACAGCAGGGTTGGGAAAGTATGGATTAAAATAAATTGGGGGAATTTGTTAACGGGAATTTTTAAAGTCAATTCTGCTTGAATCTGCGTTGATGTCATTTGTGCCAAATGCACGCAGTTTGATCAATTTGGCGCAACTTAAAACCTAACAATTTTCTCCAGAGAGGTTACTCCAGTTTTTGTACGCCACCCCAGACTGCACCAAAATTTGCATCTTTTATTGGGCAGAATTCTGGCACAGCAGCCATCTTCTTGGATGCCAGACACGGCCAGCAGCATCTAAAGGAGTAGTTTGGACAGCACTCCATGGCAAAATAAAGGCTGGGTGGTGCACACCTGAAGAGGCCAGATCCAAGCGCACTCCTGCCATATAATCCATAGAGGGGTTGCCATGTGAAAAGAAACTTTCCATTTTTCAAGCACGTGCCCGTGCTGCCTTCCCTCTTCTTTGGAGGCCTACGGCATCCAGCTCAGCAGGGACAACACAGGATCTTCAGGCCTCTGCTCCGTGGACAAAGCGGAATACTTTGGGGAGTCTAAAGGGCCCCCTTATGTATACTTACAATTGAATGCATGCCGCATTTTTGCAACAGATGGAAATGGATTTGTCACAAGATTTGATTAACAAACCAACATGAGCCGACAATCGCTTTTTCAATTTGTCATCATTCACTTTAATAGAGTTGGGGCGAATCCGCCAAGATTTCTTTTCCCCTCTCACTTTAGGTGGGTACTGGCTCTACCCCCTGTATATGGAGACATACTGGCAATGCACCAGTGGCACCTCTTGGAAGCGGCTCCCTAGGTGTCAACATTATAGTTTTTAACAAACCCTGGAACATGACAAAGGAAAATAGCAAGGCCCCCCCTCTCTATGATGCCCACTAACCTGTACATATTGACTAGTTTGATATAACTATGTTACCAGTGAATAGTTTTATGATTTCCCAATACATTTTATAATTTCTCATATACTGCATACAAATATTATTTTAATCATATACTTACTTATACACAGTGCCTCCATTTCCATGACCAAGAATGTCACGGTTCTGGATGTCAAGTTCATTGATCTATAAAGAAAAAAAATAACAGTAAATTAAAGACTGTAATATCTTTATTTTTTTTCAAACACACTAAAAAAATTATGTGAGCCAACCAGAATGGATTAAAAACTAGGTCAAAGTGGAATTCCCCAGCACTCTGTTACTACCAGAATCAATATTTTTGCCACTGGTCTTTCCTGAGAATACACATGCGTGGATTAGGCTACTTTCACACTAGCGTTTACATTTTCCGGTATTGAGATCAGTCATAGGATCTTGTTACCGGAGAAAAACACTTCCATTTTGTCCCCATTAACAATGAATGTAACTGAACAGAACGGAGTGATCCAAAATGCATTCCGTTCCGTTCTCATACCGGAGAGCAAACCACAGCAAGCTGCAGTTTTCTTTCCGTCATGGGATGTGGAGCAAAACTGATCTGTCATGACCCACAATGCAAGTCAATGGGGACGGATCCGTTTAACTCTGACACTATCTGAAACAATAGAAAACGGATCCGTCCCCAATTGACTTTCAATGGAGTCCATGACGGATCCGTCATTGCTAAAGATAATACAAACGGATCCGTTCATAACTGATGCAGACGGTTGTATTATCAGTAACCGAAGCGTTTTTGCTGAACCCTGCCGGATCCAGGAAAAACGCTGTAGCCTTAAACAGTCACCGTACTTTCACACAATTTCATTTCATTTAATAGAGAATGGTGTAAATAGCAAATTTCGAAATCACTTCATTTTAAAAAATCTGTCTGCATCCACCTAAAATAAAGGTGCAAAGTCATGGCCACTAGGGGTCTTACTTCCACCTAAAAGCTGCAGTCCGCTGCCTATTGTCAGGCAAGATCCGATCCTTGTAACAGAGACATAGGGGAGTGTCAGAGCTAGCTGAGATCCGAGCCTCCTAAAAGAACTGCTTCTGCACAGCACTTGCAGATTGGAAGAGCCTCCTGCGTGTCTAAGTGCAATTTCCCCTCCTTAGGGTACTTTCACACTTGCGGCAGAGGATTCCAGCAGGCAAACAGATGCATTTGTGAGACGGATCTGGATGCGGATCCGTCTCACAAATGCATTGCAATACCGGATCAGTCATTCCGGTTGTCATCCGGAAAAACGGATCCAGGATTTATTTTTCTCTCATCTGTAAAGGTCTGCGGCATTTTCTCCGGCCAAAAAACGTAATAGGGACTGAACTGATGCATCCTGAACGGATTGCTCTCCATTCAGAATGCATGGGGATAAAACTGATCCATTTTTTCTGCTATTGAGCCCCTGTGACGGAACTGAATACCGGAAAACAAAAACGCTAGTGTGAAAGTACCCTTGTTTGTTCTGTGAGCTCCATAGCGGAAAACACTGCTGGCAGATTCCACAGAAGGGAGACAACCTCTCTGTTTGTGAGAGAAATGCATGTAGCTGTGCAGCTGAAAAAGGGAATAATTTGGATGAAAGAGACATTAGGGAAGCCCAGAAAAGACCTATTCCTTCACAGGCATGGTTGTGCAAAGAAGCGCAGTCATTATACAAACTTGAGAACTAAGTTACACTTTAAGAGTGGGTGCACATACATCACTTGTGTCCGGTCAGTTGTTTTATGCCAGAGCTGAAGACGACTGAAAAACTTCATGCAGTGTTTTTCCTAGGAGACATCTGGTGTCAAAACGAATGCGGCAGATGCCATGAATGGTCCTCTAGAAAACTATGGGACCAGTTCTATGATGAGCTTACCTAAACTACAAGGAATGGCCGGATATATGGGTTCTTCAGTTTCCTAACTCCAGGATCATGGTAGATTCATAGGACAACTGTGGCAAATATGCCATTGTCCCTCAGCCCTGCGGCTAAAGTGCGATATTCAGATATTAACTCAGTATTGGGTGAGTGTTATATATGGAATTAAGAAGTGGGAAACTACTCCTGCAAAAAATAATCGAAGACCATCTACATAAAGATATTAACAGAAAAAGAGGGAGCGAAAAATGAGGAAGACGGTCGGAGGTAGCAGCGAGAAGCAGAGACAAATGTGTACAGGAGAGGCTGCAACCGGGAGACATTGGTGGTGGTGGGGGGAGGGGAGGGGTGAAATAGGACGGAGAAGTGAAAACAGAGAGACAGAGAACACGGAAAATGAGTGACAGAGGAAGAACGTGTCAAGCTTGGGATGTAAAGGGTCAGGCAAAAGCAACTTGGGGCAATAAACAACACAGGGCCCAGGTCATTTCAAGTTCAGCTGCAAGAACAGCAAGATCAATACAACATTTGCCGTCCAATTTATAAAAGGTGATACCAAGGGACAGAGTGATGGAAAGTTTAATGACAATTTGTTTGCCTGGGTCATTTCATTAAAGTTTGATAAAAGGTGTCAGCCCTGGATGATATATCAGAGGTGCGGAGGGTCACACCAAGGGAGGGCTGATGAAGGGATCTTCAGCTACTGGGACGGACACTAAGTGAACGGGTTACCCTGGTTAACACAGTGTCTGAAGGTTAGGAATGTACAAAACTCTGCAACCGGAGATCCTGAAAGTGCTGTAAAAAAGGTATTTGCCTCTAACCTAATTTCACACACTGAATGGTTTCTGGTCCTTCAGCAATATGTAATATTGGACAAATGGAACTTGGATAAAGTATCCAACACCCATATCTCTCGTGCAAAAGTAGGTCTGAGCCTGACACACACCTTACATAGCTGCCGGTCAAATACTTCCGATCCCCTCCATACACGTGGACGGTTAGCTCAACCGACTCCCCGATCCTTATCTTCTACAACTTCTGCCATTGGGAGAGAATCGTGATGCTCCCACAGATATTAGATGGTTAGCCAGTCACCCCAAAATCAGCTGGTATACATCTAATGCGTACAGTGTTGGCCAGTCACTCTAAAATCAGTCGATCTACATGACCAGCTTTACTGCCCCCTTAAACCAAATTACCTATTGCATTACTTTAAAAGGCAATCATTTCTTCCAAAATCTGTTCTCGCCATTAAGGAATTTTGGCCTACTCTACTTTGCAGTGTAGCCCTAATTCTGACAGGCGGTGCCTAGGAAAACATACAACACAACGAAGGGAAAAAAAATGTCCAAAAACTCTGCAACAAGAATACTGAAAAGGAAGTACCAGAAAAAGTAAGAAATACTGACTATCCTTTATAGTACAGCAATGCCCCATTCACTTGACTAGGACATGCTGAGATCCCTCCTGAAACACTATAGGTGGACACAGTGCTCAATCAGCACTGTAGCTTCTCGATTCTAAAGATTGTGGGATCCCAGTGGTCCTAGCAATATGCCATCACTTTATAAGATGGGAAGAACCAAATCACTTAAAAATGGAAAACTATGGCACAGCTGCCTAGAACCATCCTTACCTGTGACTGGGCAAGGAGGGCATCAGTGAGGGAGCCAACCCACCTAAAGCCCAAAGGCCATACACATTGGGGGAGATGCATCTTCTCCCTTGCACCTAAAAAGTGGCGTTAAAAAGTTGCATTCTGTTTGTGACTCTTTAAAATTTTTTTGCATCTCTCTAATTGTACACCGCGTGGCAAGTGTAGGAGGGGCGTGGTAAGTGTAGGAGGGGCGTGGCAAGTGTAGGAGGGGGCGTGTCAAGTAGCTCTGACAAATGTATCTTCATTTACGCAATAAAGTGAGAAATCTATGGCAGCTCTGAGCTGTCGTAAATTTCGGTTTAGGTACATGGACTGCTGGAGGATGCGCCAAATTTATGATGTGGGGATATCATGACCAGCAAAGAAAGAGTCAGAAAATGTCCCCCATTTATGTCTATATAGACAAGGCCAGGCAAGAAGACAATGCAGGAGCCTGGTCTTGTCAATGAAGAAGGGGAAGGAGGGGCTGGCAAAGGAGGAAGGAGGAGCAAGGGTGCACAAAGTGGTTTGGGCCTGCCCTTGGTGCACTTAATTGCATATGGATTAACAGGGATGCCCAACCTGCGGCCCTCCAGCTGTTGCAAAACTACAACTCCCAGCATGCCTGGACAGCCTACAGTTATTAGGGCATGCTGGGAGTTGTAGTTTTGCAACAGCTGGAGGGCCGCAGGTTGGGCATCCCTGGATTAAAAGTACAGATCAGTAAGTGAAAGGTATCCTTACATTCAGTTGAGCTAGTCCTACAAGACATTGTGCCTGGTGTAACCGTGAATTTCCTGGTGACAGACCTTTAAGCAACTATCATTAATACACTCCTCCATCCTCATACAGTTCTAATTTGTCGGCAGAACATCCCCTCTTTACATGGGCTGATGTGAAGCTGACAAACAATGATTTCTAACGCTGCATAAGAGATCCAATTACTCAAGTGTTTTGCTTGTTTGGTGGGTGATCGGTGGCATTTTCGCACCCGATCATCGGTTATGTTCCGATAAATCATTGTAATGAGTGAATATCACATTGCAGAGATTTATTTTTACTTTCACATATAAGAGCCTTTTTCTATCCATCAGTATCAAAAAGAATAATTAAATCGAATATGTCTTAAAATTGTTACAAATACCAAAGCCTAAGGGGGGCTGTCAGTGTACAATGATATAACCATTTATTATTTATATAGCCTCAATGTATCATACAGTACTTTACAGAGGATATGAAGAAGAGAGGTCTACACTGCCTCTAAATAGTAGCTGGGAACCATGATAAACCCCAGCATCAAGAGGTTCCGTCGGGTTACTGGAGTGTGTATGTGCTCACATCGGAATCAATGTTGTATAGCGTTGTTGTACTTACACATGCACATCCGTATGCTGCAAAATATTGGCTTCAATGTATTATTATTATATATTTGAAAGTGGCATTAATTCCATAGCGCTGTACATCAAGAGGGGGTTACACATAATAATATAATGTACTTTATGGGTCCAAAAAAATTGTACATGCACACACCGAGGGAAATGTAATTAGATTGGAATTTTATACCCAATGTTAATCCAAAGTATGTTGGAGTAACATACGCAAAATTTATTAAGGCTGCATACCTCTTAATAAAGTTGGTGCAACCATGGACCAGAAATTGAAATCTACGCCTGCTATGAAAAGGTTTGCACAATAATTTAAAGGGCATCTGTCAGCAGATTTGTACCTATGACGCTGGCTGACCTGTTACATGTGTCCTGGCAGCTGAAGACATCTGTGTTGGTCCCATGTTCATATGTGCACATTCTGACGTCGGGGTCATTTTCACAGACTATTCCCAGCAATGTAAAGCTGAGCGTCTGTTGGCTGTAACTAAGTGTTGGAGAGCGAATCAGGAAGAATCCAGACCCGTCTTCTGCTACCCCCAGAAGTTGTCCCGGTATAAAAAATAAAAAAAAAGACAAAAAAAGAAGCTCTGTCCTCCTGGGATGGGGCAGCAAGGTAATGGCCCCTTCACCTAACCAAGCATACAACATACAATGGTCTGTTCTGACCCATCGTAATTTGAAATTAGACTCAACATACAATGCCTCCGACTCAGACCCAACCAATTAAGGCCACTTCTCTGGTAAGATAGCTGGACTAGTTGCTAGTTACCAGCTATTCCTGACTGTTATATGTAAGGATTTGTTTTATCTGTCTTAGTTATCTGCTTATTTTTCTTAAATCTTAATTTTCTCTTATCTTGGGTGACATTTTGGGGCTTTGGAACCCATTACTCAACTTACAATGGTTTCAACATACAATGGTTGTCCTGGAACCAATTAATATTGTATTTTGAGGGTGTATATTTGGTGTGCCCTCAAAATAACTCCACACACAGCCATTAATGTCTAAACTGCTGGCAACAAAAGTGAGTACACCCCTAAGTGAAAATGGCCAAATTGTGCCCAATTAGCCATTTTCCCTCCCCGGTGTTATGTGACTCGTTAGTGTTACAAGGTCTCAGGTGTGAATAGGGAACAGTTGTGTTACATTTGGTGTTATCGCTCTCACATTCTCTCTTACTGGTCACTGGAAGTTCCACATGGCACCTCATGGTATAGAACTCTCCGAGGATCTGAAAAAAAGAATTGTTGCTCTACATAAAGATGGCCTAGGCCAGTGTTGGCGAACCTATGACACTGGTGCCAGAGGCGGCGCTCGGAGCCCTCTCTGTGGGCACCCGCACCCATGAAAAAGTCTTTGGTGTACTAATATGCCTTTGATTTTTCCTGTCCATCAGCGCAGTGCGTACTATGAATGGCACAGGCAATGCATTGAATGTAGGCAGGCTATTATAGCTAAATGAAACATGGAAAATATACTATATTGCTATTCAGGTTAAATTGCTGTCTTGGCACTTGGCGACAAATAAGTGGGCTTTGGGTTTCAGTTTGGGCACTCGGTCTCTAAAAGGTTCACCATCCCTGGCCTAGGCTATAAGAAGATTGCCAACTCCCTGACACTGAGCTGCAGCACGGTGGCCAAGACCATACAGCAGTTTAACAAGACAGGTTCCACTCAGAACAGGCCTCGCCATGGTCGACCAAAGAAGTTGAGTGCACGTGCTCAGCGTCATATCCAGAGGTTGTCTTTTCAAAACAGACATATGAGTGCTGTCAGCATTGCTGCAGAGGTTAAGGGGTCAGGGGGTCAGCCTGTCAGTGCTCAGACCATACACTGCACACTGCATCAATGGTTTGCATTGCTGTCGTCCCAGAAGGAAGCCTCTGCTAAAGATGATGCATAAGAAAGCCTGCAAACAGTTTGCTGAAGACAAGCAGACTAAGAACATGGATTACTGGAACCACGTCCTGTGGTCTGATGAGACCAAGATAAATGTATTTGGTTCAGATGGTGTCAAGCGTGTGTGGTGGCAACTGGGTGAGGAGTACAAAGACAAGTGTGTCTTGCCTACAGTCAAGTGTGTCTTGCCTACAGTGTTATGTACCTGATGAAGGGGAACTACTCCCCGAAACGCGTTGTACTTCTGCAATAAATAAGTTTTCTATTTACTACCACTATCTGGATTGGATTCTTGCGCCCTGGGATATTTTATCTCTTTACCTCTGTATCCTATCACTTCTTGGAGACTTCAGGGATCTCCGACAAGAAGTCATCCCTCCGCGGCTGCAGATCCACCAGCGAATCGTGACTCCATCACATGTATTGACAAGCTTTTACTAGAGTTGTGCCTACAGATAGCACAACCACAAAAGGTGAGCCCTGTACTGGAACCATTTATTTTATCTGTCTACCAACGGTATTACCCTATGGTGCGCCCTGCTTTGTTTTTAACAGCATAAAGTAAATCCTGTGGATCCATTGCCTACAGTCGAGCATGGTGGCGGGAGTGTTGTGGTTTGGGGCTGCATGAGCGCTGCCAGCTGCGGGGAGCTACAGTTCATTGAGGGAACCATGAATGCCAACATGTACTGTGACAGACTGAGGCAGAGCATGATCCCCTCCCTTCGAAAACTGGAGCGCAGGGCAGTATTCAAGCATGATAACGACCCCAAACACCTCCAAGACGACCACTGCCTTGCTAAAGAAACTGAGGGTAAAGGTGCTGGACTGGCCAAGCATGTCTCCAGACCTAAACCCTATTGAGCATCTGTAGGACATTCTCAAATGGAAGGTGGAGGAGCGCAAGGTCTCTAGCATTCACCAGCTCCGTGATTTTCACTTAGGGGTGTACTCACTTTTGTTGCTCGCGGGTTACACATTAATGGCTGTGTGAGTTATTTTGAGGGCACACCAAATATACACCGTTATACAAGCTGTACACTGACTACTGTACATTTTATCATATCTTAAGTGTTGTCCCATGAAAATATATAATAAAATATTTACAAAAATGTGAGGGGTGTACTCACTTTTGTGAGATACTGTATTGGTGTAGGGAATATACTGTATATTACACAGCATGGTGCAGGGATTATACTGTATTGTACGGGATGTTGCAGGGGTTAGACTGTATGCTCTTTGAGGTGACAATTATCTTAGGTTTTCCTATCGCCCACCTTTGATGGCGCTGTGCCCAGCTCTGAGCCGACCCCGCTCAGCAGCTGCCAAGGCTAAGAGGGAACACTGATGGTGGCCACGCTCCTTTCTGCCGTATCCAATACATCTTTTAAAAGTGGCAGGAGAAGTAAAAAAAAGGCGCAAAAAAGAAATATGGCCTACTAGTCCAACAAGCAGGCAGCCAGAAGGGTTTTCTATGAGGTTACAATAGTCCCTTCTCTCTCAGCATCTTCAGTTGTGAAGACTCACTCCACTGACAATGGGAACATCGATTAAACCTAAACTACAGGTCTGCTTATATTGAAGAAAATCTGCCAATAACGCTAAGAAACAAATATATCTACAGTATTACGTCTCAGACCCTGTAGAATACACAACCTACAAAACTGATATAAAAACATGGAGATTTTATATTTCCCCAACCAAACAAAACTCATTTGTAGAATCTGAGCTCAACCACAGCTTTTCATTTACCCCATGATACCTTTATATAAAGTGTTCTGTCTACAGTATATGAACAGAATTTACTGCACCGCCGCTCGTGTTGAATATTTTATCACTGGAATTAATAGACCGTGAAACCTAAAATTGAAGTAGGTAAAAAGAGTTGCTGACAAGGGTTTCTGTAAGGCTCTGTTCACATTGTGTTAATGGCCTCCACATGACATATACAGAGAAAAGCTCCTGACACATACCTCCAATAGAAGCCTTAGACAGATACCATACAGTTGCTTCCATCACCCATGCAAGTGAAAAAAAAAAAAAAAAAAAACTATACAGTGCAGCGTAGGTTTTTACTGGATACTATTGCGGTGTTGCATAACCTGTTGCATTACATATTTGCCATATCTTAGGTCTACACCAGGCATGCTCAACCTGCGGCCCTCCAGCTGTTGTAAAACTACAACTCCCAGCATGCCCGAACAGCCTACAGCTATCAGCCTACAGCAGGGCATTGTGGGAGTTGTAGTTTTACAACAGCTGGAGGGCCGCAGGTTGAGCATGCCTGGTCTACACTAATACCCTGTTATATGTCAGAGTGTGGCTTATTGTATAGCTCCTGTTATCCATGCCCTTTTCTAGACAATTTACACGAGAAATAGTGCAGATATTTTCATATGTCCTTCATAGCAAAATTTATGTCACAATAAAAAGTAGCGTTTTCGATTCCACTATTGAGATCCGTCATAGGATCTCAATAGTGGATGAAAACGCTTCCGTTTTGTCCCCATTCATTGTGAATGGGGATAAAACTGAACTGAATGAAGTGGCGTACACCAGAATGCATTCCATTCCCTTTGGTTGCGCTCCCATTGCGGACAGAATAACGCTGCAAGCAGCGTTTTTCTGTCCGCGATGTGGTGCGGAGCAAGACGGATAAGTCATGACTCACAATGTAAGTCAACGGGGACGGATCCATTTTCTCTGACGCAATCAAAAACGGATCCGTCCCCCATTGACTTTCAATGGTGTTCATGACGGATCCGTCATGGCTATATAAGACATAATACAACCGGATCCGTTTGTGATGTGATGCATGCGCTTGTATTATTGTAACGCATCCGCAAAAAACGCTAGGGTGAAAGTAGCCTAATATGTATGGGCAGAGGCGCTAACTATAGGGGATGTAGTGTTAGACTAATTGCACACCAGTGGTAAGGTATCCGGCAGAGAAACAGCCTGCCAGAGTTCACTGTATATGTCATAGCTGGATAGGGACATGCACCGCTGGACGCCATTGACTATAGTGGGATGAGGCAGGAGCGCAGGACACCGGTCTTTGTCTGGTTAACACTCGGCAGTCATGCCAGAAATCGTCTGGATCCCATTTTAGTCAAAGGGCTCAGACAGTGAATTCCGGCAGGCTGTTTCCCTCCCTAAACTGCCTGTCAAACACCTTACCAGTCTTAGTAGTCACACTTCTGCCTTGGCACCTAAAGGGCAGCTAAGAAGATAACAGTATTGTAAACGGCATATGGCAGGCCTATAACAGAGCTAGCATTGGGGCCTACATCTACAAGTTACGGGTTACGGCCCCCTTTACTTCAGCTCTGCTAGTAAGCGAGCAGGACAGGATATGCCAATAAAAATTTCCTTGCGACCCTAAGAATCCCAGAACACCGCTGCGACAATGCTTCCTATCATGTGCTGACATTACCAATAAGAGATCAATAGCTACGTTCACCCGGAGTGACAGGAAAGAAATAAATATTTATGCCATATAACCTGTATCAATGCCGCACTATTTCCAGCCTGTCAATATCTGATTAACTTGAGGAATGGCTTCTCGTTTTCTATTAATGATTAATAATGGGTCATAGTAACCCCACAAGTGCCGGAAGCGCGCGCACACCACAAGCCTGCACGCCGGGCACAAATCCAGGTCAGATGATGCTTTTTCTGACCATGCTTTGAGGTTTAGCGCTCCCAGGATACCTTTTTTTTATATCGGTAGTAAGATAAGCGAGCACAGCCTGGTGCTATGCAATGAAGTTAACTGGTTTCTGCATGGTGGGGCTGGTGTCCAGTGCGAGGAAATGAAGAGCGGGTGATAGATGTGAGTGTGTTTACTAGGTGGGGGGTGAACGGAGGACACCCAGAGAGGAGGGGCGGCTTAATTGTCTTCTTGACACCTTCAACTATGACGACTTGATTCATGAAATGCCGATGAGTCTTGGAGAGGGTCACGCAGGGAAGACGCTGAGATAATTAAGATTTCAAGCGTCTGAACAAGAAAGGAAAGTGAGCAGCAGTTAGGAAATCAATAAGACCCTTTTATTTGCTGTGACACAGATGTCTTGGCCAATTGATCCTAATAGGTAGGCTTGATAGCATCGGGCAGCTGCCTCCCCAGAGCAGCAAGGGGGAGCCTGCTGCTTATCAAATCCACAAATCCCACGCGCCTACTCGGCAGGCAGCAGAGTTGGACCAGTTCTTGCTACACAACGCATCACATGTGCCAAGTCCTGACTTCAGCAGTAGCACTCAACATGACCGTACAAAATAATTCTGATAGATGAGGCATCAAAATGGTGGGTTATACGTCTACATTAAGGGCACGTACACATGGGACCTGTTTTGGTACTTAAAATCCGCCACGGAATTTGCTGAGGATGAAACGGACAAGCTGTGGGTTAAAAATACGCACTGCAGGTCAATTGACGCTGCAGATTTTTCAAGCAGAGTGTGGGCGAGAGTTGCTAAGATTTCATTCAATCTGCTGGTACCGTAATACACTGCAGATTTAGCGCATGCAACTCTTCAATGGAAAAATCAACAGCATACCATAAGGATGAGGCTGAGCCTTCCTCTATGAGGGAATAAAGGTGGATTTAGATGGCCCGACTAAGGGGCCGATTGCCAGGAAGAAAGCGTTCCTTCCCGACAGTCCACTGCTTGTTCGATGAAGGAGACCGTGCATTTACATGCAGCAATCTCCTTCACTGTATGAGGACAGGTGAAGGCTATAGCCATTCCTCATCATCATACAGATTCATGGTTTCTGAGCAGCAGATCGCTGTTTAGCCCGCACAGTCTGTTGCTCAGAAGCGATGATTGGTGGTCCCTGCACAAGCAACAGGATATTTCATTTAATGTTTGTGTGCGTCGTTAAAAGATATCGACAGTATCCCCCATAACAGTGACCTTTACAGCACCCCGCCCCTTTAACAGTGAACTCCACAGTCCCCAACCCCTTAACACTGACCCCCCCACAGTACCCCACGACTTTAAAATGGGATCTCCACTGCAGCCCATCCCCTTTAATAGTGAGTTTCACAGCACCCCACTCCCTTGACAGTGACCTCCTAAGAGGCCCGCCCCCTTAACAGTGACCTCCCAGTACCCTGCTGCCTAAACAGTGACCGCCACAGCAGTTGCCCCTTTAATAGTGGCCCCTGCCCCCTTAACAGTGACCTCCACAGCGGCCTGCCCCCTTTACCGTAACATCCACAGTGAACGCCTCTTTAACAGTGACTTCCACAGTGCCTGCCGCTTTAATAGTGACCTCCACAGCGCCCTGCCCTTTAATGCTAAGGCTACACGACGACATGTGTCGCGCGACATTTTGTCTCATCAATTTTTATAATGATAGGCTATGGTGTCGCACTGCGACATATGACATGCTGCGGCTACGACTGCGACACGACAGTTCATCCAAGATGGATTTTTCTGCGACTATTGCATCGCAGTATGTCACATGTCACAGTGCAACACCATATCATTATAAAAATTTTCGTGCAACATCAATGTCGCGCGACACATGTAGCAGTGTAGTTGTGCCCTATGTATCGTGTGACTTATTGTCGTTGTGTAGCCCTAGCCTAAAGCTGACCTACAGCAGTGAAGAAAAGTGACTGGGTTGTTATGGAAACCTGAAGTAAAACTATGTGTATGTGGAGACTAAGGGCATGCGAGCTTCTATTGGCTGATAAGGGTCATGTGACTGTGTGTATGGCAGTTGGGATAAGAAGAGAAAGACTTGCAGGCTTGTATTGGCTAATGCAGGTCATTTTCTGGGAATATCTCAGGAACGGTACGTCCTAGAGAGCCGAGACCCGGTCTAAAACATTCCCGGACACCTGATGTACCTGGGTTCTAAATTTGGTAAAGATCGGTCCAGTCGTTTGGTCGTGCATAAAGAACAGACAGAAACTCATTGTGTACCGGCATGTTACCTCCACAGTATTCTTTCCCAGATAGTAAGCGATAGGTGTACCAAGTTTAGTAGAAATTGATCGATGAGCATACAAATTCCATGCAGCTGCTGTGTAGGGGCGTATGACCCCCACAAGATTTCTTTCCAGGTAGCAAGGGATGTGTATACCAAGTTTCATTGAAATCGATGGTTGCGTTTTTGAGTGATCGCAGAACATACATACAAACATACACATATATACGTCCTTATATATATATATATATATATATATATATATATCTTTCTTTTTTTTTTACTGTTTTAATATACTGTGCCACGTAATATGCAGTGCTAGATAAACCTAATAACAAATGGAGTGAGGATACTTTCATCCAGCAGTTGATAATTCAGACTTTCTTAATGTGATTGTCTCTGTAAAACAATCCCTTTCGGAGTGGAGAGCTTCTGAGTATCAGTGGTTCCTGCTATGGTGGACCCAGTCCACCTCAGTATAAAAAGAACTGCCTTCCATTTGAATGTCAGCTATGTAATACTATCTTTCCACTGCAGGTGAAATGTACAACTAGCAGCCACTAGAGAAGCTAAAGTTATGACGATCAGCTGCTGGTCAGGCTATCTTTATTCCAATTAAGATGACAGCTCACCTGTCCATTGGCCAAAATCTTCTTAAGTTCTGCCGAAGATGTCTTAAGACTGTAGGAAAAAACATTCCGCCAGGTTAACAAGAGATCATACATTTCAACAGTTCAAACTCTATCCAAAGTACTTATAATTTAAAAAATGACACTAGAATCAGTCAATATTAAAACAGCGCTCAATTATTTACAGACTAGATAAGTCGTAGTTTTATTCCGGCCGCATCTCGCCATGTTTGCTGTGCCGCGGCCGGACCTCCGGCCCACCCCCATTATAGTGAATGGGGCCAGAGCGGACTTCCGGGCGGCACCGTGCACTAGCGGCAGCACGGATCCGGCAGGCTGTTCACCTGCCGGGACAGCCTGCCGGAGAAGGCTGCCGCTAGTGTGAAAGTAGCCTAACATACAAATGGCAACTACTTGCAAAACCTTTGTATGGTTCTTCGGTCCTTTTATGTTGATGGCCTAATCTCAGGAAATCTGATCGGAGGGGATCTGACACCCTTGCACCCCTGATGCTCAGCTGTTCTGCAGTAGCTCTGGTGCCAGAAGTCAGCATTGAAATTACAAGGCCCATTAGGGGAATTTATCACGAGGAGAATATTTGAAGTCAGTTTTGCTTGAGTCTGTGTTGGCGTACTTTATGCCACATGTATTAAATATCACATGTTGTTTGTCTTATTCTTAAACCTAACATTTTTGTCTAGAAAAGCTACTCCACCCTCCTACTGGATTGAGATCCTGACTTTTTTTGCAAAATCTGGAGGGAAATTCATTGACATGGTTAAGCACACCTAACGCCCATATTTTGAAACTGGAGTGAGTGGTGTAAGAATGCAAAAAGTTGCAACATTTTTGCGCAAGTGAGCCGAAAAAGTTGCAAAAGCCCAATTTTGTGACTTTTTGAAGCCAGAATTCTGGGGTTAAATCATGATAAATCAGGGTCATTGTGTAGTACTGTGGTCCCCAACCTTTTTGCACCAAGGACCAGTTTCATGCAAGACAATTTTCCCAGGGATCGGGTGGGGAAGGGGGGCAGGGGTTAGAGGGGGTGCTGGTCGGCGCTGACTGATTCACGCGGCATGGGACCGGAAGTCATTCTGGTAACATCTGGCAATGCCGGAACCAGATAGCTCCGGCAGGCTGTTCTCTCCTAGAACAGCATGCAGGAACTATGCCAGCAGTGTGAAATAGGCCTTACTATTACATTGATATCTGCCTGCATTTATTTCAGGCTGACATCGTAAATATACCTGAATTGGCTGCACAAAACTGACTAGGGTCTAGTGGTCACTGGGCTCTGCTGTAAGGGGCTCTGTGATATTTTCAAGGTGCACGACAGGAAGAGAAACTGCGCTCCAAGGTCATTCTCCCGCTCCCTCCCTCCGATACTAGCTGAAACAACTCCGCCCCCCGGATGCCCCCTCCCCGTCCATCCGGTTTATTTCCATCTGTGGGACAGTGACATCCTAACCAATCCCTCCCTCACAACCCCTTTGTCAGGCTTTTCATTGGTGCCAGTGGCTGGCCAGCATCACAGTTGGAAAGAAGGAGCGCTCTCCTTCCTTCCTGCTCTGCCACCTGAAGTTGAGTGTGATGTGCGTGTCCCGCGCGCATGCGCCTAGCATCTCTCCTCGCTGCTCTTATTCATCTCAATGGGAGCAGCACTGCAGTAAGCAGTAACCTACACAATGGACAGAGATGTGTAGTCAAAGCTGATCGGCAAAGATACAGAGTGTTGGACTGATACCAACCTGATAATATTGGCCTATCCTGAGGATAGTCCATCAACATAAAAAGGACCAGAAAACCTCTCCACATCAGGTTACCTACCACACATACAACTTTACCACATCTTTACATGAATTGATAAAGACTACAGAATTTAGGGACTACAGTCAGTCAGTCATTACTTATCTGAAAGAGTTCTAATAATTAAAGGGATTGTCCAGATGGAAAACAAAATGTTTGCAAAAGGCTCAAAGAGGGTTAAAAGAAATAATTACTGATCCCCTGTCACCCCCATTCCAATGCTTACTGATTCATCACTGTTCCCTATTTTCCTGGTGATCTCTCAGGCAGGAAACGGCTGCTCTCTCAGACACTGGCTGAGGTCAGTCACTGCCGTGGCCATTGATTGGCTGAGAAGGAATTCCATGTTTGTTGATATGAGACTGGGAACTAGAGATCATCGGGGACATGGTCAGCGTCAAAATGGTAAAGGGGGAGGGGGAATCAATGAATAGGGTATTGCTTCTTTTAAATCTTTGCCAACAATTTTTCCACACTGTAACAATCCCTTTAACCTCCTAACAGTCACATTAAAATAAAAAATAAAAACCTCCCAAAAATGTCACTTTTTTATTGTAGATTTTTAAGGTGTGTCTGCAGTAAATCTTGTTGGTGCACAATTCAGGGGACACTATTGCATTTTTAACCCCTTAGTGACAATTCATTTTAGCCCTAAGGACCAATAATATTTTCCCCCTTTGTGTTCCGGCAGTCATGGCTTTTTCATTTTTTCTTCTAAAAATTCTTTTTTTTATTTTTCTGAATTAGTTGTAGGTTTTTTAGGAACCATTTTGGGGTCTATATAGTGTATTGAATAACTTTTATTATTTTATTTATACAGGGAAAGATTTAAAAAAAACAGCAATTTTAACATTATTTTGTGGATTTATTTACGGCGTTCATTGTGTGCTAAAAAGAACATAATTTTATTATGTGGATCACCACAATGATGATAATGTCACATTTCTATATGTTTTTACTATTTTCCTTTCCTCCTGCAGCCTGTCAGCTCTGCAATTTTCCTCTAGACTGACAGGGGGGGGGGGGGGGGGGCTGCTTTATCTGCTCATATCTCTGGTTTGGTACCAGCTAGAGATATGGGCTTTGTATTGTTTGAAAGCTGCTGGGATATCTTCGGTACATGGGAAAATATCACTGTTCGAAATCTGGATGTAGTGAATGCAGCTGAAAGTGCAAATTATTCCCGACTCAATTTCTAACAGTGATATCTCCTGCTTATCTTGGGCTAATGCTGTCCTTTTGGTCTGGTATGGAATGCCAGCTTTCAAACAAGACCAGGCCCATGCTTCTGCTACCAATCAGGAGATATTAGCAGCTAAAGCAGACTTCTCCCTTCCACTTCCAGCTCTGGCAGAACAGTTAGGTGGTTAATAAAAGAAAATAAAAAGCCTGAATTTGTTTACAGTTAAAAAACTGACCTGTGGGATATACCAAACAGAAACAAAGGGGGTCATTTACTAAGCTGAAATACGCCTATATTAGCCGTATTTCAGGTGCAGATTGCGGCACCACAATATGCGACTTTTCCCTAATCACGCCATGGCTAAAAAAGTGGTTGTGGCGTAGGCGGGGGAAGGGTTGGCAGGCCTGTCTCAAAAGAAATATTCCTAACCTTGTCTTTATTCACAAATGCACAGAACCTGCCGGCTTACAGGAATCAAGAGTTCCTAAAACCTGTAGAAATTCCAGCGCTTGTAATAACATCTAGAAAAGCATAGTCCTGTGCAGTTAGACATTTCAGAGCATAAGGTTCTTAGGATAAACCATTATCCCATGTATGCGCAATTTAAAATTCAGAGGGCCTATCTGCCTTCATTATAATAAAACAAAGAATCAGATGATATTCAGTCTCGAAAGAGCATTAATAAGATACGAGGCACCCCGTAGGGACACTATCAACATACGCCGTAATAAAATGGAGTGTCTTGAAACATTCCAGGTATCTGATGCCCAGCTGCAAAATCCAAAAGAATTCTCTATTTAACACGTGATTCACCTTGTTGCCTCAGCTTTTTCTGTAGCAAAGATACAAAAACTGCTATAATCTCATCCACGATTTACAACAAAATACTTTATGGCACCAGACCGTTTTAAGTGTTTTTTTTCCCTCAATTCCAGAGACATAATCAGTTATTCCAATTTTTAATTTGCAAACAGGACATCCTAAATATGATAAGTACCATACAGTGGCAAGTTACCATTCATAAAACTGATCAGTCCCAGAACATACTACTTTTACTGGGCTCTTTTACAGTGACTTGCATATGCATGTAACAGTGGTTTATGCTTTGTTTAATACCCTCACGGTTTGAAAAGCGTAAATCTAAATTCACAGTTGTGCTCGTATTTTATAAAAACAGCAGTGTTGGAGCCACCACATGAACACCAACAGAGCCTGACAGATCCCATTGACTATAATGGGGTCCATTGGGTTTCTGTTAAGATGTCCCTCATTTTACTAAGAAATATAACACAGTTGGTTTCGGCTTTTATTCTGGAATCTGTGACAAGCTAATTGATTGTTGCGAAGAGGATGCGGCCCCACTGTGTCACTTGAACAAATTTGGTTTGGGGCTACTCCTAAGGACATTATCTAAGTGCTTCCTCTGGTGTTCACCGCTGTACCTGGATCTGGACTTTGCTGCAGGGAAACCATCAGGCCACTACTTCCTAGAGTAGTTTGTATACAAGTGACAGCTGAGACACAGATTCAGAGGACTGAGGAATCAAGCAAAACCATAGCCAGGGACAGGTTGAGGTTAGAGCAGGCACAGTTCGTTTGATCCGATAAACAGTCCAAGGTCAGGGCAGGCAGCTCAGGGTCAGAATGGAGATCTGGCAAAGGTCAGGTCAGACAGCAAAGGGTCACATCAGGGAAACAGACACAAGTCAGTACACAGACACACAAATGTAGAACAGCACACCTTTGCAGGACACAGCGGTTTAGAGCCTTTTGCTTAGACACTTTTCCACAAGGGAAGGTGTCATAGGTAGTACGAGATGATTGGCTGGAAAAGAATAGGGTGGGTGCGCTAGCCAAAATATTGCAAACTACCTCGCTGGGATATCTACCTCACGGCTCTCAGCGGAGAGTGTGGCCTACTATTAAAGTGAATGAGTCCGTGATCCGCTGTGGCTGCCCCACAGTCAGTGTTCGTGCATTGTGGCCCACAATTTTGGGGCCGCAGCACAGCCACGGGGCGCTCATGTTCGTGTGCAGGAAGCCTTAGACGGTTATTTCTTAACATTCAGAGGCGGTCGGGACGTCAGGCCATATTATCCCTTGATATGCTGCTGAAGCCTTCGATAGTGCTGGGTGGCACTACCTATGGGAGGTATTAAGTGTCATGGGATTTGGGCATACCTTTATCTCTTGGGTTCAACTGTTACATTGCGGCCCCAAGTCTAGGATCAGAGCTAATGATGTTAGATCCAAGGTCTTTGAGTTGGGTAGGGGTATGCGTCAGGGATGCCCGCTATCACCTCTTCTATTCGCCACTGCAATTGAGCCACTTGCATGCCTACTTCGTTCATCCAATAGAATTGTTAGGTTCCCTATGGGAGCCAGAGAGGAACGCGTGTCCCTATATGCAGGCGACATGCTCATATACGTGGGAGATGTGGAAGGGTCGTTGGTCCCCATAATGTCTCTTATAGAAGACTTTGGAGACCGGTCTGGGCTTCGTATAAACTGTTCCCGCTGTACCCAGCCCCCGTTGGTCTCTCCCTCCTGTCCACTCAGCTGCAGGTTGCTCACAACTTCAAGTATTTGGGAATCGTGGTTTCATCAAATATTGGGCACTACGTGAAAAATATAGATCCACTCCTGAACAGCAGGTCTGAAAAAATCAATGCGTGGTGCAAACTACGAATGTCTGAAATAGGTAGAAGTAACCTCCTGAAAATGATACTTATGCCGGAAAGTATGTATGTCCTACATAACTCCCGTTTGGATCCCACAACAGATTTTTATTAGAATACAAAGGTTGTTTAGAATCTTGATCTGATGCAAAAAACGGGCCAGGATCCAGTTGGATACTTTACAAAGAGGGAAAGATGCAGGGGGTCTCTATTCCTAATCCATGGGGTTGGGGGAGGACTCCTGGGGACAACGCATCTGCGTGGCTGATAGCCCACATTATAGTAAATGAATCCCCTATAGCCCTACTAGAGCATAGTGGTCTCTCTGACCAGTTGGCGGGATATCCTACACTTAATTTGATGAATAAGGTTTGGCATAAGTGTCGTGACTTGCTGTCCATACAGGGCTTCACTCGGGTCACCCCTCTATGGAGGAATCCTCAGTTGCCTGAAATGTTTCGCCTAGAGGGGTTCTCCCCTTGGGAACGGAAGGGTGTGGTGTTCTTGTATCAGCTGCAAAGAGATGGTGTGTTCAAATCATTCGAACAATTCAGGAATGAGTTCGCTCTTCCTCATACGGCCTTCAATCATTTTTTGCTATTAAGAAATGCATTCCAAGCTCAGGCAAGGTCTGTGTCGCTTACATGTACAGTAGTCTCATTGTTACAACAGATTCTCACATGCGGCTCCACGAGTGGATTAATATCATCCATATACAGGAACCTGTTCGTGAAATCTGTGAAGCATGACCCCTTGGTAGTCAAACAAAAATGGGAGGGGGAGGTTGGTTCTATGGAAAGCAGTACTGGCACTAACACCTCAGTTATCATGTCCCAATTACTTCTCGTTCATCGTGTATACCCGACTCCATCCTTTCCATTTAAGATCGGGGTTAGGAACGATGCTTCCTGCCCCAGATGTGGGGAGAGTCCTGCATCCCTGATGCACATGTTCTGGGAGTGTATGGAGCGTCGGAATTTCTGGACAGGCGTATTAACTTGTATTAAAGAGGCATATCACATTGTGGTCCGCCTGGTCCGAGGACGTGTGTATTGGGAATGTTGGACATTACAAACTGTAGCTCGAGCCTGTGGGGGCAGCGTCTGCTCTTACAGGCCAGGAAGTTGATTGCTAAATACTGGCTTAGACCCCAGCCCCCCTCCAGGGCGGAATTTTTGAACAGAATGGACGAGATCCTTCGCTTGGAAAAAGGAGTATATATTAAAAGGCAGTGGGTATCTTTAAGGACCACTGCGACACAACATGGCGTATGACTATCTGGGCTGTGTTAGGAGGAGTGGTTTCAGAGATACGTGCGGTTTTGGAGTATGCATATACGAGACCGGGACTGGGAAGGATAATTATAGTGGGTGGCCTGGAGTGGAGGAGTTGAGAGAATATGTTATCATTGAAAGGGCAGGGGTTAAGCTCATACTTAGGGTGTCGGCTATATCTTCCTCAGTGCCCTGATACATTATACCTATGTAAGTGATATGGTACCCGTCTCATCGCTGGGTGGGTGGGTGGGGGGGGGGGGGGGGGGTTTATTCAATAACATTCTGTCTGAATGTCTGATATCTTTCTGAATGTCCAATGGGATTGCATGTACTCATCCCCTTATCTTCTTTATGTTTTTTTTCTGTATATTGAAAACTTGTTAATAAAAAAAAAGAGCCAGAGGGAGCATGCTTGTGCACCCTATGGGCAGAGAGAAGAGCCTATCCAGGAAGAAGCAGGCTGCAGCGTGCATGGACGGACAGAGGAGCGGAGAAATAGCGGCCACGACAAGTTGTTGTAACATGGGCCCTCTGATGCAGAGGTGAATCTAACCTTGGTGCACAGGACCATGCTTTCCTACATTTTATTGGAAAATTTTCTTATAATGACTATCGTGACAAACATATATCTTTGTGTTTCTTATATTCATGCTCAGTGTTTCAAAGAGTTAGTGGCCAAATTACAGAGTGTTGGCCAAGAAGAGTGGAGGATTATGGGATTGTTAGGCTCTCTTGCCTTTATTTGAAAAGACTGCTACTCTGGTCACCAAATGGACTGGCTGGAGAGCAAAACTCATTCGATAACATTATCATTTAACCATCTGATTGGGCAAAGGAAATATAGGGTGTGTTTGCCCTGGAAAAGTTTTTTTTTTTATTCACCTGTAAATGTGTGGGGGATAGCTGGTGTATGTGGAGCCATGCTGTAACATCGAACCACAACTCCCTGGATAAAGGACTACAAGACCTGACTGCCAAGCTCCACTGGCAGTGGGGTCCCATAGAATAGGGTACTGTATCTGGTTTTGTATAGTCTGGGGATAGCCATCTGTATCAACCAACAGCGAAGAGAGTATAGGCCTAGTCAAGGAGTCTGTGAAAGGTGGTGTCCGGTATAATATGCCTTGACAACTAGAAATAAATGAATGCTTTTATTAGAAGCACTGATTTTTCTAAAAGTTTTTGGACCTAAATGACAAGCCTTTCCCCAGCTTTGTTGCTTTAAATAATACCTACAGACAATATGGACATCCCCTTTAAATGTTTTAGTTAGTCTGTTGACCTAATAGTTGTATGACAAATCTCCTGAGCCGTGAGTAATATAGGGTTAGGACCCTGATAAATGTACACATGTAATAGGTCGTGCTTCAGTCCCCTTATTAGCCATCCGTGGATTACTTCCATTATTTTCCATTCACTGCCTCAGCCGTTAAGTTGCTCCTAGACAGTTTAGAGAAACACACCGCGCTTACTGCATTTACTTGAACACAGCCCTGGGGTAATGCTTTTATAGGTGGGCCTGACTGACACCGAACAGCTATGTGCAAGAAGGCACTCACCTATTGCTGGGTAAACTGTCCGACACTGAGGGGCTGCAGTTGCTGGATGATCCCGTCCGGGTGTTCACCTGCAATTAGGGATAATAATGGGTTCCTTTCGTCTTCATGTTCGACAATAGCTTATTGTATGAAGAAAATTGGTTCATCAGAGCTACTGGCATGATGAAAACACACCATGTGCTTCAAGGGCTGCACCACCTCAATTTAATATATTTGCCCATATGACGGCTAGAGAAACCCTCGAAATTTACACAACACAATAACATAATTTGCAAATTAATGTTATTACTGTTAATGCTTGCTTACATTAATAAAACAGCATTTAATATATTGTTCTCCCCGCAACAATAAGCCTTGGTGATTTCAAAAATGAATCAAACTGTGATTAAAAATTTGCAATGCTTGCCGGGCTCTGCAGGATACCTGAAAATGTCTGCTTCAGAACACAGGGACGTGAAATCCCACATAGGGATCGTTTTCTAGGGATTGTCTGGATCCTCCTGCCACTGGGAATGGGGAAAATCTCGCTGATCTCCCAGGAAAAGGTAAAATAAAACAAAAATATAAAATTTCACATTGTATGCATTTTTGAAGGCTTATTTTTGTGGCCAGATGTTACTTTCAAGTGCAGTAGAAAACACACCTTTTGGTGGCTCTTTTTACCAGTGGTGTGTTTTATCTTTTATTTTGCAAAATGCAGCATGCTCAAAGTATCGCTTTTTTCCTGACATTTGTCACACAGGCTTATCTAAAGGAAAAACACAAACTGACCTATGTCAGGTGGTTCACACATAGGTTTTTAATAGCGTTTTTGTGCACCTTTGTGGTTGTAGTGTTTTGGTTTTTTTTTGTTTGTTTTTTTTTGTTTTTTACAGCAAAAACAAAACACACCAGTTCACCTAGCTGAAAGTTTATGGGAAATATTTTTTTTTAGGTCTTTTAGTTGTTTTTTTTCTAAATGTATCATGTTGAAGCTTTTGGTGTTTTTTCTGGCATTTTGACATCTCACACAGTTTAGAAAAACGCTGCTGAGAAATGCCATACAAACCACACGTTAAGACAAAATTGCAAGTTTTTATGGCTTTTTTTTTTTGGTGTCCAAAAAAAGGTCAGAGCTAAATTGTGTGTGAAGGGGCCATAAAGGTAGAACATTGACTTATAGGATAGCTGCCTTACATCTGGTGGCATTAGAGGCAGAGATGGTTAAGAGATTATTTGCATCCCTTTCCTCCCATATAACTCTTAAGAAACACATAGCAGTTTTTTGCAGTATGTTTCTTGGTGTTTTTACACTTTTTGGGGGGGGGGAATAAATGCTGTGACCACTGCAGAGATGTTCGTTTAAACTCAACAGGAAATCCTCTTCACTGTTTGCTTACAGTTTTGGATTCTGCGTGATCCTGTGTTTCAGGTTTTCATGTTTGTTTCTATACCAAATTACCATATAAAAAACAGATTAAATATAAACTCAACAGGGAAATATAAAACGCTCTGCAAACAGTAACTTTTTGGTGCATGTTTTTGGGCCCATGTTTTTTTTTTTTTAAGCAAATTATGTGTGTGTGTGTCCCCCCCCATAAAAAGCACATACAAATATGTGTATAAACAGAAAAAAATAAATAAAAATGCTTGTAAAAACACACAACCTTAATGGTGGTTTTTACAAACAAAAGTGCATTAAAAAAAACTTGTCTGAAGGAAGCCAAAATTAAAAATGAGACTAAAAACCACTCTAAAAAAGTGCTTCCTACATATAATTTTTTTTTTTTTTCATGCATTTTAAAGTGCCAGAAGAGAACACTGTGTGAACGAAGCCTACAGATGTGAATGCTAACATGTCAAGGCGAATTGTTTATTAAGCTTTTTGAGAATATTAATCAGATCTACAGTACTGGTAAAAGAGAAATGACACTATATGAAAAAACATATAAAGCTCATATAGACACATTGCAAATCTTTTTTATTTTTAATACATTATTTTTATAAAATAGCGCCACCATGAGTTTGATTTATCATAAAAAACCTGCAGGATATTTGTGCTTCGATTTCCACAACCTCTTCTTGTAGTGCTTTTACATATGCAGGAATTTAAGCAGACAGCCAAGGGGTTAATGCTACGTGAAACCGCACGGCGCAAGGTTCCGATCCGTCCTGTACTGTCAGCCACAGTTCCTGCTAGTCGATGTAAGTCCTGCTTGTCAGCAATGTTGAAGGTACAGATTTTTTTTATTTTTTTTTGACGTTTCAATAAGTGGAACACAGCATTTCAAATCCATCCAACTTTACTGAAACAATTATTGAAATTCCTACCTTGAGGCCATGTATGTTCCGCTTCCCGGGAGGCTTGCAGGCTGCAACAGTAATAGACTAAATTGTAGATCACATCGGGGCCATTTACAATCCCCCCCTCCGCCCCCCCCCTTCTTCCTTTGAAATGAATCGTTTAAAAAGAAATGAGAGTGACACCAAAATTAGCAGCGAGGAATGATTGAAGAGAGGCTCTCAGAGCAGAGAGAGAAGTCCCAGAAGACTGGATCCTTTCTGTGAAATCACACACCCTCCTGGCACCGTCTCATCTAAATTCTAATTTCTGCTTAAAAGACATAATAAAATAACACACACACACACACACACACACACAGAGTAAGCTAAAACTGATTGTACGCTGCCCCTAATTCCACATTCTGGAGCAGGTGCTGCGATACTGGGAATTCCTTGCAATAGGACTATTCATATTAATATCCAGGATGCTCTCCACGTGCTGCCTGTCGGCACAGGTCGTCTTATTAAATGCTCCTAAGATCTATCTTGGAAAGGGCCAGCCTGGGCGCATTTCAGGCCGCGGACAGGAGGCCGGCATATTGCAGACATATTGGAATTGTGACACGCGGGTCTCATGCAGTTATAAATAATAGTGATCCCCCCCCCCCCCCAGACGGAAACTGCTCGGTAGATATATCTCCACCTCCATACGAAATCTTGGATTAAACCTAAATAGGTAGGTTCAAGCCAACAAAGCCCCATTTCCAGGTCAAACAATAATCCCCAGTAAATATGAGCCTTCTGATGTCCGTCCACAAGAGGCAGGAAGAGCTGGCTGACAACCACTGGTGATCACCCATCCTTCCTGGAAACAGATTTAACTTAGAAATAGCTAAATGGAATTTGTAACACTTGTGTGCTCCCTTTATTCTTAAAGGGGTTGTCCGACTTATTTCAAAAAGTTCCCTAAAGCTCCTAAATGTGTTAAAATAATAAGGAGGTTGGTAATCCTCTGCTCGGTTCTTTTCCACCAAGATTCATTGCAATATGGCGCTATATATACACCCCATGTGACTGATGCAGTCAATTGCTGGCCTCAGCGGTATACAGCGTGAGAAAGCGGAGGCCAGTGATTGGCTGCAGCAGTCACACGGGTATATGTCACTGCTGCAGCTATGTAAACACAGTTGGCGAGAGATTAAGTGGCGAGTATACAATCTTTTTTTTATTTTACCATATTTGATATAAGTCGGACAACCCCTTTAAGACTGGCGATGGTGCCCAGAAGCAAAGGTTATTGCTTCAACCGCTAAAAAGACCTTTAAAATGGAATTTCTCCATCAACGTTTCTACCTAAACCCTGATCTGTAAGGGTTAATTCCCCCCTTTAATTCCTAAAATAACACACCATAGCACAGAATTTACTGCACTGCTGGCCGACTTAGCTCAGATGTTTGCTGGAAGCCGACCAGCTTCAGTCTATGAGCCTCTTGGTAATAACACAAAGAAAGAATATATACTATTGATTTTTATACCCTTTGGGACAGATCATAAAGTCTAGATACTACATCTTTTCTATAAAGATACCGAGGCTTTAACAAAACCTTTACATATTTCCATTTTTCACACACTGTAAAAGGCACAACCAATTTGGAGAACATTTAGCTGCAATACGATGTTGGTTTGAGAGTCTTAAAGGGATATTCTGGTTCTAGAAAGTTATTCTATCCACAGGATAGGGGATAACTATTAGATTGGTGGAAGTCCAACTGCCCGGACCCCACCAATCATGAGAACGGGGACCCTGTACCTCGTGGAGCCCTCCCCCCGAAATGAACTGAGCGGCTGGTTGGGCGTTCTAAGGGAGTTTCAGAGTTTGTCGAGCAATGTGCTAGGGGAAGCCCATAGAAATGGAGAGGCTGCGCACATGCCCGGACAGAAACTATATTCATTTCGGAGGGCTCCACGGGGTATGGGGTCTCTGTTCCCGTGATTACCGGTGGTAGGACCCCCACTGAGCTAATAGTTTCCTACTATCCTGTGGATAGAGGATACTGTTACACTAACATAATACTCCTTTAAATGAGTTATCCAGTTTCAACCATCAATTTTGTTACATGAACCGCCAAGGATAAGCAGATCACAGACTAACACCCCCCCCCACGGTCAGTTGTGATCTGTAAGAGAAGCTGCGAGATAGCGTTCAACTCTCTCACAGCGCCACCTCAGGGGAAACAAAGTATTACAGAATGCACACAGACATACAGCGCACAGGGCTCTCTAGAGTTAAAGACGCACGTTGCCCTCCACCTGATAGATGAGGGGCCATTAACGAGGCACATCCTCTATTAACAGAGGACTCTCTAACACGGTATCTTAAATGGAATTTCAAGATCAGATAATCCTTTAAGACGTTTTCTTCCTAAAGAAAATAAAATTACCCAACAAGGGGAAAACTGGAAAAGCCATGCAGGAACCCAACGGCTGCCGTGATACTAAATCAGAGTATCTGTCTATAACTAGGTATATATCCTACTTAGGAGACCAGAAAAGCTGGACAACAACCCCTTTCACGACCTCCTTCATGGCAACCACCATGGTAACTGAGCAACAACTCAACAGAACATTAAAGGGAACCTGTCACATTGCACATGATGTCTGATCTGCATGTTATATATAGTGTTTTGGTAAAAGATTCAGTAAAACTTGTATTTCATTCATTTATATTCCTGCTCATTCTTGGCTTTGAAGTCCAGGAGGCGATCCTATCAGTGATTGACAGCTATCTGTGTATGCACAGTCATAGAGGGAAGTCTGTCAATCACTGATAGGACCGCCTCCTGGACTTCAAAGCCCAGAATTGGCAGGAATTTAAGTTTTACTGAATCTTTTCCCACAAAACTATATATCAATCTGCTCATCCCCTCTTTCTCTATAACATGCTGCCTGTAGCTACTTTTGCATTTTCATGGTGACAGGTTCTCTTTAAGCAACCTGACAGAAGAGGACAACTTAGGGTATGTTTCCACATAGTGGATATGCTTCAGATTTCCACAGAAGAATTGAATGCATAAAATCTGCATCATATGATAGTAGCAACAAAGTCAATGAGATTTTACCAAATTTCATCCATGTGCAACAGAAATACATCTGTGGTGTGGATGTTAAATCCTTACCATATCAATTAAAGAGGCTGGCTGACTTAAGAGCTAACAATCCCAGTGGTCGTAACCTGTGGCCAATGAAAAAAACAAAAAACATCTGTCCACAGTCCTGTCATTCCAGCGCCGCAGCCCATTCCCGACCGGAAGTGGCTTGGTCCAGTGACCACTCCGGCCAATCACTGGCTTAAGTCATCACATGCTAGAATGGCCAGTGATTGGCCACAGCGGTCAGGGGACAAAGCCACTTTTGGTCCGGTGGGACCGAAGACAAGTTTATTTTTTTTGGACTGCGGGTTATAACGACTGGGGGAGTCGGCCCCTAGGCTGCATAACCCCTTTAAAGGGCTTCAATGGCCTTTCAGCCTGATCCCTACCCACTAGGTTATTGCTCTTTAGGTTCCCTGCTGCCATTGACGTGCTCCGGTCCCCTAGTGAGAGCGGTGACATGTCCCCCATGCATCAGGGATGTGACCCTGTCACTGGTTGCAGTGGCACACATCATCCCCATCAAACTGAATGCTGACACGAGGAACTGAAGGATGAGAAACCCAGCGGCGGGGAGCAGGTAAGCGGCTTCCCTCCGTAGGTTCAGCGAACCCCTTTAATGCTGTGATTTTCGTTGCAGTTTTCACCCTTTTCAATTCATAGAGTAAAATCTGCGCTAGATCCGCAGCTTCGCTCCGACTTTGCTGCAGATTTTTTTCTGGTGAATTTATAGCCCGTGTGAACATACTCTCATACTTCCCTGATGCTTTTTATACTTAGGGAGGAAAACGTTCTTTATTTGGGAGGTATGATCCAGAAGCTGAGGATCGGGCTGCAGTTCTGCGTTTCCACCACACGCTCTGCCTGTCAATACTACATGACAAATAAAGATGATTATTATGAATAGAAACACGCTCACAGGTCTAGGCTCACACAGCGCAGGCTGCTCTCTTTCCACGTCCCCTGCACGCCACAAATTGTTGTTAAAGTCACTGTCAATTTTGATTGATTGTCTTGAAGTAAAGAATTACATTTTTTGCCCCCTGCTCTGTCTCGGTGGAATGCATATTTAACCCCTGCTGTGTCAGCGGAGAGTGTGCTGTGCCCCAGCTATTAACAATCGTCACGCACTCTATAATTACTGCACACATCAATAAGCCTTTGTGCAACGCAGCAAGATGTGAAGAAATGTGGGAGCGCGGGCGGCCTGCAGCAGGGAACAGGTGCACCGCTTCCCACTTTTGTGCAGCAGAATGCGCGTGTGAACGTTTGTCAGGCGTGATGCTGGTGTAAATGCAAATGCACTTTGTGAATAAGCAAGAAGAGTGATCTGAAAAGGCTTGAGGAGGGGCACGCCCTGCCAACTACGAAAATTAAAGCACTGGCCAATTCCAACATCTTTGTCAAGAATTAGTATTAGTCGCCTGTTCCAAATGCATGGTAGGAATAGGAAAATGATACAAAGTACATCAGCAAAATTTCCCATTGCTTTTATAGAGGTGCACCTATCCATAGAGGGCTTCACCAACGTACACAACATGATGGCACAGCAGAGGGCATCAGAGACAGCACCCTTAACGTTCCTTAAGTACCGTATGTTAGCTATAGCCTTTCATGACACAGTTACACTTAAAGTGGCATCTACATAAGGTAGAAAGTATTCTGCAGACTACAGATGTTGATGACCTTTCCTCTGGATAAGTCATCAGTATCAGATCGGTAGGGGTCCGACACCCAGCACCCCTGCAGCGTCAGAATAGGACAGTATATGGAGCTGGAGGCATATGCCGAGTAGTGGCAGTGCCAGGGTACTGCAGCTCAGCTCCCTTTAAGGTTAATGGGAGCTGAGTTTAAGTACGCCGGAGTCGGAAACTATAGCGTATGGAGTCTACTGATTCCAATCTGTACACTGTTAGTGTCCGGCGCCACGATAGCCAGAAACAGATGATCCTAGGGGTGTTTAGTGTCGGACCCCCACCAATCTGATACTGATGACCTATCCTGAGGAATGGTCATTAAAATCTGTAGCATACAGAACCCCTTTAAACCTGTTGACAGCGCCAAATGGACAGTCCGGAAAAACAGGATTCAGCCCCCCCCCCTCCCTCGAGTGTTTGTCGGGAAAACCTCCAGTATAAAAATCGATGTATACACAGCATATATGCCCCCATTTACCCAGCGGAGGCCAAAATAGTGACCTTTTGGACCCTGCCAAGCCAATATAAGTCAGTACCCTTTTTGGTGTATTACAGCGGCAGACAATGCCATTTCATACAGACAATGCCATTTCATACAGAGATGCAAAAAATAAATAAGTAACCGTGCAGTATAGGGTTACTTGCCAATGTGCTCCAATTGTAAATGTATGCTACTATATGCCTATTCAGTGGCATTTGTTGGCGCTACACTTTGGGAAATCCTGACAACTCACACCTCCAGTGGATCAGTATGATAAGAGCCATAGGGGTGCATTATGAGTGTTTTGTGCTCCAACTAACCCAAATTTCTAGAGAGCTGCTGATAAACAGGGCTCCCCTGCAGCAGAACGGTTCAGCTGTCCAGATCGGGACTGTGGAAGCCATATACAGCTCCCCAAAACCTCTGGGAACAGCAGTCATATTTCTATCAGAGGTTCACTGGTGGACACTGCTGCACTGCGTTCCAATCTAACCACGGCTAAAACCTGCAAGGAGTTTGTATGTTCTCCATGGGTTTGCATGGATTTCTTACAACACTCCAAAAAGATACCAATAGGTTAAATGGCTTTCTATGAATCTGGACCTGGTGTGTGCGAGCCCCATTGGTCTGATGTTAATGATGACAATCTCTCTCCCGTGCTGTGGAATATGTTGGCGCTATATAAGAAACACGAATAAATATAACCATTATTGAGGGATAAACCTGCATAATGAGATTTCACCAGATACCCCTGAACATGATCCCCATTTTCCTGGATCACAGTGCAAGTAGAAAAGCCCTCTGATCAGAAGCGGTCAATGATGGCCACCAAAAATGGGAAGAGGCTCCTGCCAATGTATTCACCACCACGGAAAATTGTCACCCCTTGTCAGCTCTCCCAGGCTCCAGAATGGCAACCCCAGCAAATTATGATGTGATAGGTGGCTTGTAAAAACGGCCTGAGAAAACGAAGAGACCATCCCTGAGCTGAAACCATGACCAGACCAGAGATCAACCTAAAGGCATCACCTGCCTAAGTCCTGGAAGATGAGAATATGAAGTCCCTTGAAGACTGCATAGTTTCCTTCCTTCCGTCACCAAGTCTCCTACGAGAAATGATCTGGAAAAAATGATCTAGATGTTGTTTCAAGGCTGAGTGCATCAGTTTCATTGATGATCTGTCACACTTTGTGATGGCTGAGGACGACTGAACGGCCCTTAAGGCTCCCTATATGCAGCGAATCAGTTAGTCACTATCCATCATGTGTGATCAGCCAGTAACGTCCAATCATAAAGAGGGCATCAAGAGGTTAAACCTCATCTTGAATCTGAATTCCTAACACAAAGGATGCATAAATAACCTCTCCACCACCATAGACGCCCGGAATAAAGGGTAGCATTCGATACACGGTAATGTATTCTCCAATTTATTTAACGACTGAATATTGCAACTCTGACAACATATTCAAAAGAGACCGACAACGAGAAGAGGTAACTTTCCAAACCAGAGGCGTAGTATGTAACATTACATGCACATACAAGGCTGCAAAAAACGGAAACAGATTCCAGGAAGGGAAGAATTAAAGGGGTTTCCCTTGCACCACCCCCCAAAAAAAATTAAAAATTGGGGATGGCTGGGTATAGTGTGCGAGTACAAAAAAAATCTTATGAAGTCTTGTGTGTCTCTGTGCCCGCTAATTTTGGTTCCAGCCTGCTTGGACGTGTGACATGCTGATTCTAGGCAGTGGTGATGTGCGGGGACCCGAAGCGGCAGGAACCAGTGCGACTAGAGCAGGCGAGTCCTGTTTTTTTTTTTCCACTCACACACCACCATACCCAGCCACCCCCAATTTCTTTTAAAGGACAACCCATTAAGCTTTTCTTCTCTTTAGGATCCGTATCATATGCATTTTTGCTGATCTTATTTTCAGCAATTGAATGATCTGGAGATCCATAGACGGGGCAGATTCAGACTGATCGGTCATTTTTTGCATTGGCATTTTGAGAGTAATGAGATTTAAATAGAGCTTCATATCCTGTTTGTTTCTGCCCTTTACAAGGCAAGGTCCATACGTGGCACGTTGCTATGGGCAACTGCTCCACTTTTCCATTGCGCCAGTTTAAAAAAATGTCTCCAAAATGTGTCACTAGAGAAGTTCATGCAAATGACAAAAACTGCCAAGAAAAAAAAAAAAAAGGTTCTAACTGAGTCTGTCACCTGCAAAATTGGTTTCAAACTAAGCACAGCCATGCCTTTCTTGTAGAAATCCAGTCCTCTAGTCCTGAGAAATACTTCCTTTTACTTTTCCACAAATAAGGCTTTCAGTGCACAGTGGGCGGGACTGCTGTTAGGTGCACCATGGGGCCTAGCTCCTCCCCCTCTTATTTGACTGAGGCAGTGGCTGAGGTTTTAGGGGAACCAGTTGCACCGAACAGAGTGGCTCTGCCCATGGTGCATTGAAAAACGTACACGCATTAAAAAATAAAAATAAACATCTCTCAGAATTAGAGGATTCTGGAGGTGACAAACTCCCTTTGAAGCAGATCTGTAAGGGTAGCATAGTATAGGGAGAGTTCCACTCTCTTTTTAGAAAAAAAAAAAAACATCACAAAAATATTTTAAAAAGGTGCAATCTAATAGGAATGAGTATACATGGGGCACAGAACAGTCTCCCCACCATCCCCGCATTCACAGTAGCCAGTCAATCACTATGAGGAGGGTGCCGAGCTATGTGTTACCGCCCCATACACATTGGTGTATTGTTGGCCAAACCAGCCGCTATCACATTAGTACAAGAAAAGGTGGCAAATCCCCACCCAAGGCGCACAGACAGGGCATACATTTTAGTCTTCAACTGCATGATGTAAGCAGTATGCTACTGAAATGCTGCGTGTGAACATACCCCAATTTTTTTTTACCTGTGCGTCATAAAAATTAATATATCACCAAAAGAACTTAATGTAAGCATTGGTGTGCATGCGGAGTAAGTAGCAGAGGTTCTAGAGAAGGGCAGCTACATGCATGGCATAAGAGAATGCTTACCACGTGGGTAGATTTGCAGAGGCTCAATCAAAAGGCTGCCACCCTGCTGCTCCAGGACCATGTTGCAGTACTGCAAGGAAAAATGTATATTAATATAAACAACTAAGTCCTCAAAAATCAGGCTGTAAACTCAACCACAAGAGTCCGGCATAAAAACGTGTGATGTGGTGAACAGCCACCAATCTTCACTTGACAAGTTGTCATGGGCGCCTGTACTCACCGTTCTTGTCATACTTACCACCGCCCCCAAGGCGTCTTCATACTGTCTGCAATGTCAGTCAACACAACCAGTCACTTTGCAGGACAGGTGGCATAATAGTAATTGGGGACCTTCCGGTTCTCAATAATGTTGGATAAAAGAGGATATCCTGTGAAATACGTGTCACTTTTCCACAGGATAGGTGACAAATGTATGATCACTGGGGGCCCCCATTCAGGAGAAGTTGGAAAGAGCGGTGGTCACACACATGTAGCCTGCTACTCCATTCACTGTCAACGGGACTGACTGGGGAAGCCAATCGCTGTCTTGATCTGTCTTTGTGCCTTAGACTTTTATTGGAGCTGCACCACTCCATTCAAGGTGCTTCTGAATGGGACGCGTAGGACTGCTCTTCTAGTGATCATACATTAATCACCTTCCTTGTGGATAGGAGAAAAATGTTTTTCTTTGGATAACCCCTTTAAAGAAATGTTACTGTATCGATATTTATAGCACAAAACAAGGCTAGCAATCAGCTAGGCTGGTATATATCTGCATGATCACTCAAGAAACTTGTGATTGATAAATGTAGACCTCGAGCTCAAGAACAGTCCACAATACCAGTGAACAAGTCTATAGAAAACTTCCAGTCATAAAATTTGGGCAAGTATTAGGCTATAATTTTCATTCCTTCATCCAGGTTCAGACCGCTTGATAATCAGTTTGTAACCTGCTTCTAGTTTGAGACTTTTCTCATGTGGACATGTACCTCCGAGTAATACATTCTGAATGTGATGTCCGTGTGTCCATGAAGCTGCTATCTTCACTAGCTGTAATGTATCAGCACAGCTTCGTTCCAGGACTAATTTGCCTTTCTACATAAGGGATCTCTTCTCTCTTCTAACAGACACTGATGCTAAGGATTGTGTGATTTTTCCCTTCAATCCCTCTACAAAAGTCTACCATGGGTTCTCTCCTCTCTCTGTACAAAGCCTGGATGATCCCTCTCTCCCTGCTGACTGCTGCATACGTGCAGTCCTCCCCATCTATACTTTGCTCTTCCTTAAGACTTGAGTGTTTTTCTCCCTCTCCACACTCTGATCTTCCATGTACAATGTCCTTGATGCTATTTCTAATACTGAGAGGAGGAGCAGAGAAAGTTATCACAACCAGTAGCAGTGTGATGGCAGATTCCTGTCTGAAGCAGCAAAACAGCCAGATATGTAGAGAAGTGGAAAAGACTCTACAACAGAAAAAGGGTAGCATCTTTTTTAAAGATGCTCAATCTCGCAATTAGGGTGCAAATGAACAATAGAATAAAGTTAAAGCAAAAGTCTCCACTTTATGTCTTTATACAAAAGAAAATGTGGGTACATTTCAGAACTGTTTATATACAGTGCCTACATACTGTACTTCACACACAAATATATTTACAGGTATACACACACAGTGGAGTCACATTATTATGACCACCAGGTACTATCCAGAGTAACTGCCTTGTGCAGCATGGACAGCAGGTAGAGGAGCTGAGAGTGAGTCAGTAAGGTGCTGGTAGGCAGTGATGGTCAGTTCGCAGTGTTCGCCTGCGAATACATGTGGGCTGCCATCTTGACTCACAAGTCCGGCGATGCACAGGTAGGCCCTTACCTGTGCCGGTCACCGGGAGCAGGCAGTTCTGAGAACAGCCGCCGGGGGCCTTCATCGGGCTGTTCTCAGAACTGCCTGCTCCCGGTGACCGCATTTGATTTCAGACCGACTCCCGGCACAGGTAAGGGCTTACCTGTGCATCGCCGGACTTGTGAGTCAAGATGGCAGCCCGCATGTGTTCGCAGGCGAACACTGCGAACTGACGATCACTGCTGGTAGGTTGTCACGTATCTGGATCCATGCTGACTGCAGTGCGTCCCACAGCTGCTGGAGGGTGCCCGGGGAAGGATCCATAGAGCAAACACAAACATCAAGGTGGTCCCACAGATGCTCAGTTGGGTTCAAGTCTGGGGAATTAGGGGGCCAGGGAAGTACTTGGAAGTCTTGGTCATGCTCTTCCAACCAATGTCTGACATTTCTAGCCATGTGACATGTTGCATTGTCTTGATGGAAGATCCCATCCTCCCCAGGGAAGACAGTCAGCATGTATGAGTGTACATGATCTTCAAGGATGGTTTTACACTCAAATTGGTTCCATATGGATAGTGGGCCCAGAGAATACCATGAAAACATTCCCCAGACCATAACGCTGCCACCACCAGCTTGTGTTCTTCCAGCAATGGTTGCAGGGAGTTTCTTCTCTGACGTTTTTCTTTCCTGACACGCCAACGTCCATCCGTTTGATGAAGCAAAAAACGTGACTCAGAGAAGGCAACCCTTTGCCAATTAGTTGGAGGTCCAATTCCAATACTGCTGATGCAACTTCATTAGCAGAGGTGCAGTTTGCAGCCCCTTATGCAGTAAGGTTCACTGTACTGTTGTTCTAGACACATGTCTGGTAGCCCCCTGGTTCATTTGGGGGATGAGCTGCTCCACTGTAGCGTGTCAGTCCCCCTTGCACACCTTCCTAGCCGACGTTCACCTCTCACATCAATGGCGCGTAGTGCTCCGCAGTGTCCACGTCGCTTACTCACACTGGTGCCACTTGTCCTCGCATGATACACTTTCACAACATGAGCACAAGAACAGTTCACAAACTGCGCAGTTTCAGAAATCATCCCTTCTTGCAACTCTGCTAAATCGCCCCTTTTACCCATGACAGCAATGAGGAATATGAGTGCAGACAGCCTATCACACTCCTTATATACCCACCAATCCAGCTTAACACACGTGACTTCCTTCACTTCATGAGCTACGCGCTGCTGATATTGAAAGTAAGACATGGTCATAATAATGTGACTCAACTGTGTATACATACAGTACTGTATAAGAGGATTAGGCAGGTGTGGAAAGTGTTTAAATGGTATCTGTCAGCAGATTTGTAATGACAACGCCCCCATTGCTCCTAGAGACTCATCTGCATTTATTAAAACATTTTTCTCAGCAATGCGGGCACATATGAACATGGGACCAACACAGATGCCTTCAGCTGCCAAGCGCACAGATCAGCCAGTGTCATAGGTACAAATCTGCTGACACATGCCCTATAAAAGTAAAAATGCTTTAAAAAAAATAGAAGAGGCAGAGTTAGTGTAGAGGTTTATTTTTTTACCAATGAACAGATACTTATCCATCATGCAATAACATCAGGTAGGCTTTGGATTAGCTCCTAATTTATTCTACAGCAGAACAACAACCTCCAACATCCAGCCAATGTCATTAAGAACTATCTTAAGCGTAAAGAAGAACAAGAAGTCCTGGAAGTGATGATGAGGCCTCCACAGAGACCTGATCTCAACATCATCGTGTCTGTTTGGGATTTCATGAAGAGACAGAAGGATTAGAGCAAGCCTACATCTACAGAAGATCTGTGGTTAGCTCTCCAAAATGTTTGGAACAACCTCCCTGACAAGTTCCTTCAAAAACTGTAAGTGTTCCTAGAAGAACTGATGCTGTTCTGAAGGCAAAGGGTGCTCACAGCCAATATTGATATGTTTGAGATTTCTCTTGTGATCATTCACTTTGCATTTTGTTAATTGGTAGAAAGAAATTATTAACACTTAAAATTTTGAAAGCGTTCTTACTTTGCAGCGTTTCTCCACATCTGTCTAACAGTACTGTACATATATTTTTTTTTTACAGAGCCCTCCTCCAATGCTGGTAGAATTTTATGCAAAAGAGAAAAAATTTACAGCATCAATATTTCTATTAAACCTTATAAAGCTGCTAAGCGAGTCATTCATGCAGAATTTTATAAGACAAATTGCTCCTGTATCTTCAGAGCATGAATTGAGAAGGGTAAATGCAGAAGTGAATTCCTATATTAGCACAGCTAACTAGACCATTATTTAAGACCCTACATAAACTTGCCAATGAGGTTTAATTTCAAATGTCACAGCGACTATATTACTCACTCCACCACTAGCTCCTCATTCTTATAGTAATTATCTTGAATACACAACTGACCTACATTTATGTGGATAATGATATTTATCAGCGAACCAATGAAGCTATGGGAAATGTTCTACTGTGGATCCATAGAATAGAATGGCGGCTGGACTACGGGTCTCCATTCCAGCACCTTCACCTCCATTGAATTATATGAAGCAACTCAAAAAAATGGATGCAGAATGACCCCCTCCAAGCCACTATACTCAACAGTAGGATGGCATATCTAGACAGGAAAGGACTAAACGCCAATCCTATTTGTCAAAAGTAGTCTGGCAACTAAAACTTTAGACGCCAGTTCAAAATAACCCAAAAAGTTAGGCGCCATTTTCAATTTCTGTCTCCAGAGTCCATATAGTATGAAATGTATCCAATGAAAGTTTAGTGGAGCACTCAGTAACTCTCTTGGTAACGCTCTGTTCCCACCAGCATTATGGCTTCGGTTTATAATGGGATCCACAATGCTGTGATAGATCCGTCACACACCAACAAGGCCTGACAGACCGTTATGATTTATTATGGGGTCTGTCAGGTTCAATCATGGTCAAGTCTCTATTTCCGACAAACGTGATGGAGCCTCCAACACAGATGTAAATTCATCCTTAAAGGGGTTTTCCAAGATGTTAATACTGATAAATTATCCTCTGGATAGGTCATCGGTAACTGATCGTGGGGGTCCAACACTCGGGACCCCTGCAGTTAAGCTGTTCGAGAAGGCAGTGCCGAGGCCTTCTCGCTGCTTTCCCTAGGCTGATGACACGTTCATCGGTCACCTAGCCTAGACATAGAAATGAATGGGGCTGAGCACAGCCGCTATACAACGTACAGCATTTTGCTTGGTAAGCACGGAGAAGGCCGCGGCACTCACAGGAGCCCCTGTGCCTTCTCATAACAGCTGATCGGCAGGGGCCCTGGGTGTCGGACCCCCACCAGATACTGATGATGACCTATCCTGAGGATAGCTTATTATCAGTATTAACATCTCAGAAAACCCTTTTAAAAGGCATATTCCAATTAGGACATTTATGACATATCAATAGGATATGCAATAAATATGTGATAGTTGTGGACCCCAGAGGTGGGAACAAGACCTGTCTAAAGTACAGGGCAACAAAGTGGACAGAGAGCAAGCATGGGGCTTCTGAAAAGGCTCAGAAGTGAACGGAGAGGACTCTGCACATGCGTATCATGGTCTCCATTCACAGCGATGCCCCGTCCTTGAGATGGGGACCCTCAGACTTTATGGCATATCCTTTATGCTGAGATGTGACAACCCCTTTAAACTGCCAACTTCCTTTCACCAGTTCATCAAGATATGCATTTATTTCAAGAACACAAAAGGTAAACCATGCGGCCCACAACCAACCGGGTGTCTTCATAATGTCTTATCTTAGTTTACAGAATGTGCGGATACACTTGACAAGTAGACTCAACTTAGTGCAATCCCACCGGAATGAGAAGACTAAGCAGCTGACAGCCTGGAGGGGGTTAACCACCAATGAGGCGTAACTTTAAGTACTGCATAAAAAAAGCTGAGAAATTGATAGTTCATTTATCCGCCACCATACCTAATGCACAAGTCATTAAGAGAGATTATTCCTAATGTGCTGTTCACATTAAAAAACATCAAGCGAGACCCTAACCCTCCAAGTCATAAGAGATCATTTGTGTCTCCAGGACCTGACAGGGAGCTGGGAGACAGGCGGCTAGGGATGACTACACGGCCACGCAGGTAAAGGGTAGACTAAGAAGTGCAGCAGCCGAAGAAGAGAGCAGACTGCAGAGTAACACACTGTATTCGGCAAAAGTCGGATGGAGTCAACCTACTGCAACTGGGGAGGTCTTAACAAGTGCACAGCAGGATTGACTACACGTAGATGAAGCGGGATATCATCGGCGTGAAGAAAGGATCAGTTATGCTGAAACTCCATCGTTCAAGAGGCCATCAGAGAAGATCATGGTCAATCCAGCTGAAAATGGCAGTTTCAGACAACAGTTGTCTTATTGGTACAACCAGCCGGCCCTATTCACTTGAGAGTGGACGAGCTTCAGGTGTCTGCACAGCGGGTGGCCGGGGTGCCACTGTGTAGGGATAAGCAATGAATGAGACACAGAGCTACTCAGCTCAATCTCAGGACTGGTAGGTGTCCTAGAGTTCAGACTGATCGTAGTGATATGCCATCACTTTCTAAGATGGGAATATTCCTTTAAATGGGCTCTCCAGGAAAACTGATTTTTTTAGCAAGTGCCAACAGCCTCATACTTATCCGCTCCTGGCCTACTTCCGGCACTGCATGGGCATGGTCACATGCTCTGCTGAAGCCAATAACTGGCTTCAGTGGTGACATGCTGCTTTTGGCCACATCAGTCCTGAAGCCAGTCACTGGCTGCAGTAGAGCATGTGACAATGTCCAAGCAGCCCTGGAACAAAACAAGCCAGGGACCAGAACATGAATGTGGCGGAGGACCAGAGCAGCAGGGAGCAGGTAAGTATATATATCTTCTGTTTATGGAGGCAGGCTACAAAAAAAATCTGTATTCCTGGAGAACCATTTTAAGGCTGCTTTTAGAGGTCATTGATATTGCTTGTTAAAGGGAACCTGTCACCTGGATTTTGTGTATAGAGCTGAGGACATGGGTTGCTAGATGGCCGCTAGCACATTCGGAATACCCAGTCCCCATAGCTCTGTGTGCTTTTATTGTGTAAAAAAACCGATTTGATACACATGAAAATTAACCTGAGATGAGTCCTGTATGTGAGATAAGTCAGGGACAGGACTCATCTCAGGCTAATTTGCATATGTATCGTTTTTTTTACACAATAAAAGCACACAGAGCTATGGGGACTGGGTATTGCGGATGTGCTAGCGGCCATCTAGCAACCCATGTCCTCAGCTCTATACACAAAATCCCGGTGACAGGTTCCCTTTAAAGGATTCTTAGTTTTGTTCTAAGAACAAAACCCATCAGAGCAAAACAAGGAAAGCTGAGGAGCCTTCAGAAAGGGGCTGTCTTAAAGGGGCACTGGAAACGTGAGTTTAATAAACTTGATCTTATCTTCGTCTTTATCAGAAGTTATGCGCTGGTTTCACTCATTGAGAAGCGTTCTTGTTATGACAGCCATATAGTCCGACTACACGCTACTACCGCCTATATAATGGACGCAGATGGAGACATATGTTACCAGACACGTCACTCTGCATCCTCTATTGTATAAGGCCTGCTTCACACTTGCTTTGTTGTTTTCCAGTACAGAGATCCGGCAGAGGATCTCAATCCCGGGAAAAATTGTTTCCATTTGGTCCACATGCATTCTGAATGGAAAGGGATCCGTTCAGGATGCATCAGGATGTCTTCCGTTCTGTGACTGGACATAAAACCCGTACATAAAACCGCTGCAAGCTGCGGTTTTGTGTCCGGTCATAAAAACTGAGAAAAACGGAGTCTAAAAAAAAAATATGGATCTTTCACCCACTGACTTTCAATGTATTTAGTGACGGATCCCGTTTTTTTTTCCGTTTTGATTTCACACAATCACATCCTAACGGAACGGATGCTTTATGATGTGCGAAATCAAAACAGATCCGTTCAATTCCGGGATTGAGATCCTCTGCCTGATCTCAATACCGGAATTAACAACGCAAGTGTGAAAGTAGCCTAACACTGCAAAATGACTTCTTGTCTGGTCACATCCCCCTCCATCTGTGCCCATAGGGTATTATAGAAAAGATTAGCATGCAGATATGGATATGGGGGAGGATATGGCTCTTCAAGGAGTGAAAATAGAGATCTTCTGATAAACAGATATTAGTAAGTTTATTAAAATGATAGTTACATAGTTAATATGGTTGGGAAAAAAAAAAAGAGATAAGTCCATCATTTTCCAATGCATTTCTTAAGACTTACCAAAGCAGTCAACCCCTTTAAATTTAATTCAGAATCTCTTCGCTCACACTGTGCACTGGGCTTGTGTTCAGTGGGCAATTCGGATGTTGTTTTTTTTTTGAGGGTTCCCGTATATATTGAAAAGGGTAGTATACTACAAGAACTCAAGATGGAAAATTTCCACTGACATACAGTCAGGTCCATAAATATTGGGACATCGACACAATTCTAACATTTTTGTCTCTACACCACCACAATGGATTTGAAATGAAACGAACAAGATGCGCTTTAACTGCAGACTGTCAGCTTTAATTTGAGGGTATTTACATCCAAATCAGGTGAACGGTGTAGGAATTACAACAGTTTGCATATGTGCCTCCCACTTGTTAAGGGACCAAAAGTAATAGGACAATTGGCTTCTCAGCTGTTCCATGGCCAGGTGTGTGTTATTCCCTCATTATCCCAATTAAAATGAGCAGATAAAAGGTCCAGAGTTTATTTCAAGTGTGCTATTTGTATTTGGAATCTGTTGCCGTCAACTCTCAAGATGAGATCCAAAGAGCTGTCACTACAGTGAAGCAAGCCATCATTAGGCTGAAAAAACAAAACAAACCCATCAGAGAGATAGCAAAAACATTAGGCGTGGCCAAAACAACTGTTTGGAACATTCTTAAAAAGAAGGAACGCACCGGTGAGCTCAGCAACACCAAAAGACCCGGAGGACCACGGAAAACAACTGTAGTGGATGACCAAAGAATTATTTCCCTGGTGAAGAAAACACCCTTCACAACAGTTGGCCAGATCAAGAACACTCTCCAGGAGGTAGGTGTATGTGTGTTAAAGTCAACAATCAAGAGAAGACTTCACCAGAGTGAATACAGAGGGTTCACCACAAGATGTAAACCATTGGTGAGCCTCAAAAACTGGAAGGCCAGATTAGAGTTTGCCAAACGACATCTAAAAAAGCCTTCACAGTTCTGGAACAACATCCTATGGACAGATGAGACCAAGATCAACTTGTACCAGAGTGATGGGAAGAGAAGAGTATAGAGAAGGAAAGGAACTGCTCGTGATCCTAAGCATACCACCTCATCAGTGAAGCATGGTGGTGGTAGTGTCATGGCGTGGGCATGTATGGCTACCAATGGAACTGGTTCTCTTGTATTTATTGATGATGTGACTGCTGACAAAAGCAGCAGGATAAGGCTACTTTCACACTAGCGTTCGGGTGTCCGCTCGTGCGCTCCGTTTGAAGGGGCTCACGAGCGGCCCCGAACGCATCCGTCTGGCCCCAATGCATGCTCAGTGGAGGCGGATCCACTGAGAATGCATCCGCCTGCCAGCGCTCAGCCTCCGCTCAGTGAGCGGACACCTGAACGCTGCTTGCAGCGTTCGGGTGTCCGCCTGGCCGTGCCGAGGCGAGCGGATCCGTCCAGACTTACAATGTAAGTCAATGGGGACGGATCCGCTTGAAGATGACACCATATGGCTCAATCTTCAAGCGGATCCGTTCCCCATTGACTTTCAATGTAAAGTCTGAACGGATCCGCTCAGGCTACTTTCAGACTTAGAAAATTTTCTAAGTTTTAATGCAGACGGATCCGTTCTGAACGGATGCGAACGTCTGCATTATCGGAGCGGATCAGTCTGATGAAACATCAGACGCATCCGCTCCGAACGCTAGTGTGAAAGTAGCCTTAATTTTGAAGTGTTTCAGGCAATATTATCGGCTCATATTCAGCCAAATGCTTCAGAACTCATTGGACGGCGCTTCACAGTGCAGATGGACAATGACCCAAAACATACTGCAAAAGCAACCAAAGAGTTTTTTAAGGGAAAGAAGTGGAATGTTATGCAATGGCCAAGTCAATCACCTGACCTGAATCCGATTGAGCATGCATTTCACTTGCTGAAGACAAAACTGCCCCAAGCACAAGCAGGAACTGAAGACAGTTGCAGTAGAGGCCTGGCAGAGCATCACCAGGGATGAAACCCAGCGTCTGGTGATGTCTATGCGTTCCAGACTTCAGGCTGTAATTGACTGCAAAGGATTTGCAACCAAGTATTAAAAAGTGAAAGTTTGATTTATGATTAATATTCTGTCCCATTACTTTTGGTTCCTTAACAAGTGGGAGGCACATATGCAAACTGTTGTAATTCCTACACCGTTCACCTGATTTGGATGTAAATACACTCAAATTAAAGCTGACAGTCTGCAGTTAAAGCACATCTTGTTCGTTTCATTTCAAATCCATTGTGGTGGTGTATAGAGACAGAAATATTAGAATTGTGTCGATGTCCCAATATTTATGGACCTGACTTTATATCATAATATTGCTTACCAGGCTTTCCATGGAAATACTTACATATGACAACATAGCCTTCATCTCCTCGTCGCTCCTGACAGTAATCCGGTCACCATCTTCGTCTTCATCTTCAAAATCAAACATAAGGTAGAATAGGAATTTAAGACCCAAAATATATTTATAACATAAGTAGGGGTCTACGTGCATACCCCACATCTATAAGAGGCGCTTGTAAATTCACACAGTCCCTCATCACTACCTCTCCAGCAGCTACAATCCCTGGAGTTGGGGGACGACATTTTAACACTCTTCATAGGGCACGACAAGGCAGGCAGTGCCACTATTAATGTAATATAACCAGCGGTGACCTGGGGGCCCCCACCACAGTTAAGGTTAGGCTCCAGACAGTTAGACCTCCACTTGTACCTAACACGACAGTATATATATGGAAATATAGGTCTTTCCCAGCCAGGTTGCACAGTAGGTAAAGAAATAGTTCTCGGGAATTTTCCTAGAAGTTTTACAAAGTTGCATTCTAGGAGAATTCCCGAGAACTATTTCTTTACCTACTGTGCAACCTGGCTGGGAAAGACCTATATTTCCATATATTCCAACTGTGATTTTCAATGCTGTCTTCTGGCATTGTGTAAATTAATTTTACAATACGGTTTATTACAATGTTAGGCGTCATGCACACGGCTATGTCCGTATTTAGGTCCGCAAACCAGAGGTCCACAAAATATGGATACCTTCGGTGTGCACCATCAACAGAAATGACTCTTGTCACCCGTAACACGGACCAGAATAGGACATGTTGTGTAATCTGCGGAACAGCCATACGGATGTGTGCATGGCCCCATAGAAATGAATGGGTCAGAGTGCTCTCCACGAAAAATGCACATGGATGAAAAATACAATTGTGTACACGAAGCCTAACCGGTAAAAGAAGTATAACGCAAATAGAACAGACATCTTACACTAACGTGAATTAGTCTAGCTGGGCAAAGCAACTTCAGTGAAGCGACTTAACTGCGGTTCCAGCTTGCGCTTCACAGCTTTTCTATACACATAGCTGCACAACCTATTTCTTTTTACGGTTTCAGCTTCCATCAGAAATTTCTAGGAGCTGCCCAGGAGGTCACCTAATAAAATCTAGTACATAGAAAACAAAGTGATGCAGTAAAAACTTAAATTAAGACTCTCACCATGCCGCAGTAAATATTCACAATGTCTGAGGGACGGCCACTAATTGGGACCTGATGCCGCGGATAACTTTCCTTCTTGTACAGACACTGTGTACAATCTGTACACCGTCAGGCAATAAAAGACACCAGCCTGCTAAAGTGCCCAGAGTTACAGGCTTGTGACCTGCAGACAGGGAGCGTCATGTGTAAAGACTGGCGCAGACAGAAAATGGGGCAGATCCCTGCAGTAACCACATTTATGAAAGGGGTCGTCTCAAAGACACCAAGCTTATATGCCCCATTTGGACATAAGAAAATCTCCAGTGGATTGTAGCTGCGGATGGTAAAGTAGTCAGTATACCATACTTGTTGCAGATCTCACCCAATGTAACACACATAAGAAGGCCAAAGTAGTTGCAGTGGACAAACATATACTGAACACAATAACACAGTACATCCATAATAAAGTATACAAACTCCCATACAGATACTGTACATACTAACACAAAGCACAGCTATAGAAGTCATATAAACAGCCATACACATACTGAACATACAAGCACGCAGAACATCTAGTTACACAGTGCATCTCTCTTCTTGGCTTTTTTTTTGTTGCACTTTTGGTAGAGCCCAATCATTTCTGTGTGGCCCCAGTGTAATCTGCGGGCAGCGTGTAATACAGCAGGAGGAGCTGAGCAGGTCGATATATCGTTTTGTGCAAAATGATTCAGAAAAACTTGCAATGTTATACATTTAAATCTCTGCTCTTTCAAGACGGCCCACTAATGCTATTGATAGCATTTTTTGTGTTAGGCCTCATGCATGCGACCGTATTTATTTTGTGGTCCCCAAAACACAGATTCGCATAATCCGTGTTGCTGACTTCAATGGATCCACAGTCTGCATTTTGTGACCAAGTATAGGACATGTTCTATCATTTGCGGAATGGACACACGGATGCGAAAAGCACATGGATGATCTGCGTGCTTTCCACATCCGTATGTCCGTTCTGCAAAAAGACAGAACATGTTCCATACTAGGCCACAAAATGCAGACCATGCACCCATTGAAAACAATGGATCAGCAAAAGAAATAGATGCAATACGGAGGTAACATTGTCGTCATCCATATCTTGAGGATATGTATGTTGTGCACCGCATCTGGTCGTGTGCATGAGGCCTTAAAGAGGTTGTCCGGGCTTTTTAATATCAGATTGGCGGGGGTCCAGCACCCGGGCCGATCAGCTGTATAGGAAGATAGCGCATGCAAAGCGCACATGCCGTCTCCCTTCTCTCTTCCTGTCTGCTGCTGCTCTCCCATAGACATACGGCAGCGAGCAGGAAGAGAGAAGGGAGACGGCATGTGCGCACTGCATGCGCCATCTTCCCGTACAGCGGATCGGCGGTGGTGCCGGGTGCTGGACCCCCGTCGATCTGATATTGATGACCTATCCTGAAGATAGGTCATCAATATTAAAAGCCCAGACAACCTCTTTAAGGTCCATTTACACAGTCCAATGTGTCAGGCAATTTTCAGAAACAAACCAGTCGTTCCTGATAATTGCCTGATCATCAGCAGAGATTACACAGGGGCGGCTTGTCCCCATAGGGAATCATTGTTCCTGGGTAGCTGATCACTGTTTAGACAGCACGATCTGCAGCACAGAAACACTGATTTTGACACCTTTTACACAGGAAAATATTAGAAAATGGGCATTTCCACAAACAATTATCCCCCAATAATCAGCCTGAATATGGGTCAGTGTAATAGGACATCTGTCTGGCTGACCTGTTGCATGTGCAGCTTAAGGCACCTGTGTTGGTCCCATGTTCAAATGTGTCCGCATTGCTTAGAAAAATGATAATTTTATATATGCAAATGAGCCTTTAGGAGCAACGGGGGCGTTGCCGTTACACTTAGAGACTCTGCTCTCTGTGCAACTGCTGCGCCTGCTCCACTGGACCAGGCAGAGAAAAGGTGATCAAACCTGGCCCTGTCAATCAAAGTGCAGAAGGCACAGCAGTTGCAGAGAGAGCAGAGTCTCTAGGTGTAATGGTAACGTCCCTGTTGCTCCTAGAGGCTCATTTGCATATATTAAAACATCATTTTTCTCAGCAATGCGGACACATGTGATCATAGGACCAACACAGATGCCTTCAGCTGCCAAGCGCACATGCAACAGGTCAGCCAATGTAATAGGTACAAACCTGCTGACAGATGCCCTTTAATTATCTGTCACTGATAACACCTCCCCCATGTACAACTGAACTCAGAAAGAGCAGATATCTAAATGTGTACATTGCACGTTTTACTGGGTCTTTTCCCACAAAGTTAAATACCAGTCTGCTCAGCTCCTCCTGCTCTATAACATGTTGCCTGCAGATTCATCTCCATTCCATGGTGACAGGTTCAAATCATGTACCAGTATCAGAGCTCCTAAAATAATTCCTGTAACGAGAATACTATTTTGCTCACATTCAAATGCTGTAGTTGTAGCGTCAGGGAGAACCTGGCCAATCACATCCTAGAGAAGAAGGGGACAAGAAGAAGACAATGTTTCAGCAAAAATTAACAAAAAACCTTTATTTCCACCTTAGGCTTCAGGCCCACGTCCATGTCCGTATTTCGATTCCATAACAGGAGCTCCGCAAAATACAGAAACCTTCCATGTGCACTCTGCCTTTTTCTTACTTCACAATGCAGGTAAGAATAGGACATGTTCCGTAATTTGTGGAACGGGTACAAGATCTGCAAAAAATGCATGGCCCCATAGAAATGAATGGGTCAGTGTGGCAGATAGCACATGTGCCTGGGGCCTTAAAGAGGACCTGTCAGCGCTCCTTACATGTCTGCTTAGTAAATACCTGTGCTCCCCATGAAATAACTATTCTGGAGCCGCTTAGAATTCAGCATCGTAATGTTCCTCTGATATTCTTCCTGGAAATAGGATGTGTCCCAACAGAACTTACTGGACAATGTGAACGTATACATTTGACCACGGGAACACTAAAACCCAGTTGTCAGTTTCTTTATACATTCCCAAGAAGAGTAAGAGAGGAACAGCACAATGTAGCATTATTATTATTATTATTTTATGGGGAATACAAGTTTTTACTAAAATTGATATATTGTGAGATCGGGAGAGTTTGTCCTATCTAATAAGAATAAAAAAAATCCTCTGTGACTACAGTCCCCAAGTTCTACTTCCCAGTCAATATGGCTACTTTCACACTTGCGGCAGAGTGATCCGGCGGGCAGTTCTGTCGCAATCTGCATGCAAACAGACAGCATTTGTAGACAGATCCGGATCAGTCTTACAAATGCATTGCAAGAACGGATCAGTTTCTATTTTTTTTTTTTTCAAACTTTTACTGGTCAGGCGCAGACCAGAAGGATGGATCCGGCATTGCGGTATTTTTAATGCCGGATCCGGCACTAATACCTTTCAATGTAAATTAATGTCAGATCCGGCATTTCGGCAACTGATCCGGAATTTTGGACAGAGAGAATACTGCAGCATGCTGCGGTATTTCCTCCGTCCAAAATGCCGTTCAGTGACTGAACTGAAGACATCCTGATGCATCCTGAACGGATTTCTCTCCATTCAGAATGCATTAGGATAAAACTGATCAGTTCTTTTCCGGTATTGAGCCCCTAGGACGGAACTCAGTGCCGGAAAAGAAAACTGCTAGTGTGAAAGTACCCTTACTCAGCAATGATGAGTTATATTTGCTTCTGAGAAAGCTGTCAGCCGGATAAAAAATGCTAAACACAACACTTTCTGTCCGGCTGAAAGTTGGCATGCCAAAAAGAAGCCGGATTACCGCCGGATCCCACTACAGTAAACGGGGATCCGGTTATGCCGCATACGGTGGACTCTGGCAATTTGTTTCTCCACCGGAACAGACTGCTGAAGTTCACAGTGCAGATGTGAACCCAGCCTTAGTCTACATTCAGATGACCGTATTGTTTTGCAGTCTGTAAATTGCGGATACCGCCCCCTGTGCGTTCTGCATTTTGCGACCGAACATGGGAGGCACTATGATAGAAAATGCCTATTCTTGTCCACTATTGCGAACAAGAATAGGACAAGCTTTATCTTTTTTTTGCGGGGCAGCAGAACGAAACTACGGATACGGTGTCCTGTCAGCATCTTTTACGGCCCCATTGAAATGAATGGGTCTGCACCCGTTCCACAAAACTGATGCGGACCATACGGTCATGTGAAAGAGCCCTTAGGCTGGGTTCACATCACCATTTAAGCTTTCCATTCTAATGATCAGTCAGGAGCACAGGAAGGGAAAAAAAAAAAAGGATACCATATTTTTGCACCTAAAATAAGTGATCCTTTTTTTTGAGCATCATTCAGGCCTCATGCACACGACCGTTGTTTTGGTCCGCATCCGAGCCGCAGTTTTTGCGGCTTGGATGCGGACCCATTCACTTCAATAGGGCTGCAAAAGATGCGGACAGCACTCCGTGTGCTGTCCGCATCCGTTGCTCCGTTGGTCCGCCACAAAAATATAACCTGTCCTATTCTTGTCCTTTTTGCGGACAGAATAGGCAGTTATATCAATGGCTGTCCGTGCCAAAAACACACAACGGTCGTGTGCATGAGGCCTTATGCTCAGTTACGATCAGTTTGTGTCAATTCTATCAGAGATCAGTTATTTTTGACAGGTGGAAAAATTTATTTTTACAAGACTTTTTCTCCCCTGAAAAAAAACTGGTCTTTGATGGAACGGACACAACTGATGCTCAAAAAAAGACAGATCAGTTATTTTAAGTGCAAAAATACAGGAGCCGTTTTTATTGTTCTTCTGACGGATCAGAAAGATGAATGGTGATGTGAACTCAGCCTAAGGGCTCATGCAGACGGCTGTGTATTGTGGTTCGCAAATCGCAGATCCACAAAACACGGATACTGGCGTGTGCACACTGTCATATTTTTGTTTTACTCCTGCAGAAATGTCCTATTCTTGTACGCAAAACGGACAAGAATAGGACATGTTCTATTTTTTTGAGGGAGCTGCGGAACAGACTTGCGGATGCGGACAACACACAGTTTTTTTTTCCTACAGAGATGTCTATGCGGGAAAAAAATTAAACAAACAAACAAACCACCAATCGCTGCGATTTGGAAAAAAAACACCAGGGAACGCTCATAAAACTTCAACACAAAACCCGCAGTGTTTTTAGGGTGTTACATAATTTCCTACTGGCCAACATGTAACCTATGGTCGTATTTGCTAAAAAAATAAAAATAAAAACATGGTTTTGGGAAAACAAAGACCCTATATGCGCAACCACCCTCACACCAGGTGACATGTTCAGGCAGTGATGCATTACTACTGCATCTACAATCGGTGGTGCTGGGTTTTTGGTTAGTTTTTTTTTTACATTTTTCAGCAACGCTCCGAGATGTTCCCAGGGCATTTTCTACAATTAGATATTTCTACATTAGAATTTCTACCAAGATAAAAGCACCTCAAAGCCTGTATGTGTGAACAAGGCCCCATTAGGGGAGGGACTGATGAGGACGCAGAGGATCTTTGTACAGAGCTGTGGACTATGTTGTCGCCACCTAAACAACACAGTGATCACCGTAGAAGGGAGCAGAGGGTCTGGCGTCAGTGATAAGGGTATGTTCACACACCAGGATTAAAGGGGTTGTGTCAGCAAAGACATTGGTGGCATATCGCTAGCATAGGCCACCAATGTCAGATAGTTGCCATTCCCGCGCCTATCTCTAGAACGGGGCCCCCAAATCAAAGGAAGACAATTGAGAGCGCACCATGCATGCACGCCCACCTCTCCATTCACCTCTATGGGAATTCCAGAAAGAGCCGAGCCAAACTCCCATAGAAAGGAATGGAGGGTGGCCGCGCTTGCGCAGTGGTCCCTTGTTCTAGAGATACGTGCAGGTGACGGGTCCAACACACCTATCTTAGATTTATGCCACCAATGTCTCAGATGCGCCAACCCCTTTAAATCTGATTCTACAACAGGATTGACAGCAGACATCCTAGGCTGCGCTGCGGATGTGCCACAGGTCCACACAACCAGCACTTCTTTCTGGAACATCCTCATCAGTTCCTGAATGTACAGTACCCATGATTGCTCCATGTAAATGGGCAACAAAAGTGCTGATCCACATGATGGATCGTCCATAGCTCTCAGTACCTGCAGAAAATCTGCCAGTGTAAAGGGGCACGCTGCTGACACTGTACTGATATAGAGGGGCACTCTGCACCTCAACTACATCTGCCACTGCCATGGGGGCTTCTAAGGTAAGAACAGGGGCATAACAGAGCGCCTCAAAGCAGTGTGTGACGTCACGGTGACGTCACCAGGATCACACTGTGCATCCCCTGTGGCCTTTCTTACCAGGATGTCCCGAAACAGCAGCTGTGTGGCCGGCTGCACGGTCCAGTCCACGGCGCCGCCATCAGGAATACGGATGCGGATGACCAAGGCCTGGCTATCCATGTCCTGGGGGTGCTCGTAGCCAAGTAACAGCATCCCGGCCCGGGCCGGGTTACATCGTACAGGGGCTCAGGGGACAAAGTGTGACTGGCGGAACCAAATAGTTGTGAGCCGGAAGATTGGGGAAGAATAGGGCAACGGACATGTCGCCATATTTAGGAAGGGAAAAACGTCACGTGAACGTATATGCTCCATATTTGTGAATGGCAAGGTGTAGCATAGAACAGTGCTGGGTGTCACTTGTTTAGTTATTTATTCAGCAACCTCCCGCACTCCAGCAGCTGTGAAACTACAACTCCCAGCAGGCTCACTTACTTGACAGTTCTTGTAACTCTACAGAAGTAAAAAAGGAGGATTCTGGGAGTTGTAGTTTCAGAACAGCTGGAGTGCCGGAGGTTGCTGATCCCTGATTTAGAAGAACACATTTGGAGTTAATTGTGAGTTACAGATGGAAATACAGATTTGAGAATGCAAAGTAAAGACATGAGAAGCATAACTTTATTTTTCCGTTGACGGCGCTGTGTGAGGGCTTGTTTTCTGTCAGACAAGCTGGTGTTTGTATTGGTACTATTTTGGCGAATATGTAGCATTTTGATCACAATTTTTGCATTCTTTTCATTTTTTTTTTTACCATGTTCACCTTTTTTTGCCTTTTGGGACTTGACCATGTGATCGCTGACATAATACACTGCAATACTTCTGTATTGTAGTGTATTATACCTGTCAGTTTCACACTGACAGGCAGCCTATTAGACACAGCCTAAAAGGCCTCCGTAGATACTATTGTTATGCCCTTGGTTGACCCAGAAGCTATTGTTATGCCCTCGGCTGCCATTCCAGCCACTCAATACCCTGTGACTGCATTGTGGGGCAGGCAGGGGACTGACAGAGGACACCCCGTCCCTCTGTCTACCGACTTAGGTGCCATGGTCACTATTGACAGAGGCATCTAAGGAGTTAGGCCTCATGCACACAACCGTATGTATTTTGCGGCCTGCGAAAAAAAACTGAGGACGTCCGTGTGCATTCCGTATTTTGCGGAACAGCTGCTCCCTAGTAGAATAGTCCTATCCTTGTCCATAATGCGGACAATAATAGGACATGTTCTATTTTTCATGCATGCACTACTTTTTTGCAGTGCGGACAGTCGGATGCGGATCGCGGACCTCATTCAGGTGAATGGGTCCGCGATCCACATGTGGCGGCCCCACGGTAGGTGCCAGTGCATTGTGGACCGCAATTTGCAGTCCGCAGCATGGGCCCGGCCTGCACACGATCATGCCATAGAACATTAGGGGGTTAATATTGTTATAGCAAACCCCCTTCATAGAAATACATTTCTAGTGTACCTCAGTTCATTAAATAATATAAATTAAATCTGTGTCCGACACAATAACCCCTGACTGTATCCGTTACCTTCCATCATTTTCCGCCTGTCCATGCTGCTGCCTGGCTGAGGGGACAGGATCACACTGCCGACGTGTACTGACGCCAGTGACTGCCTGGACTCTGCACCTCTGAATGACATGTCATTGGAGAGATGAGGGCAGACAGAAATTGACAAAGTATTGGGGTTGTACATAATAATGATCAGTGCCTGACTTATTTACTGGTGGAATACTAGTTAGCAACTGGGAATAGAGAGGTAACTTTACTGTTTGCAGAGCCTAACTTTTGTCACATACCTCTCCATATAACCAGCTGACATGGGACATGTGCGCCTAGCAGCTGGATTTAATGCTGTTGGTCCCATCTCAAAATGTGGCCGCAATGTGAAGTTAGCTTTTTATAATGACTTATGATGCTGTGAGTTCCTGCATGGCTGCAAGTCTACTGTACTGAACTCACATAATGCCATGAGTACAGTGCAATAGACCTGCGGTCTAACAGGAACTCACAGCATCATAAGTCAGTATTGAGGTATTAAACGTTAATATTAATCAAGTGGACAGGAACATAGTCGTTTTACACCTCTATGATTTATCAAGACTGGCGCTTTCTGCGCCTGTCTCGATATCCCCTGCGCTGCCGGAGTATGAGCCTTATGTATGACGAGGCGCACGCTTCTAGGCACATCCTCCTGCAGTCCGTGCACCTAACCAGAAATCTAAGGAAGCTTAGTGCTGCCGTAGATTTCTGTCTTCACGCCAGAAAACTGGCGTAAATGAAGATAAATTTGTCGTTGCGCCTAACCACGCCCCCTTCACTGGCCTTGCCACACACCCTTTTAGAAAATGGCGAGGACGGCGAAAATGCACCTGCGACTTTTAAACGCCACTTTTCAGGCGTAAAGGGAATGATAAATCTCCCCCATTGTTTTAGATTTATCAAAACTAGTGCAAAGGAAAACTGGCTTGGTTGCCCATAGCAACCAATCAGTTTCCAACTTTCATTTTCTAAACGAGCTCTATAACATGAAAGGTGGATTCTAATTGGTTGCTATGGACAACTAAGCCAGTTTTCCTATATGCCAGTTTTGATAAATCCACTTGACATTAAAGGGAACCAGTCATGTTGAACATGCAGTCCAATAGCCAGCAGCAGGTCAAAGAGGAGGCATATAGGGGGAGATTTATCAACACTGCTGACCAATCAGATTCCACCTTTCATATTGCAAAGGAACTCTGAGTTATGAAAGGTGGACTCGGATTGGTTGCTATGGGCAACTAAGCCAGTTTTCCTTTACACAAGTTTTGATAAATTGACCCCATAGCTTTGTTGGAAATGATTCAGTAAAATTGTCTTAGTTGTCCATAGCAACCAAGCAAATTCCATCTTTTTGAAAAATGAAAGGAGGAATCTGATTGCAATGGGCAGTTAAAGGGGTTGTCCCATGACAAATCCTTATCCCCTATTTACAGTATAGTGATGGCGAAGCTTTTAGAGACCGAGTGCCCAAACTGCAACTCAAAACCCACATATTTATTGCAAAGTGCCAACACGGCAATTTAACCTGAATACCAATATAGTATATCTCCCATGTACTTTATCATTTAGCTACAAATAGCCTGGCTACAATCAGTGCGCCGCCTGTGCCGTTAATAGTGCGCCCTGCGCTGATGAATGGCGGGGAAAGTCTATGGCATATTGGTAGATCATAGACTTTTCCAGGGTGCGGGTGCCCACAGAGAGGGCTCTGAGTGCTGCCTGTGGCACCCATGCCATAGGTTCACCACCACTGATCTATAGGATAATTGCCTGATCACCAGGGGTCTGAACTCTGGGGCCACGGTCGATCAGAAAAACAACCTTTCCCATTTTTCCCCGTTTGTATAGAGCAGGGGTCAAGCATGTGCATAGGTGCTCCATTCAAATCTATGGGACTGCCAGAGATAGGCGAGTGCTGTACTTAGTTATCTTCCCATAGGGTTGAATGGAGCAGCAGTACACATGCTCGACCACTGCTGCATTCAAACAGGGGAACCCAGGCGCTCATGATCGGCCTCCCCACAAACAGACAATAATCCTGTGGATGTAGAACATGTTGCACAGTATACATCCTGAAGTTTCTGTTTGACGGAGCAAAACAACGGAAATAACTAATGTGGATCTATAATACTACAAAATCCACCGTAATGCACAGCTCATGCCACAAAGGTCACAAGCCAAGGCATCCATGCACCATACCGTCCAGCACACCAATGCGGATTTCATACAAGCTTCATCAGGGGATTTTATATACACTGCCTGTCCAAAAAAAAAGTCACCATCTGGATTTAACTAAGCAAATAGTTATGAGCCTCCTATTGGATAATTACTGCATGGGCGATTATCTTTCAGTTGGCAACAAGTTATTTAACCCCAACTGGTGCAATGAGTTCTCATTTCTTAAACAACCCTGTCGAAAGACACATCTCGTGGTCGTGGAAAAGATGTTAGTCTGTTTGAGAAGGGTCAAATCATTGGCATGCATCAAGCAGAGAAAACATCTAAGGTGATTGCAGAAACTACAAAAATTCGGGTCAAGAACTGTCCAACGCATTATTAAAAACTAGAAAGATAGTGGGGACCCATCGTATTCGAGGAAGAAATGTGGCGGGAAAAAAATCCTGAATGATCGTGATCAGCGATCACTTAAACGTTTGGCGAAATCAAATCGAAGAAAAACAACAGTAGAACTCAGGGCTATGTTTAATAGTGAAAGTAAGAGCATTTCCACACGCACAATGCGAAGGGAACTCAAGGGATTGGGACTGAACAGCTGTGTAGCCGTAAGAAAACCACTAATCAGTGAGGGAAACCAGAAAAAAGGCTTCAATTTGCTAGGGAGCATAAAGATTGGACTCTGGAGCAATGGAAGAAGGTCATGTGGTCTGATGAGTCCAGATTTACCCTGTTCCAGAGTGATGGGAGCATCAGGGTAAGAAGAGAGGCAGATGAAGTGATGCACCCATCATGCCTAGTGCCTACTGTTCCAGCCTGTGGGGGCAGGGCTATGATCTGGGGTTGCTGCAGTTGGTCAGGTCTAAGTTCAGCAACAGTATGAGGTCAGCGGACTACTTGAACATACTGAATGACCAGGGTATTCCATCAATGGATTTTTTCTTCCCTGATGGCACGGGGCATATTCCGAGATGACAATGCCAGGATTCATCGGGCTCAAATTGTGAAGGAGTGGTTCAGGGAGCATGAGACATCATTTTCACACATGGATTTGCCACCACAGAGTCCAGACCTTAACCCCATTGAGAATCTTTGGGATGTGCTGGAGAAGGCTTTGCGCAGCAGTCAGACTCCACCATCATCAACGCAAGATCTTGGTGAACAATGAATGCAACGCTGGATGGAAATAAATCTTGTGACATTGCAGAAGCTTATCAAAACAATGCGACAGCGAATGCGTGCCGTAATCAAATCTAAAGGCGGTCTAACGAAATAGAGTGTGTGACCTTTTTTTTGCATAGGCAGTGTGTGTGTGTATATATATATATATATTTTTTTTATCAAGGTGCTGGACCCAGGATTTCACAGCACTGGGGTTTGCACATGGTCATACACAGTGAATCGTAGGAGAAAATCTGCTCATGAAAAATTGACCAAGTAGGACGAAAGCGATCCGGGGAAAATGGTCAGTAGGCTGGATAAGAGATGGCTTAATGTATTATGCAGGTCTTTAACCTGTTGTTGCTGCATGCTGGCATTGCTGGGGAGCACGAGGCTGTGCTTTGTCACTGACAATGCTCCAGTCTTGTCACCATGGTGTTCAGATTTCACGTCGTGGCCATACGCCTTCCACCATTAAGCACATTAGTGAGAGTGACAGCCTGAGATATGCTGATTACAATCAGTGTCTTATTGATCTCTTTGTCATAGGTAATCTTTCAAGAGTTAATAAGAACGCGTTTCACAACCTCTGCTGGTTAGCTATTCATCTTCTTAATATAAAACTCTCTGATTACACCTGATCCCTCAGGACTAATAGTTGTGTAACCGGCTCCAAATATGATTGGGTTTACTGATTTATACCCATTTAACATTTACAGAAGTGAGCAGAGCCTTAACTACTAGAAGTCTCAAATAGCTACCTGCACAGCGTGACACAAATGAGATTGGAGAAGACTTGGCTGATTGCCTTGTCCATTGCTTACAACACCTCCTTGTGACCCAAGATGGGATTTCAGCTCTTCTCAGAAACTATTATTTCTGCTTTTCATTTATATGGTGCAAACTTTGTGTTCATTGCACGTGCCCAGAGGAGCTCACAATCTACCATTCCTTTAATAAGCAGCATACAGACATCATTGCTGGCTCTAGATCAGACCCCTTCAAATGAGAAATGTAGTATTTATGGATGGAAAATGTCGTGCCCGCTATATGCCACTCCTCTGAGCCAACCAAGCACCAAAAGGGCTAACGTGACAACCTCAGGTCTAAAGGCATGTTCATATGGTGAGATAAAATATATATTTTTTAAATATGCCATGTAATCCATAGCTAACCATTGATTTTCTTCCATGTACACGACCGTTGTTGTTTTGCGGTCCGTTTTTCACTGATCCTTTGTTCCGTATCTGAGGTTTTTATTTCTCTGATTGTCTCATCATGGACAATGGGGGCATATCGCTAGGATATGCCCCCATTGTCTTATAGGTGCGGGTCCCACCGATGGGAGCCCCGCAAGGTGGTGGCTGGAGGACTCTGGTCCGGCCACCACCAAGCCGGCTCCCAATAGAAGTTAATGGGACCTTACCGCGCATGCGTGGCCCCCGCTCCCATTCATTTCTATGAGGCCGACGAAAATAGCCGAGCCAGTGCTCGGCTATTTTCGCCGGCCCCATAGAAAATGAATGAAGGGCGGCTGTGCATGCGCAGTGCGCCCTCCTTCACTTGTGGGGCTCCGTTCTCAATAAAGGTGCGGGTCCCAGCGGTGGGACCCACACCTATAAGAGAATGGGGGCATATCCTAGTGATATGCCCCCATTGTCCATGATGAGACAACCCCATTAGTCCTCTTCCGTTCCGTTATTCCACAAAACATATCCGTATGCGATCCGTTTTTTGCGGATCGGAAAACGGTAACTTATTAATCACCAAACACATGAGCAATATGGGCTGGGCATAGCATTTCTACAGTATGGATCCGCAAAGTACGGATAAAATATGGATGTGTTCCATGTGCGTTCCGTATTTTTTGCAGGCCCATTGACTTGAATGGGGCCTCGGACAATATTTGGACATGCACTACTTTTTGGCGGAACGGAAACTGAATGCTCACGGAGTACCTTCCGTTGTTTTTGCGGAACCATTGAAGTGAATGGTTCCGCATACAGTCCGCAAAAAAAATGTTACGGAAGCGGAAAGAAAATAAGTTTGTGTGCATGAGCCCTTAGCAAGAAGAGTAATCCCTGTGTGGCTACCCGCTGCATTTCCTGTGCGGAATTCATCTCAAGACGTGACAAGTTGGGTTCCCCCCGTGTGACAATACCCTAAGGCCAGCTTAATGGTCTGTATTACAGCCGTAAAATCTCCAACCCCCGTAGATCCATATGACTATATGGTAATCCAGGTCCGCTCTAGCAGAATTAGGGGAAAAAAAAAAAGAATGAGTTTTGGATTTTTCTCCGATATAAGCTCTTACTGTATGAAAATAAAAAATTTTCAGAAATTCAGTTGTGGATTTTGCTGAAGATTTCTCCCTATGCATTACAAAGGGTGAAATCCGGGGTGGAGATCCTCAGCATAAATCCATATGCTGCGGATTTAACCGCTTCACGTCCGCCCATAAGATATAAACGTCCTATGGGTGGACGTCTATTTCTGAACGGACGTTCCAGAACGTCCGTTCAGAAAGTGCAGCTGCACGCTAATCGTGCAGCTGCTGATCGGGTTGCCCGCTGTCAGTGACAGCAGGGCAACCCTAAGACAAGGCAGGGACAGTGCCCAGGTGTCCCTGCCTTCTAGATCGCTGCAGACACAGCGCTCACCGAGCGCTGTGTCTGCAGAGAAGGAAGCGCTGTGCCGGACCGGAGTGTGCAGGAGCTGTGTGAGGTCTCTCAGAGACCTCGATCAGCCCTGCTGTGAGGCTGTACAGCGCAGGATTGCTGCTGTACAGCCTCTATAGGGGTGCATTTGTCCTGTAACTGGGGCTACTATGTCAGCCCCAGTTACAGGAGAAATCAACTGTGAAAAAAAAGTGAAGTAAATGTCCCCCAGAGGTCTTGTATGACCTTATGGGGGACGAAAAGTGTAAAATAAAAAAAATAAAAGGTTGAAAAAAAAAAAAGTTTTCACATGTAAAAAAAAAAAAAAGTCCCCAAGTAAGGAATGAAAAAAAAAAATAAAAAATAGAAAAAATAAAAAAAAGTATACATATTAGGTATTGCCGCGTCCGTAAAAACCAGCTCTATAAAAATATCACATGACCTAACCCCTCGGATGAACACCGTAAAAAACAAAACAAAAAAAAAACTGTCAAAACAAGCAATTTTTGTCACCTTGCATCACAAAAAGTGCAACACCAAGTGATCAAAAACGCGTATGTCCCACAAAATAGTACCAATAAAACCGTCACCTCATCCCGAAAAAAATGAGCCCCTACATAAGAAAATCTCTCAAAAAATAAAAAAACTATAGCTCTTAGAACATGGAGACACTAAAACATCATTTTTTTGGTTTCAAAAATGCTATTATTGTGTTAAAGTGAAACAAATAAAAAAAAGTATACATATTAGGTATTGCCGCGTCCGTAAAAACCAGCTCTATAAAAATATCACATGACCTAACCCCTCGGGTGAACACCGTAAAAAAATAAAAAATAAAACTGTGTCAAAACAAGCAATTTTTGTCACCTTACATCACAAAAGGTGCAACACCAAGTGATCAAAAACGCGTATGTCCCACAAAATGGTACCAATAAAACAGTCACCTCATCCTGCAAAAAATGAGCCCCTACATAAGAAAATCTCTCAAAAAATAAAAAAAAACTATAGCTCTCCGAACATGGACACATTAAAACATAATTTTTTTGTTTCAAAAATGCTATTATTGTGTAAAACTTTAATAAATGAGAAAAAGTATACATATTAGGTATCGCCACGTCCATAACGATCTGCTCTATAAAAATGTCACTTGACTGAACCCCTCAGGTGAACGCTGTAAAAATAAATAAATAGAAACTGTGCTAAAACAACCAATTTTTTGGCCACCTTGCCCCATAAAGTGTTATAATGAATGATCAAAAAAATCATATGTACCCAAAAATAGTACTAATAAAACTGGCACCTTATCCCCTAGTTTCCAAAATGGGGTCACTTCTTGGGAGTTTCTACTGTAAGGGTGCATCAGGGGGCTTCAAATGGGACATGGCATTTAAAAACCATGTGGAGTTCCTTTTCTTCTGCGCCCTGCCGTGTGCCCATACAGCAGTTTATGACCACATGTGGGGTGTTAAAGAAAAAAATTGATTAAAATGGAAAATCTGCCAAAAAAGTGAAATTTAAAAATTTGATCTCCATTTTCCTTTAATTCTTGTGGAACGCCTAAAGGGTTAACAAAGTTTGTAAAATCGGTTTTGAATACCTTGAGGGGTGTAGTTTCTACAATGGGGTCATTTATGGGGGTATCCACTATGTAGGCCCCACAAAGTGACTTCAGACCTGAACTGGTCCTTATAAAGTGGGTTTTAGCAATTTTCTTATAAATTTGAAGAATTGCTTCTAAACTTCTAAGCCTTCTAACGTCCTAAAAAAATAAAATCACATTTCCAATATGATGCCAACATAAAGTAGACATATGGGGAATGTTAAATAATAAATATTTTATGAGGTATCACTTTCTGTTTTAAAAGCAGAGAAATTGAAATTTAGAAAATTGCGAATTTTTCAAATTTTGGGGTAAATTTGGGATTTTTTCATAAATAAAGGTGAAATATTTTGACTCAAATTTCTGATTATCATGAAGTACAATGTGTCACGAGAAAACAATCTCTGAATGACTTGGATACATAAAGGCGTTCCAAAGTTATTACCACATAAAGTGAGATATGTCAGTTTTGCAAAATTTGGCCTGGTCAGGAAGGGGGCAAATGGCCCAGATGGGAAGTGGTTAAAATCTCATCCAATTTTGCTGGTACTGTCAAAAGCTGCAGATTTGCTGAATGCAAATCCAAGGCTGCATGCAGCTTATCCTCGATGTGTGGACGTACCCCAAAAGCTCCACTGTTGAGAAATTCTGCAGCATATCAACTTACTTTTTGGCCTGGTCTCACAAGTGACCGGTTAGCTGTGGATCTGCCGTTGTGGATTTTCATGCGTTGTACAGTACCAGCAGAGTACTAAATTCTCATCCATGTGCTGCATGCAAAAAATGCAGCGGAAAAGTCGTGGCATTGCGGATTTGAAATCACCGGCATGTCAATTTACACAGCAGATTTCTCTTGCAGATTTTCCGCTGCAAAAACCACATGCAGTTTAGTTGCAGATCTTTCTGCTGTAACGGTATGCGGTTTTCAGTAACTTGTGAACCCAGCTTTTGGTAGAGTCACATTTCAGTCAGTTCCTTTCATCTGAATGATGTTTCTGTAGCATGTGCACGGATGTCTGCAGGTCAATTCACCTTTATCAGTACATTAGAATGGTTAACATGTTTGTGCATGGAAAGAAAGATTTAGGGCGCATTCAAACGAACGTGGTTTAATTCCGCATCCCAGCCGCATTTTTTGCGGCTCGGATGTGAACCCATTCACTTCAGCGGGGCTGCAAAAGATGCGGACAGCACACCGTGTGCTGTCCACATCCGTTGCTCCGTTCTGTGGCCCCGCAAAAATGATAGATGATGTCCTATTCTTGTTCGTTTTGCAGACAAGTATAGGCATGTCTATAATGGGCCGTCTGTTCTGCAAATTGCGGAATGCACACGGGCGGCATCCGTGGCGGATTTGCAATTTGCGGACCACGAAACGTGGCACGTTCGTGTGAACGGGCCCTTAGTTGTAGAAAATTTCTGCAACAAAATGTGCCACGTGTGGTTGTACCCTTACAGGGATCAAAACATGGCTAGCAACGATTAGCACAGGTCCACTTCTATCATTAGGATCTGGTGATTTGGCCATGACCTTTTTACCATCCATGGAACCAAACTTTGGCATTTCTTGCCAACATTTCACCCTATCTGCCCTGTGAGGGTCTGATCTTTCAGCGTCAGGAGGCTCATTTCAAAGACACCTTATCTGTCTGACCCTAGCTCTATGACGATACGAAACACAGAGACACGGAGTGTTGAAAGGTGGCAGGGATCTGAGCCGGGTACCAAGCTTCAATTACAGTCAGTGTCGGGAACCATTAACCATTTACCTGCCCGGTGGCTATTAAGCTTTGATCAGTAGTTCCGTAACTTCCAAGAGGTTCATGAGAATGTGCAAAGAAATGATTTATCCCCACCCACAGGAATGAGTCCATTCGCCGTCTTCTGCCAGACCTGCTCATTGCATGTGGCCTGCGCTAGGAGAGAGAGTGCTGAACACTCACGTATGAAAGATTTCACTGTCTGCAAGTTGCAACCTGTTCAGCTGAGAAGTGTGAATGAGGTCTGGGTGACAGATGGAAGAGCAGCTTTATCCGTACTGAGAAATGATATTGTCACATTGACCTCTGACCCTTGACAGCTCATCTCTCACTATGATCAACTCCATGGGAGCAAAAGGTGCATTGATTTCCATGTAATACAAGAAAATATTACATTTGCCTAATTGTTACACAGTGACAGCGTTGGGCAAGAAATCAAACGCCTGTTTAATGCGGCTTGCAGCTCCCAGCAGCCGGATCGATGAAGCAGTTTGTCAGAGGCGTTCTCGCAGGAGCTTGCTCTGCCGCTGATCGGACGCGAGGCCTCGTTATTTGTGTTTATTGGAAATCAGGTCTGCATAGTCAGCAGTACACGTTATCCGAAATCAAAGCAGCCCTGCTGGAGGCTCGGGGAGAGGACACTCAAAAAGGCTTCACTCAGGTAATTAAAAACCACTTTATTACAGTCAAGTGTAAAACGAAGCCTCATGGCCTACGACTGGCCAAGACTCAACAAAGCACAAAGCTAGGTTAGGGTTCTTTCACACATCTGTATATGTTTTGCGGATCCACGGATCCGCAAAACACGGACACTGGCAATGTGCGTTTCGCATTTTGCGGACCGCACATCGCCGGCACTATAATAGAAAATGCCTAATCTTGTCCGCAATTGCGGACAAGAATAGGACATGTACTATTTTTTTAGGGAACAGAAGTGCGGATCTGCATTTCCGGATCCGGACAGCACATAGTGTGGCCCCATAGAAATTAATGGGTCCACAATTCCGTTCCGCAAATTGCGGAACAGAATTGCGGACGTGTGAATGGAGCCTTAAAGTGAAAAGGACTGTCTGGTGCAGATCCCCCCCCCACCACCACCATTCCAATCTCATATTGTAACCCCCCCCCCCCCCCCCCAAACAGCAACAGTTCTTAGGAGTTGTTAAAGAGGACCTTTCATTACAATCTAAACTAAGTATACAGACATGGAGCACTTACTGTTATACCTGGGCGGCGCTCCGTTCTCCCGGTATAGGCTCCGGTATCTTCAGATTTTCGGCTCAACTGGGAGGAGCACATGTGTGTGCACATTCCCTTATACTCTGTGCTCAGATATGAACAATTTAGGAAAAAAAAATAATGTGCAGGTCTCTATATCACCTAATCATATAAATTTCATATCTTTCTCACCTTGGATAAAAGAGACCTGGAATCTGATTTCTGTGTGTATTTGTTTTATACACGAGGCCCACAGTGTCTCATACCGTCGGAGATGTCACTAGCCTTGACTTAGTAGTTCAGATTCATACTGGCAGATCTGAGAACATGGCTGGTGTCCACTGTGTGGAGATGAGTAGAGGACATCTGTCAGCAGATTTGTACCTATGACACTGCCTGACCTGTTACATGTGCACTTGGCAGCTGAAGTCATCTGTGTTGGTCCCATGTTCATATGTTCCTGCATTGCTGAGAAAAATTCTACTTTAATATATGTAAATGAGCCTCTAGGAGCAACAGGGGCGTTACCATTACACCTAGAGGCTCTGCTCTCTCTGCAACTGCCGCGCCCTCTACAGTTTGATTGACAGGGTCTGGCAGTGAAAACATCATCACTGCCTGGCCCTGTCAATTAAAATGCAGAGGGCGCGGCAGTTGCAGAGAGAGCAGAGCCTCTAGGTGTAATGGTAACGCCCCGATTGCTCCTAGAGACTCATTTACATATATTAAAGTAGAATTTTTTTCAGCAATGCAGGAACATATGAACATGGGACCAACACAGATGTCTTCAGCTGCCAAGTGCACATGTAACAGGTCAGCCAGTGTCATAGGTACAAATCTGCTGACATGCCCTTTAAGACTACCTGCACATTACGTGCAGAAAAACAGCAGTATAATACCATACCAGAGAAGTGTATGAGATTCTGTGTGGAAATTGACCTGCTGTGTGGATTTAGAAATTTGTTTGCAATTTTTGGTGCAGATTTCACCCTTTTTGATGGAAGAGTGAGATCAGCGTCAAAACTCCATCAAATCCGCACCAAAAACACATGTGTAGGTAGCCTAAGGCTACATGCACACGACTGTTGCATTTTTTGCGGTCAGCAAACCGCGGATCCGCAAAACACGGATGACGTCCGTAACTCCGTGTGCCATCCGCAATTTGCGGAACGGCACGGACAGCCTTTAATAAAACTGCCTATTCTTGTCCGCAAAGAGCGGACAAGAATAGGACATGTTATATTTTTTTTGCGGGGCCACGGAACCGAGCAACGGAGGCGGACAGCACACGGAGTGCTGTCTGCATCTTCCGCGGCCCCATTGAAGTGAATAGATCCGCATCCGAGCCACGGCCGTGTGCATGAGGCCTAAGGGTGACGTCACATGTGTTGGAAAAATATGACAGAAAATACGCTGCATAAAGACTTCCCACATGTTTTCCTCATGTGTCAATCACTGCCCAGTGCTCCGCTGTGAAAGAACACTCTGCTGCGTAAATAACGATGTGTTACAGAGTTTCCATTTATTTCAGTGGATGCCTAGTAGGGTTGATACTGCTGATTAAAATGACACCTATCTTGTGAAAATTGGTTGCAGCGTTCCAGAGAAAATAGACTTAGATTCTTTATGCAAATGAAGGCACTGTAAGGCATGGCCAGCACTGGAAAGCAAAGGAGCTGTGGTGCACCCATGGGCTAGGACTAGGGCTGGGCGATATGGTCTAAAATCTATATCGCAATATAATTTGAAGCATGTGAGATATAACGATATATTATTTACTTTTGTATGTATACAAATTATATGGCCATCATCATCCATGTCCCCCAGCCAGCGCCATCAGCCCCATGCCATTGCCATATCATCCATGTCCCCCAGCCAGCACCATCAGCCCCATGCCTTTGCCACTGCTACTTCGGGCCCCTGCTAATATACTTACCTTTCCTGCAGGGTGCACGGCTGTGTGCACGCAAGGCCCAGGCCAGTGCAGCACGGTGCAGAGTCGGGAGGCCACGGAGCGGTGAGTGAGAAGCTTCTTCAATTCACTACCGCTCCGTGGTCATCTATCGCGATATGGGGATATAGCTAAAATCTATATCTTTGCCCAAATTGGTGTCGATAATATCGTATATAGTTTATATCGCCCACCCCTAGCTAGGACCCACCCCTTGGTGCACTAAAGTCCTCACTTCCATAAACAATAAAAGTATTTTTCTGGGGAACACTACAAATGACCGGTATCATTTTAATCAGCTGGATCAGCCCTGTATCTGGTGTAATAGGGTTAATTCCACTGACGGCTGCTCTTGTTGCATCCTGTGCTGTCCATGTGCCCCAAACTGCAAACAGGTTTCAGTTATAATTTACACCGGTTTTATGGCACAAATTATTGTAAATCTGTCAGGCCAAGATGGCCCACCCCTTCCACTAAGCTAGACCCACTTTTTAAAAAGTAGGATTGTAAAAAGTTGCATTTTTTTTTTTTTTGTGCAAAATGCCATTTCGACTTTTGTACACCAGATAACGGATGTACAACTTTGGTAAACTTGCCCTACTGTGTATGCATATTTGCTGTCTATACAATCAAGAACACAATGTCATCTCTTAGGGTTCATTTAATCCCTGCTTTCAGTTCAAATATAATCCAAAGTTACTTACGGGTCCATTGGTAACCAATAAATTATATAAGACAGTGACTGAACGCAACCTGGATTTGAGAAGCGCTATTCATAAGGAGCCAACACTGACTCGAATGACAGTAACGATAGGAGGAGAGATAAGTCACACTTAGCAGAAGATGGTCCTGATCTCAAAACATGGCTCCTTTGTCCTCCTTGATCAGAAAGTAGATGGTCACCGGTCCACAGCTGGTAGGAACCGTCTCGGTAACTCGGGCAAACAGCCAAGATCCTAGGCCATACATTAGAGTGGGGATCCCTGCCGAGCACACACAGAACCAATCAGAAGGAGAAGTGGCGCGGTCATTACCTTCCCCTGCACTGCTCTGCATTCACGTCCCATCATCTCAGGCTTCCCCGTTATTGTGCTAGCAATGAAGGGACAACTTTATTTTACTTATTTATGTTAGACGCGTTCTGCAGCTTTACTAATGAAAGGCAGCCAGAGAGATAATAATGCGATTAATATGAAACCCATAATAACCCGCTAACATAATGGGCTGTTCTAACCAACGGCAGCAAGGGAGATTTTAATAAGCTGCGATAATAAAGCAAAGTAATTAATCCCAGCCATATGGATAAGCAGCCACAGGAAGCCACGCTCCACATATTCTGTTTGAAAAGACAATTGATGGCCTTTATAAAGCTAAATATTTAATAAGCCTTGGGTGGGAGGCAGGATGGAGTGTGTGGGGTGTAATTACAGCATCTCTCCATCACTTACCTAGATTTATGGCTTTTAGTGTGGTAAAGAAGTGGTTGTGAAGATGCAGGTCCTGGGGGGCAGCACGGGAGCAGTGATATTTAATGAATGGGAAACAGCCCGTTCGGAGGATATGGTAATTTGTGCCATTCACTTCCCAGTTGAAGTTTGATAAGCCAAACTGGTCATTGTTAACAGTGCTGTACTTGACACAAAAAGAAGTCCAGTGTGGTAGGTCCCGCTGCAGGAGGTGCTGGGTCAAGACTTCAGAGGCGTCGGGACGAGGACGCCTGGAGGAAACAGCAGGGAAGAGAAGGACGCGCAGCAATGTGTTGTGGGCTTTCTTTACCAATATCATGTCTGCAAGACAAGAGAGAGAAGTGAATATTCTGTGTACTAATCACCAGGCAAAAAAGCAACACGTAGTAAATATCACAAAGCCCGAAGACGAGCAGCCCTCTGGGATTCAGATGTTTTTAGGAATACATATTCTGGAAAATAAAAGAAAAACTGTAGAACGTATGTGAACCTGCAGCATGTAGGACAATCCCTACTTGTTAAAAGAGTCCCTTAAAGGGGTTGTACTATGAAAAATATTCTACAGTTTTCAAACCAGCACCTGGATATGAATACTTTTGTAACAGCATGTAATAAAAAAAATTGTATAGCCACTGAGTTATTCTATAAAATGTATCTGTATAGCGCCACCTGCTGTTTGTTCTTGTTTCTTTGTCCTGCTCACTGAGATGGCCGCACATGCTCCATTTCATCCTTCAACTGCCTCCTGAGCTGTGATAGGGAGAGCACGGACACGCCCCCTGAGCTGTGATAGGGAGAGCACGGACACGCCCCCTGATCTGCATCTCTGGATCCATGTGATGTACACGGCTGGTTCTAGCTTTGTTAGAAAGAGATTGTCATGTACTGTATGATGTCTGATTTTCATTTTTTACATTAATCATGGGATAACCCCTTTTTTTTTTTTTAATCAGATCTTTTTTTATTGAGCATTTTCAACGTAAATACACTGTTTGTACAGATCATAAGCAGATATAATACACAGATATATCTTACATAAGGCTTACAGCAGACAGGTTACCAAACATTAACTAGCACTCAAATTTCCACCCATCCCCCCCAATTTATCACAAAAATTGCAAAGAAACAATATTAAACATTTCTATTCAGACGTCGAAACGACAGCCATGGTTCCCATAGTTTCTCAAATTTTGATGAGCATCCACGCTTCTGGTACACCACTCGCTCATAACTTAACATCGTATCAACTGTACCTAAGAATTCGCCTAAGGTAGGCGGCGCTGTCTGTATCCAATGTAAGGCAATTAACTTTCTAGCAACATATAGCACTCTACCTATTGCTGTTTTATGTACCTGACCTGTGGCCAATTCAGAGACATAACCCAACACACACACTCTAGGATCAGGCGGTATCCGTACCTCATATGCATCCTGTATAGTCTGAGTTACCATTTCCCAGTATCTCCCTAGCTTCTCGCACGTCCACATCATGTGCATCAAGTCCGCAGATTCCACAGAGCACCTTGGACATTCAGCCGTAGGTCTAAAACCTATGCGGAACAAAAAAAACGGTGTCTTGTAGACCCTGTGGACTATAAACAGCTGCGAGAGTTTACGTCCTTCACTCAAGGAAGAGAGAGGTATCGCCTCCAGTATGTCAGACCATTGGTCATCTGTTAATTCGCCTACATCTTTTTCCCACTTACCCCTAGCCGCCAGCGGATGTAATAGTAAAAACTTATCGAGCAGTAGCTTGTATATACAGGAGATCATACCTCTCTTCGCCCCTTTGGACAGAATCTGGTGCAATGCAATATCCCTCCCTGCCACCACAGTTGGACCCCTAAATGTGGAGTTGTATGCGTGTCTCACCTGAAGGTACTTATAAAAGTGGGTCTTGGGCAACTCATATACTTCTTGTAACCTGGCAAAGGACATTAAATTTTTATCTTCCAGCAGGTGGCCTAATCTCAGAATACCCTTCCTCTTCCATGCTCCAAAATCAGACAACGAGAGGAACTCCGGCAGCACGGGATTGTGGGATAACCCCTTTAACATCAGTCCTCATGCACACAACAGTATTTCTGTCCATATCCGATCCGCATTTTTTGGAGGATCAGATGCGGACCCATTAATTTATATGGGGTGCAAAAGATGCGGACAGCAAACAGTGTGCTGTCCACATCCGTATGTCCGTTCCGCGGCTCCGCAAAAAAGATAAGCAAGAATAAGCAACAATAGTTAGGGACATGCAGAACGGAAAAGTGCAGCCGCACACGGCCAGTATCCATGCTTTGCGGAGTGCAAAACAAAGATGGTCGTGTGCATGATGCCTTAAGATGAGCACAGCTGTAATCTGTGGGGCAAACTGGGAAGTGAGGGTTCAATTTATCTGCAGCGCCACCACTGGAGAAATTAAGCATTACACAGTGCCCATTCACCTAAATGGTCTGGTCTGTGTAATGTAGGACAGAGCAGGTCCTTCAGAGCAAGAGATGCTCTTTAAAACCAATCTAAACTCTCACCAGAAGAGGAGGGACCTGAAGAGAGGTCACCCCTTCCATATTAACTCAAACTTCCCTAATATAGTATATGGAGATGGTCCTTCAGCTGACAGAACAGACTGAAGACAGGTGACTGATGGCTCCAAACACTTACTGGTGTCTTCAAAACACTGGATTGATATCGACATTCCAATCCCAAAGATTGTGCATTGTCACTACTATCATTTGAGTCAAGCCCAAGAACTGCAGATAATGATCCCCCCCCCCCCCCCCCTCAATTTATGAAAGTGCCACCTTAGAGAGGTTGTCCCATTAAAAAAACTTTTCCCCTAGCCACAAGAGCTAACTCTATTGAAATGATTTATTATGGACACACTTTTTATAATTACCTTACTCACAGTGCAGAAGATTAATCAGAACCAGTGCCAGGGACAGAGCGTGCTGGCTGAGGAACTGCTCTGCTCTTTCTGCCATTAGGTATGATAAATCTCAGTATTCCCATATATGATATCAGACCTTCTGACTGATCTTCTGCCACTTCGTAAATCATCCTAAAATTAAAATAAAAAAGTGGCCATAAACCTGGACAACTCCTTCAATTTTCCAATAAACACTCCCAATTTGACTAAAATCTCAATAGCCACGTGAGAGACAAAAAACAACTGATAATTTGATTCTTAATATAAAATATTATAAATAATTTATATTTGATCTCCAGGCAGAAAATAATGACAATTACCCCCTCCCCACAGATTGTAAGCTCTTGTGAGCTTACAGTAAAGGTTTGGAGTCATCTGACGGATCCACTCTTTTCAATGGAGACCACCGCCTGCCCAGAGCGGCTTCATGAATCACTCCATATAAAGAAATAGTCCTCCTCACTAGGGCTGCAGCTATCAACTATTTTTGTAATCGAGTATTCTATCGATTAATCGAGTACTCTAATCACAAAAAGCTAATTAAAATAATGTTTTTCTTTAAAAAAACCCACTCCCCCCCCCCCCCCCACCATCAGGTTCCACCAAGTGCCATCAGTTTGCCCCCCAGGGTCACCAGCTTGCCCCTCCTAGCCATGTCCCCAACGCCAGTGAAATAAAATACTTACAGCTTGCCCCCCCTAGTGCCACCAGCTACCCCTCCTAGCGATGTCCCCAACGCCAGTGAAATAAAATACTTACCTTTCCTGTAGGGACACTGCTCCACAGCTCCTCCATCTTCTCTGCGCGCTGCACTGGATCCTGAAGTCACACAGCGTTGGGTCATAGTGTGCGCTTACGTGCACTATGACCTGACGATGTGTCAGGATCCAGTGCAGCGCGGTACGGGCCGGCGGGTGACCATGGAGCGGAAAGTAATAGCAAGCGCTTCACTCCCGCTCCATGGTCACATGACACAAACGAATCCTCGATGCAAAAAAATTGCATCGAGGATTTTTTTGTGTCGAATTACCCGATACAATCAAGTAATCGTTTCAGCCCTACTCCTCACCGATATCTGCTGTGGGAAAAATGTTTGAGGGACTATACACATGAGTATGTGACTGCTAATAATATCATAAGTAATAACCAGCATGGGTTTACCAAGGACAGAAGTTGTCAGACTAACCTGATTTGTTTTTATGAGGAGGTGAGTAGAAGCCTGGACAGAGGGGAGGCTGTGGATGTAGCGTTTCTGGACTTTGCAAAGGCTTTTGATACTGTCCCTCATAGATGTTTATTAGGTAAAATAAGGTCTATTGGCTTGGAAAGTATACTTGGATTAAAAACTGGCTGAGGGACTGTGTCCAGAGAGTTGTGGTCAATTATTGCTATTCTGAATGGTCCACTAATACTTACATATTTATTAATGATATCGAGGATGAGAGTAATATTTTTGCAGATGACACCATGCTATGTAGCTCTGTGTAGTCTATGGAAGATGTCCATGAACTAGCAGCTGACTTTGGGCATCCACTGGGCAAATGAAGTTCAGTGTGAATGAATGTAAAATTATACATCTGGGTACTAATAATCTACGTGCATCATATGTCCTAGGGCAGGAATGGGCAATCTTCAGTATTCCAGCTGTGGTGAAACTACAACTCCCAGCATGCATTCTTGCTTAGCTACTCATAGAAGTTAATAAAGCATGCTTTGGAGTTGTAGTTTCACAACAGCTGGAGTGCCAGAGGTTGCTGACCCCGCCCAGGGGGAGTAGAACTGGGAGACTCACTTGTAGAGAAGGATTTGGGTGTCCTTGTAGATCATAGACTAAATGACAGTATACAATGTCAATCAGCTGCTTTCAAGGCTACCAGGATACTATATTGTATTAAACGAGGAATGAACTTGCAAGGCAGGGATGTAATCTTATCGCTTTACAAAGCGTTGGTGCGGCCTCATCTGGTATATATCGCTCACCTCTGTGCACCAGTCCATAGAAAGGATGCCCTGGAGCTGGAAAAGGTACAAAGGAGAGCGACTAAACTGATAAGGGGCATGGAGGGTCTTAGTTATAAGGAAAGACTAAAATAATTACATTTATTTAGTCTTGAGAAGAGAGGTCTAAGGGGGAACATGATTAAAGGGGTTTTCAGAGATTTTGATACTGATTACCTATTTTCAGGAGAGGTCATCAGTATCTGATCGGTGGGGGTCCGACATCCGGGACCCCTGACTATCAGCTGTTTGAGAAGGCACCGGCACTCCTGTGAGCACTGCGGCCTTCTCGCAGCTTACCAAGCACAGCACCGTACATTGTATAGCGGCTGTACTTGGTATCACACTCGGCCCCATTCACTTCAATGCACAGTTAAAGGGAGTCTGTCATCAACATTTCACCTTTGTAACCCTTTCCATAGGTTTCTAGCATCCTTACAGTTAATAAAAACGTTATCTTTAGCATCAATCCTGGACTTATAAAACCGGCAAAAACCATCTTTGTAGCATATACAAATGAGGGCTCGCAAGTGCCCAGGGGCGGCGTTACCCTCGTAGGTGCCCTGCTAGCTCAGCCTTTTCTTCGCTTCCCCCCGCCCGCCCTTTCCCTCTGACCGCCTATCTACTAACTTGTTGTTTCACCGAGATCCCGCGCCTGCGCGCTCAGTCCGTCGGCCGGCGCATGCGCACTGCGATGCCCATTCCTTGTACGGCATCACAGTAACTATTGCGCATGCGCCGGCTAACGGCGCGAAAACACCACAAAGGAGGCGGTCCATCGGCGCATGCGCATTAATTACTGTGATGCTGTACAAGGAATGGGCATCGCAGTGCGCATGCGCCGGACTGAGTGCGCAGGTGCGGGATCTCGCCGAAACAACAAGTTAGTAGATAGGCGGTCAGAAGGAAAGGATGGGCGGGCGGGGGGAAGCGAAGAAAAGGCTGAGCTAGCAGGGCACCTACGGGTATAACGCCGCCCCTGGGCACTTGCGAACCCTCATTTGCATATGCTACAAAGATATTTTTTGACGGTTTTATAAGTCCAGGATTGATGCTAAAGGTAACGTTTTTATTAACTGTAAGGATGCTAGAAACCTATGGAAAGGGTTACAAAGGTGAAATGTTGACGACAGACTCCCTTTAAAAAAAAAAAAAAGAAGATTTAGGCCTCGTTTACATTTCCGTTTGGAGACCTGGCAGGCTGTTCCGGCACAGACCAGCCTGCCGGATTCTCTACTTTGTCACCGGATCCCCATTGATTGCAATGAGCTCTGGCAGTGGTCCAGCCGATTTCCGGCATAAATGTCCGGTTTAGGCCAGACAGAAACCGCAGCCCGCAACAGTTTTTGTCTGGCCGACATTTATGCCGGAAGTTGGCTAGATCACCACGAGAAACTCATCAATGGTGATCCAGCGGTGGAGTAGAGGATCCGGCAGGCTGCCCTGCTCCTGAACAGCCTAAAGTTAAAGAACACTACTGCTTATGAAAATGGGTAGAAGTCTGGGTGTCACTCCCCTTTCCTAAAATTCCCCACCCATTCCTTGGTTGAACATGATGGTCTTGTGTCGTTTTTTTCAACTGTACTATCTACAGTACAGACCAAAAGTTTGGACACACCTTCTCATTCAAAGAGTTTTCTTTATTTTCATGACTATGAAGGAATCAAAACTATGAATTAACACATATGGAATTATATACATAACAAACAAGTGTGAAACAACTGAAAATATGTCATATTCTAGGTTCTTCAAAGTAGCCACCTTTTGCTTTGATTACTGCTTTGCACACTCTTGGCATTCTCTTGATGAGCTTCAAGAGGTAGTCCCCTGAAATGGTCTTCCAACAGTCTCGAAGGAGTTCCCAGAGATGCTTAGCACTTGTTGGCCCTTTTGCCTTCACTCTGCGGTCCAGCTCACCCCAAACCATCTCGATTGGGTTCAGGTCCAGTGACTGTGGAGGCCAGGTCATCTGGCGCAGCACCCTATCACTCTCCTTCATGGTCAAATAGCCCTTACTTTCAAAGTTTTCCCAATTTTTCGGCTGACTGACTGACCTTCATTTCTTAAAGTAATGATGGCCACTCGTTTTTCTTTACTTAGCTGCTTTTTTCTTGCCATAATACAAATTCTAACAGTCTATTCACTAGGACTATCATCTGTGTATCCACCTGACTTCTCCTCAACGCAACTGATGGTCCCAACCCCATTTATAAGGCAAGCAATCCCACTTATTAAACCTGACAGGGCACACCTGTGAAGTGAAAACCATTTCAGGGGACTACCTCTTGAAGCTCATCAAGACAATGCCAAGAGTGTGCAAAGTAGTAATCAAAGCAAAAGGTGGCTACTTTGAAGAACCTAGAATATGACATATTTTCAGTTGTTTCACACTTGTTTGTTATGTATATAATTCCACATGTGTTAATTCATAGTTTTGATGCCTTCAGTGTGAATCTACAATTTTCATAGTCATGAAAATGAAGAAAACTCTTTGAATGAGAAGGTGTGTCCAAACTTTTGGTCTGTACTGTACATAACTATAATATTATCAGGGAGTTCTAGTTCAGCGGCTGCAGAAGAGCGCACTGCCTGCGCAGGAAATAACAGAAAGACGCCTTTGCTGCTCATTAACTGGCTTTGTGAAGACATGAAAGTCGCTAAGTGTCTCCACTTCTCTTTATTAGCACACAAAGCGAAGGCCCGTGCTCTATTAATTATGGAGGTGAGGGCGGCCTTGTTTGTGCCGGGCTATGATTAATACATCCCAACACCTGTCATATTACTGCAGTAAATAAACAGGGAGCTGATTAATTATCAGGAGGTGAGTGCTCGGCGAATCTTGTACAATAAGGATGTCCTGCTCGACAGGAATAGTTATGGAGGGCCTCTCTGCTCTCATGTCTGTTTTAACCCACATATAATCCATTAAACAACTTTTGGAGAATGTTTTCTTAAAAGTCTGGATTGTAAAGTTCCTCTTAGTCCTCCTGGAAATGTACCAATACACTGAGAAGTATTGTGTCCCCACACAGTGTGCTAAAGGGTTAGGCAAGTTTCACATCTGTGGCGGAGGTTCCATTGCAGATTCTGGCAGAAAAGCAGAGCACCATACTATAGCATGCAGCAATATTTTGTCCAGCAGAAACGAAAACTAATTGGACCCCATTATAATCAATGGGGTCTCTCAGATGCGATTGGCGTCCATCATAAGCCGGATCCAGTACAGAAAAAACAAAAAAAGCACCACACATGTAACTTTAGTCTTACAGCATCACTGAACGTTGAATTTTTTTTTCATATGTAAAAGAAACATATGAAAGGTATGAGATTGGTGAGGTCTGAGTGCCGATTCCCCCACTGATCTCTATAAGGCCCCTTTTACATGAGCGAGTTTTCCGCGCGGGTGCAATGCGTAACGTGAACGCATAGCACCTGCACTGAATTCTGACCCATTCATTTTTTTTTTCACGCATCAGTTCTGCGCAGGGTGGATAAAAATCAATGGTTTAAAAAAAAAAAAGGATTTTTTGGATTTAAATCAGATTTTTTTCATATAAAATGCTTTTTGAGGAAAATATATTACCATCCAAAGGTTATTCCATCATGAAATAAAGATTAGTTTTTTAATTATGTAGAATAAGGCTGTATATGTAAAATTTTTTGGTAAATAAATTCCATTAATCCATTCACAATGTCATGCTCTTCCAGAGGTTTTGGTAAGATTATTAGGCAGTTTCTCTGCCTACAAGATATTACATAGAAACATAGAAACATAGAATGTGTCGGCAGATAAGAACCATTTGGCCCATCTAGTCTGCCCAATATACTGAATACTATGGATAGCCCCTGGCCCTATCTTATATGAAGGATGGCCTTATGCCTATCCCATGCATGCTTAAACCCCTTCACTGTATTTGCAGCTACCACTTCTGCAGGAAGGCTATTCCATGCATCCACTACTCTCAGTAAAGTAATACTTCCTTATATTACTTTTAAACCTTTGCCCCTCTAATTTAAAACTGTGTCCTCTTGTGGTAGTTTTTCTTCTTTTAAATATGCTCTCTTCCTTTACCGAGTTGATTCCCTTTATGTATTTAAAAGTTTCTATCATATCCCCTCTGTCTCTTCTTTCTTCCAAGCTATACATATTAAGGTCCTTTAACCTTTCCTGGTAAGTTTTATCCTGCAATCCATGTACTAGTTTAGTAGCTCTTCTCTGAACTCTCTCTAGAGTATCTATATCCTTCTGGAGATATGGCCTCCAGTACTGCGCACAATACTCCAAGTGAGGTCTCACCAGTGTTCTGTACAGCGGCATAAGCACTTCACTCTTTCTACTGCTTATACCTCTCCCTATACATCCAAGCATTCTGCTGGCATTTCGTGCTGCTCTATTACATTGTCTTCCCACCTTTAAGTCTTCTGAAATAATTACTCCTAAATCCCTTTCCTCAGATACTGAGGTCAGGACTGTGTCAAATATTCTATATTCTGCCCTTGGGTTTTTACGCCCCAGGTGCATTATCTTGCACTTATCCACATTAAATTTCAGTTTCCAGAGTTCTGACCATTCTTCTAGTTTTCCTAAATCCTTTTCCATTTGGCGTTTCCCTCCAGGAACATCAACCCTGTTACCTATCTTTGTGTCATCAGCAAAAAGACAAACCTTACCAGCGAGGCCTTTTGCAATATCACTTATGAAGATATTAAACAAAATCGGTCCCAGTACAGATCCCTGTGGAACCCCACTGGTAACATGACCTTGTTTTGAATGTTCTCCATTGACTACAACCCTCTGTTGTCTGTCACTCAGCCACTGCCTAATCCACTCAACAATATGGGAGTCCATGCTCAATGACTGCAGTTTATTGATAAGTCTTCTATGTGGGACAGTGTCAAAAGCCTTACTAAAATCTAGATATGCGATGTCTACTGCACCTCCACCGTCTATTATCACAGATGCTTGGTTTACTTTTGCAGTTCTCAAAACTGAATTTGACTCAGCAGAGATCACATGCCTCTTCTTCACAGCAAAAATGTTATAATATGAACAGAGTTGAGAAAAATACCTTAATCCTAACTTCTACAAACCTATGAATGCAGAATCAACCTAATCAAACTAATATGAAAAGTTGTTATTGTAAAAATCTTCATCTACTTGTATATTATAAGTTATACCAGCAAGAATGAGTCTTTATGTAGAAAACTATGATTTAAATCAAGCCTTACTGACTAGCGATTTAAATCGTGACTTAAATCGTGATTTAAATCAAATCCACCCTGGTTCTGCGTTGTGTGAGAATCGCAGCATTTTCTATATTCTGCGTTTTCACGCAGCTCTGGCCCCATAGAAGTGAATGGGCTTCAGTGAGAAACGCAAGCATCCGCGCGAATTTTTTTTTAAAAACTGAATGCAATCGCAGACAAAACTGACTGAACTGATGGTGCGAGTTTCACTGAACGCATCCTGACACAATCCACATTGTTTGTGTGAAAGAGGCCTAACAAGGAGATAAAGCCCTATCAGTGACATTTTAGGGGTCCGGCCGCACCACATGAGTAAAAAAAAGGCACGTAATTCGGATACAATTTGGATGGAAAAAACGCGCACACTGAGCACAATTGCAGACAAAACGGATTCAACTTGTGTGCAAAACCATCACTTTCCCTGAACAGATCCTGACACAATCCGTATCGCTCGTGTGAAGTAAGCCTCGGCTGTTCTGCCATGTTGTCACGGCCGCTATGTAGGATGGCATAGGAAACGCTAAATCGCTTCACGGCTTACCCTAGCCCATATGGTAAAGCCCACCCCACCCCCTGATGCCCATGGGTACCCTAAGTAAACAAATCACCTCCCAAAATGGCGGCAGCTGCTGAGAATGTCTGTCTTGTATCTGCACTGAGCACTTTCAAAGCCTGCGCAGTAGAGGATGCAGCTGCCATCGTGAGAAACTATGGAAGCCATGGTTTGTTTAAAGTCTCTTATGCCATTACATATCAGTCTATGTTGTTTCAGAGATTGGAGGAGAAAGTGAACAACCTCAAACACTTTTTTCCCCTGGTCGTCTAACCCGTTTAAAGAGGACCTTCCACTGTTTTTTTTGTTAAAGGGGTTATCTAATTTCTCAACCCCCCCATGTGCCGGGCCCCTCACAGGTAATATACTTACCCAGCTCCATTCCTGGTTCCCGCTCTGCAGCTTTTCCCTGTACACGGATGAAAACATCCGGTGTGGGGGGAGCAGCCAATGGCAGGCGGGGGAAGAGCCTCCCTAACGTCAAACGCGATGCTAGGGAGGCTCGTCCCTGTCTGCCATTCCCTGCTCCCCCCCCCCCCGACACCAGGAGGTCCACAAGGAGAAGCTGCGGAGCGGAAACCAGGAACGGTGCTGGGAGCGGGGTAAGTATATTACCTGTGGGGGGTTTTTGAGAGAAAGGATAACGAAGTACCTTTACAAGCGGTGTTTGCTCCGCTGATGCTACTATAACTTTTTTTTTTTTCCAAACACCCCGCGGCTGCCCCCGATAATAGCATCAGTACAGGGAGGAGGTGAAGACGCCAGGGTTTCTCAGTGGGCGTCTCCCAGGCTGTAGCGCGGTCCAATCGCAGCGGAGAGCGTCACCGCCAGGGAGAAGGTGAGCTGTTTTTTTCTCCCTGGCTGGTAAGTGGTCCGCTGCGATTGGACCGCGCTACTGAGAAGTGTTGGCATCTCCTCCTCCCTGTACCGATGCTATCTATTAGCATACATGGCGCAAAAACAGAACGGGGGCACAGTTCTAGCAGCATCAGTGCCGCCTACCCCGCATGTAAACTTCGTTTAACAAAAAAAAAAAAAGTGAAAGGTCCTCTTTAAGTAGAAACCTACCGCCATCACGTATTAGAAAAATGCTGCAAATGTAATGCTCCAAGTTTATAAAAGACAGGCTCCATTATAATCTCACTCTGCAGCACCTGTAACAAGAGAAGAAACATGTAGGCAAGACAACTGAAGGGTAGCGCCAGCTTTGGGCACACGGATACAACAGGCATGTGGTGGACAAGTGCAACTAGCATGTCATAGGCTAGCAATAAGTATCAGGTAGCCTGCACCAGGCTGGTAACTTAGTCATTGCTGTAGACAGCAGTATATGTAATACAGCACTCTCCTAATATTAGGGACTAGCAGTGCATGCCGGGAGCTCAGACAGGTGCCCACACACAATACATGTCACCACACGGGCTGCACCTCACCTTCCTCATCACTGCAGAAGCAGCTGAATGCCCTCTGCTGACGTCACCGCCGCCTGACCGGTCACATGACTGGAAGCATAACTCGGTCCTGATTGGTGGAGCCGCAGCTCCTGTGTGTGTTTGTTCTGAGTCTGCGCAGTGCGGTCGCTCTGTGTAGTAGCGGGTGTCTGCCTGCAGCGCGCCTGTTTGTTCCTCACCTTCTATAGACGTGTGTTCTGTAATCCGCACTGAGTTCTGTAATCCGCCATATTAACCCGTTCAGCGCACAGGCTTTTTTTTTTCTTCAAACCACAATTTTTTTTATATATATTTTTTTCATTTATGTTAGTGTAGCTGTCTGAGGTACTCATTGTTCCAAAACAAGCAGCAGGCTTTTAAGTCTATACGTGATGATACTATACATTAGTGTGTCAGTTTACTTTAGATAAGGTGTTTGCCTTCTTGTTTGTGTTAGGGCTCATGCACATGACTGTGTGTAATTTGCGCTCTGCAAAACACGGATCCACCCAAAAAATGGAAGGGTTGTCACGATACAAAAATTTAGATTTGATTCCGATACCATAGAAAAGTATTGCGATAAAACACCAAAAAAGCCGCGTGCATAAAACATTTTATGGAACGTCCGGCCCATATTAGAACAGTCCTATCCTATTTTTGGGGGGGACAAGGTGACAAAAAAAATGGTGAATCACGCGGTTTTTATTTTTATTTTTTTCTGTTAAGGCGTTCACCGCATAGGAGATATTTTTTAACATTTTAATAGTTTGGGCGTGGCGATATGTAATATGTTTATTTATTTATTGTTTATATATTTTATATGTAAAATTGGGAAATTTAAACTTAAATATTTTGGTGGGGGGTTTTTTACCTTTTTTTTTTTTTTACTTTTTATTTAATAACTATTTCTCCCCTTAGGGGCTAGAACCTGGGATCTTTCATCCCTTGTCCTATTCACCCTGATAGAGCTCTATCAGGGTGAATAGGACTTCACACTGTCCCTGCTGCTCTGTGCTCCGTGCACACAGCATCAGGGATGTTACCATTGGCAGCCAGGGCTTCAGGAGCGTCCTGGCTGCCATGGTAACCCATCGGAGCACCGAAATTTTACTGCTGGGGCTCCGATTGGAAGCTGCCACTGCGACCAATGAGGAGGAGGGGATCCTGTGGCCACTGCCACCAATGACTATAATACTGGGGGGGAGTTGGGGCGCACTGCACCACCAATGAAAATAACTAACCTTTTAATACAAATATAGGCGACGGCCTCTATGACAGGGTGCTGCGATCCGTGACAATTAACCCCTCCACTGTGCTGCTGAGGAGAACATGGAGTGAGCCGAGAGCAGCGGATGCCATGTTCTCTGATGCTAGGCTGTGCAATAGCGCAGCCTAGTATCTGTAAATGGCAAATCCCGGGATCGCATCGATCCGGTTACAAAAGTATTGATAATTCGATACCCGTTGCAACCCTACAGGTGACGTCCGTGTTGCACCTGTTTTTTTGTGGATCTATTGTAACAATGCCTATCCTTGTCCGCAAATGGTCAAGAATAGGACATGTTCTATTTTTTTTTGCGGAATGAACAAACGGACACGGAATGCACACTGAGTCATTTCTGGGGGGTTTTCAAGCCTCATTGAAGTAAATGGTTCCACATAGGAACCTGTAAAAGAACAGAAACTGGGGGGGGGGGGGGGGGAATTGTGTGCATGAGCCCATACTGTGATTATAGGAATGAATATATCTTTTAGTTTTTGTGTGAAATTTGTCTTAAACTGTATTTAAAAAAAACAACAAAATGACTATTGTATTTTATGTTTTTTTTTAATCCATGATAAGACCACCCAGAGATGGCGGTAATGGAGGCACATTTTATGTGACCTTGTACCGTAATAATCTCTAAGTTTAGTTGGGGGTCCAAAAATAGGGGCGATAAATAAAACGGCCATCTAGGGGTACCTGCCACGTTGTCATGCAGCATAAAGATCGCAGCACACTCACATGTATCGATTGTGAATGTGATCTCATAGCGACACGCGACATAACGTGACCGTGACACTCACAAAAACTCCTGCTGGATTTCACTTCATAGGTTGTATGCGACTTTACCTGCAAAAAGTCAATTGTAAGTCTTGTGCCACATCATAGCTCACAGTGTAGAAGGGGCGTAGCTAGAAGGGAAGCAGCTGCTTTGGGGCCCTGACCCAGCAGGGGCCCATCCAGGAGGAGGAGGACTAAAAGATTTTGTCAGGGCCCCCTCAACAGTATTACACAATGAAATGATATACAGTGACAGTATAGACAGTGTAGGAAACGGATGGAACAGCTGCCGGGCCTGGTCTGAGAGAGCGATCTTTACTAGCCACAGGAATGGGGGCGGCATGAAAAATTTGCTGTGGGGCCGTCATTTCTAGCTACGCCACTGCAGTGTAGGAATGCCTATGTTGCCACTAATGAAAGCAGGTTACTGTGACAGCGACATGACCGTCACAAGGAATCCAAAATGCAACGCAACCCCCCCATTCACTTTCATTAGCTGTGATGCAGGCAGCGCTACAATGTGATCTTTGGCAATCAGTCACCGTGTTGTTGCAAATCCTAAATTGCACACGATTCACAGCCAAACCTGGATACACACAGATAGGTTTTGGTGTAGCTTTTAATGCATTTTTGAGCCAACAGCAGGAGTGGATGATAAGGGAGGAGATCTTATTAGGAAAATACATATTTGTCCGCTTTTTTAAATGTACAGAGACACTTTGGCAATAATACCCGGGATCCGAGGTTTCTCCAGCTGTAAACACCTGGATCGGAGAGTGGCTGTCAATCACATTTGCCCTGGCACTGGCAATCACTTGTGCACAACTGCAGTCACCCTGGCACTGGCAATCACTTGTGCACAACTGCAGTCACCCTGGCACTGGCAATCACTTGTGCACAACTGCAGTCACCCTGGCACTGGCAATCACTTGTGCACAACTGCAGTCACCCTGGCACTGGCAAACACTTGTGCACAACTGCAGTCACCCTGGCACTGGAAGTCACTTGCGCACAACTGCAGTCACCCTGGCACTGGCATTCACTTGCGCACAACTGCAGTCACCCTGGCACTGGCATTCACTTGTGCACAACTGCAGTCACCCTGGCACTGGCAGTCACTTGTGCACAACTGCAGTCACCCTGGCACTGGCAATCACTTGTGCACAACTGCAGTCACCCTGGCACTGGCATTCACTTGTGCACAACTGCAGTCACCCTGGCACTGGCAGTCACATGTGCACAACTGCAGTCACCCTGGCACTGGCAATCACTTGTGCACAACTGCAGTCACCCTGGCACTGGCATTCACTTGTGCACAACTGCAGTCACCCTGGCACTGGCAATCACTTGTGCACAACTGCAGTCACCCTGGCACTGGCAGTCACTTGCGCACAACTGCAGTCACCCTGGCACTGGCATTCACTTGCGCACAACTGCAGTCACCCTGGCACTGGTAATCACTTGTGCACAACTGCAGTCACCCTGGCACTGGCATTCACTTGTGCACAACTTCAGTCACCCTGGCACTGGCAATCACTTGTGCACAACTGCAGTCACCCTGGCACTGGCATTCACTTGTGCACAACTGCAGTCACCCTGGCACTGGCAGTCACTTGCGCACAACTGCAGTCACCCTGGCACTGGCAATCACTTGTGCACAACTGCAGTCACCCTGGCACTGGCAATCACTTGTGCACAACTGCAGTCACCCTGGCACTGGCAGTCACATGTGCACAACTGCAGTCACCCTGGCACTGGCAATCACTTGTGCACAACTGCAGTCACCCTGGCACTGGCATTCACTTGTGCACAACTGCAGTCACCCTGGCACTGGCAATCACTTATGTACAACTGCAGTCACCCTGGCACTGGCAGTCACTTGCGCACAACTGCAGTCACCCTGGCACTGGCATTCACTTGCGCACAACTGCAGTCACCCTGGCACTGGCAATCACTTGTGCACAACTGCAGTCACCCTGGCACTGGCCTTCACTTGCGCACAACTGCAGTCACCCTGGCACTGGCAATCACTTGTGCACAACTGCAGTCACCCTGGCACTGGAAGTCACTTGCGCACAACTGCAGTCACCCTGGCACTGGCATTCACTTGCGCACAACTGCAGTCACCCTGGCACTGGCATTCACTTGTGGACAACTGCAGTCACCCTGGCACTGGCAGTCACTTGTGCACAACTGCAGTCACCCTGGCACTGGCAATCACTTGTGCACAACTGCAGTCACCCTGGCACTGGCATTCACTTGTGCACAACTGCAGTCACCCTGGCACTGGCAGTCACATGTGCACAACTGCAGTCACCCTGGCACTGGCATTCACTTGTGCACAACTGCAGTCACCCTGGCACTGGCATTCACTTGTGCACAACTGCAGTCACCCTGGCACTGGCAATCACTTGTGCACAACTGCAGTCACCCTGGCACTGGCAGTCACTTGCGCACAACTGCAGTCACCCTGGCACTGGCAGTCACTTGCGCACAACTGCAGTCACCCTGGCACTGGCATTCACTTGCGCACAACTGCAGTCACCCTGGCACTGGCAATCACTTGTGCACAACTGCAGTCACCCTGGCACTGGCATTCACTTGTGCACAACTGCAGTCACCCTGGCACTGGCATTCACTTTGCTCACAACTGCAGTCACCCTGGCACTGGCAATCACTTGTGCACAACTGCAGTCACCCTGGCACTGGCAATCACTTGTGCACAACTGCAGTCACCCTGGCACTGGCAAACACTTGTGCACAACTGCAGTCACCCTGGCACTGGAAGTCACTTGCGCACAACTGCAGTCACCCTGGCACTGGCATTCACTTGCGCACAACTGCAGTCACCCTGGCACTGGCATTCACTTGTGCACAACTGCAGTCACCCTGGCACTGGCAGTCACTTGTGCACAACTGCAGTCACCCTGGCACTGGCAATCACTTGTGCACAACTGCAGTCACCCTGGCACTGGCATTCACTTGTGCACAACTGCAGTCACCCTGGCACTGGCAGTCACATGTGCACAACTGCAGTCACCCTGGCACTGGCAATCACTTGTGCACAACTGCAGTCACCCTGGCACTGGCATTCACTTGTGCACAACTGCAGTCACCCTGGCACTGGCAATCACTTGTGCACAACTGCAGTCACCCTGGCACTGGCAGTCACTTGCGCACAACTGCAGTCACCCTGGCACTGGCATTCACTTGCGCACAACTGCAGTCACCCTGGCACTGGTAATCACTTGTGCACAACTGCAGTCACCCTGGCACTGGCATTCACTTGTGCACAACTTCAGTCACCCTGGCACTGGCAATCACTTGTGCACAACTGCAGTCACCCTGGCACTGGCATTCACTTGTGCACAACTGCAGTCACCCTGGCACTGGCAGTCACTTGCGCACAACTGCAGTCACCCTGGCACTGGCAATCACTTGTGCACAACTGCAGTCACCCTGGCACTGGCAATCACTTGTGCACAACTGCAGTCACCCTGGCACTGGCAGTCACATGTGCACAACTGCAGTCACCCTGGCACTGGCAATCACTTGTGCACAACTGCAGTCACCCTGGCACTGGCATTCACTTGTGCACAACTGCAGTCACCCTGGCACTGGCAATCACTTATGTACAACTGCAGTCACCCTGGCACTGGCAGTCACTTGCGCACAACTGCAGTCACCCTGGCACTGGCATTCACTTGCGCACAACTGCAGTCACCCTGGCACTGGCAATCACTTGTGCACAACTGCAGTCACCCTGGCACTGGCCTTCACTTGCGCACAACTGCAGTCACCCTGGCACTGGCAATCACTTGTGCACAACTGCAGTCACCCTGGCACTGGAAGTCACTTGCGCACAACTGCAGTCACCCTGGCACTGGCATTCACTTGCGCACAACTGCAGTCACCCTGGCACTGGCATTCACTTGTGGACAACTGCAGTCACCCTGGCACTGGCAGTCACTTGTGCACAACTGCAGTCACCCTGGCACTGGCAATCACTTGTGCACAACTGCAGTCACCCTGGCACTGGCATTCACTTGTGCACAACTGCAGTCACCCTGGCACTGGCAGTCACTTGTGCACAACTGCAGTCACCCTGGCACTGGCATTCACTTGTGCACAACTGCAGTCACCCTGGCACTGGCATTCACTTGTGCACAACTGCAGTCACCCTGGCACTGGCAATCACTTGTGCACAACTGCAGTCACCCTGGCACTGGCAGTCACTTGCGCACAACTGCAGTCACCCTGGCACTGGCAGTCACTTGCGCACAACTGCAGTCACCCTGGCACTGGCATTCACTTGCGCACAACTGCAGTCACCCTGGCACTGGCAATCACTTGTGCACAACTGCAGTCACCCTGGCACTGGCATTCACTTGTGCACAACTGCAGTCACCCTGGCACTGGCATTCACTTTGCTCACAACTGCAGTCACCCTGGCACTGGCAATCACTTGTGCACAACTGCAGTCACCCTGGCACTGGCAATCACTTGTGCACAACTGCAGTCACCCTGGCACTGGCATTCACTTGCGCACAACTGCAGTCACCCTGGCACTGGCAATCACTTGTGCACAACTGCAGTCACCCTGGCACTGGCAATCACTTGTGCACAATTGCAGTCACCCTGGCACTGGCAGTCACTTGTGCACAACTGGATTCACCAGTGCAATAATCACCCTGCTCTAGATTTTGCTTATGGTGCATAAAAGGGGGTTTGACACATTTTAAACCATCTATAATATGTGAATTCCATAAAAATAACAGAAGATTGTATTTTTGCCATTGAAATCCCTACATTTCTCACATCAACAGTGCCATTCTCAATCAACAGGTTTTGTTGAACCAGGTGACACATTGGCACAAGGGGATGTGTCAGTGTGGTTGAGTCCTCACCACTACAACCAGTGATTGGCTGGTGCGGACCCAGCAGAAGATAACAGCACAATCAGGTCACAAGGGTCCCACCATAATAAATAATGGCAGATCACTAGTATCTGTCATCAGTATGTGAAAAGCGGGGATCGGGCCACCAGGACAAGCATGACACTAACAAGACAGGCAGAGAGAAAGATCTTATTGGACTCGCCATGTTCCTCTCATGAAATGTTGAGACGATAACTCATCCTGAAAAGGTTTTCTGATTTTGCTACGATCCCATTATTTCTATAAAATACATATACTTAGCACTTATACCTTTTATGTGGCTCTTGTGAATGGTTTTCAGCTAAAGAAGAATGGTAGCCACTGCCCACCACTACTACTTGGCATAATGACATGCCATAAAAGTTGATCAAGGTTTTTTTCTGAGATCAGAAAAAATCCATCCAAAAGCGAAAAAAAGACGCATTACTCACCTGATCCATCCCCCTGTCATTGCAGCTCCCCGCTGGTCTAGTGTCATACACAGCTGAGGTCATTGGCGCAGGAACGGCAGGGGATGAGTAATAGGTATAGTGTTATTTTGTGGCATTTCCATCCCTTTTACCTGTAAAAAATGTCAATAAACTAAAAGGATTGTTTTTTGCACCCGTGGTTTTTACTGCAGTTTGTGTGGCTTTCTTTGCACAAAGTCAGGGAGGTTTTTTAAGACTAGCGTTCCCACATGCCTGTGTTGATTATCTGTGTGCTAGACTGATATGCACGTAATTTAATGACTTTTAATAAGCTGACCCTCTTTGTGCCAGAAATTCTAATCTATGGTGGCCAGGGACTGGCCAGACATTAGCTACAACGTAGGCCAGTTTCTGATGTTTTGAGAAGCTCAAAAAGTTGCAAATTATGGAGCAAATATAGGTGAATCTCAATAAGAATATCATCGAAAAGTTTATTTAAGTAATTTAATTCAAAAACTGAAACTATTATATTCTATAGATTCATTACACATAGAGGGATCTATTTCAAGTGTTTATTTCTATTAATGTTGATGATTATGGCTTACAGCTAATGAAAACCCCAAAGTCATTATCTCAGAAAATTAGAATATTGTGGAAAAGTTTAATATTGTAGACCCATAGGTCTCTTTGACTCGAACAATACGCATTGTGTCAGGATGCGTTCAGTGAAACTCTCACCGCAAGCTCAGTCAGTTTTGTCTACAATTGCGTTCAGTGGTTGTTTTTTCCGCACGGGTGGAATCAGTTTGGATGCGTTTTTCATGCACGTGAAAAGAAAAAACTGAAGACTTACAAACATCTCCTACCAACCATCAGTGAAAACCGCATTGCATCATGACCTAATCCGAATTGCATCCGGATGCAATGCGTTTTTCATTGAAGCCCTATTCACTTCTATGGGACCAGGGATGCGTGAAAAACGCAGAATATAGAACATGCTGCGATTCTCATGCAACACAGAACTGATGCGTGAAAAACAACGCTCATGTGCACAGACCCAGTGAAATGAATGGGTCAGGATTCAGTGCGGGTGCTATGCGTTCACTTCACGTACCCGCGTGGAAAACTCACTCGTGTGAAAGGGGCCATAGTGTGACAGTCTAATCAGCTAATCAACACAAAAAACCTGTAAAGGTTTCCTTAGCCTTTAAATGGTCCCACAGTCTGGTTCAGTAGGTTCCACAGACAAAGGCCTCATGCACACCACCGTTCCGGTTTTTGCGGACTGCAAACCGCGGAGCCGCAAAAAACAGAAGCCGCCCATTGTAGAAATGTCTATTCTTGTCCACAAAACGGAAAAGAATAGGACATGCTATATTTTTTTGCGGGGCAACGGAACAGTGCAATGGATGCGGACAGCACACGGAGTGCTGTCCGCATCTGTTGCAGCCCCATTGAAGTGAATGGGTCCGCATCCGAGCCGCAAAAACTGCGGCTCGGATGCGGACCCGAACAACGGTCGTGTGCATGAGGCCAAAAGGTCATTGCTGAAGAAGCTGGGTGTTCACAGAGTGATGTATTCAATAGTGATGAGCGGCAGGGGTCATATTCGAATTTGCGATATTTCGCAAATATTTTGTAGAATATTCGTTATAATCTACAATTTTTTTACTCGAAAAATCGGCAAGGTAATGATTGCGTAATATGCGAATTTCTGTAAAGCGAATTTTCATCGCAAATTTTTCAATTGCCGAGTAAAAACATGATTCCTCCCTGCTTCTTGCTTGTGGGCCAATGAGTCATCACGACTTTAGATAGGAAAAATGACAAATATTCTAAAAAAAACTAATATATAGCACTATATCGAATATATTTGTTTTTTCGAATGTTTACAATATTCTAAAACAAGAATATATAGCAATATAGCGAATATTCGGAAAAAAAACAAATATAGTGCAATTTAGCTAATATAGTGCTATAATCTTTTTTTTTAATAGTTGTCATTTTTTTCCAATCTGAACTTCAGATGAGAAAAAAATTACAACTATTAAACAAAGAAGATTATAGCACTATATTAGCTAAATTGCACTATATTCGTTTTTTTTTTCGAATATTCGCTAAATTGCTATATATTCTTGTTTTCGAATATTACAAATATTCGAAAAAACAAATATATTCGATATAGTGCTATTACGAAAATTCGCAATCAACACTACTCCTAAAGTCAAAGATACTGCAGCCTTCTCATTGGCCCACAAGCTAGAAGCAGGGAGGGATCATGTGTACTGATAAAAAAAAAATCACTATATTATACTATAAATATATCACTATATTCTAAATATTCGCAAATTCTCAAAGTGCCTATATTCGCGATAAAAATTAGCAATTTGAATATTTGTGATCAACACTAGTATCCAAGCATATTCATGGAAATTTGAGTGGAAGGAAAAATTGTGGTAGAACAAGGTGCACAACCAACAGGGATAACCACAGCCTTGAAAGGATTGTCAAGAAAAGGCCAATCAAGAATTTGGGGGGGACTCACATAGAGTGGACTGTGGCTGTAGTCAGTGCTTCAACATCCACCACACAGACATATCCAGGACATGGGCTACAACTGTCGCATTCCTTGTGTCAAGCCACTCATGACCCAAAGATGTCAGAAGTGTCTTACCTGGGCTAAGGAACAAAGGACTGGACTGTTTCTTAGTGGTCCAAAGTCCTGTTGTCAGATGAAAGTAATTTTTTCTTTTCATTTTGGAAATCAAGGTCCCAGAGTGTGGAAGTTGCTTGAGGTCCAGTATGAAGTTTCCTCGGTCAGTGATGGTTTGGGGAGCAATGTCATCTGCTGGTGTTGGTCCACTGTGTTATATCAATTCTAAAGTCAGCGCAGCAGTGTACCAGGAAATTTTAGAACACGTCATGCTTCCCTCTGTGAGCTATATGGAGATGCTGATTTCATTTTCCAGCAGGACTTGGCACCTGCCCACACTGCCAAAATTACCAATCCCTGGTTTAATAACCATGGTATTGCTGTGCTTTATTGGCCAGCAAACTCACCTGACCTAAACCCCATAGTGAATCTATGGGTTATTGTCAAGAGGTAGATGAGAGACACCAGACCCAACAATGCAGACAAGCTGAAGGCCACTATCAAAGCAACCTGGGCTTCCATAATACCTCAGCAGTGCCACAGGCTGATCGCCTCCATGCCACGCTGCATTGATACAGTAATTCATGCAAAAGGAGCCCGACCAAGTATTTAGTACATAAACTGTACATACTTTTCAGTAGGCCAACATTTCTAGATTAAAAATAATTTTTTGAATTAAATTATATAATATTCAAATTTTCTGAGATAATGACTTTGGGGTTTTCATTAGCTGTAAGCCATAATCATCAACAGTAATAGAAATAAACACTTGACATAGACCCCTCTGTGTGTAATGAATCTATAGAATATAGCAGTTTCACTTTTTCAATTGAATTACTTAAATAAATTAACTTTTCGATGATATTCTTATTGAGATTCATCTATATTTGCTCCATAATTTGCAACTCTTTGAGCTTCTCAAAACTTCTCTAAACTGTGAAAAAAGGGGCGGAGCCTCTGATGCCAACCAGATTTACTATAACCTACATCAGAAACTGGCCTAAGTTATAGCTAATGTCTGTGCCAGCCCCTGGCCACCATAGATTAGAATTTCTGGCACTCTGTGTGTAATGAATCTATATGAGTTTCACTTTTTGAATTGAATTACTGAAATAAATTAACTTTTCGATGATATTCTAATTTATTGAGATACACCTGTATGGTGTGCGCTATAATTTGCAACTTTTTAATGCCACAAAAGTGGTGTTTAGGCAATAAAAAATCTCCCTCTTGTGTGTTTGACCACTAGCGTTTTCTTCATGGGGTTTTCCCCATGACACTTTCAAGACCAGGTGATTTTCCGTTTTTTTGTTTTCTTTTTTTACTCCCAGCCCTCCCAAAGCCACAACTTTTTGGCAGGGGCTCCAAAGAAGTTACTATACAGCAGCCTTCTGTCACACAGGAGGACAGGGGCTGCTGCGAACACGCTCCGGCTCTCCCGCACTCCGCCGGGGGGAACCGGAGCAAACCCAGAAGTGCATGCTTCTGGGTTTTCACGCGCTCAGATGCCGTGGTCAGGTTTGACCATGGCATCTGAAGCGTTAAATGTCCATGACTGGCATTACCGCCGGTCGTGGACATTAGCCGCGGGTGCCTGCTGTATGAAACAGCAGGCACCCGGCGGTTATGGCGCTCGAGAGCGGGCGTCATTTTTAAACGCCTGACCACCAACATATGTGCCGAGCCCAGTGACACTTTTGAAGCTGTTTACCTCAGGAGCTATTTGATCGCACAGGCGCAGGCAGTCGGCGGTACTGCGCCTGCGTGAGATTTCCAGCGGCCGAAAGAAAGAAGCCAGGGGTGTAGCTTGAATGTATTAGTTGACGTAGTGGAGGGGGTGGCGCCGTTCACCTCGGCTGTGGGACGATATTTCATAATGAGTAGGCGTGCTTGGGCTCCAAAATTAAGGCGGGATGGGTACTGCAGGGGGGCATTACTGGGCTCAAGAGATGAAGTATAACTCCCCTCTGGGCTCCTTGGAGGTTCATTTGCATAACACAAAAAGTGCTTTTTTTAATCAAAATGAAACCATGAAGAAAGAAGACCACTGCAGGAAATAAGGTAGTTTATTGTACATGCCAATGGTGACAGCTGGATATGCTCAAACCAGGTGACAGATTCCCTTTAAGTGGGGCGGTCAGGGAGGGGTTATAAAACACCCGAAAAATGGCAAGAGCTCCAGCATGCTACATTTTTGAAAAGAAGACAGAAAAAAAAAAAAAGCCACCTAATGAACAAAAACACCAGGAGCAAAAAAGACGTTTGTGTGTCCTACATTTCATATTTCCCATAGACTGCCAGCTAACATCTGGAGCTGGTGTTTTTTCATACAAATAATGCTGCAACAAACAACCTGGTGCAAAAAAACAGACTAAAAATGCTAAAGTGCAGAAAAACGCCATTAAACTCCTTGTGAAAGCATCTTTAAGGATATGGCTACACATTGCGGTTTTTGCACATTTATGCATTTGTCACGTATGTTGGCGTGGATATCACTATGCATTGTGAAGGGTGAAATCCGCGGTGGAAATCTGAAGCATAAATTGACATGCTGCGGATTTAAATTTCACACTACACGTTAACTTCTGCTGCGGATTTTTTATGCCTCATGTGGGTGAAATGTAAACTGCTACTGCAAAGTACTGTGGATTTCCCGATGCAATTTAGTGGTGCAGAATCCAGTGTCTACTCCCTATGTGGACGTACCCTAAAAGAGGGTGCTAGCTCTAAAGAAAAAAAAAAATTGGAAGCGACATATGGGCTAAATTAAAGGGATTTTCTGAGACTTTTCTACCGATCAGTGGGGGTCTGACACCTGGGACCCCCTCCGATCAGCGGTTTGAGAAGGCACTAGCGCTCATACCGCGCCCTTCTCTCAGCTCCCCAAGCACAGGCTGTACATGGTAACGCAGCTGTACTTGGTATTGTAGCTCGGCCCCATTCACTTCCATGGGGCTGAGCCGCGCGTAGGCCGTGTGACCGATGAACGTGACATCACACAGCCTGGGCTAAGTTGTGAGAAAGCTGCGGCATTACTGCGAGCACCAGTGCCTTCTCAAACAGCTGAATGGTAGGGGCCCCCGAGTGTCGGACCCCCACCGATCACATACTGATGACCTATCCAGAGTATAGGTCATCAGTATAAAAGTCTAGGAAAACCCCTTTAACAAAAAAAAAAAGCCAAACTCACCTATTCACTCTCTGCTGCTCCAGCCCTACCGTAGTGATCACGTGCCGTATTAACAGCCAATGAGCAGTGATGTCAGTGCGTAGGGTCCATGACCGCTGTAGACACTTTTTAAAAGAGAGACAACCCCTTTAAAGTTCTTGATAACCAACGGGTCAAATGATTTGTAAGAATGCCCATGAAACTAAATTTGAAAGTGTTCTTGTCCCTTGTCACAACTTATGTTCCATTAGTTCACAGCCATGACAAGTAATTGAAACTTATCTGGACCCCTGTGAATGTGACATGGGGTTAACTGCAGTCACACCTCAATTTTTAGTTTTTTTAGTTGAGTTAGCTTTAAAACAGATGGCCGCTGACAGTCTCTACTGAGCTTTAGACTGATAGTGCAGCATAAAAGGCTGCAATAAACTGCTGACCTCCAGTGAGGAAATTTCTAATAAAGCCTGTGCGCTTAGACAGTCTGTCCCAAAGTTGCACGCCGCTGACATTGATGAATGCACTCGCTTTTAGGTCACATCATTTCACAGAGCAGTAAGAAACCCAGGTTACATAAGTCTGTAATGTCTTCTGTATGGCCAATCCAATCTGTGGAACTAAGAAGGTAGCAGGCAGTGATATCCCGGTGACAGCGCAGATCGCTTCTATTTCAAGCATGCAGCATCACCCCAAGAAAGCTGAAGATGAACCTAAGCCTTTCATCCCTGTCTAAATCTTCAACAGTGGGATTTGTCTCTTACTTGAAAAAAAATTCACATTTCCCAACAAGAACATGATATGACAATCCTATTCTATACTTTTAAGGGGTTTTCCGGGAATGATGTATAATGGCCACCAGCAACTGTTCCTAGAGTTTGTGCAGGACTGGTTGTCTCCAATTGTAGAGCTGTCTATGGGGGGTGAGGCACTGCACTGCTCTACAATAGACAGTAATGATGTGATCCTACCTATGATATGTCATCATGGCTGAGCAGCCTGACAGGAACGCTCAACAATATTTAGTATATGCAAATGCAAGATCATAATGCGTAATATGCTCCCACCCCCTCAGGAAACTCTGCAAGTGGTAGCAACCAGTCCTGCCCACATTCAGTCTTTTGGCGGATCTGATTTGGATCCATTCACTTCAATGGGGCCGCAAAAGATGGGGACAGCACACCGCATCCGTAAGTCTGTTCCGAGAAAACACGTCTTATTCTTGTCCGTTTTGCAGGCTTAAAGTGTATGGCTACCTTTAATCTACACTTTGGTCTGGCCTTAGATGGGAAAATGCCCTGTGGAGTACATTCTATTGACGCCCACACTCCCTTTATAGTGTACCATATAGTGCCCAACTAATACAGAGACACAGTGGTCAAGTAACGTGGTTAAGTAAGCTCAGTAAACTAGATGCAGCTTTATCCCGTCTAAGACAGTGGTGCCCCACTTTCAGCAATGACAGGTGACACGACTTGGAGAACCACATTAGCTGTACATTAAAGAGGACTTATCACCTCTTCTGACACGTCTGTTTGATTAAATACATGTATTCACCATGAAATAACACTTCTTCAGAATTCTGCATTGTGCCAGTCCCCTGGTATCACATCTGGAATTGATGAATAATAATAATATGCATAAACGGACAACTGGGTGATACTATTCTCTATGTCAAAGAGGTGTCTCCCTATGCCACCAGCAACCGTCCGCACTGACTGGACAGTGTCATAGCGTGTAGTCAGTATATTCCTACATTTCTAGGAGGAATAACAGAGGATGTATTTACTAAAATAGACCTGTGATAGATCCTCTTAAGGGTCCTTTCGCAAAATGGGTCCGAATCTGTTCCGACCCATTCATTTTCAACGGGGCCGCAAAAGATGCGGACAGCACACTCTGTGCTGCCCGCATCCGCACTTCTGTTCCGCGGCCCTGCAAAAAAATAGAACATGTCCTATTCTTGTCCGCAGCCACGGACAAGAAAAGGCATTTCTATCATAGTGCTAGCCATGTGCGGTGTCTGTGTTTTGCGAATCCACAAAAGTAGCGGACGTGTGAATGGACCCTCGAACTGCATGAAAATGCAGTGCAATCTGCAGGCAGCATTTTATGGAGCAGGAGATGAGTAGATTGAGTTATGTTTTATTCATTTATATCTCTGCTCATTTAGAGCCTATGAATCACATAGGCGTTCCTACCAGAGATTGACAACTAAAGCCTCATTCACCCGTCCGTGTCCATGCTCAAATCCGTGAGAAGGTGGTCAGTGATGCATCCATGGTTTTCACGGACCCATAAACTGTAATGGGCGTGATGGATCCGTGAACACGGACAAAATAGAGCATGCATCTGTGCTAAAAAAACGGACCCACAGACCATGCTAAAACACTGATGTGTGAATATAAAATGAATAGGGACGTGGAGAACACGTACAGCACATGTCCATGGAACACTGACGTGTGAATGAGGCTTACCTCTCCATGATTGTGCATACATAGATAGCTGTCAATCACTGATAAGACTGCCTTCTGGACTCCTAAGGCCCCTTTCACACGGGCGAGTATTCCGCGCATATGCGATGCGTGAGTTGAACGCATTGCAGCCGCACTGAATCCTGACCCATTCATTTCTATGGTGCTGTTCACATGAGCGGTGATTTTCACACATCACTTGTGCGTTGCGTGAAAATCGCAGCATGCTCTATTTTGTGCGTTTTTCACGTAACGCAGGCCCCATAGAAATGAATGGGGTTGCGTGAAAATCGCAAGCATCCGCAGGCAAGTGCGGATGGGGTGAGATTTTCACGCACGGTTGCTAGGAGACGATCGGGATGGAGACCCGATCATTATTATTTTCCCTTATAACATGGTTATAAGGGAAAATAATAGCATTCTGAATACAGAATGCATAGTACAACAGCGCTGGAGGGGTTAAAAAAATATAAAAATTAATTTAACTCACCTTAATCCACTTGATCGCGCAGCCCGGCATCTCTTCTGACTTCTTTCTTTGCTGTGTGCAACAACAGGACCTGTGGTGACGTCACTCCGGTCATCACATGATCTTTTACCATGGTGATGGATCATGTGATGACCGGAGTGACGTCACCACAGGTCCTGTTGCTTCACACAGCAAAGAAAGAAGTCAGAAGAGATGCCGGCTGCGCGATCAAGTGGATTAAGGTGAGTTAAATTTATTTATTTTAACCCCTCCAGCGCTATTTTACTAAGCATTCTGTATTCAGAATGCTATTATTTTCCCTTATAACCATGTTATAAGGGAAAATAATACAATCTACAGAACACCGATCCAAAGCCCCAACTTCTGTGAAGAAGTTCGGGTTTGGGTACCAAACATGCGCGATTTTTCTCACGCCAGTGCAAAACGCATTACAATGTTTTGCACTCGTGCGGAAAAATCACGCATGTTCCCGCAACGTACCCGCACCTTTTCCCGCAACGCCCGTCTGAAAGGGGCCTAAGTGCTAAATAAGGAGGAATTAAAATTAATGAAATACAAGTTATACAGAATTTTTCCCCACAAAACTATACAGTATATCAATCTGCTCATCTCTTTCTGCTCTATAACATGCTGTCTGTGAATTGCACTGCATTTTCATGGTAACATGTTCTCTTTAAATGAGAAGTAGTAAATGCCACCACTGCACCATTGTTCACGGAGCTGCTTGAAGGCTCCCTAGAGAAGATAATGTTTCTGTGAGTGCTAGACACGGGATCATTTATCAAACTGGTGTAAACTAGAACTGGCTTAGTTGCCCATAGCAACCAATCAGATTCCACCTTTCATTTTTGACAGCTCCTTTGCAAAATGAAAGATAGAATCTGATTGGTTGCTCTGGGCAACTAAACCAGTTCTACTTTACACCGTTGTGATAAATTACCCAAGTAGTCTTCATATAGGTCCAAAAACCTAAAATGGAACCTTGCTGGTTGCTCACCCTGCTGAACAATTTAAGCGGACCTGGGGGTTGTCTCATGAAAAATATTCTACAGTTTTCAAGTCAGCACCTGGATCTGAATACCTTTGTAATTGCATGTAATTAAAAAATTTAGTATAGCCACTTAGGCCTCTTTCACACTTGCGTTGTTGGGATCCGGCATGCACTTCCGTTGCCGGAGGTGCCCGCCGGATCCGGAAAAACGCAAGTGTACTGAAAGCATTTGAAGACGGAACCGTCTTCCAAATGCCTTCAGTGTTACTATGGCACCCAGGACGCTATTAAAGTCCTGGTTGCCATAGTGGAACGGGGGAGCAGTATACTTACAGTCCGTGCGGCTCCCGGGGCGCTCCAGAATGACGTCAGAGCGCCCCATGCGCATGGATGACGTGATCCATGCGATCACGTGATCCATGCGCTTGGGGCGCCCTGACGTCACTCTGGAGCGCCCTGGGAGCCGCACGGACGGTAAGTATGCTGCTCCCCCGCTCCCCTTTACCATGGCTGTCAGGACTTTAGCGTCCTGGCAGCCATGGTAACCATTCAGAAAAAGCTAAATGTCGGCTCCGGCAATGCGCCGAAACGACGTTTAGCTTAAGGCCGGATCAATGCCTTCCAATGGGCATTAATTCCGGATCCGGCCTTGCGGCAAGTGTTCCGGATTTTTGGCCGGAGCAAAAAGCGCAGCATGCTGCGGTATTTTCTCCGGCCAACAAACGTTCCGTTCCGGAACTGAAGACATCCTGATGCATCCTGAACGGATTTCTCTCCATTCAGAATGCATTAGGATAATCCTGATGACGGAACTCTATGCCGGAAGACAAGAACGCAAGTGTGAAAGAGCCCTAAGTTATTCAATAAAATGTATGTGTATAGCGCCACCTGCTGTTTTTTATTTTATTTCTTTGTCCGGCACGCTGTAATGGCCGCACATGCTCAGTTTCATCCTTCAACTGCCTCCTGGGTTGTCATAGGGGGAGAGCTGCAGCAGAAAGGACACCCCCCTTAAGCTGTCTGCTTGCTATAAATATAACAGAACAATGAATGGGGAGATCTCTGGATCCACATGAGGTACAGGGCTGGTTCTAGCTTTGTTAGAAAGAGATTGTCATGTACTATATGATGTCTGATTTTCGTGTTTTTTTTAACATTAGCCACAGGATAACTCATTTCATTAAAGTGCAAGTAAATTAATACAGGGACACAATATAGGATAATAACAAAATTATTTTAATAGTGCACAAAATCATCCATAGGATTAGAAACTGAACATGTAAAAATATAGAGAATATTGGCTTCCAGGAATTAAAAAAAATACACCACCGTATTCTAGTACCAAGACTATACACCTTTATTATACAGTCCAGTTGATTCCAAAAAGGATGTCCATGCATGTTGTCGGCTTGCACGTTTATTTCTGTGCTAAGTATAGTCCTTATTTAACCTAGAAAGCCAGCCCTTGTTAGTTAGGATTTACCTAATACCCACCTTGTACCAGATTAAAGAAAATACAATTATATGTTAACTACATATACATTGTCAATGGTGATTAAAATAGAATGATCTGCTCCATAATCTGGATTAAGTGCTGGTTAATATGCTCTTTCTTCCGTAATCGTTTCCCGTCACAGTTGACCTTGGAGTGAGGATAGTCCATCACTGAACTTTAGGTTTAGAGGGCTAACATTATTCTTCAAATTTCAGTTTATTTTCTTCTGTAACTCCAAGAATTGATTCAATTTCCTGCACTGTTTCCTGGAAATGAGAAGGCGTATGGCATTAGTTACTGGGTATACCGTAAATTCCATCATGTTCAGATCTTCCTGCAACGAACAATGCACTGACAGATTACAGGTTTAGGTAATAGGAAGTTTCGTATTGCTTATCTATAGGATAGGTGGGTGTAGAGTTTGAGGTCCCACCTTGGACCCTCGGGGTGGAGGTGGCATGTACACTGGCTAAAAGCGGATTTACACTGCCCAATAATCGGGCAGATTATCAGGAATGAACTTTTCTAAGAATGCTCGTTACCGACAATCTGCCAGTCTAAATAGGCCATCGATCACCCAATGAACGAGCGAAACGCTCCGGGTGATCCTGTCATTCGTGCAGGCACACCAATTATTGTTTTTGGGCAGAAGGTTGTGCTGTCTAAACAGCGATCTGCTGCCCAGAAACAGTGAGCTGTATGAGGAGGAGGGATGGCAATTTAAGAGGTCACTGCATGTAAATGGGTGGTCTCCTTCACTGAACAAGCAGCTGTCGGGAAGGAACGCTTCCTTTCTGACAATCGGCTGTAACATTGTGCAGTGTAAACCCGCCTTAACATATGAAACTGTGACTGCACAGATAACAAATACCCCAAGTTAGTTTTAAGGCTGGTTTACATTGCACGAGTTACAGCTGACTGTTGGGAAGGAAGCGTTCCTTCCCAACAGTCGGCTGCTCGTTCAGTGAAGGAGACTGCACATTTACATGCACTGATCACCTCCACAGTGTGAGGACGAGGGATCGCTATTGCAATTGATCGTCCCCATACAGAATCATTGTTTCTGGGCAGCAAATCACTGTTAAGGGTCCATTCACACGTCCGTAAGTGTTTTGCGGATCTGCAAATTGCGGATCCGCAAAACACGGACACCTGCAATGTGCGATCCGCAATTTGCGGATCCGCACATCACAGACACTATAATAGAAAATGCCTTTTCTGGTCCGCAATTGCGGACAAGAACGGGACATGTTCTATTTTTTCCAGGAACGAAATTGCGGATCCTCAAAAAACGGATGCGGATCCCGAAAAAACTGATGCGGATCCAGGAAATGTGGATTGGCATCCATTCCAGCCCCATTGAAAGTGAATGGGTCCGCAAATTGTGGAACGAATGCGGACCCAAATTACGGACGTGTGAATGGACCCTTAAGACTGCACGATCTGCTGCCCAGAAACAATGATTGGTGTGCCTGCAAAAACGACAGGATCACCCGATGAGGTTGATTAGCAGCACATATAGACAGATTGTCAGGAAGGTGCGTTCGCAGGTACATTCGTTCCCCATAATCTGCCTGATTATCAAATAGTGTAAATCTGCCTTTAGTTGCATATCCCTATCTGTTCTTTACCCACAGCCTCCTGCACATGAAAGACAATATAGAGTATATTTTAAAAGGTTTGTCCAGGATTAGAAGGACATAGCTGTCTTCTTCCAAAAACAGCACCACACCTGTCTGTAGGTTGTGGGTGGTATTGCAGCTAAGCTCCATTCACTTCAATGGGGCTGAGATGCAATACCAGACACAATCTATAGACAGAAGAAAGCAGCCATGTTTTGCTAATCCTGAATAATCCCTTTAAATAAAGATGATGTAAATGTATTAATGAGGGTTCCTAAGGCTGCTTTCACATCAGCGTTTTCCTTTCCGCTATTGAGGATCTTAAAAGCGGGTGAAAATGCTTCAGTTTTGTCCCCATTCATTGTCAATAGGAACAAAACTGAACTGAAGGGAACAAAGTGCACCAGAATGCATTCCGCTCCGATTTGTTGCATTCTCATGTCGCACATAAAATCGCGGCAAGCATCGTTTTTGAGTGTGTCATGGGCAGTGCAGTTTCTAAATTTCTCAGCGGGGTAATATAACTAAGGGGCATCAGGGATGGGTACATTATTATACAGGGCTTGGGCAGGGTAATATAACTCAGCTCAGGACTAGGCCTATCAGACATTATAGTTATAATGAGTAATGACACCCACAGCAGCCTCCATTCTAAATAATGTCCATAGCGATCCTTATTAAACTTAATGTCCCCCACAGTGACAGTGGCCCCCATTTTTATGTCTCCCACAGTGGCCCCGCCCCCCATTGTAATTAATGCCCCCCGCCCCCAAAGTGTCACTGTCCCCATTGTAAAAAAATTGTTTGTTTATTTAATTTAACCACATTGCACCCGAGTCGACCCACCCAGTGACCCACTGTCCCGGATCCTCACCACAGGCTTCTTTTCAGCAATCAGCACTGCTCAGGGGCTCAGGGCGGGCGGTAACAGGCAGGCAGTGCGGCGCTCACTCACTCACTGTACGTCACGCGCCTGCGCCGCCTAGTGGGAGGAGCAGGCGCGTGACGTCAGTAAGTGCCGCCCGCACGTACCGGAGCTGAGTGACTGGACTCGGTACGTACGGACAGAGGACTCGGCACTCGGGCGCAGGCGAGATCTCAGAGGGAGGGAGCCAGGGGGGCGCACGGCATGAGAGTAATAACAGGCAGAGAAACAACAAGAGGGCGCCCCCCTTCTGACAGCACCCCGGGCGGCCGCCCGGCCCGCCCGCCCCTAGAAACGGCCCTGGTCATGGGATACTGATCAAGACATGAAAAAAAAAGGGATCAGGCACCCATTGACTTACAAGGGATTTAGTGATGGATACGTCTTGTTCAGTTGGGATATAATACAACCGGATCTGTTCTGAACTGATGCAGACGGTTGTATTATATACCGGATGCGTTTTTGCTGAACCCATAACGGATCCAGCAAAAATGCAGATGTGAAAGTAGCCTAAGGCTCAAATCACATTTCCGCTCTGGGCCTCCATCAGGTAATTCTATCAGTCCAATCCAACAGACCCTATTATAAGTCAATAGGGACCGCTGGGTTATGCTGGTTTCCGTAATATGACAGATCTAGCACTGACGGAACACAAAAATGGAAAAATTTACAAAAATGTGGACAGAGCCTAATGCTGGTTCAAATGTGCTTATACTGGTTCAGGTGTGTTCTTCTTTTTGGGCTTTTTTTTTTATTTTTTACCTTTTTTTAAATGTTTTCACTGCATTTTATATATTTTTACAATTTACTACATTTATTTATGTAAGTATTTAGGTATATATTTGTTTTACACTATTGGGGCGCATGATATGTGTACTCCCTGGATTTCCTCATATAGAATGCACTGACCATGATCTAAAGGTCACAGGTAGTGTTGAGCGAACTTCTGTTTTAAGTTCGGCATCTAAAGTTCGGCTTCCGGTTAGCGGAGAATCCCGATATGGATTCCGAATTCCGTTGTGGTCCGTGGTAGCGGAATCAATAATGGCCGATTATTGATTCCGCTACCACGGACCACAACGGAATTCGGAATCCATATCAGGATTCTCCGCTAACCGGAAGCCGAACTTTAGACGCCGAACTTAAAACAGAAGTTCGCTCAACACTAGTCACAGGCAATTAGACCACTGCCACCAATTGTATGTTTCCTGGATTTTGCAGACAAGACAAAGAATGCCTTCTCTGCATGCACCCCCCTACTCTCTGTGATGTCACCAATGATGACTATGGGGCCAAGCCATAAGATAATGGCAGAATTAATTTGTTTCTTTATAGACCACCTCTTTAATTAGAACTGACTAAAGTCCAACTCCCAAAAGCAGCCGATTTTGCTGTAGGAAGCCGTCATTAACCAGCCATTTTGCAAAAACATGGCGACCTCCCTCTATGATGTCCATATGCCCAAGTGGGCGGGGTTGTCGTGATGAGACAAGCCCTTTAAAGGGGTTCCCTGGAATTTACATGTTTATGATCTATCCTCAGGATAGGCCATCAATATGAGATCGGCGGGGGTCTGACTCCTGACACCCTCACTTATTAGCTGTTTGAGGAAGATGCTCCCCTCACCTGTGCTTACCAAGTACAACGCCATCCATTTCATAGCGGCTTTGCTTGGTATCGCAGCTCCGCCCCATTCACTTGAATGAGACAGAGGTGCGCCTAGGCCATGTGACCAATGAACGTGATGTCACATGGCCTAGGAAGAGACCCAAGTGGTCACCTACAGCTGATCAGCGAGGTTTCCTCCGGGTTCTCCGGTTTCCTCCCACACTCCAAAGACATACTGATAGGAAACTTATATTGTGAGCCCCGTTGGGGACGGCCCGATGCTGATGTCTGGAAAGCGATGCGGAAAATAGCAGCGCTATTTAAGTGAGTATAATACGTAAGTAATAGTGTGCAAGCATGGCCACGCTGATGGATTGCAGGGTGGTCGTAACCATGGAAACGAACAGTGTATAATGTGATGGAAAAATGAATCCAGCCAGCAATGGAAGCAATATGGACAATCACAATACATTAGTAAGTGCCTTGTATTAACTTTCTCTACATGATAAAGGCCATTTGCTGAAGTGAGACAACCCCTTTAACCATGGAGGGACTCTTCCGTCCTTAAGTGAATACTTTAGGAGAAATCGTTCAGTGGCAATCCAGCAAATATCTCATGTTTATTCAATGCATCCAATGGATAGTAATCCCTCTGAGCATAGCTACTCTTTCAAATTTACAAGTGTTATGTAATATCTACTTACAACTTAATGTCCCATAACTATGTCGGCTATAACTATTCACTGGGAGTCTGTCCGTTTCCCCATTGATGCATGTAACCTTTCAGTATAAATCATCTCATTGTTACATATCATCTCCCAGTGATAGGAACCTCGTGCCGATCATTAACTCTCTGTCTCTCTTGCAGGACAGTAATTACCAGACACTGAAAGATGTTTTCATGAAGAATGAAGCTCCTCTGTACACGTTCCTTCCCAGTGACTGCCGAAACAGAGCTGAAATCGTTACTTAATTAACAACTCACCTTGAAATTAGTTTCTCCCTGCATGTTAGGGGCTGATATTTCCTGATGGATGATGAACAGATTGCGTGCAAAGGTCATCAATGCTCCCTGGAGGTCCTCAGCTATGCTCCTGGTAATGAGATTCAGAATGAAGCTGGTCAGTGTCCCAATACACACATTATTTTACCATTTACTTATATGTATCAGTTTACCCTTACTACCAGATTAAGGGACAGGCCTATTTATATATGTCCAATCATGCAAAGTCATATAGGCAATGCCTATTTATGTCACTCACACTAATTCCAGGTTCTTAGGCAGTTTGACAAAATATATAGGGTTGGGGGCCTACATCAATAGCGTCAATACAGTTCTCATTGTAAGGGAGTGAAAGTCCCAGCATCTGCAACATTTCTGTAAAATTACAGCTCGGATCTGCTGACCATTTAATGCTCGGCTGCTGGAGTCCAGTAGATCTTCCTTCTCTTGTGCAGCAGGCCGTGGCCTGCTCTCCTCTTACTGGTCTCCTGTGTTTGGCCTTAGAGCACACATGTGCGCACCCCAGCTCTAAAAGGGCCAGTGAGCACACCCTTATCTTCCCCAGCCTATGGCTGGCCACTTCAAATTACTTTCCCTAGGGGAGAATTCCTTTCTAGACCTAGTGAAAGTGTGCTCATTCTGTTTGTCTGCCCGTGTACCGACTCTGACCCTCTGCTGCCTGTCCTGACTTCTGCTTGTTTACCGTATTGACCCTTACCTGCTTACCCTTACATTGAACATGTTTTATCGATATGTACAAACTCTGCCTACCTTATCCTCAGCCTGTTTCCTGACTACGAGTATTAACTGTTCCACATGACTATTCCAATAGGTAGTGGCATGGTGGCTCCCCTGCAGTGAAGACCAGATTTATGTATAGGGGTTAAAGGGTAAAAACCAGGAGACTGCCAGGATAATGCCCTCAGGTCTAGCCCAAAGCTACACCAGTCAGTTTGGGCTAGATGGAAAAACAAAACAAAAACAAACTAAAAAGTTCTCCACTGCATTTCCTGATGTTAGATCGGCTTCGCTGACCTCCGTGTGATGCAGGTAAAATCACAATAAACCAGTCTTTGTAAAAAAGGTGGTCGCGCTGCCAGGTATACGTCCTAGTTCACAAGCTCAGGGTACAGTAGGCCCACATCCACTGTATGTTACAGCATGTACCCCTAGTTAGTGTTGATGGCGAATATTCTAATCGCTAATTTTTATCACGAATATTGGCACTTTTTTACAAAATATCACAAATTCGAATATTGCCCCTGCCGCTCATCACTGCCCCTAGTCTTGGTACAATCAGCTCTGAGCACTACAAATTAGAATAGGGTCATTGGGGGAATTTGGAGAACACCATATTGAAAGAATCAGTGCTGACTTGTAGGGTTGAGGCTTAACATTTCCTAGTGTGCTTCTATACTCCCTAGAGTATACACGAGTCACCATAAATACAGCTAAAAGAATATGCACCCACCATCTCACTGACTGCTTTAGTATGTCATATTTAACAAAAAAAAAACAAATTAAACTCTAGTGTAGTGGTGGCCTGAGCAGTTCAGCTTTTTTGACCAAATTATTTCAGAGATTAACCCTCATTTACTGAAAACAGAAGCTTGTGCATCCAGTCAACTAGGCCAACAACAAAAAACTACCCTTTGGCTGTGCAAGCACAAGGTGCAATCTAGAATCAGACACTTGGCTGGATGCAGTATATTGCAAATGACTTAAAACACGTCTCATTGTCTGTTTATGGGATCTACTCTGCTGGGAACATAAGTGGAGGCATTTGCTTCAATATTATATGTTGTCAATACTCCATCTTAAATCCTACAAGTTAATGTGACCTAAGCTTCTGATACTAAAGTCTAGGGCCTTTAACACCAATCTTTCTGATCAACAGAACCATTGGGGCCATCCTTAAAGTGGTTTACTGAGTGTTTTATACTGATGACCTATCCTGATGATAGGCAATCAGTATCTGATCGGTAGCCCAGCACCCCTGCTGATCACCTAGGCCAGTGATGTCACATTCATCCGTCACATGGCCTAGGCACAGCTCACCTGAATGGAACTGAGCTGCTATCCAATGGATGGTGAGAATGGGACTGAGCACATACTGATGACCTGGTGTGGTGTACTCACATCATTCCTATGCGATGCCTTTTCTGGTTTTCCAATAGCGCAAACACTGTCCCTTCTTTTTCCTGGGAAGTAAAGGAAAATGTGTCACTTTGTGACCTGGATAGAATTGCAATCAATATATATTAACTCCTAAGATAACTTGCTGCTAAGTAAGAAGGGTCAACGGCTGATTATCTGCCCGACCTCCATGTAACATAATTTCAATAATAAACTCATGGTCAGCTTGTTATGGCCTGAAATGCAAATGTCTCATACATCGTTCGGCTGTCCTGCTCCTCAAACATTTTTATTTTTCTACAGACCCAATCACTGCCTTGCTTTCTAGGGTCCTTTTAGATGGGCCAAGGATTTGGGCAATTATCAGAAATGAACGTTTCTACAAACCTTCATTCCTGATAAGTGATGCATGTAAAGGTGGCACCAATAACCCAGCTAGTTTCACACAGACTTCTCTGGATCTGGCCTAGCTGATTCGGCCAGAAAATAAAACTATGTTTTTATGTGGCCGAATCCCGGCATGTTTGCTGTGTAGTAGCCGGATCTTTGCCAGATCCCGTTATAGTCGATGTGGTCTGCGGGCATTACGGTAACATCCGGCTATGCTGGATCCAGAGTACTCCGGCAGGCTCTTCTCTGCCAGAACAGTCTGCCGGAGAGCACGCCGCAAATGTGAAAGTGGCTTTATGTGGCACGAAAAATTCTTGTTCATCGACAGTATAATTCCCTTTGTAAACAGGAATGTGCTGCCAGCAAACAAGGAAAATGTACAACGAATGATCGTACTAACAACTGTTCATCCCCGTACAGAGGGGGTGACTGCTGCATTAAAATGTAGCATAAGGCTCCATTCACACGTCCGCAAAATGTGTGCGGAACGGGTGTGAACCTATTCATTCTCTATGGGGACGGAATGGATGCGGACAGCACACAGTGTGCTGTCTGCAGCCGCAATTGCGGAGCGCGGCCCTGATTATGGGTCCGCAGCTCCGCAAAAAGACAGAGCATGTCCTATTCTTGTCCGCAGCTTGCGGACAAGAATAGGCATTTCTATGGGGGTGACGGGCTGGTGTGTTGCGGACCCGCAATTTGCGGGTCCGCAACACACCATGGACGTGTGAATGTAGCCTTAAACGTGGGCAATGATCAGAAATGAACTTTCTGCACCCATAAATAGGTGCAGCATAAAGTAAATGTGGTGATGACCTGCGAATTGGGAAAGAAGCTGCCCCAGAGCCCTGTAACAAGCGTTTGTAATCATTTACAACATGTACTATATGGTTAATCTATATACTCCTGTATGCTCACCTTCACATCATAACCAATACCATGGGCTTTACACATCTGGAAGAAGACATTGTAATAGACAAGCGAAAGGTTTGTGTGAACCAAGCGTGTGCTGAGAACGGCAACTCGGTCTAAAATCATAGTCTGAAAAAGAAAAAAAAAAAAACGGAGAATTTCCCATGAGAGAGATGACTTTTTATTAAATCTCAGTTGCAGGACATTTATTCTGCTGACATCACAAGACATTATTTGCATCTAGGAGGAAACATCTACTCTTGAAGTAATTGCACAAATCTGTACTGTACCATGGAAAGAGGTCTTCATTTCAGTCTAATAATCCACAGGAGAAAAAGTTATATCTTGAAGGCTCACATTGGGGACATACCAGTTATGTACCTGCGTCTGTCTTCAGTAAACACAAGTGGTCCCTGTCCATGTATCACAAAGGACATTGAATGATGGGCTACATAAAAATGGTGCAGCCTGTTCTCTTCCCGTCTCCCACAGGACCACTGTGTGTACACTGCTCTTTATGGCTTTCTCTGATCAATAACTTTTATAGGCTCTAATCCAGAACCTCTGTGAGGAATCAAAGAGCACCGTATCGATGGCTCAGTTTTACAGCTGACCTGGTCCATTGTGTTCCCTGTGTTTACACTGCCTTCCTCGTCTAGCGGAAAAGAAACGGTTGTATTTATTGTAGTGTTTGTGACTCCCATCAAGACCTCTAAAATAGCTAAAATGATGATGCTTTAAAGTGGACTTGTGGCCTACACAAAATGAGGGCAATATATCACTATAAGCAAAAACTGCAAGTATAACACACTCCCTTTCATCTAAAAAGGGTTGTCCAAACTATTTTCATATACCCTTTGAGGGAATTCTCATGAAGCCAACCCCTGCCCGTTAGGACATATAGACATCATAGAGGTAGCAAAAATATACAAGGGAGACAGCACTCCTTCCTTAAAATGTCTTCTTTATTCTGCAACTAACTTTGCAGCACTGGCTCAGGGCTTGTGCTGTTCTGCCTTTTATTCTCTATCATAGAAGGAGGCCCCCACTATACGGGCCAGGATGGAGAGCTGTTCTTTAGGAGCATCTCCCATTTTAGCAGACTCAAGCCCACTATGTAATACATGGCTGGCCATTCATTTGAATAGTCACCATGTAATACTCATACATCTATGTAATATTACATGTACTAGATGCCTGGCTAACCACAAGTCCCCTCTGCAAAATCAGCTGCCCTTTTAGTATGAGGAGTAGGACCCAGGTGGGTTCTCTTGGTGGAAAGCAGTTATAAGGAGCTTCTCACGTTCTGGAGGACCTTCCTCTCCTGCATTACACAGACAATCCATTAATGGGAATGAAGTATGAAGAGCAAAAGAGTCCCAGGGCCATCGCTTTCCATGATTGAAGGCATTTCGGGGAGACACCCCTTTCTTTAGATAAGGACATATATCACCATACAACGAATCAGCTTTAAATACACAGGACTGTAATGTTTTTGGGCACCAACCACGCCCCAAAGGAACAAAGTTAGTGCAAAACTCATTATATTGTATTGACATGCATACATTTAGCATAAATCCATAATAAATATGTTTTGGCAGTTTTAAGAGCATTATAGCACTATAATTCTGCTGACAAATCATGTACAGTAAATTAAAGTTTGGTTAAGGCTACATTTGGTTAAGGCTATGTAGAAAATGCCTAGTCTTGTCCTCAATTGTGGACAAGAATAGGACATGCTCTATATTTTTGCGGGGCCGGGAACACTATTGCCAACGCTCGCAGACCTGGGCTAAGAAACAACTGTAACAATGGCTACACATCGCATCAGCGATGTGTAGGATGAAGAGAACAGAGGGGATCGAGAACAGGCACTCAGTGTAAGTGGTAGCTGAAATGACAACCCCTAACTGAAAATGCGCCAGGTCACAATGAGGAGAGAAAACACTAAGTGACCCAGCGCCTGCACATTGAGGTTTGATCAGGCAGTTCAGTGTGAGTGCTGACAGAGACACTAGAGCTGGGCTGCCATGGAGGTCGAGGATCCAGCGCTTGCTTAGTAAAGCTCGAATGGAAGCAGAAGAAGTGGAGGAGAGAAATGAAGGGGTACAAAATGCAGAGGGAAGGCAAAGGTAGAAGGGGAGGCCTGAGGGTTACCAAGCAGTGATGGAAGATGGAGAATAGGGAAGTAGTGGGGAAGAAGATGGGAGGATCGAGAGAGGATGTATACGGAATTAGATGAGAATGAGTAGTGATGAACTCATAAAAACAGGACTCATGGAAGATAGAAAGCTGTGTGCACCTAAGATCAATGGTACATGAATAAACAAATATAGGAATGGATAAAAATGGTGTATTGATAATGAATGTATACATACAGTGGATATAAAAAAAGTCTACACACCCCTGTTAAAATGTCAGGTTTCTGTGATATAAAAAAATTAGACAAAGATAAATCATTTCAGAACTTTTTCCACCTTTAATGTGACCTATAAACTGTACAACTCAATTGAAAAACAAACTGAAATCCTTTAGGTAGAGGGAAGAAAAAATATAAAAATAAAATAATATGGTTGCATAAGTGTGCACACCCTTAAACTAATACTTTGTTGAAGCACCTTTTGATTTTATTACAGCACTCAGTCTTTTTGGGTATGAGTCTATCAGCATATCAGATTTTGACTTGGCAAGATTTGCCCACTCTTCTTTTCAAAAACACTCCAAATCTGTCAGATCGCGAGGGCATCTCCTGTGCACAGCCCTCTTCAGATCACCCCACAGATTTTCAATCAGATTCAGGCCTGGGCCATTCCAAAACTTTCTTCTGGTGAAGCCATTCCTTTGTTGATTTGGATGTATGCTTTGGGTCGTTGTCATGCTGAAAGATGAAGTTCCTCTTCATGTTCAGCTTTCTAGCAGAAGCCTGAAGGTTTTGTGCCAATATTGACTGGTATTTGGAACTGTTCATAATTCCCTCTAGCTTAACTAAGGCCCCAGTTCCAGCTGAAGAAAAACAGCCCCTTGGCATGATGCTGCCACCACCATGCTTCACTGTGGGTACGGTGTTCTTTTGGTGATGTGCAGTGTTGCTTTTGCGCCAAACATATCTTTTGGAATTATGGCCAAAAAGTTCAACCTTGGTTTCATCAGACCATAACACCTTTTTCCACATGCTTTTGGGAGACTTCAGATGTGTTTTTGCAAAATCTAGCCTGGCTTGGATGTTTTTCTTCGTAAGAAAAGGCTTTTGTCTTGCCACTCTACCCCATAGCCCAGACATATGAAGAATATGGGAGATTGTTGTCACCAATGTACCACACAGCCAGTACTTGCCAGATATTCCTGCAGCTCCTTTAAAGTTGCTGTAGGCCTCTTGGTAGCCTCCCAGACCAGTTTTCTTCTCCTCCTTTCATAAATTTTGGAGGGACGTCCAGTTCTTGGTAATGTCACTGTTGTGACATATTTTCTTCACTTGATGATGACGGTCTTCACTGTGTTCCATGGTATATCTAATGCCTTGGAAATTCTTTTGTACCCTTCTCCTGACTGATACCTTTTAACAATGAGATCCCTCTGATATTTTGGAAGCTCTCTGTGGACCATGGCTTTTGCTGTGGGATGCGACTAAGAAAATTTCAGGAAAGACCAACTAGAGCAGCTGAACTTTATTTGGGGTTAATCAGAGGCACTTTAAATGATGGCAGGTGTATGCTGACTCCTATTTAACATGATTTTGAATGTGATTGCTTAATTCTGAACACAGCTACATCCCCAGTTATGCAACCACATTATTTTAGTTTTTTTTTGTTTTCTTCCCTCCACCTAAAAGATTTCAGTTTGTTTTTCAATGGAGTTGTACAGTTTATAGGTCACATTAAAGGTGGAAAAAGTTCTGAAATGATTTATCTTTGTCTCATTTTTTTACAGCACAGAAACCTGACATTTTAAAAGGGGTGTGTAGACTTTTTATATCCACTGTATGTACTGTATATCGAAGTATAAAGAAGTAGATAAACCTGATACAATAAATGTAAAACCATTATCTCATAAAATACATAAAGAGAGAAGCAATCATAAATGTGCCCAGAGGGGACATCGAATTCAATTTAAAAATCCAGAACATTTTCCTTCTTTTCAATTTCTCACAACAATCAATGCAAAGCAGTGGGATTTGTTCAATTTGAGTCATGGAAAATCCTGAGGAGTTCTTTGCCTGACAGGTAGCTGCATGCCCGGAAATGCTATGTTTCTGATGAACAATATTTGATGTGTGTTTAATTATGCATTCCTGAAGGTTCTGGGTGGTTCAGCCAACGTATTGGAGGCCACAAGAGCACTCCAAGAACTATATCACATAGGTGGATGAATAGTTCAGATAAGAGGTAATAAAAATTCCTCTGCTGTAGTATATTTTGAATGACCTCTTTTTGTTTCAGATAGTCATGCAGCACACCAACTCATACTGCGCTTGAAGCTTCTCCATTCTGGATGGCACCTATGTTGGTGCCAGTCTTATTCCTGAGTCTGCTTGGTGCTGGGCTACTCTTGAAAGTAGGCACTCGCCTATACTGTATCTCACAAAAGTGAGTACACCCCTCACATTTTTGTAAATATTTTATTATATCTTTTCATGGGACAACACTGAAGATCTGATACTTTGATACAATGTAAAGTAATCAGTGTACAGTGTAAATTTGGTGTGCCCTCAATTTAATGTCTAAACCTCTGGCAACAAAAGTGAGTACAACCCTAAGTGAAAACGGCCAAATTGTGCCCAAATGTGAATATTTTGTGTGGCCACCATTATTTCCCAGCACTGCCTTAACTCTCTTGGGCATGGAGTTCACTAGTGCTTCACAGGTCACCACTGGAATCCTCTTCCTCTCCTCCATGATGACATCACGGAGCTGGTGGATGTTAGAGACCTTGCGCTCCTCCACCTTCCATTTGAGGATGCCCCACAGATTCTCAATAGGGTTTAGGTCTGGAGACATGCTTTGCCAGTCCAGCACCTTTAACCTCAGTTTCTTTAGCAAGGCAGTGGTCGTCTTGGAGGTCACCATGTTGGAATACTGCCCCGTTGCCCAGTTTCCGAAGGGAGGGGATCATGCTCTGCCTCAGTCTGTCACAGTACATGTTGCATTAATGGTTTCCTCAATGAACTGTAGCTCCCCGCAGCTGGCAGCGCTCATGTAGCCCCAAACCATGACACTCCCGCCACCATGCTTGACTGTAGGCAAGACACACTTGTCTTTGTACTCCTCACCTGGTTGCCACCACACACACTTGACACCATCTGAACCAAATATTTTCATCTTGGTCTCATCAGACCACAGGACGTGGTTCCAGTAATCCATGTCCTTAGTCTGCTTGTCTTCAGCAAACTGATTGCAGGCTTTCTTGTGCATCATATTTAGCAGAGGCTTCCTTCTGGGATGACAACCATGCAAACCAATTTGATGCGGTGTGCAGTGTATGGTCTGAGCACTGACAGGCTGACCCCCTGACCCCCCACCCCTGTAACCTCTGCAGCAATGCTGGCAGCACTCATACGTCTATTTTGAAAAGACAACCTCTGGATATGACGCGGAGCACGTGCACTCAACTTCTTTGGTCGACAATGGTGAGGCCTGTTCTGAGTGGAACCTGACTTGTTAAACCGCTGTATGGTCTTGGCCACCGTGCTGCATCTCAGTTTTAGGGTGTTGGCAATCTTCTTATAGCCTGGGACATCTTTATGTAGAGCAACAATTCCTTTTTCAGATCCTCAGAGAGTTCTTTGCCATGAGGTGCCATGTTGAACTTCCAGTGACCAGTAAGAGAGAATGTGAGAGCGATGACACCAAATGTAACCCACCTGATCCCCATTCACACCTGAGACCTTGAAACACTAACGAGTCACATGACACCGGGGAGGAAAAATGGCTAATTGGGCACAATTTGGTCATTTTCACTTAGGGGTGTACTCACATTTGTTGCCAGCGGTTTAGACATTAATGGCTGTGTGTGGAGTTATTTTGAGGGCACACCAAATATACACTGTTATACAAGCTGTACACTGACTACTGTACATTGTATCAAAGTGTCAGATCTTCAGTGTTGTCCCAGGGAAAGATATAATAAAATATTTACAAAATGTGAGGGGTGGACTTACTTGTGAGATACTGTATGTAATTCTGGGTTTCTTGGAAAGAGATCTCCCTAAATTATCGAAAAACTATTGGGCAGCCTGAAGGATTTGTCAAGTTCTAGTGGATCTTTGGTAGTAGATTAGCATATGAGGACTCTCCACTTTCAGGAATTGCGCATCACTTACAAAATATATAGGGCCTGATCCTGAATGACCACCCCTCCTCCATTATTGGCATTTTGGATGATGATCTTGCGGTTGGTGGTAAAAGAATTAATAGCCTTTATCTCCTCCCTAGCTAAATTTGGCTCATCTTTGTAGATTTCTTGACCGACCTGAATTCTATAGCTACTAGGGAATAGCATGTTTCTAAATGGTTACCTCGGCTCTTTATAGGGCAAAAGGATGATTTAGGTTTAAGATAGTAGTAACGGGTTTTGGGGGGAGGTCTGTTGTTTCCAGCACAGTGCTGCCAGTATAATTGCTAGTGGATACTTCGGTAATGGCTGGAGTCTTTGCAGGTACCGAATTTAGAAGGAAATATCTAGATAATGTCAACTTCCTGATGAAACAAATCAAATTCGTTAACATTTTTGACTGGACAGAATAGGCCTTTTTGACACATACTGGTTTCTGGTTTGGTGAGGACATACTTGGAGAGCTGCCTACATCCAGTTTCTCTTAGGACTTGGTGGTATTACTATTCGCCTATTTTTCCTTGCCCCTCTGGATCCCCTGTTTCTCTTCCTCTTTTGTTGCTGAGGAGACTGAATTAGCCTGCTATAGTTGGTGCTATAGTTGCGGCCATCACGTCATATTTTTTTTTTAGACTTTTCCAGACTATCTCGTTCTTTGCTCAAAATTTTAGTAATTGTCCGTCTCTCTAGTTTAGAGAATTTGGGGTGATTTTCTTTTATTTTCATACTGAAAGAACTTCCAAAACTGAAAGATTTCCATTCAATGGATGTCATTTTTTTTGTTCATTAGAGGCATTTATGAGAATGAACACTATGTAATTCCTAATTTCTCCTGTGGTAGCGCTGCAGATAAACTGAACACTTACTTTGCACTTTCTCAGCAGGTTACTGCTGAATACTTGAGGAACCAGCTTATTGTCGAATGAACAAATATTGGAGTTATTTGCAGTTACATCTGAATTTCCAGGTTTTCCAGCTCCCACAAAGATAAGTATATAATTAATAAGTAAGAAATTTAGGTATATGTTATTTTTTTTGTCGTGATGTAGTTGTTCCTTTTTATAGGGACATCAAATAGTGTGTACCTGCTGATGTATATTGATTTTTCAATGCCAATATAAGGAAGTTGTAACATGATCACTAGACACAGTTACTATCACGGTCGGCGTGGCTATCACATACGTGACACAGAGGGAGGGAACGAGGAAGGCCCTGCCCAAGTGAGAGGGAAGATGGTGACCCCTGACTCACCTGGCGGCTGGCACCTGGCTGCCCTGACGTCCCTAGACGGGTTCCTCACCCGTACGCCGATCACGTGCCTAAAGCCCTGGCTTTCCCTGAGCTGAGCCCTAGGTAGTGAACAGGGCGATGGGAACACTAGTCCGCACCACTAACTCTAAGGGAAAACACCAAGGGGAGGACAGACAACACAGACTCAACATATATTCCCAGGTGGACGACAACAGGAGACAACAATAAGCCCAACAGGGATCCGGAGGGTAGCACTCAGGAACGACAAGCAGGATTCACCACTTCAGTGGGTCAGTATAGATGTCCAGGCAGGAAGCTCTATAACTGGCAACTAGAGAAGAGTGAGGGGAGAATATAAGGAGGTAGGGAGTGGCAGACAAGAAACAGCTGAGGAGGAGAAGCTACGGATCCCTGAGAGAGACAAAAAGGATAGCAAGGCAAACACAGAAAACAATCGCTAAAAAACAACGTGATCTTTAGATATAGAGCGCGCAGCCACCCGCTGCGACTTCCTGACCCCGGGTATAACGGAGTCAGACGTGGCTCTTGATACCCTCGTGACAGTACCCCCCCTTTCACGAGGGGCCTCCGGACACTCAGGACCAGGTCTCTCCGGATGAGAGGCATGGAAAGTCTGAATTAACCTGTTGGCGTTTACCTCTGACGCTGGAACCCACATTCTTTCCTCGGGACCGTAACCCCTCCAATGCACCAGATACTGAAGAGAGCGGCGGACCCGACGAGAATCAACAATTCTGGCTATTTGAAACTCCAGATTACCAGCCACAATGACAGGAGGAGGTGGCAGCGGCGATGGTTCTAGAGGTGGAACATACTTCTTGAGTAACGATTTATGGAAGACGTTATGGATCTTAAAAGTCTGAGGTAGGTCCAGGCGAAAAGCCACAGGGTTAATGACGGCTACTATTTTATAGGGACCAATGAACCTAGGACCCAGTTTCCAAGAAGGAACCTTCAACTTAATATTCCTAGTAGACAACCACACATAGTCATTCACTCCTAGGTCCGGACCTGGCGACCGTTTCTTATCGGCCATGCATTTATATTTACCACTCATCTTTTTCAAGTTAACTTGCACCTTCTGCCATACCGATGAAAGAGATGAAGAAAACCTTTCCTCTTCGGGAACCCCAGAAGACCCCCCCTCTTTGAAAGTACAAAATTGGGGATGAAAACCGTATGCACCAAGGAATGGTGACTTGCCAGTGGACTCCTGATAATGATTATTTATGGCAAACTCAGCTAACGGTAAATATGATGACCACAACTCTTGGTTTTCAGACACAAAACACCTTAAATATGTTTCTAGGTTTTGGTTGGTACGCTCAGTCTGTCCATTCGACTGAGGATGGAAAGCTGAGGAAAAGGACAAGTGAACCCCCAAACGGGAACAAAAAGCTTTCCAAAACTTAGAAATAAACTGGGTTCCCCGATCCGAAACCACATCGGAAGGGACCCCGTGAAGCTTCACGATTTCACTGATAAACACCTGAGCGAGAGTTTTAGCATTAGGAAGTGCGGGTAGCGCAATAAAGTGTACCATTTTGCTAAACCTGTCTACTACTACCAAGATAACTGTTTTACCCGCCGACAACGGTAAGTCAGTGATGAAATCCATTGACAGATGTGTCCATGGCCTATTGGGGATAAAAAGTGGCAATAAAGACCCTGCTGGACGTGTATGAGAGACTTTCGCGCGTGCACAAGTAGAACAAGTAGACACGAAATCCATTACATCCTGACGCAACCTTGGCCACCAAAAACGACGAGATAAAAGCTCCAAGGTTGCTTTACTACCCGGGTGTCCAGCAAGTGCCGAATTATGATGTTCTTTTAATAATTCAAGACGCAGGTTTAACGGTACAAACAATTTCTCTGAGGGGCAAGAGGCCGGGGCGTCCCCCTGAGCCTCTAACACCTTTCCCTCTAGAACAGAGTGTACAGCAGAGACAACCACTCCTCTTTGTAAAATAGGTACCGGATCACAAACATTACCCCCTCCAGGGAAACTACGAGATAATGCGTCTGCCTTGGTATTTTTTGCCCCAGGACGATAGGTGATTACAAAGTTAAATCTGGTAAAGAATAGCGACCACCTAGCTTGTCTAGGGGTGAGACGCTTAGCCGATTCTAGGTACAGAAGGTTCTTGTGATCCGTAATCACCGTGACGGGGTGGATTGCTCCCTCTAAGAAGTGACGCCACTCTTCAAGCGCCAGTTTAATCGCCAACAGTTCCCTATTACCAATATCATAATTCTTCTCCGCAGAAGATAATTTTTTGGAAAAGAAAGCGCAAGGACGCCATTTGCCAGGAGACGGACCCTGAGACAATACAGCTCCCACTCCCACCTCTGACGCATCTACCTCGACAATAAAAGGCTGGGAGACATCAGGTTGAATTAGAACAGGTGCCGAGGTAAACCTCTCCTTTAGAGAGGAAAATGCATCTTTAGCGGCGACAGACCATTTGGAAAAATCCGTCCCCTTCCTAGTCATGTCGGTAAGGGGTTTAACGATCACTGAATAATTTTTAATGAACTTTCTATAGAAATTAGCGAAACCCAAAAACCGTTGTAGGGCTTTAAGGTTCTCAGGAAGATCCCAATCTAAAATTGCCTGGACCTTCCCAGGATCCATGCGGAAACCTGAAGCAGATAATAGATATCCCAGGAACTGTAATTCCTGAACAGCGAAGACACATTTTTCAATTTTCGCATATAATTTATTCGTCCGTAGGACCTGCAGTACTTGCCTGACATGCACCTCATGTGTTTTCAGATCAGCCGAATAAATTAAGATATCATCTAGGTATAGGACTACAAACCTGCCGATGAGATGACTAAAAATATCATTAACGAAATGTTGGAAGACAGCAGGGGCATTGGTCAGACCGAAAGGCATAACTAGATTTTCATAATGCCCCTCAGGGGTGTTAAAAGCTGTCTTCCACTCATCCCCTTCCCTGATACGAATCAGATTGTAGGCCCCCCTAAGATCAAGTTTGGAGAACCACTTAGCACCCGCAATCTGATTAAAAAGGTCAGGAATGAGAGGAAGAGGGTATGGGTCACGGATGGTTATCTGGTTTAACCCACGGAAATCTAAGCAAGGACGCAGGCCCCCATCTTTCTTTTTAACAAAGAAAAACCCTGCAGCCACGGGTGAAGAAGAGGGTCTGATGTGTCCCTTAGCCAGACTCTCGGAGATATAATCTTTCATGGCTTGTCTCTCGGGACCCGAAAGATTATACAACCTGGACTTGGGTAATTTTGCCCCGGGAATCAGGTTAACCGGGCAATCATAAGGACGATGAGGTGGTAGTTTCTGACAACCCTTTTCAGAAAAAACATCCTCAAAGTCCGAAATAAATGTAGGTAGGGAAGCTATGGAGGCGATTAAGCAATTGTTATTTAAGCAATTCTCTCTGCAATGCTCACTCCACTCCAATATCTCCCTGGCCTGCCAATCCACCACTGGATTGTGCGCTATCAACCAGGGAAGACCCAATACCACCGGAGAGGGAAGGCCCTCCAGAACGTAACATGAAAGACACTCATTATGGTGGTCCCCTACCCGAAGGTGTAAATTACGAACAATGTGGGTGAGGTTTCTCTGAGACAGAGGAGCAGAATCTATAGCGAATACGGGAATAGGTCTCTGCAGCGTACAGAGAGACAAACCCATAGTGCGGGCAAAATGGGCATCAATCAAGTTTACCCCTGCTCCACTGTCTAGAAAAACAGAAATAGACTCCGTCTTAACACCAAAAACAATGACCGCTGGTAACACAAATTGAGATGTTCGTATGGAGGAAACGTATACCCCCCGGCTGACATCCTCCGCACAGCCCGGGGTTAGTAGTTTTCCGACGGTCTTTTGTTTTTGAGAAAGGAGGGACAGACATTAATGAAATGACCCCTCCCCCCACAGAAAAAACAAGCCCCCCCCCCTACGGCGAACCTCGGGAGGACGGACCTGACGAGAAGTTCCGCCTAGCTGCATAGGCTCGTCTAAGTCCGTACAGACTAACTGCTGCTTGGGAGAGGTAACCAATTGCTCCGGAATTTTCGATCTCTCCCTAAGACGTCTATCTATTCTGATAGAGAGGGACATAACAGCATCAAGGGAAAGGGGGGTCTCATACAGCGCCAGTGCATCCTTAACCCTTTCAGATAACCCAGAGCAGAACTGACTCCTGAGAGCCGGGTCGTTCCACTGAGTATCCGTAGCCCACCTACGGAACTCTGAGCAATATTCCTCTGCTGACCGATCTCCCTGTAGGAGTCTCCGCAACTTCGACTCAGCCAGGGCGACTCGGTCAGGGTCATCATATATGAGACCCAAAGCCCCAAAAAATCCCTCCACTGACCGGAGAGCCTGAGAACCAGGGGGTAACGAGAACGCCCAGGATTGCGGATCCCCCTGAAGCAGGGAAATGACAATCCCTACCCGCTGTTCTTCATGACCTGAGGAGTAAGGGCGCAACTTAAAATATAATTTGCAGGCCTCACGGAACGTCGCAAATTTGTCCCTTCCCCCAGAAAATCTGTCGGGAAGAGCAACCTTGGGTTCAGTGACAACCTGGTTACCCATAGCAACCGCTGGGGGTGCGGTCTGCTGCATTTGCTGCTGTTGTTGGAGAACAGACGCCTTCAATCCTGCCACCTCCAAAGACAGGCTTTGAAGCTGTTCTGCCAAGGCATTAATAGGATCCATATTGGATTCTAAGTAGAGAGAGAAAAAAACAAAAAAAAATTATATAAATTTTTTTTATTTTATTTTTTTCAAAAAGTAAGGGCCAGTTATAATATCACGGTCGGCGTGGCTATCACATACGTGACACAGAGGGAGGGAACGAGGAAGGCCCTGCCCAAGTGAGAGGGAAGGTGGTGACCCCTGACTCACCTGGCGGCTGGCACCTGGCTGCCCTGACGTCCCTAGACGGGTTCCTCACCCGTACGCCGATCACGTGCCTAAAGCCCTGGCTTTCCCTGAGCTGAGCCCTAGGTAGTGAACAGGGCGATGGGAACACTAGTCCGCACCACTAACTCTAAGGGAAAACACCAAGGGGAGGACAGACAACACAGACTCAACATATATTCCCAGGTGGGAGACAACAGGAGACAACAATAAGCCCAACAGGGATCCGGAGGGTAGCACTCAGGAACGACAAGCAGGATTCACCACTCCAGTGGGTCAGTATAGATGTCCAGGCAGGAAGCTCTATAACTGGCAACTAGAGAAGTGTGAGGGGAGAATATAAGGAGGTAGGGAGTGGCAGACAAGAAACAGCTGAGGAGGAGAAGCTACGGATCCCTGAGAGAGACAAAAAGGATAGCAAGGCAAACACAGAAAACAATCACTAAAAAACAACGTGATCTTTAGATATAGAGCGCGCAGCCACCCGCTGCGACTTCCTGACCCCGGGTATAACGGAGTCAGACGTGGCTCTTGATACCCTCGTGACAGTTACCATGTGACATCTACTGTATAATGGTCTAATCCTGCAAGACACCACATTATATATATTCCCTAAAATCATCCTAAAAGCTCCTATCTCCAGTCCTGGTCCCGTATTAGATGTAGACACACACATCTGCTTTACATTTCTCTGAAAGTGATTGTAGATAAAACCTTGCAACTGTCAATATATTTCAAATGATAGATTGTATGCTCTGCTGGTATACAAACTGATTGTAATGAATATAACGGCACAGTATGTGGTGGAATATAGCAGCACATAATATCTGTAGAACTTTATTTAAAGTGAGCACACCTACAGGATTTGGGCTCCAATTTGTATAATGCAATATTCAAAAATAGTTATATTCATACCGACATATTTTTGGGATATAATAAAAGATATGCCCATTGGATGGAGACAATCTCAGTACATTGCTGCGGGATATGTTAGTGCTATACAAGGAAAAGGAAAATAATACAATAAAATAAAAATAAATAAATAATTCATGCTGTGTAGAATGGTTTTACAAATCAAGCGGTCATATCGATTTCGATTCATTTTGTGGTGCGTAAAGGGAAGTGAAAAATATTCGTCAGAATGGTTGTTTTTATAGTGAGACTCATGCTCCAGTAAAGACTCTTCCATGGATTTAAAGGGGATAGAAAAACATAGGGGGAGATTTAGTAAAACTGGTGTAAAGCAACCGATCAGATTCCAACTTTCATTTTTCATGAAAGGTGGAACCTGATTGGTTCCAGTGGGGAACTAAACCAGTTTTCCATTACACCATATTTAGTAAATCTCCGCCATAATGATTAGAAACAGCGCAGGTTATGTCTAGTATTGCAATACCACCTATAACCTGTAGACAGGTGCGGCACTGTTCCAAGAAAGAAAACCGCCTAACTATCCCTAATATGAACATGATCTGAACCAAGTCAATGCGCACATCATACTGGTTTTATTCTCGGGTGGGATCAGTCCTTACATTACGTGATTAGTCCATTATTCTGACCGTTCCATCATGTAACGCGTACGCAGCGAGGGAGTGCCTGCCTAGCACAACCTTACAGATCATTTGGTACATTTGATCCCACCGACTATAATGAAATGCCAGCATGAACCTTGACAGCAGCACTTGGAAAACTCTGGCGCCATAAATCTCTGAGTGCAAGCTAATCATGTTTATAATATTTGCAGAATTAATATCACCCATGGCTGGAGTCATTAACGTGCAGAGGGGGGACTATAGGAGGTGCATTTCAGAAGCTGTTCGCTTGCAGTGGGGGAGCCGAAACTAGAAGAGCATTTGATAGAATAATCCATGTCTCTGTTTAACAAGCGTGAAGCAGGATGGGGCCGCGGTGATGGAACGCCATTGTTTAAGGGTTGGCATTGCTCTTGCTGGGTCTTCGCAGCCCATACACTGGCATAATGAAGAGTCTTGTAAATTATTAATGCTGTGCTTATTTAGCCTCATCTATCTTGCAAATAATGAGTGATTGGTCTTCTACATAATTACAGGAGCGGCAGCGCTGAGAAAATGTATTCTTTTATTGAAGGGGGTTCATAAACAGGGAAAAGTGGGTGTTAATGTAGCGAGGGCTTGAAAGGTAGCAGCGTGGGGAGTCACACTACACTGCGTCTTACTGAAAGGGGAGAAGGGGAGATAAACTTCCCTAAATGAGAGAACAGCAGGAACGGTACAGGGAAAACATGAAATGCATGAGAATAGAACTCCGGCAATCATCTGGAAATGGCAGGAATGAATCTCGAGCTGCCCACACATCCAGCGATCCTGGGAGCTCATGATCAAAACCATAAAGAATTCTGTCGCTTCAGATATTCTTCACACAAAGCAAGGCCTAGAACCGCTCCAGAGCCCACATCAACCATCCCTGACTGTTCTGACCACGGGTGAGGCTATGGTCTGATCGCCTTTAACCCTTTCAGCCCCGGAGGATTTTCCATTTTCGTTTTTTTACTTCCTGCCTTTTCAGATCCATAAGTTTTTTTATTTTTCCATTCCAACAGCTGCTTGTTTATTTGCAGGACAAGCTGTACTTTCTAATGGCACCAGTTAATATTGGGAAGCTGGAAATAAACTAAATTCCAAATAGGGTGGAATTTTTTTTTATGGCATTCCCGGTAAAACTGACCTATGCCCTTCATTCTACGGGTCAGTAGGATTTAAACGATACCACATTCATATAGTTTTTTTTGTGTTTTAATACTGAAAAAAAAATTAAAATGAAAAATTGATTTCCTTTCTTTTCATTGCCATGTTCTGACCCCATAACTTTTTTTATAGTTAAGTCTTTGGAGCTGTGTGGGGGCTCATTCTTTTGTGGAGCAGTATGTAGTTTTTATTGATACTCATTTTGGAGTTTGTATGACTTTTTGATCACTTTTTATTAAATTTTTGGAGGTGAAGCGACAAATAAATGGCGAATCGGACACTTAGATTTTTTTCCCCCATAACCACATTCACCGTACAGGATAAATATGTTTATATTTTAATAGCTTGGGACATGGCAAAGCCTATGATGTTTATGTTTTATTGTTTATTTAATGTTATTGTAATTAAGGGGAAAAAGGGTGATTAGAATTTTTATATTTCTTTATTTTTGAAAATATTTTTTTAAAACTTTTTTTTTTTTTTTAATCCTAGGTGACTATAAAATAATTATTAGATTGCTTCTCCCTTACATTGCAATGCATTGCCGATTTGCTTTGTTCCTATGAAGCCCTGCACCTGCAGGCCTCCATAAGAACTACAGCTGCAAGAGCATGAATTTCTTCAGACAGACCCATGCTATAGCAGAGAACAGCTCCCCCAGTCGCCAAACGGGGGAGCTGTTCAGGACCCGGGAGTGCATCGCTCCCAGGTTTTCTGCTCTCAAATGCTGTGGTCACATTTGACCGCAGCATGTGAGGGGTTTTGCAGACATTAGCCCTGGGTGTCTGCTGTTTAAAAGTGCAGAAACCCACAGGCTATGGCGCCCTCTGTGCTCGTGAGTGGGTTCCATCTTTAAGGACCCGTACAAGTACGGCGGCGGCCAGGAAGGGGTAAATCATTTCTGTTGTTCTGCTCCATTATAGCAGCAGAACAGTGAACATAATGGAAGGTCGATTTCTGTCAAATGATGGAAACAAACGGTGCCCGGTGGACTGTACTCACTATAATTTGGACCATTTGGTTTCCATCAGAGAGCCTGACATGTTAGTGGATAAAATAACTAACTTTTTTGACCATCTTTTTTCTACAGAGACCCCTAAAGTTTATGATTAACTCTATTTACACAAAGACACAACCTACATAAAATGTAAATCAACTCTGTAACTATATTACCACTCAGCCTGTACCGATCCCATAGACCAGAGCTGCATTCATGAACTTCCCAAATACAAAAATGGGGCACATTTATGTTCGCACATGCTGAATATGCTGTGGATTTTCATTTGTGGATTTGTGTGCGGAAAACCCGTAGCATATTGCCTGCAAAGTGGATGAGAATTTACCAAAATCTGATCTACATCATGCAGAAAACAATCTGCTACACAATGCACACCTAAGGCTACTTTCACACTAGAGTTTCTATTCTCCGGTATTGAGATCCGTCATAGGATCTCAATACTGGAGAAAAACACTTCCGTTTTGTCCCCATTCATTGTCATTGGGGACAAAACATAACTGGACAGAACAGAGTGCTCCAAAATGCATTCCGTTCCATCTGGTTGCGTTCCCATACCGGATAGCATGCTGCGGTTTTCTTTCCGTCATGGGATATGGAGCAAGACGGATCCGTCGTGACCCACAGTGCAAGTCAATGGGGATGGATCCGTTTAACTGAAACAATAGAAAACGGATCTGTCCCCCATTTACTTTCAGTGGAGTTGATGACGGATCCATCTTGGCAATGTTAAAGATAATACAACCGGATCCGTTCATAACGGATGCAGATGGTTGTATTATCAGTAACGGAAGCGTTTTTGCTGAACCCTGCCGGATCCAGCAAAAACGTTGGTGTGAAAGTAGCCTTACTTGCATGACCTGAAGTGCAGATTTTAAAGTGGTTTTCCTGGAGTAGAATATTGATGACCTATTCTTAGGTTAGGTCATCAATATCTGATCGATGGGGCTCTAAAACGTGCCACTGTCACTGATCAGCTGTTGCTGGAGCTGCGGCCTCCTCACAGCATAGCAAGCACAGCGCCGTACATTGTATAGTGGCTGTGTTTGGTAATGCAGCCCATGCTCATTCAAGTGAACGAGACTGAACTGCAGATAGGCCATGTGACCGATGAACATAAAACCACTGGCAGCACTCATCGAAGCATCATGGCCTCTTCAAACTGCCTTCCAAGAGTCGGCACCCTACCAATCAGATATTGATTACCTAGGATGTCAATTTAAGCTGCGGATTTCACCCTTTGCAATGCACAGTTTTACACTATAAATTACGCAACAAATTCTGCACCAGGTGAAATTCTGGCAGATACTCTGTGCATATTCTGCTGCATAAAATATTAATAATAGTAATCTTTATTTATATAGTGCCAACATGTTCCACAGCGGAGCCATCTCCTGTGGATGTATCCAAAAATACTATCTTTGGTTCTTCCCAAATACACAAATGGGGCACATTTATCATTGATTTTATGCCGCAATAGCCATGGTGCACACTATACGCGTAGCATAATTTGCAATTTTTCACTTCTCTAGCCACTTTTCAAAAGTGCCATGAAAAGTGGACGGGGCTTGGTAGGAGGGGATGTGGCTTCCCACCAGAAACTGACGTAAATGATAGTTCAAATCTTGAATTTCTAGTGCACTAATGGCTGTCCAATGCACCTAATTTATTAAGAGGCTTGTGCTTCTTAATAAATTAGGTGCATCCTGAGCCAACGGACTTCATAGTAAAGGTTCACACAAGCGTTAGTGATTCCGTTATGGCTTTCCGTTATAACATGGTTATAACAGAAAATAACGGAATCCATAGGATGGAATGCAAAATAGAAGCCTTTAAGGCCTCACGCACACGACCGTTGTGTGCATCCGTGGCCGTTGTTCCGTTTTCCGTGATTTCCTATTTTTTTTGACGGACAACGGTTCACGGACCCATTCAAGTCAATGGGTCCGTGAAAAAACATGGATGCACACAAGATTGGCATCCGCGTCCGTGATCCGTGGCCGTAGGCTACTTTCACACAGACGGATCGTAGATCCGTCTGCATAAAAGCTTTTTCAGAGCTGAGTTTTAACTTTGTGAAAACTCAGATCCGACAGTATATTCTAACATAGAGGCGTTCCCATAGTGATGGGGATGCTTCAAGTTAGAATATACTACGAACTGTGTACATGACTGCCCCCTGCTGCCTGGCAGCACCCGATCTCTTACAGGGGGCTGTGATCCGCACAATTAACCCCTCAGGTGCCGGACCTGAGGGGTTAATTGTGCGTATCATAGCCCCCTGTAAGAGATCAGGTGCTGCCAGGCAGGAGGGGGCACCCCCCCCCTCCCTCCCCAGTTTTAAATTCATTGGTGGCCAGTGGGCCCCCCCTCCCTCCCCTGTATTACTGTACATTCATTGGTGGCCAGTGGGCCCCCCCTCCCTCCCCTGTATTACTGTACATTCATTGGTGGCCAGTGGGCCCCCCCTCCCTCCCCTGTATTACTGTACATTCATTGTTGGCCAGTGCGGCCCCCCCTCTCTCCCCCTCCTAATTAAAATCCCCCCCTCCATCATTGGTGGCAGCGGAGAGTTCCGATCGGAGTCCCAGTTTAATCGCTGGGGCTCCGATCGGTAACCATGGCAACCAGGGCGCTACTGCAGTCCTGGTTGCCATGGTTATTTAGCAATGTTTAGAAGCATTATACTTACCTGCGATGTCTGTGACCGGCCGGGCGCTCCTCCTACTGGTAAGTGACAGGTCTGTGCTATAAGTAATGCGCCGCACAGACCTTTCACTTACCAGTAGGAGGAGCGCCCGGCCGGTCACAGACAGCGAAGGTAAGTATAATGCTTCTAAAATTGCTAAGTAACCATGGCAACCAGGACTGCAGTAGCGTCCTGGTTGCCATGGTTACCGATCGGAGTCCTAGCGATTAAACTGGGACTCCGATCGGAACTCTCCGCTGCCACCAATGATGGGGAGGAGGGGGGGAATTTTAATTAGGAGGGGGAGCCCACTGGCCACCAATGAATGTACAGTAATACAGGGGAGGGAGGGGGGCCCACTGGCCACCAATGAATGTACAGTAATACATGGGAGGGAGGGGGGGCCGCACTGGCCACCAATGAATGTAATACAGGGGAGGGAGGGGGGGGCACACTGGCCACCAATGAATTTAAAACTGGGGAGGGAGGAGGGTGTGCCCCCTCCTGCCTGGCAGCACCCGATCTCTTACAGGGGGCTATGATCCGCACAATTAACCCCTCAGGTGCGGCACCTGAGGGGTTAATTGTGCGGATCACAGCCCCCTGTAAGAGATCGGGTGCTGCCAGGCAGCAGGGGGCAGTCATGTACACAGTTCGTAGTATATTCTAACTTGAAGCGTCCCCATCACTATGGGTACGCCTCTGTGTTAGAATATACTGTCGGATATGAGTTTTCACGATCTAACTCAAATCCGATGGTATATTCTAACATAGAGGCGTTTCCATGGTGATGGGGACGCTTCAAGTTAAAATATACCATCGGATTGGAGAAAACTCCGATCAGATGGTATAATAGGGACTCCTGACTTTACATTGAAAGTCAATGGGGGACGGATCCGTTTGCAATTGCACCATATTGTGTCAACGTCAAACGGATCCGTCCCCATTGACTTGCATTGTAAGTCAGGACGGATCCGTTTGGCTTCATGTCCGTGGATCCTCCAAAAATCAAGGAAGACCCACGGACGGTCACGGAACAACGGAAATCCGTTTTGCGGACCGCAAAAAAAAACGTCCGTGTGCATGAGGCCTAAGAGGCATTCCGTTTTGCCCCGTCCTAATAGAAGTCTATGGGAAAACATAACGGAACCGTCTGGGTCCTGTTATGCAACACGGAAAACAAAGTCCTGTCAACAGGACTTTGTTTTCCGTTTTGCATAACGGGGCCCAGACGGATCTGTTATGCTTTCCCATAGACTTCTATTAGGACGGAGCATAACGGAATGCCTCTTAAAGGCGTCCGTTTTGCATTCCGTCATAATGCAAGTCTATAGGCAGCAAAACAGAACTGTCCTTACGTCTTATGGATTCTGTTATTTTCCGTTATAACCACGTTATAACGGAAAGCCATAACGGACTCCATAACGCTAGTGTGAACCCACCCTAAGACAGTTTTTTTTTTAATAATGCCAGTCTAAGTATATCTGCCCCCAAATCTCTTATACAACAGTTTTAATGGCGGTTTGCATATAATGCAGTACAAGAAAGTGGTACCAGAGGGGTTTGCACAGTCATAGTCACAGCCCCTTCATTGTTGGAGGACTCCACTGATGTGATCTCTCGAAATGTCATATTTAGCTAGATTTCCCATTTAGCAAAGTATACTTTCCTAAACATATTCTGATAGAGGCAAAAGTCATTTACATTTGACAGGTTCTTTGCGCTTATTGCTAGTTATCAGAAGGAAAGCGAGTCAGGAGACCGTAGGTTTTACCTCTGCTGGTTGAGCTTTGTGTCTGGAGCGTCCCACTTTCTTTGGCGGAGCTGGCACAGTCAGGCGGCTGTTTCTACAATCTAGTGTCCCATTGGTGAGGTAGAGCAGGAGCTGGGTCATTGCTAGTTGATCACTGTAACACAAGTCTAAGTCTGTTGCCCATATCTAAATCAATAATGAATATATATAAGATGACTAGCACACAACTGATTTCCTCACTGAATAAGCAGAATACAATCCTATCAACTGCATGTAAGTCAAACCTGCATTAAAAGGGGCCATCTGATCTGGACAACCTGTATCATATGCTGGTGACTTTCCGGCAAGCTCACTAGCAGACCACAATATCAGTTGTCTATAAACCACAACTTGTAGGGTATGTCTACATGTGGTGTAAACGGAATTTGCATGCAGCAAACAGCATTGTACAGCAGCATCAAAGTACATGTCAATTTATGTTTCAGGTTTAACCCGCGGCCGTCAACCTTTGTAGTTCAAAGGTGAAAGCAGCAGTGTTTTACAGTGGATTCTAAGATACAGGAAAAAAATAGGCTTAACAAGGGCTAAGTGAATAAACAGTTTACTGAACAGTGATAAAAGACATTTACAGACATCACATACAGAACAACAAAAAAACTATCATTTAATCTGCAATCAATGGGGAACCTCCACGTCAGCCGGATCCCAGCCTTTGCATGGCCGACACCCAGTGGTGGATACAAAGAGAGTTTAGTCAAAGACATCTTCCTTAGGCCTAGTTCACACAAACATTTTTTTTTGCGAGTGTACGGGCCGTTTTTTTTGTGTTCCGTATACGGTACCATTCATTTCAATGGTTCCGCAAAAAAAACGGAATGTACTCCAAATGCATTCCGTTTCCGTATTTCCATTTTTCCGTTCCGTTGAAAGATAGAACATGTCCTATTATTGCCCGCAAATCACGTTCCGTGGCTCTATTCAAGTCAATGGGTCCGCAAAAAAAACGGAACACATACGGAAATGCATCCGTATGTCTTCCGTATCCGTTCCGTTTTTGCTGAACCATCTATTGAAAATTTTATGCCTAGCCCAATTTTTTCTATGTAATTACTGTATACTGTATATAAAACGGAACGGAAACAAAAAATGGATCAACGGATCTGTGAAAAATGGACCGCAAAACACTGGAAAAGCCATACGTTCGTGTGAACTAGGCCTTAGGCCTCTTTCACACGAACGTATGGCTTTTTCAGTGTTTTGCGGGCCGTTTTTCCCGGATCCGTTGTCCCGTTTTTGTTTCCGTTGTGTTTCCGTTTCGGTTCCGTTTTTCCGTATGGCATATACAGTATACAGTAATTACATAAAAAAATTGGGCAGAGCATAACATTTTCAATAGATGGTTCCGCAAAAAACGGAACGGATACGGAAGACATACGGATGCATTTCCGTATGTGTTCCGTTTTTTTTGCGGACCCATTGACTTGAATGGAGCCACAGACCGTGATTTGCGGACAAGAATAGGACAAAACTCAAAATCTAGCGGAACGGAATTGCGGACATACGGAAACGGAATGCTCACGGAGTACATTCCGTTTTTTTTGCGGACCCATTGAAATTAATGGTTCCGTATACGGACCGTATACGGAACGCAATAAACGGCCCGTATACGGAACGCAAAAAACATTTGTGTGAACGAGCCCTTACAGACATCTTCCTTGGAGCTTATAACTCTGTTACATGTATCTATCCTTTATACCTTCTTGACCCGTCCTAAAAGGTCTCCAGTGTGCAGTAAGTATGTCCTGAGCTAACCACTCAGGGAGGCGGCCTACATGAACAATGGAGTCCTGCATGTTAACTAGCTGACTAATTTACTACATTAACAAGTAATATCACTACATTCACTGGTAATAATTAAAGCGAAAGAACCACTAAAAATAACCTTGCAACACAAATGGAGGATCCGCTGCGATTCCAAATATAATGCCACCGCATAAACCAGCCCATTTTGGGTATTTTTTGCTTAGGATTTTACAGAAACCTACTGCTGAACTCCTGTCATTAAGCCCGAAAATTCTGCGCGGGTGCAATGTGTGAGGTGAACGCATCGCACCCGCACTGAATCCGGACCCATTCACTTCAATGGGGCTGTGCAGATGAGCTGTGATTTTCACGCATCACTTGTGCGTTGCATGAAAATCGCAGCATGTTCTATATTCTGTGTTTTTCATGCAACGCAGGCCCCATAGAAGTGAAGGTGGCTGCGTGAAAATTGCAAGCATCCGCAACCAAGTGCGGATGCGGTGTGATTTTCACGCATGGTTGCTAGGAGATGATAGGGATGAGCAACCCCGGACCCCATTAAAGTCTATTCACTGTATTATTTTCCCTTATAACATGGTTATAAAGGAAAATGATAGCATTCTTAATACAGAATGCTTAGTAAAATGTGCCTTGAGGGGTTAAAAAATAAAAATAATTAACTCACCTCATCCACTTGATCGCGCAGCCGGCATCGTCTTCTTTCAGGACCTACAAAGGGACCTATGATGATGTAATCGCGCTCACCACGTGGTGAGCGCGGTGACGTCAGCGCAGGTCCTGCTGAATGAAGATAGAAGGATCTTCCTTATAAGGGAAAATAACTTTAATGGGGTTGCTCGTCTCCTAGCAACCATGCGTGAAAATCGCACGGCATCCGCACTTGCTTAGGGATGCTTGCGATTTTCACGCAGCCCCATTCACTTCTAACGTGAAAAACGCAGAATATAGAACATGCTGCAATTTTCACGCAACGCACAAGTGATGCGTGAAAATCACCGCTCATCTGCACAGCCCCATTGAAGTGAATGGGTCCGGATTCAAACCGGGTGCAATGCGTTCACCTCACGCATTTCACCCACGCGGAATTCTTGCTCGTGTGAAAGGGGCCTTAAGGTCCATTCACACGTCCGCAAAATGCGGATCCGCAAAACACGGACACCGGCCACGTGCATTCCACATTTTGCGGACCGCACATGGCCGACACTATAATAGAAATGTCTTTTCTTGTCCATGGATGCGGACAAGAATAGGACATGTTTCATTTTTTTTCGGGGCCATGGAACGAAGTGCGGACGCGGACAGCACACTGTGTGCTGTCCGCATCTTTTGCAGGCCCCATTGAAAATGAATGGGTCCGCACCCATTCTGCAAAATTACGGAGCGAATGTGGACCCATTTTGCGGATGTGTGAATGGACCCTTAAAGGGGTTTTCCGAGAAAAGGTCATAAGTATCTGATTGGTGGGAGTCCAACACCAGGGACCCCAGCCGATCAACTGTTTGAGAAGGCATCCGCGCTCCTGTGAGCGCCGCGGCCTTCTCTCTGCTTTACCTAGGCCGAATGACAACATGTTCATGTGTCACGTGGCCTAGGCGCACCTTAGCCCCATTCAAGTGAATGGGACCGATCGCGATACCACTGCCGCTATACAATGTACGGCACTTGGTAAGCTGCGAGAAGGCAGCGGCACTCACAGGAGCGCCCGTGCCTTCTCAAACAGCTGGTCGATGGGGGTCCAGGGTGTCAGACCCCGACCGATCAGATACTGATGACCTTCAACAGTTTGAAAAATCTCGGAAAACCCTTTTCTAGTTTTCTCAGAAACACAACCAGGATAGTCACAAGAGTGACATGTATTGCAGAAATGTCTGTGGTTGACAATCAGGTCTATTTGCTGAATCAGCCCTATTCATACGGATGAAACATTCAAAGACATTTCTGCTGCATGAGAATGTAGCCCTAGAGTGACCCTGACTGATCAGAGGGTCCCCAGCAGGGGGGGAGATGAAAATCATTTCTATACCGCTATATTGTGATCTGTGTGGAGTCCTTTGATGGAGTACTATTTCTAGGACATTAAGGTGAAATATGCATGTGCATAATTCAGGGGAAATCAGGATCTTGCATTTGCATCCTTGGTATATTGTGTGCAAGGTCACAGCGAGCAAAGGCACCTGTCACGGTTAAGGGGTCAGCCAATTAGCTTCCTTCTTGTCTGCGACATTCCGCACATCTGTCCTGATCAGTACTTGATGTCGGGTCAGATTTCGGGTCTCCCTCTCTGTGCTACCTGCCAGCAAGAAAACTACTCTTGGCGCACGGAGCTGAGTCAGTGGTGTAAGCGGCGGATGTTAAATGGCATCATTATAACATTATTAAGAGGTCAGTTAGACCTGGCCTCTTGCTAAACTCCTGCTAATTTCTAAATCATATTCACAAGCAAATGCCCTCTAAATGAATCACTGCCGAGATACTCCTTAATAACCACCTGGCAGCAATCTGCGGGGCTATTAAAGATCCAATTCGTCATCGTAAGGATCTGCTCCGGGGGGGGGGCAAGGGAAGTGCTAATCGGCAGCTGGTAACGAGCTGCCCACAAGGGCCGTCCACTTCGGTTATTTAGAGATGGACAAACATGACCAGAACCATTCAGATTGCTGGGCTGTGCCGCTAGGTGACAGCGGGCAGAGAAGGGCAGTGATTAAAGTCTGCGCATTCCATACAGCTAACAACTGCACGGCAGAGGTTTTTAAAAGCTAAAACATTCCTTGATTTTTTTTAATGATATTCTTTATTCAAAAGGAGCTTGTGATCCAGGGACTGACTTGAGAGCCAAAGGATACCACACATTTTAATAAGGAGCTAAATGATATGACAGTAATATTACAGTAGTAATAGAAAATGTGACATGTGAACCTTTATGTACTACATTTAGCTGTAAAAAGGGCAGTTTCACCCGCAAAACCGAGCATCCGATTGTAATGGTATCATGGCGGATGGTCATTCATTAGGAACCCTAAGCCTCATTCACACGTCAGTGTTCCACGGACGTGTGCTGGATGTGTTCTCCGCGGACAGCACGCGTCCCCGTTCATTTTAATGTGTGCATTCACACATCAGTGTTTTATCACGGTTCGTGGGTCAGTGTTTTCAGCACGGATGCATGCTCTATTTTGTCCGTGTTCACGGATCCATCACGTGCATTATAGTCTATGGGTCCGTGAACACCACGGATGCAGCACGGATGCCATCCGTGTTTCACGGATCATTAGGAAGAGATGCTTTGTAAATTATTTTTCAGCTGTTTAGTGTCAGTGAAACATGGATGCAACACGGACAGCAAAAAAAACGGACCCAAAACGGATCTAAGGCCTAGTTCACACGAACGTATGGCTTTTATAGTTTTTAGCGGTCCGTTTTTCACGGATCCGTTGTTCCGTTTTTGAGTTCCGTTGTGTTTCCTTTCCGTTTTTCCATTCCGTTTTTCTGTATGCCATGTACAGTATACAGTAATTACATAGAAAAAATTGGGCTGGGCATAACATTTTCAATAGATGGTTCAGAAAAAACGGAACGGAAACGGAAGACATACGGATGCATTTCTATCTTTCAACGGAACAGAAAAACGGAAATACGGAAACGGAATGCATACGGAGTACATTCCATTTTTTTTGCGGAACCATTGAAATGAATGGTTCCGTATACGGAACACAAAAAAACGGCCCGTACACTCGCAAAAAAAAAAGTTCTGTGAACTAGGCCTAACATGGATCCATCACTGACCACCTGCTCACATATTTGAGCACGGACACGGACGTGTGAATGAGGCTTTAGTTTACTTCCCGTGGGTAACAATCATTGGTTACCTGATGACCGTGGCTTGTTACAGTGACCAGGTCACCTGAGCTCAGTTAGGGAGCCCTCACACGCAGCAGATTTTGTGGTAAAAAATTCTGCAACTGAACATCAGTTCCATTAGTCTGAATGAGGCTGTTTTGGTGGAAAGCACATGGATTTCTGCAAGCCCCATTCAGGTGAATGGAGCTGATTTTCACTTGCAGAAATTTTCTGCAACAGAACAGCCGTGTAAAGGCATCCTATTCCCCATGTATTCCTATAGAGTTTAACTCTGTCTACTAAGGCTACTTTCACATTAGCGGTGACCAGCCTGCCGGGATCCGTGCTGCCGCTAGTGCACGCGTGCAGCCAGAAGTCCGCTCCGGCCCCATTCACCATAATTGGGGCGGGCCTCGGCGGCAGCACAGCATGCATGTCGTAGCTTTTTTCTGGCTGCCTCTCCGGCCCGCCCCCATTATAGTGAATGGGGTCGGAGCGGACTTCCGCCGGCACGCGTGCACTAGCGGCAGCACGGATCTGGCAAGGCTATTCAACCGCCGGAACAGCCTGCCAGAGATAGTCTAAAAATTTATGTCTGTGTTCTGCTGCGGAAAACATGATGCGTTGCGGATTTTGTCCAATTTCTCCAATGGGAAATCATAATCCAAAATAAAATAATTGTTGAAATATGCAATAAGGACCTCACCAAAATCCGCATGGACCTATAAAAAGGCACATGTGGTTTTTTTAGTGCTTATTTTTCCACCATTTGTGGAAACATCCTTAGACATGTAGCGGTTTGTGCTGTGCAGGTGTGAACCAAGTGGCAAAACTCGCACACAGAATGGGTTTGCAATGCAGTTTTTGCAGATTTTTATGTGCTCCATCTGTACTTGCTGTGTGGATGAAACCCGAATCCCAAAATTGGTAGTAAAAAGGTGCATGGTGCTTGCTGCACTCTTCTCAGCCATGCAGCAAAAACCACTATGTGTCACAAAACCAGGACAGATTTTAATCCTCTGGAAGTAAACAATGAGGGTTCTTCTGAGACCATGGCAAGCAGAGATCCGATGCTTGATACAGAAAGCACATTGGAAAAGTGGAGAATTTATACAACAAACATAATGGCTCAGATTTACTAATGTGTCTGCGCCAAAAATCTGTCTAAAAATGGTGCAAACTGGTGCAATTTTTTCCCCAACATGCTCAACAAGGGGATGGGGCTTAGCGGAAAGGCCACAGAGCTTTGTGGGAAAGTGGGGAGTGGGGGCCCAAGACGTGCCATTTTGTGCCAGAATTCTGCCACAAAAATCAGACTCAAAGTAAGCCAACCAACGGTTGGTATAGAGTCAGAGAAAAGTGTGTATCCCTCCACAAGATTTATCCTCCAGACTGAGCCCCTGTGATAAATCTGATGTAGGACCAGACAGTCTATCTAAGCTCACGTCATCTGTAGGATTAGGAGATCTGGCCTGTCAAAATCAAAGTCTTCATCAAACAAGTAAGGGGATATCTAATTTGGACAACTCCTTTCCATATGCTCTATTAAATATGGACATCATAGAGGAGGGCCCCTTAGGTGAAAAGGGAACCTGGCAGGAGCTTTGTGCTTCCGGAACCAATGAAATCCTTACAGGATTCCTGGCTACAAATATAGCGGCATGTAAGAGGGAAAACGCTTTCCTTTCAAAACGGTTGCCTGTAATGAGACAACTCCTTTAATTGAACCTTGAAAAGTGAAAAACATTTAGGGAAACGCTTTAGATGGAGTCTCCACTTAACTTCACATCATCAGGAGATGTAATGTGATGATGTATAAAAAAATGGGTGTACAAAAAAGAGGGTAGAATGATAAAACCATTATGCTTTTGGGGGGTATTGTATTCTAAATTGTAAAAAGAAAAAACTTAGGTATATACTTATACTGGATTCTGATATCTTACCTGTTGCTCAAGGCTTTGAGGGTCTATGAATGTTACTAGCTCTACAGACAAGTATCCAAGTACACCACGGGTTTTGCAGGCCTCTCCAATACCACGGCACATTGACGTCAGTATATCAGGGGCCACTGAGCACTGTGGGACGGAGCTCCCTACGCACTGCAATGGGCTTGAACTGTGAATCTGGTCCCCGCAGGACAACATCTGGATTTCTCCATCTGGGTTGATCAGTAGATCTATAGTAAGGCAGGTAATACTCTCTGCTGGTGGGAAAGCCTCAATAATTCCTCCTGAAATAACACAGGATTAGTAAACTGATAAAACAGAAGCTAAAAAACATACAAAGAGATAATAATTCCAATCTGTAAACTTGTTTACAAAGTAAATCCATAGCCTAATCTTTCTTTTTGTTGATGTTGTTTGACTCGGAAAGTTTTGGAATGGGAGCAGTGGGGAAATCGGTGAAGTATGAATTTTTAAAAAATGTTTTTAAAAGCATTCAAAAAATATCAGCCAGGCAACCCTTTTAAAAGGGGTTCTCTGGGACTGAAGTATGGTGGACCTATCTTTAATATGAGATTGGCAGGGGTAAAAATCCCATCACTCCCACTGATCAGCTGTTTTGCTGTAGATGTGCTGCTGAAGTCCTTCCAGTAGTTATTACAGCTCTGCTCTCATTTACTGTATTTTTTCGCCCTACATACTGTCTACTCTGTAATTTACTAAATGATAAACCCATATACCAGGCAAAATACAGCAGAGAAGAGGTAGAGAGGTTTTCAATGAGAAAACAGACAGCTCGGTCAGGTCTAAGTTTCCCTCTTTGGCTGGGGGTTGCCATTCTCAGGGCAGAAGCTCCAACTACTGGCCAACCATTTAGAATTACCATACTAGAGGTATACGTCTAGTTTGTCTAGGAGCTAGTGATCTTGTCAATAGGGGCCAGCATTCAGGGGCGTAGCTACCATAGCGGCAGACCATGCGACTGCTATGGGGCCCAGTCTTAGTTGGGATTATCTCCTCTTCTACTGGAGGTGAAAACTTGGTCAGGACTCTACCCTCTGAAGGAACAACTTTTAGCAAATGAGGCAGTGGAAAAATGGCCCAAGGGTCATTGAAAGGGGTTCAGGCAGAAACCCTTCTGTCCTGTGTGGGTGGCCTGGTTAGATCCTTGCTATGGGGCCCTTACTTCTCTATGTACGCCACAGCCAGCATTGCTTGAATTTAGGAGAGACTCTTGACCTTTATATACAGGAACTTACAACAGTTTCTTGACCTTCTCAAATTTTACTTAATTGAAGATTAATACTTTAAAGCGACTGGGGAACAAACAGAACACTTACACATAGTGACCTCCTTATCATCTTTTCAGCTGCAGATCCATCAATCCCCAGGCTCCTCTTTTGTCATCTAAGATGGCAGACCCGCTTCTCAAACTACCTGATGCATACAGTGCATTTGGTAGTCCAAGACACTTGCTGCTGCCCTGGGATAGGCTACCACTGCTCACGTGAGCAATGCTGGACAATCCAAGACCTGGACAAGCAGGAAGTGTTGTGGCTTACCATTGTATATTGTGCATCAGGTAGTCTGAGAAGAAGTGCCCATCTTGGACGGTGAAAGAGGAGTCTGGAAACCGGAGGGTCGCTAGAACCATACCAAATAAAGGTTGAGGAGGTTATCTTGGCTTTTCTAAAAATCCATCAGGTTGCTGACTGTGGAGGCAAGATAGTTTCCTCAGTACCTACTCTATTTCCCACTGATTTCGACATCTCCTCTGCGCTCATGTGACTGCTGAGACTGTAAGCAGGCTCTTCCGCTCAGGTCCTGATTGGATGTGTTACTAAGTCTACCTAAGTAAATGCAGCTGAACAGGAAGACTCAGGAACACATCCGGTCAGGACCTCAGTAGAAGAGCCCACAGTCAGTACAGGCGATCATGTGAGGACAGCAGAGAAGTAAAAAACGGGGGCACAATGGGGGTATAGGTACTGAGGAAACAATCTTCCCTTCACAGTTCAGAAGGCTGTCGGATTTTTAGAAAAGTCTAAAAAAAAAAAAAATAATTTATGTTTTACATATTTTAACAAACAAAAGGCCTCCTTACCTTGGCTCACTAATGCTTGTAGAAACTTGTCCCATGTTGGATAATGGTTTCTGTTCACCGGCTGTGCATAGTGTTCCAAGATCGGTGGCAGTTCCTGCGCAATCCTCTGCAGAACCTTTTCCTAAAGTGGGAGTGAAATTTAGATGAGAACAATACATTAAAAACGTTACTGTACCTTCACACAACTTTACATAAATCAACAGCACAAGTGACCACAAGAAACTTTGTAATATAAAACATAAGGGAGAAATGTCTAGTTCTCATGTTATCAGCTATTTATCCCCTTACTAATTGCTTTTCATTTAAAAAAAATGGTTTGAATTCTGTCTCCATGTGGAGCAGCTTCACAGGATGACTATATTACACACATGTCCATATGAGTCTATGGAGAGGAAGGGAGTGAGCAGCAGCGTGAGACAGGACTCCGAGACAGAGACTAAAGAGACTGCACAGTTACATAGAAGATTTATATCTCAGCACAACCAATACAGGTCAGTACCTCTCTGTAATGTCTTTCATGATCCTGGGGCTGGTTCTGAATAAGTAAGAGAAGGTTAGGGAGTAGAGTCTCATCTACTTTCTTTGTGCAGTGGATGGCAACTAGCCTCCACCCACCATCTCGAAGAGATCTGCAATCTAGATGTTTAGCATGTACAGAGGAAAAAGTACTAGAAAATCGCAGATACAGGTGATAAAGTGGCCAAAAAGTGTTATTCCTCATGTACACACACTGTACTATTGATCAATGCAGAGTTTGTTTAAAGGTTAGGTATGCTTTATGTCGAGAGTAATCTGTTGTACGTACATAACGTGACTGTGCTATAGACCCTAATAACACAGCCCCCTTTAATAGCTTATTCCAACTGCACCCATTGGGATTCATCCTCTTGATATCAGGTCCAAGTAGTCATGTGACATAATCATGTCGTTACAGCAACCATACCCATACAAACATGCGTAACATCACTAAAGCCAATTGACAATGTACATCCCAGATAACCCCTTTGAATAATTGTAAAAAATAAATAAATTACACCCCAATGTCAGCAAAGGTCCGTAAGCAACAATCTGTCTGCCTGGAAGCTTCGGGGCCATGGGTACAAATATGACCAGGGCAAACAGTACATGGAGTTTATATGTTCTATGAATGTTTATGTGGGTTTCTAATCATTGCTTTGATTGGATTCCTATGCAATTGGCCCTAGAGATTTCTTGAGACACGGAAATGAGATTGTGAACCCCACTGGGGACAGGGACCGATGTGAGTGTATTCTCGGCTGGATGTAAGTGCCATATAAATAATGGCTAATGAATAAATGATGATGGCATTGGGCAGATATTTGCCCCTTCTCACCCTTATTCTTTAGGTATTCATATAGAAAAACTTCCTATATAAATAATTGTGCGTTTTATTACATTATCAGCTCTTTTTCACCAGTGACACAAATCAATATTAGTATTGTAATCTTAATTTAAAGTTAATTTCCTAAGCCAGTGATTGCACAGATACATTATATTAATGGCAGGCGTTACTCTGTGCTTCATGTGTAGTAGTTTCTGTATCAGACCGTATAGTGTACACAAGGGTAATGCAAGTTTTAAATACTTTCCTATATATTTTAATTCACTGCATGCAAGTGAAAAATGCGGGACCTGTCACCTCTTCTAACTTGTCTGTTTAGTAACTACTTGCATTCCCCATGTAATAACAATTCTGGAGCATCTTTTCACATAGCTCTATGTTGTGTCATTCATCTATTATTCCTACTAGGAGTTTATGAATGAACTGCTGGCAGTCTAAATAAAGGTGTCACCAGTTGGGTGACACTGGCAGCAGTGATTGGATAGTATCAGACTGTGCAGGTAACACCCAGTTGGACTTTACTGCAGACTGCTGTCAATTCATTCATAAACTTCTAGCAGGAATAAGAGAGGAGTGGCACAACAGGGTTATATGGAAAGAAGCTCCAGAATTGTCATTGCATGTGGAATGCAAGCGCCTACTATGGACAGACGTGTCAGGAGAGGGGACAGGTCCTCTTTGAGACTGGGGTCACATCTGTGTCATAGATTCCGTCATAAATGCTGGAAAAAAAAATTGCACATCATCCAGCGCTAATTTTTTTTCTGGTAAAATGATGGCTGGTGGACACTGGTCAATGGACACTGGTCATGTGACAGATATGGCACTCCTGTCAGTTGTAGTTTTGTGCTCCTATGATGGAAATTAAAACTGGAAATGAAACAGAGATGTGAACTTGGCCTTACACAGGCTGTGTTTTAAAAGGGTTTTCTGAGATCTTTTTTACTGAGGACCTATCCTCAGGATAGGTCATCAGTATCTGATCGGTGGGGGTCCGACACCTGGGACCCCGCTGATCGGCTGTTTGAGAAGGCATCGGCACTTGCAGTAGCGTCGCGCCCTTCTCTCAGCTCACGAGCACAGCGCCGTACATTGTATTGCAGCTTTGCTTGGTATCCCAGCTCAGCCTCATTCACTTCAAAGGGGCTGAGCGGCACCTAGGCCAAATAACCGATAAACGTGACGTCACTGGCCTAAGGAAAGCTGTAAGAAGGCCGTGGCGCTACTACGAGGAGTGCCGTGGCGCTACTACGCGTGCTGATCAGCGGGGGTCCCAGGTGTCGGACTCCTACTGATCAGATACTGATGATCTATCCTGAGGATAGGTCATCGGTAAAAAGATCTCAGAAAACCCTTTTAAAACACAGCCTGTGTAAGGCCAAGTTCACATCTCTGTTTCATTTCCAGTTTTAATTTCCATCATAGGAAAAAAAAACTCCATCCAGAGCATAATGGGGTTTTCTGAGATTTTGATATTGACCTATCCTACGACACCGCTGCGGATCAGCTGTTTGAGAAAGCCGTAGTGCTATGGTGAGCACTGCGGCTTCCTCACAGCTTACTGAGCACAGCGCCATCCATTGGATAGTGGCTGTACTTGGTATTGCCGCTCAGCCCCTTTGACTGGAATGGGACTGAGCTGCTCCTAAGCCTTGTGACCGATGAACGGTGGCGTCACTGGCCTAGGGAAATGGTTTAAGACAATAATCAACATTAGAGTTTTTCTATTAACCCCTGTGACAACCCTCTGCAGCCTCTTCTAGCAGTTGTCAGACTCCCACCGATCTGATATTGATGACCTATCCCTAGTATTGGTCAATAATATCAGAATCTCTGAAAACCTTTGAAAATTGCATTTTTTTGGGCCAGAGACCCAAATTTACTTACTCAGATCATCAAATAGTAATATGACCTCTGACAACATACTGGTATTTTGGGGCCACTGAGTTAGACATTGTTATTCTTATGCAGACTAACAGATTTCAGCATCGCAAGGGTTAATAGAAGCATTTTGGTAAACATGTTTGACGCAAACTGAAAACATATTTTTTTTTGGGGGGGGGGGGGCTTACTCTAGATTATTTAATGGCATTATAGTATTGTGTCTTTTTCTGGTATATGTGCTTGTTTATAATACATGTATCTATATTTTAAGGACTGTAATGTCGAATACACATACTTCCAGTATATGTCTGCAGAGGGCTATATGAAGGTCTGAAATTTGGTGTTTAAGAGAAGAACATAATCTACAGGGAGTGCAGAATTATTAGGCAAGTTGTATTTTTGAGGATTAATTTTATTATTGAACAACAACCATGTTCTCAATGAACCCAAAAAACTCATTAATATCAAAGCTGAATATTTTTGGAAGTAGTTTTTAGTTTGTTTTTAGTTTTAGCTATTTTAGGGGGATATCTGTGTGTGCAGGTGACTATTACTGTGCATAATTATTAGGTAACTTAACAAAAAACAAATATATACCCATTTCAATTATTTATTTTTACCAGTCAACCCAATATAACATCTCAACATTCACAAATATACATTTCTGACATTCAAAAACAAAACAAAAACAAATCAGTGACCAATATAGCCACCTTTCTTTGCAAGGACACTCAAAAGCCTGCCATCCATGGATTCTGTCAGTGTTTTGATCTGTTCACCATCAACATTGCGTGCAGCAGCAACCACAGCCTCCCAGACACTGTTCAGAGAGGTGTACTGTTTTCCTTCCTTGTAAATCTCACATTTGATGATGGACCACAGGTTCTCAATGGGGTTCAGATCAGGTGAACAAGGAGGCCATGTCATTAGATTTTCTTCTTTTATACCCTTTCTTGCCAGCCACGCTGTGGAGTACTTGGACGCATGTGATGGAGCATTGTCCTGCATGAAAATCATGTTTTTCTTGAAGGATGCAGACTTCTTCCTGTACCACTGCTTGAAGAAGGTGTCTTCCAGAAACTGGCAGTAGGACTGGGAGTTGAGCTTGACTCCATCCTCAACCCGAAAAGGCCCCACAAGCTTATCTTTGATGATACCAGCCCAAACCAGTACTCCACCTCTACCTTGCTGGCGTCTGAGTCGGACTGGAGCTCTCTGCCCTTTACCAATCCAGCCACGGGCCCATCCATCTGGCCCATCAAGACTCACTCTCATTTCATCAGTCCATAAAACCTTAGAAAAATCAGTCTTGAGATATTTCTTGGCCCAGTCTTGACGTTTCAGCTTGTGTGTCTTGTTCAGTGGTGGTCGTCTTTCAGCCTTTCTTACTTTGGCCAGGTCTCTGAGTATTGCACACCTTCTGCTTTTGGGCACTCCAGTGATGTTGCAGCTCTGAAATATGGCCAAACTGGTGGCAAGTGGCATCTTGGCAGCTGCAAGCTTGACTTTTCTCAGTTCATGGGCAGTTATTTTGCGCCTTGGTTTTTCCACAGGTTTCTTGCGACCCTGTTGACTATTTTGAATGAAACGCTTGATTGTTCGATGATCACGCTTCAGAAGCTTTGCAATTTTAAGAGTGCTGCATCCCTCTGCAAGATATCTCACTATTTTTGACTTTTCTGAGCCTGTCAAGTCCTTCTTTTGACCCATTTTGCCAAAGGAAAGGAAGTTGCCTAATAATTATGCACACCTAATATAGGGTGTTGATGTCATTAGACCACACCCCTTCTCATTACAGAGATGCACATCACCTAATATGCTTAATTGGTAGTAGGCTTTCGAGCCTATACAGCTTGGAGTAAGACAACATGCATAAAGAGGATGATGTGGTCAAAATACTCATTTGCCTAATAATTCTGCACGCAGTGTATTTAGAGCAGTTGTACTCTCTCACGTTGAGGAAATGGAAGTACACAGCTCTGTCCATTGTGTGGCGGACAGAGCTTGTAACTACAATAGGAGCAGTGCTGCAGTAACCAGTATCGTCCACCACACAATGGACGGCGCTGTGTAGTTCTAGTGCCAGAGCTGATCGGTGTTGTTGTGGGGTGTCGGACCCCCTCCATCAGTAGTAAAGCAGTCGACAACCCCATTAAGTTGCGACACTGTGCGCCAAAACTGCAACAGAATTTTCACACAAGATTCTAGTGCAAAGTAAGCCAGATAATAGGAGGTATAAACTTAGACTACTCACTCTAAAGTGCACCAAATTCAGACATCCCAACAGTAGTCATTCCCCCTTAGTGCCCCCATCACAATAGAATTGTCTCTTAGTGCCCCCACACAGTAGAGATGCTCCCTCAGTGACCCCTTCACAATAGAACACTCTTAGTGCCTCCATACAGTATTTATGTCCCCTTAGTGCCCTCTTCACAGTAGTTATGTCTCCTTAGTGCCCTACATAGTAGTTATGCCCCTTTTAGTGCCCCCTTACAATGGTGCTTCCCTCATAGTGTCCCCCTTCCAGTAGTGCTGCCCCCTTACAATAGTACTACCCCCTTAGTGAAGCCTTTGTAGTTTTAATAAAATTAAAAAAAGTAATACTCACCTAGCCCCGTTTCCCAGATGAATGGGGCACATCAGGAATTGGAAATATAAAGAAAGGACTTATACTTCTTCTTCTGGATCCACTTTTGGCTTTGGCTGAAAAAAAATCTGCCTCGAAACCTCCTCCAAAAAAACTCCACGTGAACCTACCATTACATGAAAGTACGTGGTACTGGAGAATCTTGGTAAGAACTCCAACATACTTTTCCCTTCTCTGGTAGAAGAGGAGTTAACAGCGGCCCTTAAAGAACACATTGCAAATCTCCGCTCCTCTCCTCCACTTGTCACAGCTCGGCTGCTGGAACCTGGCCCTCCGCATCCGATTGATGCTGTCGAATCTCTTCCCTCCATCTGGCCTACGAGGCCTGGAGCTGCAGCTATGATATTTTGTCACTGCTGTTTTCTTGCTGTTTTCCTCTATTCTGCTCCCCAGATGGTGAAAATAACATTCAAACTCTTTTTTTTTTTTTTTGGTCTGTGTGTGATTTTTTTTTTTTATTTGCTTCTAACAATGGTCCTTGGCATCATTTCAATGTTCTACTTCGGTAATTAACAGTACTGATATGGCCACGATTACAAGTCCCCCTCTCTTCGGCAGTAACGCTGTGAATTAGTAGGAGCTAATGATTGCAAGTGGAGAGGGGGTTCGAGCGCAGACGGTGGAGATTTTTTTTTTTTCCTTCCTAGGATGGAATAAAAAAGGTACAAGCGGCGCGTTCGTGGTCGACGATGATTACCTTGTAATTAGTTTACACAAAGCCTTCTATTTAATGGCAAAACAGTGTAATTAACGAGTGACAGAAAATCAAAGGGCTGTTTTGTAAGCATATGAAAAATTAACACGGAGGGATACAAGTGAATTAAATCAATAGCGATCAGGGCGCGAGATTGATACCTGGGGGGCCCGCAGACACATTGCTCTACATGATATTATATTGCTGCTTATTAAATTGCCCCGTGCGTTATTATATCATTTTCTTTATTGCTAGATCGTTTTTCATGATATTATTATCAGTCTCTACATCCCAATAGATCACCGCGGCTAAGTATACATCTCTGTCGTAACCTATTTTTTTATGTTTTCCTTTGATTTACTAGGTTAGAACATATTGTGCCGAGTGGCTTTTCCCCGACACCGTACCCTTGAGAGTCTGGCATCCATAGGGTCACCTCCGTCCATTTCTTTAACCCCGTCCTCCCCCCATATCGATATTTAACGTGCACAGTAGTACGTGAAGATATACTGATCATACGTGGCTATGGAGTTTGGCAAACATCATATTTCCTTGCAAGCTGATTTGAAAATGATGTGCTAATGCCATACTGCTGGGAAAGCCCCATTTGGGAGAGCGGCTCTGAACAATAGATTTTTAAATGCAGCCCCTCAGGGCAAGGTTCTCATAAGAATAAGCATTTAACGCTCAATTCCAGACAGTTCCGCTTAAAGGGGTATATTCATAACTGATTAACACCCTGCCACGGCGATCAGGATATTATTTTAGATCTTTACTGTCAATCATTTCGCGGAGAGACGGATACATGCGAAGGAACAATTTTGAGATGTTAGGGTTAAAGCAGGTCATGCTTTTCGGCCCACGTCTCCTGATCCTACAGTTTAGCCAAGGGACAGCGTGAGGGTCTGTTGTCTGAGTCTGATCTAATTTTACTGCAAACAGGGGATGCCATAAGGAACTCACACTCGTCATTTGTCAGCAGAACACAGCGAACAGCAGGAGTCTGATGACTGCCCTAGATATGGGGAATGCAGCCAAAACCCCACGGTGAGAAAGATTACTTAACCCTTTTTTGTCTGCCCACAAAAGATTGGGGGGGGGGGGGGGGCGTGAGAGGTGTCGAAGCGGTAGGCTGCACAGCACCATGGGATTTATCTATCACTAAACTACACTACGGGCTTGATCCTGAACAGATCAAGGAGAAAATACTTAAGAATGACATCAGAACCCAGATTCTGAAAAATGTGGGGGCTATGCTGTAAAAAATCAAATAACTGTCAACATTTTAAAGGGGTAGAATATTGATGACCGATTCTCGGGATAGGTAATCAATATCTGAACGGTGGGGGTCCAACACCCGGCAACACCACTGATCAGCTGTCTGAAGAGGCCTCAGCGCTTCGGTGAGTGTTGCGGCCTCCTCGCTGCATAATGAGCACAGCATCATTCCTTGTATAGTGGCTGGGCTTGGTATTGCAGAATGGGACAGAGCTGGAAACAGATAATAGGAGGAGTCTGACCCCCACCGATCAGATATCGATGACGTATCCTGAGCATGAAGCCAGCGATGGTAACAACCACTGAAATCTTCTACCAAATGAATTGTAATAAAGATGAAAAATTCAATAAAATTAATAAAATGAAACGCTCCATTACCAAATGTGATATCCAGGCATGGGATTCAGCCGGTTCCCTCCAGTTCTCCAGAATCGGTTGTTAAAAATACTACCGGATCGGAGAACCGTGTTACCGGCTGAGTCCCAGTCCGGTGCTCTGGCGGCAGCAGGGGAGCTGGAGATGTTCGCTTCCATTGCTTCACGCGCCGCTGTTTAGTTTAGCTCCTTAGTTGGGTGGTATGTGTGTGTAGTGTATATATGGTGTATTTATGTATGTCTATCATGTATATATTTATGTGTATGTGTGTTAAATATATATGGTGTACGTATATGTAAACATGTGTCGTGACGCTGCGTGTCCTCCGCTGAGTAGGGAACCTGTTGTTAAAAATTTGACTCCCACACCTGGTGATATCATCTGTTTCAAAACTATAGCTACGTAAAATCCCTGCCTGCATCTTAGCTCTGCTGCTTTACAACAATAAGTGACCCGAAACTAGACCATAAGGCCTAGTTCACACGAACGTATGGCTTTTCCAGTGTTTTGTAGTCCGTTTTTCACGGATCCGTTGTTCCGTTTTTTTGTTTCCGTTGTGTTTCCGTTCCGTTTTTCCGTTCCGTTTTTCCGTATGGCATATACAGTATACAGTAATTACATAGAAAAAATTGGGCTAGGCATAAAATTTTCAATAGACGGTTCAGCAAAAACGGAACGGATACGGAAGACATACGGATGCATTTCCGTATGTGTTCAGTTTTTTTTGCGGACCCATTGACTTGAATAGAGCCACGGAACGTGATTTGCGGGCAATAATAGGTATGTTCTATCTTTCAACGGAACGGAAAAACGGAAATACGGAAACGGAATGCATACGGAGTACATTCCGTTTTTTTTGCGGAACCATTGAAATGAATGGTTCCGTATACGGACCACAAAAAAACGGCCCGTTAACTCGCAAAAAAAACGTTCGTGTAAACTAGGCCTAAAGCTTAGTGTAGTCAGCGTGAGTCACAAATCCATCCCTTTCTGGTTCAGGGTGGAGCCGCCTTTGCCACCACCATCAGTTTAGATTGGTGGCACTTTGACCTTTTGACATCTCCAAGCTAGTTTTCTAACGCATAGACCACATTTGGATTCTGTAATAATGGTGTACAGTGACAAGTTAAAGGGATTGTCCAAATTCAATGAAATCTCTGGCAGCAACAGCAAATGTGCAAAAAAAAAAAAAAAAAGTCACGTTCAATCTTATTCTCCCTTGCCGCTGCCTGTGCTATGCTCTGGTCCTCCCACCTGGTATTTGTTTTCCTTGGTGGAGCAGTGATGTCCTGTACACACTCCACCTCATGTCATATACTGCTGAGGCCAGTGATTGGCAGCATGGTGGCGTCACTGCTGCAGGACCGGAGTGTGCGTCAATAAGCGGCAGGGGAGAAAACCGGTATCACTTCTTTTGTAATGTTAGCACATTTACTGTCGCTAGGAAAGTTCCAATTACACTTGGACAATACTTTAAAATTGTCTCTGAACTTTGGTAAAACTTTTGATATGTCATAGCCACAGATCAAAGGTTTTGGTCGATGGGCGTCTAAGTGCTGAGACCCCTTCCTCATAGACTTTCTATTGAGCTCGTCTCCTGTACCGAGAAGAGAAAGCACTTTATGAGAGCCCTTGTCCTAGAGTCCGGTGGGGGTCTCAGCACTTGGACGCCCACCGATCAAAAGCTTTGATATGTGGCTATGACATAGTTTTTTTCAAAGTGCAGGAACACTTTACCACTACTCGTGTACACATCTGGATGACTTGCAGTTGGCTGGGGGGAGAGTTATCAAGACTTATCCGCAACACAACATTAATTACACTGCAGAACACAATGCAGAGATAAACTATTTTCAGTCCCATAGGATAACATGGGGGAAGACATGATGTTGCAGATTTTATGGCAAAAAACAACATGTGAGTGAACCCTAATTATTACGTCTGTGGGCTGAGGTGGGATGTTCCCAGCATGCAGTGGTCAGTACCAAGGGTGGTCAAAGGAAGGGATAATAAGTGAACAGACAACATGGTCATGGACGCCCAAAGCTCTTTGATGGGCACGCGGAAGTAAGGCTAGTCTGATCCCAAACAATAGCTAGTGTAGCAGAAATTGCTGAAAAAGTTACTGCTGGCTATAATAGAAAGGTGTCAGAACACACATTATAATATTATGGGGATGCATAGTCACAGCCTGGTCAGAGAGCTCATACTGACCCCTGTCCACCTCCAATGCATACTTGCCAACGTTTAGGTTGGTAAAATCGGGACATCGCATACCCCACTCCTGAGAACGCCTGCAAATGCCCACTTATGGGTGGGGTCGCTGATGGCCTCACCCAATTTTGCCTTGGATTGTCTTTGAAAATCAGGGACAGTCCCTGCAAATTGGGAACTGTTGGCAACTATGTGTCACGGCCATGCCCATGACCGTGACTCCTTTACCGCATGCGGTTGCCTGCGGTTTTGAATGGGCGTTCAACCACGGGTGAGGGCCGCTTGTCTGTGGCCTCACTTGTGGTTGCCGCGGGCAACCAGTGTTTTTAGCAGCAGAGCAGCCTGAGCGTCGCTAGGCAGCTTGCTGCTCTGGCATGCGGTCACACCTAGCAACCTTTTTGTTAGGTGTGTGTGTTGATTGCACTTTTGTATGTCTGTGTGCACTCTGTTTTGTGTGTGGTGTGCACTGACATCTTCCCTTCACTGTGGTTGCCCGTGGCAACGTTTGGTTGTATGTGTACATGTGGTGGCAGTGTCCCGGCCTTCGGGCTGACTCCCAGGACACGCTTGCCACCCATGTCGTTGCCTGCGGCAACAGCCACAGTGTGTTTGTAGTTTTGACAGTATGACCAGAATGGCTCCTCACCTGGTCCTTCCCTCGGAAGAGGGTAAAGCATGCACCGCTATCTACGGATGGGGTGCATGCGCGTTCTCCGGAGGGAGAGCGTTATGGGGCTTTCAGCATTTACGGCACGGTGAGTGGCATTCCCCGCCATTCCTTGCTCACCGTTGTCCGTGTTGGTGTCCCCTTTGTTTGTCTTTCCCCTCCCCCCTCCCATTGTTTTCTAAGCCTCACCAACCTTCCCCTTTTTTGTTGGGAGGGGCTTTGAGGGGTGGGAGTATGCATTCCCTCGAAAGAGGGTGAAGCATGTACCGCCGTCTGCTGAAGGGGTACATGCGCGCTCTCCGGAGGGAGAGCGTTCTGGGGGTTTCGCCTCTGACGGCGCGGTGAGTGGCGTTTCCCCGCCATCATCGTTGCCTCATTTGGCGTTCCCCCTGATTTTAGTTACACGTGGTGTTTGTTTGGTATGCGGTATGCATACCTTCGAAAGAGGGTGCAGCATGCAGTGCCATCCCCTTGCGGCCTGCATGCGCATTCTCCGGAGGGAGAGCGTTCCTGGGGGTTCTCCGTTAACGGCACGGTTGGTGGCTTATTCCCCGCCACCTTACCTTCCGTGTCCGTGTTGGGGATCCCTCGTCCCTCTCCATGTTCCCATCTCTGGTCGTCTGCTGGCAGCACTCCGTAAGTGGTCCGGCTGTATGCTGGTTAGGAGTGTCTGCTGGCAGCGACTGGAGTGGGGACGTGAGTGGAGAGTGCCCTCGTCCATCTCTCGGTGGTTCTCTCCCCTGTGTCGCTGGTGCGGGCTGCAGGCCTCGTCGGACTGGCTGTGTTGTGTGCTGGGAGAGGATGCAGCTGACAGCGACTTTTTGGGAACCGTGTCTGAGAGTGGACGTCCCCTTCTCCCATCCCCTTGTGTGAGTCCCTCACGTTTTTTTTTTTTGGTGGGGGGGCTTTGAGGGGTGGGAGTGTCACGGCCATGCCCATGACCGTGACTCCTTTACCGCATGCGGTTGCCTGCGGTTTTGTATGGGCGTTCAACCACGGGTGAGGGCCGCTTGTCTGTGGCCTCACTTGTGGTTGCCGCGGGCAACCAGTGTTTTTAGCAGCAGAGCAGCCTGAGCGTCGCTAGGCAGCTTGCTGCCCTGGCATGCGGTCACACCTAGCAACCTTTTTGTTAGGTGTGTGTGTTGATTGCACTTTTGTATGTCTGTGTGCACTCTGTTTTGTGTGTGGTGTGCACTGACATCTTCCCTTCACTGTGGTTGCCCGTGGCAACGTTTGGTTGTATGTGTACATGTGGTGGCAGTGTCCCGGCCTTCGGGCTGACTCCCAGGACACGCTTGCCACCCATGTCGTTGCCTGCGGCAACAGCCACAGTGTGTTTGTAGTTTTGACACTTCCCCTTTAAGTTATGTTTTCCTTTCTGTGGTATTGGAAGGGTTAACTCCCTTTCTGTGTGTCTGAGTCACGGGGTGTGTCTGACTGTTGGGTGTGGCCTCTTGGCCCTATAAAGCCTCAGTTGTAGGCAGTAGCCAGAGAGGGTGTTTCAGCCATGCTGGCTGTAGACATCCTCCTGGTTACTTACCAACTGCCAGTGGGGGCCAACCTTCTGGTCATAAGTTTATATATGTCCTTTGGTGTCTGAAGATGTGTTTGCTTTATGTTGTTTTATTGCACCTGTGGTCCTGGGTTCCCGTGTGTTGTATGTTTGTGTGCTGAGTCCTGCTGTCTGTGGGCAGTACACCCACATGGGTTCCAGGCTTGGTTGTCTGTGGCAGGTCAGTGTGATGTTTGTGGCAAGTACCTGCCACTGCCACAGGTTGCACTTGTTCTCCCTTCCTTGCAGCTTGGCCAGTTAGACTCCTGTTCCTCCGTATCCAGAAGGAACAGTATGTCTTACTCTGACTCCTAGCCTAGGGACCGGCGGAGGGCGAGTAGGGATCCGAGGTTCCTGCGCATGGGTCCTCCTACCTTCAAGGTCGGCCCATGCAGGTAGGAGTTAGGGTCAGGTTAGGGACGCTGTTAGGAGGTGACCTGCTCCCTAATCCTGTTCGTCCTGGTCAAGCAGCGACCATCATCCTCCGGCACACGGCTGAGGGTTTCCCCCATCCTCAGCCGTGACACTATGCCAGTGGTGCATATAAAGACAAGTATGATTCATGGAGACCCCACTTCACAACTTACAGGACTTAAAGAAGTTGTTTGAGATTAAAAATGCTCTGCATCAGCCTAAAATAAAAAATGATGTTATATTCATCCCCTTCTCCAGTGTCTGTGTCTGCTTTGTTGGTCCGTTCCCCCTGCCCCTTTGTTTACAAAGTGCAGTAGGGACGTGCTGCAGCCAATCACAGTCCTCAATGGTGTGGCATGTTGATGACATGCACAGTGATATACAGGTATATGGCACATGACTGCTGCAGCCATTCACTGTCCTCAGTGGCAGACCGCAGAGGACCGTGATTGGCTGCAGCGAGTCATGTGCTGTATGCCAGTGCCTCCCCGCTGCAGTTTGTAAATAAGTAGAGGCAGGAGGACTAGACCGGTGTAACTGGGAACAATGTTGGAAAAAGAGAGAAGTATGAGAGGATTTATTTATTTTAGGCTATTGCAAGGATTTTCTGAGTTTTTTAATGATCCATGAGTCCATTTTCCTCATCTTCAGAGGTCTTGTGATATCCACAGAGTCCATTGTATTCATCTTTAGAGGTCTTGTGGAGTCCATAGAGCCCATTTTCTTCCTCTTTAGAGGTCTTGTGGAGTCCACAGAGTCCATTTTTGTAATCTACAGAGGTCTTGTGGAGTCCACAGTCCATTTTCCTCCTCTTTAGAGGTCTTGTGGAGTCCACAGAGTCCATTTTTGTAATCTACAGAGGTCTTGTGGAGTCCACAGTCCATTTTCCTCCTCTTTAGAGGTCTTGTGGAGTCCACAGAGTCCATTTTTGTAATCTACAGAGGTCTTGTGGACTCTATAGAGTCCATTGTTCTCATTGTACAAACAAAGAAAATGTAAGATGTAAATGTAAACATGTATTTGTGAAGATTACTAGGAAGGGGACTAGATATCAAAAATGAAATGTGACCATTTCAGAGGCCGTGGTCAGTAGTGACCATGTAGCATTCAGGATGCCACAGCCAGACTGAGATGATAATACCAGCTTCTCAATCTGCTTCATCCCTCTATGGCAGGCACAGGTCTGGGTGATGTGACACACAGAGAAAGGGGAACTTGTCATTATGTATCATAAACTGTTATGCAAATACCTCAATTTGTAACTATTAACATAATTTAGCGCTCAGAGACATACACTCATTTCTAATCATCGCAGTGGAATGGAGTCTTGTTCTGTCGTTTTCAGCCTGCAGGAAAGTCTTTCATCAAGATGCTGTAATGTTTTAATAACCTGCCAGCGTTCACCGGCTGTGCCGCTGCCGACGACACTCCTACATTGTCCTCATTAAGGAAGAGAACAGGTCGGGGAATAACAGGACATTAAAGCATTGCCGGTGTGCAGGATCCCGAGGCTTTGAAGCTGCTGTTACTGACAACAGGGGTCTGTTAACCCCATCTGTGATGAACTTGGGTAACATTACCTGGAATATGGACTCACCTGTACCCACTTCTGCTTCCAGGTTTCACCCTTGTACTGCTGACGCTCTTTCACTGCCCAGGCATAACATGGAAGGTGGGCAGCGATGTCACAAAAAGCGGTCCCGTTGCTGCCAAATTCATGGTCCACTTTGAATAACCAGCGGGTCACCAGCAGATTATCGACTATAAGTTGGCTCAGAGAACTGAAGAACTGTGAATTTGGTAAAAAGACAGACATGCTGAATGACGTAAAACAGCAAAGACAATACAAAGAGGTGGAAAATTAAGAAGAAGAAATGTGCACGACATAAATAGGTTTAGTGGTTACATAATGCATTGGGTTTACCTGTAGTCCTAGGTAATACTAGAGGTAACGCATCCTAATACTATGGGGGAGTTTTATCAAGACCGAGGCTTTCTGCGCTTGTCTTCATATCCCCACGCTCCGCCAGAGGTTGTGCTTAATTTATGATGAGGTGCACACCCCTTTCCCATGCCCTTTCGGAACAGTGGCGAGGGCAGCGGAAAAAAAAAAGGAACTTGCAGCTTTTGGAAAAAAAAAGTTGCATTTATAAATACAAAGCTGGCGACTTTTTAAAGGCACTTTTCTGGTGCAAACTGTGTGCCAAGTGCCAAATGAAGTCTATGTTCACACACCAGTTAGAGTGTATGCTGGATAAGACCCCAGCATACAGAGCATCCAAAACAGTCTTCTTTTTGCCTATGGTGGGCAAGTATACAATGATAGATCGCTAAAACAAAAGGGTATAGAATAGTGTAGTAGACTACGCTGTTCTATACAACCATATCCAGCAAAGAAAACAGTACTGTGCAGAACATCGGAGTCAATGGGTGATGGATACCACTGTATGGTAGCTGTCACAGGTCAGCAAAGAAGGTATACATCAAACAGAGACCATTAACGAGATGTGAACAGAGCCTTAGCTCATTACCATCGGACACACTCAGTTCTGCTACCTCTGTAGGAGGCATTATTCAGATTAGTTCATGATGCTAAAGTTCAAGATTATTTTTTTTCCAGGTAACCATCATGCTGAAATAAAGGCTGTACCAGATAAGTAATGCAAGATGGATTTCTAAGGTTTCTAAACTGGCATGTGGATCCCTTTTAGATCAAAAAATGTTTAAACTAAACTAATGATTAAAACAACTAAGGCTACTTTCCCACTTGCGTTGCTGGATTCCGGCAGGCAGTTCTGTCGCCGGAACTGCCTGGTGGATCTGGTAATCTGTATGCAAACGGATACCAATTGTAGACGGATCCGGATGGCGATCCGTCTCACAAATGCATTGCATGCAACCATACAGTGACTGCACTGAAGACATCCTGATGCATCCTGAACCGATTGCTCTCCATTCAGAATGCATGGGGATAAAACTGATCAGTTTTTCCCCAGTATTGAGCCCCTAGGACGGAACTCAATACCGGAAAAGAAAAACGCTAGTGTGAAAGTACCCTAACAAATGGAAAAATAAAAATTTTATATATATATTATACCCCCTGTTATTTCTTCTGAATAAATTGACAGCTGGGTGTTTTCAGTCGGAGGGTGTAGACATTTGGACAAGGGGAATGCTAACACCCAGTTGTCAAATAATACATTTCTAGTAGGAATAACAACACAACATAGAGTTATCTGAAAACATGCTCCCGAATTGTCATTTCATGGGGAATACATGTCTGAGCAGAGCGGACACGGAAATATGCAGCATTTTACATTACCAGCACAGTGAATGGGATTTTAAAGGTATGCAGTAAAATCCACCACAAATCCACATATAAGTCCTCTGTCACACATCAGTGAACCACGGACCAGTCACGCATCCATTGGGTCCGCAATGACACAACGCAAGCACGCCCTATTTTCTTCTGTAATTATGGATCTCTCATGCACATTATTGTCTATGGGTCCATGAAAACCATGGACACAACACAGATGCCATCATGTTTGATCTGTGGTTTTCAGGGATCATTGCTAGGATATGCACTGGAAATTTATTTTCAGCCGAGCAGTGCCTGTAGAATACAGATGACGCGCAAGGGCAAAAAACGGACACGCGGACCAAACACATAATCTACACAGACATTTTCACAGATGAACCACTGACCAGCTTTTCACAGATGCCATCTGGCCACCAATGATATTAATACAATAGAGGGGGCGCACACTGGCCACCAATGATAATACAATAGAGGGAGGGAGGGGGGGGCCACACACTGTGCCACCAATGAAAATAATACAATAGAGGGAGGGAGGGGGGGGCCACACACTGTGCCACCAATGAAAATAATACAATAGAGGGAGGGAGGGGGCCGCACTGGCCACCAATGAAATTAAAACTGGGGAGGGAGGGGGTCTGCCCCCTGCTGCCTGGCAGCCCCTGATCTACTATAGGGGGCTATGATATGCACAATTAACCCCTTCAGGTGCAGCACCTGAGGGGTTAATTGTGCGGATCACAGCCCCCGTAAGAGATCGGGTGCTGCCAGGCAGCAGGGGGCAGTCATGTATACAGTTCTCAGTATATTCTAACTTGAAGCGTCCCCATCACCATGGGAACGCCTCTGTGTTAGAATATACTGTCGGATCTGAGTTTCACGATCTAACTCAAATCCGATGGTATATTCTAACATAGAGGCGTTCCCATGGTGATGGGGACGCTTCAAGTTAAAATATACCATCGGATTGGAGAAAACTCTGATCCTATGGTATATTAACTCCTGACTTTACATTGAAAGTCAATGGGGGACGGATCCGACTTTTTTTTTCATGTCCGTGGATCCTCCAAAAATCAAGGAAGACCCACGGACGAAAAAACGGTCACGGATAACGGAAAAACGGAACCCCGTTTTGCGGACCGTGAAAAAATACTGTCGTGTGCATGAGGCCTAAGGCCTCATGCACACGACCGTTGTGTGCATCCGCGTCCGTTCCGTCATTTTTCACAGTTTAGCGGAGGTCCCATTCATTTCTATGGAGCTGTGAAAAAAAACTGATAGTCCTCCGTTTTTTCTCTGCGTCCGTGATCCGTGATTCCAGTCCGTCAAAAAAATATAACCTGTCCTATTCTTGTCAGTGGAAAACGGAGGACGGACCCATTCAAGTCAATGGGTCCGTAAAAAAAAACGGATGCACAACTGGTATGTCATCCGTGTCCGCTTTTTCTACAAGACCTTGTTGCAATAAAATTACACTTTTCATTAACCTTCCTTTTTTTCCCCCTGTCAGACAAAAAAAAAGGAAGACACAAGGAAACACAACTGAAGCAAAATCGGACACTGACCACTGAAGCCAAATCACTGACAGTGAAAAAACACTGTCGTGTGCATGAGGCCTAACAGATAGAAGGCAATCAGCCTCAGGGTAACAACCACCTGTGAGGCCTCATGCACACGACCGTTGTGTGCATCCGCGGCCATTGTTCCTTGCTCCGTTTTTTTTTCGCGGACCCATTGACTTTCAATGGGTCCGTGGAAAAATCGGAAAATGCACCGTTTGGCTTCCGCGTCCGTGATCCGTTTTTCCAGTCCGTGAAAAAAATATGACCTGTCCTATTTTTTTCACGGACAACGGTTCACGGACCCATTCAAGTCAATGGGTCCGTGAAAAATCACGGATGCACACAAGATAGTCATCCGCGTCTGTGATCCGTGTCCGTTTTTCCTATCATTTTGAATGCAAACTTGACTTTTTTTTTCACTTTTCATGTCCGTGGATCCTCCAAAAATCAAGGAAGACACACGGAAGAAAAAACGGTCACAGATCACAGAACAACGGAAATTCGTTTTGCGGACCGCAAAAAAAAACGGTCGTGTGCATGAGGCCTGAATGGAATACACTTCAGTAAGTCTTCAAATCAAGCAAATAGAGCACTGTTCAGACACGCTCGAGAGGCTTTTGCAATACAATCGAAAAAACACACTAAAAACAAAAGCAATAGATTAATATACAGAAAATCCCTGATGTTAATAGTGATATATATCGTCCTGTCTCCTATTTGAACCTGTTGGGAATCTGGTTGCAAGCATAAAAATCCAGAAAGTTTCCCTTGCTAGTACAGGGGAAACTCGAAAAATTAGAATATCGTGCAAAGTTCATTTATTTCAGTAATGCAACTTAAAAGGTGAAACTCATTACATGCAAAGCGAGATATTTCGAGCCTTTATTTGTTATAATTTGGATGATTATGGCTTACAGTCAAAGGCACAATCTCAGGTCCCCTTTGCTCAGGGGGTACGGATTAATTAGCTGACTAGAGTGTGACACTTTGAGCCTAGAATAATGAACCTTTTCACAAAAATCTAATTTTAAGCTGCATTAATGCAATTCCTTTTCATTTGCATTAGGCCTCATGCACACGACCGTGCCGTTTTTTGCGGTCTGCAAAACACGGATCCACAAAATAACAGAAGCCGCCCCCGTGTTGCCTTCCGCAATTTGCAGAACGGAACTGGTCGCCGGCAATATAAATGCCTATTCTTGTCCGCAAAGCGCGGACAAGAATAGGACATGTTATATTTTTTTAGCGGGGCCGCGGAACGGAGTCACTCCATGTGCTGTCCGCATCTTTTGCGGCCCTCACTGAAGTGAATGGGTCCGCATCCAAGCCGCCAAAACGGGTGCAGACCCAAACAACGGTCGTGTGCATGAGGCCTTACTGAAATAACCGGACTTTTGCACGATATTCACATTTTTCGAGTTTCACCGGTAGTTTTTTCTTATGATCGCCCCCTCTGTATGGTTTAAATACCCTTTCAATTCCACAGAAGGTGAAGAAAGATAAATCACCCCTGTGGACATCACGGAAGTGTCTGGAAACTGCAGAGGCGTTCAGTGCATTCATCGGATAAATCTTTACGGATCCTTGTTTTTAATGTATTAGTAGTGCATCCCACGTACTGCAATCTACAAGAAGTGCAGCAGATGAGACACACAACCTACTTAGTGTTGCAATTAATATAGGGTGACATTTTAAAGGTAATATTGGTTTTGTATGATGTAACGGTCTTTGTTGTCGTATCAAAGTTGCAACAGCGACAGATCTCATGTCCTCACCTATAAAAGCCTTTTGTTTCCAGCCAAGTACATGATGGTTTTTCAAAAAGAAACAAGCTGGGGGATAGTATAGAGCCGACCGTACGAGCTCTTTTTGCAACACATTTAAAAAAAATATCCGAAAAAAACCTTACCTTGGTACAAAATAGGAATCTATTTATTTATGATATTGGTAACCTGTTTGTACTAAAACAATGCCCTTCTTTTTGGACTGGTTCTCATGCGTACTCCTAGAAAATGGAGGTAGCACATCTTTTCTCCTGGTATCAGAGGCATATTTGATGCCTCGTTCCAAAGACTAGGTGCGATATTTCCTAGCCCAAAAAACGGCTAGAAATTCTCTGACATTCACTTTGAAAAGTCGCATCATCTGAGCAGTTACGTCTAGACCTTATAAACTCGCCCCTTGGAATATTTGTAATGATGTGTAATGGATGACATGATGTCGCAGGCAATAAAGAATTGCCCGCAGTAGGTTTAATATAAGTGGCAGAGACAATGTCCTGATGGCATGCAGTGAGCAACAGATCCCAAAAAAGTATACTCATTGTGTCAAAATTTTAAAATGGAACTTAAATTACAGTCATTGTTGTTGATAAATGTTCCGAAAGCAATGATGTCCTCCTGACGGCCTTCCCAAATAATGAGGAGGTCATCTATAAATCTACCATACCATATTAGGTGCGATGAAACCAGATTCCCAACAGGTTCAAATAGGAGACAGGACGATATATATCACTATTAACATCAGGGATTTTCTGTATATTAATCTATTACTTTTGTTTTTAGTGTGTTTTTTCGATTGTATTGCAAAAGCCTCTCGAGCGTGTCTGAACAGCGCTCTATTACTGAAGTGTATTCCATTCACAGGTGGTTGTTACCCTGAGGCTGATTCAACATTAGATTGCCTCCTATCGGTTAGGCCGAGTTCACACGGACGCGTGTGACCCGTGCTGCGGCCTGCAATGCACGATCGCCGGCCGTAGGGCAGCCGCATCGGATCGCGGACCCATTCACTTTAATGGGTCCGCGATCCGCTCGTTCCGCTAAAAGATAGGACATGTTCTATCTTTTTCCGGAACGGAAGTACGGGACGTAACCCCACGGAAGCACTCCGTAGTGCTTCCGAGGGGTCCCGTTGCGTGCGGCCGTTCCGCGATTTCGGATTTGCGGACCCATTGAAGTGAATGGGTCCGCATCCGTGATGCGGAATGCACACGGAACTGTGGCTGTGTATTGCGGCCGGTGATCTGTGGCCCGCAATACGGCCACGGATCACACACGTTCGTGTGAACTAGGCCTTAATGAAACTTTTCTCCTGATAGGTGGATCCATTTTCTAAACGTGTATTTTAACTTTTGTATGTTCAATATCATACCATTCTTTTGACAAAGGCCTGGGTGCCCGAAACTCGTCAAGAAGGTGATGTTTTTTACTGCTTGAGTGTTTATTTTTTTTCTACAAATAAAGTGACCAGTTTGGAATATGGCGGTGCTGGTTTTTTCTCAATCACCACCAGCTATAGGGCTAAAACGCCAGTCTTAATAAATGTGACCCTTAGATTATCTAGAAATTCAAATCTTCATTTTTAAAGACTAAAAACTAACCCTTCTGGCCTTATACTTATGTGTTCTTCAGGAAGCCCTTCCTGTGCAGAAGGAAACTACAAGCAGAGTCTGAAGGAAGATTGTCATCTGCTGTATCTCCGCCCTCAGCAGCTCTTCATTCCTCCCACTACAGCCCCCCCTCCTCCTCCTCCCCCGCCTTTTCCTCCTCCTCCTCCCACTACAGCCCCCGCCTCCTCCCACTACAGCCTCCTGCTCCTCCTCCTCCCCCACCTCCTCCTCCTCCCCCGCCTCCTCCTCCTCCCCCGCCTCCTCCTCCTCCTCCGCACCATCATAGAATGTTTAGAATCACTAAGCTGAAAGGACCTTCTGACATCACGCGGTCACGTGATCAGATCAAGTCACATGGGTTACACTTAGCCCAAAAATGAAACAACCAGAAAATGCATAGATCTATGTTAGCTATTCTATAGGATGAAACATAATTTCATCCAATAGGTGCTTTGATGTGGTGTTTTCAAGTCTGAAACAGGGGGTCACATGACCAAGTGACATTATAAGGTCCTGTCAGACTGCCAAGAGGAGGACCAGTGGGTGGAAACAACCTTATGGAGGAAATGCCCACCCTTCTTTACACTCTCCCCTCAGTATCCTCAGTAGGTCACATTGCAGCAACATGGGAAGGTATTTTGATAAAGCAGAAGCCATTTTTAATGAATATAATAGAGAAAAGTCAGATAAAGATGGCAGACCAGTACAGTAAATCCAGAAAGCATGAAGCAGCAGTAAGAACAGTTTTGACATACTTGTAGAGATATCTTTAGGTTTAGATAAATAAAAATAATGATGGGAGTGCTTCTTTATTATCATATGTTTTGATTGGTGGGGGATTGAGTGCTGAGACCTCCACTGATCACTAGAAAGAGGAGATAGAAGGGCTCACACAGATGGCTGTCTGTCCTCACTGCTGAAGGCAGGCTCCATAGAAAGTCCACAGAGCCCATCTCCTGCAGTGAGGAGAGGCAGCACTCTAAGTGAGCGCTTATTGGTGAGGGCCTCAGCACTCGGACCACCACCAATCAAAACGTTTCAAAAGTTTGTTAAAACTACAGGTACACTTTAACATTTGAAGTAAGTTTCAAAGGATTTGAACCATGAAAGAATATTTATCCTGTCACATGGTGACAACTGACGAGTATCTCACAGGGGTTTATTTTTGCCTTCCTCTGGATCAACACACATAATGAGAATGCATATGTTCTAAATAGGGAGTACGTTGCAGCCTCTGGTGGCAGCTTTTGTCCCCAGAGAACAAAACGATCAAGCATGCTGAACTCTAGCAGCCTGATCTTTCGCTGCAGCCTATGTTTATGGCCAGCTTTAGAACCACAGATAAGAATATACAACATTTCCAGGAATATCAGGGTCATTTACAGCGAATGATAATTGGTTGAGCAGTTCAATCGACAACGTATCTAACCTGTTCTTGGTTATAGATGTCATATTCTCCTGGCGGAGTGGGGATGTTGGCACTTGCAAAGATGCGCTTACTTCCAGACTTGGTGCTATAGAGGTGTGTCACTTTGGGCTCAGTGCCTAGGATAGGGACACCAAGCATTTCTGCCACGGCCAAATCATCAGTATGGGGGACTCTTCCAACAATGTAGGTCTCCCGCCCTTGCGTCAAGTTCCGAATACGGTGCAAGGTCTTTGGACTGTACTTGAGTAGAGTGGAAAGGCACATGTGATGGTTCTGTGACGAAAAAGATTGGTTCATTATCCGTCTTTTTCCTTAAAGAGTCACTGTACTTCCACACAATTTAATTTACTAGAGAATGGTGCAATTAGATGGTGTAACTAAATTTCTAAATCACTTCATTTAATAAATCTGCCTGCATCCACCTTAAAAGGGTTCTGCACTTTGTTTAAACTGAAGATCTATCCTCTGGATAGATCTTCAGCATCTGATCGGCAGGGGTCCGACACCCGGGACCCCCGCCGATCAGCTGTTTGAAAGGCAGCGGCGCTCCAGCAGCGCCACGGCCTTCTCACTGTTTACCGCTGGCCAGTGACATCACGACTAGTATCACTGGCCTGGGCGGGGCTAAGCTCTGTTCACTTGAATGGAGCTTAGCCCCACCCAGGCCAGTGATACTAGTCGTGACGTCACTGGGCATGCGGTAAACCGTGAGAAGGCCGCGGCGCTGCTGGAGCGCCGCTGCCTTCTCAAACAGCTGATTGGCGAGCGTCCAGAGGATAGATCATCAGTTTAAACAAAATGCAGAACCCCTTTACAGCTTTTTTTTAAAGTCATGGCCACTAGGGGTCTCACTTCCACCTAATTTTCAGTCCACTGCCTGTTGTCAGGTAAGATCCGTTCCTGGGAACAGAGACACAGAACACGGCTGAGAGGGCGTGGGGCGTTTCAGAGCTAGCGGAACTCCTGAGCCTGATAAAAGAACTGCTTCTATACTGCTTCTGAACATCACAGGAGCCTCCTGTGTGTCTGTAAGTGTGATCTCCCGCTCCTTATCTGTTCTGTGAGCTCTGGAACTGAAAACAAACATAGTGGGAAGTAAGGGAAAGGATGTCACAGCAGTACAGAAGACTTCCACAGAAGGGAGACACTCACTGTTTGTTAGAGAAATGCATCTAGCTATGCAGCTGAAACGGGGAATAATATGGCTGAGAGAGACTTTAGGGAAGCGCAAACATAACTGTGCCTTCACAGTTATGATTACAGAAAGAAGCATAGCAATTATGCAATTTTTTTTAAACTCAGGTACGCTCCTTTTTAAGGTCACAGTTATCAGATTAAGGCCTCATGCACACGACCGTTTTTTTTTTGCGTTCCGCAAAAACGGGGTCCGTAGGTGCATGATCCGTGTCCGTTTTTTCTTCCGTGGGTCTTCCTTGATTTTTGGAGGATCCACAGACATGAAGGAAAAAGTCGTTTTGGTGTCCGCCTAGCCGTGCAGAGCCAAACGGATCCGTCCTGACTTACAATGCAAGTCAATGGGGATGGATCCGTTTTACGTTGACACAATATGGTGCAATTGCAAACGGATCCGTCCCCATTGACTTTCAATGTAAAGTCAGGAGTCCCTAATATACCATCGGATCAGAGTTTTCTCAAATCCGATGGTATATTTTAACTTGAAGCGTCCCCATCACCATGGGAACGCCTCTATGTTAGAATATACCATCGGATTTGAGTTAGATCGTGAAAACTGAGATCCGACAGTATATTCTAACACAGAGGCGTTCCCATAGTGATGGGGACGCTTTAAGTTAGAATATACTACGAACTGTGTACATGACTGCCCCCCGCTGCCTGGCAGCACCCGATCTCTTACAGGGGGCTGTGATCCGCACAATTAACCCCTCAGGTGCCGCACCTGAGGGGTTAATTGTGCGTATCATAGCCCCCTGTAAGAGATCAGGTGCTGCCAGGCAGGAGGGGGCACACCCTCCTCCCTCCCCAGTTTTAAATTCATTGGTGGCCAGTGCGGCCCCCCCTTCCTTCCCTGTATTACTGTACATTCATTGGTGGCCAGTGCGGCCCCCCCTTCCTTCCCTGTATTACTGTACATTCATTGGTGGCCAGTGGGCCCCCCTCCCTCCCCTGTATTACTGTACATTCATTGGTGGCCAGTGCGGCCCCCCTCCCTTCCCTGTATTACTGTACATTCATTGGTGGCCATTGGGCCCCCCTCCCTCCCCTGTATTACTGTACATTCATTGGTGGCCAGTGGGCCCCCCTCCCTCCCCCTCCTAATTAAAATCCCCCCCCCCCCATCATTGGTGGCAGCGGAGAGTTCCGATCGGAGTCCCAGTTTAATCGCTGGGACTCCGATCGGTAACCATGGCAACCAGGACGCTACTGCAGTCCTGGTTGCCATGGTTACTTAGCAATTTTAGAAGCATTATACTTACCTTCGCTGTCTGTGACCGGCCGGGGGCTCCTCCTACTGGTAAGTGAAATGTCTGTGCGGCGCATTGCTTATAGCACAGACCTGTCACTTACCAGTAGGAGGAGCGCCCGGCCGGTAACAGACATCGCAGGTAAGTATAATGCTTCTAAAAATTGCTAAGTAACCATGGCAACCAGGACTGCAGTAGCGTCCTGGTTGCCATGGTTATCGATCGGAGCCCCAGCGATTAAACTGGGACTCCGATCCGAACTCTCCGCTGCCACCAATGATGGGGGGGGGGGGATTTTAATTAGGAGGGGGAGCCGCACTGGCCACCAATGAATGTACAGTAATACAGGGGAGGGAGGGGGGGGCCCACTGGCCACCAATGAATGTACAGTAATACAGGGGAGGGAGGGGGGGCCCACTGGCCACCAATGAATGTACAGTAATACAGGGGAATGGAGGGGGGCCCACTGGCCACCAATGAATGTACAGTAATACAGGGGAGGGAGGGGGGGCCACCAATGAATTTAAAACTGGGGAGGGAGGGGTTAATTGTGCGGATCACAGCCCCCTGTAAGAGATCGGGTGCTGCCAGGCAGCAGGAGGCAGTTATGTACACAGTTCGTAGTATATTCTAACTTGAAGCGTCCCCATCACTATGGGAACGCCTCTGTGTTAGAATACACTGTCGGATCTGAGTATATACTGTCGGATCTGCGATCCGTCTGTGTGAAAGTAGCCTACGGCCACGGATGCAGATGCCAATCTTGTGTGCATCCGTGTTTTTTCAGGGACCCATTGACTTGAATGGGTCTGTGAACCGTTGTCCGCCAAAAAAATAGGACAGGTCATATTTTTTTGCCGGACAGGAAACACGGATCACGGCCGCGGATGAACAACGGTGCATTTTCCGAGTTTTCAACGGACCCATTGAAAGTCAATGGGTCCGCAGAAAATCACGGAACAACGGCCACGGATGCACACAACAGTCGTGTGCATAATGCGTAAGGGAAATATTTATGTAGGTCAGATAATGATCAGATTTATCTGATCATTATGGCTATTCACTTGTACGTAGTTAATATATAAAAAAAATTCAATATGGAAACAAAGAAAACAATAGCTAAAAAAGACAACTGTTACATAAAATAAAAAAAAAATCTGTCAGCAGGTTTGTACCTATGACACTGGCTGACCTGTTACATGTGCACTTGGCAGCTGAAGACATCTGTGTTGGTCCAATGTTCATATGTGCCCGCATTGCTGAGAAAAATGATGTTTTAAGCCTCTAGCAGCAATGGGGAGGGGGGGGGGGGTGCCATTATTCCTATAGGACCTGCTCCTCTCTGCAACTGCCGCGCCCCCTGCACTTTGAATGACAGGACCAGAAAGTGAAAACATCATAATGTCTGGTCCTGTTATCAAAGTGCAGGGGGCACGGCAGTTGCAGAGAGAGCAGAGCCTCTAGGTGTAATGACAACGCCCCCGTTGCTCTTAGAGGCTCACTTGCATATTTTAAAACATAATTTTTCTCAGCAATGCGGGCACATACGAACATGGGACCAACACAGATGCCTTCAGCTGCCAAGTGCACATGTAACAGGTCAGCCAGTGTCATAGGTACAAATCTGCTGACAGGTGCCCTTTAAAGGGGTTCTCCAGGAATCAAGAAAATGAAAATACGTTTCTCCTAATGATCGCTCCCCAGACAAAACAAGCCATTATAACTAATGAAAGATATTTGGGAATAAATTTATAATAAAGTAATATTTAGGTATTTTCATTTTCTTAATTTCCGGGAACCCCTTTAACTGTTTATCTAGAATGACGGTCTGTCCATAGGCCATTAATATTTGATCGGTGGGAGTTGGAAGTTGGCAGTGCATCCCAATATTATGGGGGTCATTTATCAAACTGGTGTAAAGTAGAACTGGCTTAGTTGTCCACAGCAACCAATCAGATTCCTCCTTTCATTTTGGACAGCTGCTTTGTAAAACCAGGTTGATAAATGACCCACTATGTGTTTAAACTTTATTTTCTTACTTTAAATGTTCGTCACCTTTATCTATATGGAGCACAGATAATAATCGAGATGGCTGCAACGACCTCTTAGCGTGCAAATAGATATGGTATTTATTTATTTATTTTACCCTGATTAACCCCTGAAAGACCTAAATGGTAGCCTCAGATGCCGCGATCAGCGATAAACGCGGCATCTGAGGGGGTTCAACTATGGTGGGCGGTGCGATCGCCGTTCCCCGTCATTGTGCCTGCTACACGCAAAGAAATGCGCTTCGTGACAAAGTCATTCGTCAAGAAGCGAATTTCTTTGTGAAATTTGGCAAAGCAGCCAAATAGAATTTTCCATAACTTCGCTCATCTCCAATAACAAGACTAGGAAATCTAGGAGTGTAATTCACATAATGATATCAGTATAGTAATACCATATTAGTAATGCTTGTGGAGATTTACATGCATTGGTTTCATGATCATTTATCCCTATTGAAGTATAGGAAAAACAACACAAGTAAAAAACATACACCTCCCTCCATTTACTATATTGGCCAAGCTGATGATAAAAGGGATGAATGGAACAACCTTATGTAATAATGTACCACATCCCACATTATAAAATATTATAATATTAGATCATTCAGCATCTGATTTCAACACAGTATCAGCCACAAGCTGCTGCAAAGTCTCTCGCCACTAGTGGGCGCCAGCCACAACCAATTTCACGTCTTCATACAGGGCTGTGATGCTCTCTTCTCATATCAGACACTCATATGAATATCACTAGTGTAGGGTACAGAGAACGTAGCTCTATTTCTACAAATAAACTTCATATTTCTACAAATATACTAAATAAAACTAATCTTTACTAAAAATATATTAGTTAAAAAGTAATAATTATAATAATATTTATTTATATAATTTTGTTAATACTAAAAGTAATAACTCAAATGATAATTCATGCCATAATAAAAGGCACATAATTCATTCCTGAAAAGATGATGGTAAAGATGATGGAAAAGGAAGATTTTTTTTGTTATTGAAATTTTTTATCTACCGTATATATATTTTTGCTTTTGCCAGTGTGGAAAAGAAGACCTATAAATAATGCACCAACCAAAATTTACTATAAAAATACGATTTTTAGAGAATACATTTTATTAAAACAGAATAAAAATAGTGCCCCTGACGAAGCCAACGGCGAAATGCGTTGGGCGGTATTTTTCGTTGATTTTGTGCATGCTTTCTTAGTCTTTTCTGCACTGTAGTTGCAGTGGTTTGTGTATTACTACACTGCCTTCATTATAATATACAACCCTTTTTAATATTGCCTCTTTTGTATGCCCTCATGGTTTTTTTTTGCATTTAATATTATTATTATTATTATTATGTCATTATTTCCTATGCCCACTGCAGACTTCTCGTGTGGATACTTCTTTTCCTTTTTACTTTTTTTTTATTATATTATAACAAGATACATTCAATAAAATGAGTATTTTTACAGTCATTTACAGTTGGTGCATTATTTATAGGTGTTCTTTCCCATTCTAGCGTTTGCAGCATTTCTTTCATTATAGTTAAGCCCTCTTTATCGGAAAACCTAGTAAAGACATAAAAAACTATATACAGCGAAACCTCTCTAAAACACCACCTCTTTCTCCAGTCGAGATTTTCAGTTCCACCATATGTTATGCCTACTGACTATCTTCTACAAGAAGACCACCCCCTTATAGAAGACCGCTTTCAGTGCAATTTTGGGTGGGTCGTCTCCGAGAGGTTTGGCTGAGCCCCAGAGATCTGGTGTTTGCCGTTTGAATGGCTCTATCTCTAGTTCATTACTCTGCTTAGCCATCAAAAAACTCCATGATTGATCCGTGGCTGAGTGGTGACCTCTGCTGTAGTTGAGCTCCTTAAATTGATAAAAGCTGTTGAGGTGATGCTATAATCGCTCACATCTTTAGTGCTGCAGAAATGGCCTCTGTGGGAATAGAACTAATTACTACACATCTGTATTTATTTGATCCACGCAGAATTATCCTTCTGTCACTCGGAGAAGAGGCTGCCAGCCTTTTGTGTAACGCTAACTCATCCCATGCCGCCCTCCTGGCTTATATTGAGGCAGTAACACGGAGAGAAAATCAATTGGAGATATAAAGGAGACAAAACGGGGTTCTGCGAGGGGCAGACTTCATGTAGCGGGGGAGGGGGTCTCGGTGTTGGCAGATATTCCTGTATACGCACATGACATATGCTTTGCTTATTCCTCATATAACCAGTGTAGTGGGGTATCGGGTTATTAATATAAAGAGACAATCCCGACATTTGATTTGCTTTATGTAGGATGTTATTCGCCATAAGGACTTACAGGGAATGTGTCCACAGCCTCAGGGGTGAGGATGGTAAATCGGTCATGCAGCTCGCTGGCATCCTGGGGGTTCCCAGATAATACTGCTGCCCGCAGACCGAGAAGCTTGCGGTAATATGGCTCTGTCTCCGCATCCACTTTCACAGGGGAAATATAGATGACGTCCACGTTGGGGTCTAGAAGAGAAAAGTTGACAATAAGCGCAGGATTCCAGTACAGTTTGTGTACCCTGTGCATCCACCATGGTGCTGGTAGGGTGGAGGCACAGCTCACTTCTCACACTGGCCTCCTTTGTGTGAATAGGAAAATGCATTAGGTAGTTCTGGAAAGGGGATCCGGGTCAATGGAACGTAATGAGATGCATATATTACAGTGCAGGGGAATAAGATGTGAAATATTGCTGTAATTATATTCTGCTCCTATACTGGGGGTAACAGAGAAATGGGGGACGTCATCTAGAAGGACTGGGTCTCCGTCACATCACTCCTCACAATATCAGGAATGGGAAGGTGCTGATTTTGTGGTCAGTTCGCATCTGCAGTAATGAAAGGGGCAATATTATATCATGGCGTGGAGTGTGAAAATGGTTATGGGCTGATTCTATCTAACATGTATTTATTTATCTAATATCTGCCTCTATCTAATATCTATCTATCTAATATCTGTCTATTTATCTAATATCTGTCTCTATCTAATATCTGCCTCTATCTAATATCTGCCTCTATCTAATATCTGCCTCTATCTAATATCTGCCTCTATCTAATATCTGTCTCTATCTAATATCTGTCTCTATCTATCTAATATCTGTCTCTATCTAATATCTGCCTCTATCTAATATCTGCCTCTATCTAATATCTGCCTCTATCTAATATCTGCCTCTATCTAATATCTGCCTCTATCTAATATCTGCCTCTATCTAATATCTGTCTCTATCTATCTAATATCTGCCTCTATCTAATATCTGCCTCTATCTAATATCTGCCTCTATCTAATATCTGCCTCTATCTAATATCTGCCTCTATCTAATATCTGTCTCTATCTATCTAATATCTGTCTCTATCTAATATTTATTTATTTATTTATCTTTCTGTCTCTATCTAATATTTATTTATTTATCTTTCTGTCTCTCTATCTATCTGTCTGTCTATCCCACATCTATCTATCTAATATCTATCTCTCAATCTATCTAAGGCTACTTTCACACTTGCGGCAGAGGATTCTGGCAGGCAGTTCCGTCGCCAGAACTGCCTGCCGCATCCGGCAATCCGGACACAAACTGATGACATTTGTCAGACGGATCCGTCTGATAAATGCATTGAAATACCAGATACGTCTCTCCGGTGTCATCCGGAAAAACGGATCCGGTATTAATTTATTTTGCATTTTTAAAGGTCTGCGGAAAGCCGGATCCGTTTTGCCAAAACACTTAATCCGGCACTAATACACTTCAATGTAAATTAATGCCGGATCCGGCATTCTGGCAAGTGCTCAGTATTTTTGGCCGGAAAGAAAACTGCAGCATGCTGCGGTATTTTCTCCGGCCAAAAAACGTAAGAGGGACTGAACTGATGCATCCTGATACATACTGAACGGAATGCTCTCCATTCAGAATGCATTAGGATACTTTCACACTGGCGTTATTCTTTTCTGGCATAGAGTTCCGTCACAGGGGCTCAATACCGGAAAAGAACTGATCAGTTTTATCCTAATGCATTCTGAATAGAGAGCAATCCGTTCAGGATGCATCAGGATGTCTTCAGTTAAAAACACCGCAATGCCGGATCCGTCCGGTAAAAATGTGAGAAAAAAAAATAGAAACTGATCCGTTTTTCCGTATGACAAACAGAGAGACGGATCCGTTCCTGCAATGCATTTGTAAGACGGATCCGGATCCGTCTACAAATGCTGTCCATGTGCATGCAGATTGCCTGATCCGGCAGGCAGTTAAAGGCGACGGAACTGCTTGCCGGATCACTCTGCCGCAAGTGTGAAAGTAGCCTTAGGGTCCATTCACACGTCCGCAAATGGGTCCACATCCGCTCCACAATATCGGGAACGGGTGCGGACCCATTCATTCTCAATGGGGCAGGAATGGATGCGGAGAGCACACTATGTGCTCTCTGCATCCGTATTTCCGGAGAGCGGCCCCGCCAAAAAAATAGAACATGTCCCATTCTTGTCCGCAATGCGGACAAGAATAGGCAGTTTTATGGGGGGTGCCGGCCGATGTATTGCGGATCCGCAATACACCACGGACGTGTGAATGGACCCTTAGGATAAAACTGATCCGTTTTTTCCGATATTGAGCTCCTGTGACGGAACTCAATATCGTAAAACCAAAACGCTAGTGTGAAAGTACCCTACTTCTGTCATTATCTATCTATCCATCTTTCTATATATTATTATTCGTAGCTGACATTTCATATAGCAATTAATTTCAACCCCCTGTAATATTACACAGATGCATGACTGTCCGTAGCTCCTCTTCTCGCTCCTGCTCTATACACCATCCATATCTCCATCCACTCCTTGCTTTATGTAACTGCGCCCTGTAATTACTCCTATTGCTCCATTGCCCACAGCAAACTATTTCACACACCATTTCTCATTTTCAAGTCAAATAAATAACAGCCTGGATATCCTTCCGCACCGCCCTGACCACGGAGATTCAGTCACCTGTTATGTCGCACAGTCGCCCTATCTGCAGGTTCTGCTGGATATGCAGGTCGTGGGTTCGAGTTCTCTGCTTTTCCGTATAGCCTGAAATCGACAAGAATTAATCAGTAAAGGGGTTCTCCGCTTTGGACAGTACCTACTTGTTAGGGGCCTCATGCACACAAACATATTTTCTTTCCATGTCCATTCCGGTGTTTTTTTGCGGACCGTATGCGGAACCATTCACTTCAATGGGTCCGCAAAAAAAAAACGGAAGTTACTCCATGTGCATTCCGTTTCCGTATGTCCGTATTTCCGTTCCGCAAAAAAAATAGAACATGTCCTATTATTGTCCGCATTACGGACAAGGATAGTACTGTTCTATGAAGGGCCAGCTGTTACGTTCCGCAAAATACGGAATGCACACGGATGTCATCCGTATTTTTTGCATATCCGTTTTTTGCGGACCGCAAAATACATACGGTCGTGTGCATGAGCCCATAGAGAGTTAATTTTTTTTAAATAATCTAATCACAAACTATCCCCCAACAATCAGCTGTGTTCTGTGTGGAAACCGGCCCATAAATGTTCCTAATTTCCCTGCAGCGCCCCCACAGGGGAAATGGAGCATTACACAGAGTCCATTTTAACCAGTAGGCTGGTTGTTTAATGCAGGACAAGCCAGGTCCTCCACAGCAGGAGACGCTCTTTATAACTGCTCTCCAATCTGGCCTAGAGACCCCACCTCTATTAACTCAGTATTCCCCGGTGGTGTCTATGATAATGGCTCTTCTAACCCCCCTTAGTAATCCCAGTCCTGAGCACCAATAGTGCATGTGGCTAAATTATTGGGGAAAAATAATATGTGCCATGTTTAAGAGGTCATGATGTCATTTTATGGAGCAGAGCCCAGCAATGTACGGCTATGATAGAGAAGGGGACTGAGTATACGAGCGATGGCACTTGTGTACTCTAATATTAGTCATGTCCTAGTTCTAGGACACCGTGTGAAAATATTCCAATCTAATCAGCAATGACTATAAATTGGTTCAGCTTTTTCCCAGTAACACTCCCTGGCCATCGGTTGTGTCCGGATGAGTTTCATTCACTTGCAATACCAGTCACAACCTATGGAGAAGAGTGGCGCTGGTTCTGGAAACAGGTGCTTTTTTTTTTTTATTCTGATGAACCCGTTTAGCAAATATAGTTCATTAAGGCCTCCTGCACACGGCCGTTTTTTTTTTCCCGTTTACTGGCCGTTTTTTGCGTTCCGTATACGGTCCGTATACGGAACCATTCATTTCAATGGTTCCGCAAAAAAAACGGAATGTACTCCGTATGTATTCCGTTTCCGTATTTCCGTTTTTCCGTTCCGTTTTAACATAGAACATGTCCTATTATTGCCCACAAATCACGGTCCGTGGCTCCATTCAAGTCAATGGGTCCGCAAAAAAAACGGAACACATACGGAAATGCATCCGTATGTCTTCCGTTTCCGTTCCGTTTTTTCCTGAACCATCTATTGAAAATGTTATGCCCAGCCCAATTTTATCTATGTAATTATTGTATACTGTACATGCCATACGGAAAAACGGAACGGAAAAACGGAACAGAAACGGAAACACAACGGAAACAAAAAACGGAACAACGGATCCGTAAAAAACGGACTGCAAAACTCTGAAAAAGCCATACGGTCGTGTGCAATAGGCCTAAGCATATCAGATAGATTCTCAGAGCCAAATGTGCCAAAACGACTTACCGTATTCATCACATGGTTTCATTACAATCAAACCATCAATGGCCACTATCCAATCAGTGCTGCCAGTGTCAGACTACGCAGGGGCACACCCTCAACTGGTAACACCCATCTGGACCTTCACTACAAACTGCTAGTAATTCATTCATAACTTCTATTAGCCACCTTTCCGGACACTATACAGTCAGTGCTGTCAGTGTCAGACTGTGCAGGGCCACACCCCCAACTGGTATCACCCATCTGAACCTTCACTGTACACTGCAGATAATTCATACATAACTTCTACTAGCCCCCTCTCTGGACACTACCCAATCAGTGCTGCCAGTGTCAGGATGTGCAGGGGAAGACTCATTTGAGTCGAAACGTCGCACTGCAATGATGTTGCCTGGTGAATAAACACATTTGATGCTTTGAAATTATAAGGAGTGCTACGGATCTCTTTTGGATACTAATACTGGGACCACCGAGCCAAGGCCCTATACTGCGTGCACCCACAAATCCCTTTTGAGGATCAGACGTTTGTAGGATTACCTCCTATGGATGGACTTCAACCTAATTAGGTAACGTAATGATTCTCCGATCTATCTTTTTGTAGGATGTGCAGGGGCACACCCCCAACTGGTATCACCCATCTGAACCTGCACTGTACACTGCAGATAATTCATACATAACTTCTATTAGCCACCTCTCCGGACACTACCCAACCAGTGCTGTCAGTGTCAGACTGTGTAGGAGCACACCTTCAAATGGTATCACCCAGTTGAACCTTCACTGCAAACTGCTAGTAATTCATTCACTTATAGTAGCCACCTCTTCTGACGCTATCCAATCAGTGGTAACACCCACCTGGACCTTCACTGCAAACTGATAGTAATTCATTCAAAACTTCCATTAGCCACCTCTCCTGACACTATCCAATCAGTGATGCCAGTGTCAGACTATGCAGGGGCACACCCCCAATTGGTATCCCCCATCTGAACCTTACCCACCTCTCCAGACACTATCCAATCAGTGCCAGACTGTGCAGGGTCACACCTCCAAATGGTATCACCCAGTTGGACCTTTACTGCCAACTGCTAGTAATTAATTCATACCTTGTAGTAGCCACCTCTTCTGACACTATCCAATCACTGGTAACACCCATCTAGACCTTCACTGCAAACTATCCAATCACTGGTAATACCTATCTGGACCTACAATGCAAACTATCCAATTCATAACTTGTAGTAGCCACCTCTTCTGACACTATCCAATCAGTGCCAGACTGTGCAGGGGCACACCCCTAACTGGTAACACCCATCTGGACCTTTTTTTTTTTTTTTTTAACTGCTAGTCATTCATAACTTATAGTAGAACTAAAAAAGGACTGCCACAACAGATACGAATAGATGCTGTAGAATTGTTAATACATGGGATATGCTAGTAGTTACTAAAAACAGACATGTCAGGAGAGGGGGCAGCTCCTCTTTAGGATGTATTTTACTTTGCTAAGTCACTTGTACCATGTGCTAATACCTACACTAGTAACCCAGATACCAAGCCTTCCTATACATCTACTCACCGAGCGGTGGGGGAGGAAGCTTTCCCCAGGGGCCCCTGCACACCTATTTGCCTGCACTTTGCGCCGGAAACCTCTTTTAAGTTCCTCCAATTCATAAATGTAATTAAATAATTACATTAGTGCTAATTAACATGAAACTGCAGATTATTTAAGCGCAAAAAACACTATTCAACTTCTTAATTATTCTTGTTCACACAGCATTTCCTCTTGCTCGCGCGCCCTAGGTGCAGATAAAGCAGCCCATCTGCTGGTAATTAGAACTAAATAATTTCCGACAATGTAGCTTATCATTTTGACTGCACATTTGATTAAAAAGAGTGCACAAGCAATATCCCAAAGCGCCAGCGCGAGAATTTGGGGGGGGGGGGGGGGGGGGGGGGGGGCGAAGGGGGTACCTGACCCCAGGGGCTACATTTAGGTGAACGTTGGGTATAGTCGGAAAAGCAGCGACCTAGGCGGTAACACAAACACAAGCCCCGCGGTGACACGCAGGCGTTATACAAGCCGATAAGCGGGGCGCGCAATCGGCGTACACGCCATATCCACACGGAAGGGCGGACAATGCACATGTAGTCACACGGCTCTGTGTTCATTACGCACATACACGCAGAAGTTTCTTAACTCATTTCACACAGATGAAAAGCAAATTATAGGAAATGGCCCCTCGGCTGCTCATCTCCCTCCTTTATCCCCCACATCCCATAATGAGTTTATTTGTTTAACTCCCCGAATTAAACGCCGCTTCTAGTGCGGGCCTGGTAATATCACTCTCATCATGTCGAGAACATTTTCCTGCAGAGACCCATCTGAATAAGAGAAGGTCCCCGCGCTGAACTCAATCAGGGAAGCGTAATGTGCTGGGTAATAGAGGTGGTTGATAGATCTGGAGGCTAAGAGCTCTTTACCTAATGATGGGATATGGATAATGCTCCTCCTGCACGTCCTGATGTGATTCCAGTTGGATGCCAGATGCTAAAAAATCAAGGGAAGAGCAATGAGTGAGAGAGGCAGTCTGGAACACACTTATCGGCGAGGGCGAGGGGGGTCTTAAGCTTCCTTCCCTTCATCCTGCCGTACGGTTAATCCAAGCTTAAATTATATTAATTGATTTAATTATATGCTTTAAAAACATCTCCGCACACCCCCCCCCCCTCCCCCTCCCCAATTAATTTAATTAGGAGGCTGCATGATGCGGCTGGCGAGGGGAGATTAAGGCCGTATTCGCTTTAATTAAAAGAATATGAATTAACACGGAAAGTGTGGGGTGGGGGGTGGGGGGGGGGGGTAGGTGGGAGGTAAAGCAAATATAAATTAAATGGTGCGCACTAATTAAAAGGCCGTGTTAAATACTTCTTGACAGAGCAATGACAGCACAGAGGTGTTTAATCCCCCCCCCAGTAAGTGAGGAGAGGTTTGATACCGCAACGTACACAGGCTGTTCCTCTCCGAGATGTTAGACTGTCTCTGCGCCATTAGCTTTCAACATCTGGTTGATGGTGACCCTACAAATCACACCGCCCACCCGCGGTCACAACCGTATAAACCTATCCTCCCCACTATGGAAAGGTTCACATCCTAAGGGCTAATGCGCATGAACCTGTGCGCCCCATGCCCGTGTTGCGGACAGCAATACACGGGCACCGGCTGTGTGACCGACGTTTGCGGATGCGGACCCATTCACTTGAATGGGTCTGTGATCCGCGAGATTCAGTCTGCACTGCAAAAAAATTGAAAATGTTCAATTTTTTGGGGGCACAGACCCAAATCCCACAGAAGGGCTCCGTAGTGCTTCAGTGGGCTTCCACTCCGTGCCTCCGATCCTCACCGCTCCGTATCTGGCGAATTGCGGGCCGCAATACGGGCCACACACGTTCGTGTGCATGAGCCCTTACTGGCGGAACTGGAGCAGGTGCAGGTAGGCAGCGTCGGACTGGCCCACCAGGGTGCCAGAGTATCCTCCAGTAGGTCCATGCTACAGTGGGCCCCAAAGGAAAGTAGAAAATATAACATTTGGAGCTGCCTTCAGAGCCAATCACTGGCCACTAGGGTCTATGTGTATGAATCAAAACCTATTAGACTTTATTAATGATATGGGGTTGGGCCCCAAGAATAATTTCTTCTGGTGGTCCCGAGGAACCTCAGTCCATCTTTGCAGGTAGGTATGTCTGTGCACATTGATGTGGATGGTGATTTGGCTCCAGTCAGTGATCCTATGACAAGGCTAAAAAGGGTCAAAGCCGGGGCAGGATGTGTTGTCGAGAGGCATCTACTGGCTTCTGATTGCATTTTTTATGTATATTAAAGGTTTTTTGTGTTCTACATTTGATATTCCTCCAGGAAGGGACTGGGAACTTAATGTGGCCCTGAAAAAATAAATAAAATAAAAGTGGCCCCCTGTCGTAGGTGGGTCCAAATTGACAGAAGGCAGGGCCAACATAAGTAGGCAAGGCCAGCAGCACATAATACCGCCCCAACAGAACCAAATACCACAGTTTGGCATAAAATACTGCCATCCCCACTGCAGTATTTAACTGTATCTCCATCCTAAGGACAGCAATACAGTTGAATGCTGGAGGGCACTTTCCACCACCGGCCAGATGCGTAAGTACCTGATGCTGGGAGCATCATATTGTTCGGTACTTGGAGGAGGGCTTGGGCGGCCCTGGGCATTGGTCCACCTGGAAATTTCCCTGTAGGGTCTATGGCCAGTCTGCCCCTGTAAATTCTTCCTTTAGGGCATGCTCCCATGTCATGGACTTGCTACACCCCTAGACATTAGAGACTTGGTGTTAATTAAAAGTATTTAAAGGGAGTCTGTCACCACATTTGGGCATATTAGACTAATCAAATAGTGTTATATGTGCCACCCAGAACTTAAAAACAGTACCTTTATTGTAGAAAACGGACCTTTCTTTTAGCCGAAAATGAACTTTTAACATTATGTTAATGAGCCCTCTCAAGTGCCCAGGGCGGCGTCTCAATCCTCCGAGCCCCAGGCAGCACCTCCTCAATGGCTCATAACCCCGCCCTCCGTGCTCCTCTGCCCGCCCGTTTACTCCCCTCCTCTGTCCTTTTCCACTGCAGCTGCGCGGTCAAATTCGTAGCGGGCGCATGTGCAGTAGGTATTGCGATGCCCTGCCAGGAGCGGGCATCGCATTGCGCATGCGCCAGCTACGAATTTGACCGCGCAGCTGCAGTGGAAAAGGACAGAGGAGGGGAGTAAACGGGCGGGCAGAGGCACACGGAGGGCGGGGTTATGAGCCATTGAGGAGGTGCTGCCTGGGGCTCGGAGGATTGAGACGCCGCCCTGGGCACTTGAGAGGGCTCATTAACATAATTTTAAAAGTTCATTTTCGGCTAAAAGAAAGGTCAGTTTTCTACAATAAAGGTACAGTTTTTAAGTTCTGGGAGGCACATATAACACTATTTGATCAGTCTAATATGCCCAAATGTGGTGACAGACTCCCTTTAAGGCTTTAATGATGCTGATACATTTAAAAAAATAAATTTTTATTATTCTCTGACAACCCCAATAAATCCAGAACATGTGAACGAGCCGTTAAAGAGAACAATGATAGAGGACAAGTCACCAAGCCGGCTTGGATCCAGCTTTGGAAACCCCTGGTGATGAGATGTGACCACCGAGGGAAGCGGCTGCTAAGTATACATTACCTGCTGGTCCCTCAAATGAAAGGCCAACCATATAATGCATGGACGGACCAAGGTCCAAGAGTGAGAGCCACAATATGTCATTTGCGGAGGGGGTTCAGAATGTATGATATTAGAACATGTGGAAAGAGGTTGAATAATGAACATCATTTGGTGGGTACTATCTCTCCTTGGGGAGAGAGCGCCTTAGTTGGCGTGAGGAGACTTACAGGCCATACGGGCTCCTCTGGAATTTTGGGAAAAAAGGGATGCAAATGAGCTCTTGGCTGTGACCCTCATTGCACAATCAAAGATCTCTGTGTAGCACTGTAGCCACTAAACTGAATAGGGTCACAGCGCGATTCGCAAGTTGCCGCAACCCAAGGATCACAAAAAATTCAGCAGTGTTGGAATTTTTTTGGGCCGATTCTGGGGTCACGGTTGCAGGAACCTGCAAGTCACACTGTGAACCAGCTACGTTCAATGGCTGCAGCGCTACACCGCAATCCCTAGTCGTGCAACAAGTGTCACAGCCAAGATTGAATGATCTGTGTACTTTCCGTCTGTATGTCCGTTCCGCAAAAGACAGAACATATCCTGTTCATGGCGGACCAAGTCAATGGGTCTTCAAAATAAAAAAAACAGATGCAACACGAATATCATCAGCGTTTTGCGGACCGTAAAATACATAGTCATGTGAATGTACCCTTAAAGGGAGACATTTTTGTGATTTGTTAGGCCATACTGGTGTTTCAGATTTGCCTCCACAGATTGGTAAACATCAGGGGCGCACCACCAATGAGGCCAGGTGAGGCGATCATCTCAGGCAGCACCAGGAAGGGGCAAGAGGGGTGCAGCAGAAGGACCATGGGCAATGAGCGCTTTTTATTGTGGCGAAGGGGTAAGAAATTGGCATCAGAGGGAGAGGCGCCGTTTCAGTTTTCGCCTCAGGCAACAGAAAGGCTAGGTGCACCCCTGGTGAACATCTTTCCTGGGACGGTCATAGATCCCGCTGGATCTATGAATATGGTTCCATTTTTTTCTGCTGCCTCTACCGCTTGACAAGAGAACATGCCCTAAACCAAAGACGTGTAGAGCCCGAACAAGAAAAAGTGATCAGGAATAAAATTCTGCAGGAAGCTCTAAAAAAAAAAAAATATATAAAAATTTAATAATTGGCCACAATTAAAACCTGGAGTAAAGCCAAAGAGAAGGGCTGAAATGTACATTAAATGTCAATTTATGATTATGTTGCTTTAGGGCACACTTCCGCTGAGGAATGGTGCGCCAATTTATGCTCGTTTTGTCACATTAATTTATTTTCATATTTGGGTATTTATTAATTGCCTAGATAACGTGGGAGTGGATAATTAAGCACATGCTGCATTTAGACGTACAGAGCGACTGAGGGATTCATCTGAACCAGCGGAAATTGCAATATTTAAAGCAAAATAAATGGCAAATCCAGCAACATATCTCTATTAGGGCTTATTCAGGGCTCGTGCACACGACCGTGGTTCTTGTCCGCATCTGATCCGCATTTGTTGCAGATAGAATGAGGACCCATTCACTTCAATTGAACTGCAAAAGATGCGGAAAGCACACAGTATGTCCGCTCCGTAGCCCCACCAAAAAATAGAACATGTCCTATTCTCGTCTGAGAAAAGAATACCTGCAGGCTCCTGGCCGGTATCTATGTTTTGCGGATGTGCAATTTGTGGACCGCAAAACAGGCTACGGTCGTGTGCATGAGCCCTGAGACGGACTATTTCTCCATCCGGGTGAAGCCCAACAGACAGCATCTGGACTGAACAAGGTCTGATTAAAGTCAAAGGGTTAATTCACATGAGCAATTTTCTACACAGACCAGCAGCTGTAACGCCTCATTCAAATGTCTGTGCTGAAATCCATGATAAGATGGTTAGAGATTCATCCGTGAAGATGTCCGTGAAGGATCCGTGTGTCACCCGTGTTTTACGGACACTGCACAGATGAAAATTAATTTTCATAGCATCTCCTCCTAATGGTTGTGAAACATGGATGAAACAGGAAAGGCTTCCGTGTTGTGTCTGTGTTTTTCAGGGACCCATAGACTATAATGGGCAACACGGACCAAAATATTTCATGCTCCCATGCTTAAAACACGGATGTATGAATACACACTTTAAATTGAATGGGTATGTGTGCGGTCTGTGGAGAACACGTGCAGCATACGTCCTTGAATCACTGACGTGTGAAGGAGGCATAAGACTCAAAGGCCTGTGAGAAAGATGGGGCCACACATGAATGTCATGGATGGACTCATCTGTGTAAGGCTTCATGCACACGGCTGTATGCGTTTTTGCGGTCTGCAAATCACGGATCCGTAAAACACGGATACCAGTGTGCATCCCGCATTTTCCCTTCCGCAGGTCCTTCAGTTTGTGAAACAGTGATGTCACAGTACAGGGATAATGAAGACTGTAATGTCATAGTACAAGAACACACAGTGATGTCACAGTACAGGCATAATAAAGACAGTGATGTCACAGTACAAGAACACACAGTGATGTCACAGTACAGTGATGTCACAGTACAGGGATAATAAAGACTGTGATGTCACAGTACAAGAACACACAGTGATGTCACAGTACAGGCATAATAAAGACTGTGATGTCACAGTACAAGAACACACAGTGATGTCACAGTACAGGGATAATGAAGACTGTAATGTCACAGTACAAGAACACACAGTGATGTCACAGTACAGGCATAATAAAGACAGTGATGTCACAGTACAAGAACACACAGTGATGTCACAGTACAGTGATGTCACAGTACAGGGATAATAAAGACTGTGATGTCACAGTACAAGAACACACAGTGATGTCACAGTACAGGCATAATAAAGACTGTGATGTCACAGTACAAGAACACACAGTGATGTCACAGTACAGGGATAATAAAGACTGTGATGTCACAGTACAAGAACACACAGTGATGTCACAGTACAGGCATAATAAAGACAGTGATGTCACAGTACAGGAACACACAGTGATGTCACAGTACAGGAACACACAGTGATGTCACAGTACAGGAAAACACAGTGATGTCACAGTACAGGAACACACAGTGATGTCACAGTACAAGAACACACAGTGATGTCACAGTACACGCATAATAAAGACAGTGATGTCACAGTACAAGAACACAGTGATGTCACAGTACAGGGATAATAAAGACTGTGATGTCACAGTACAAGAACACACAGTGATGTCACAGTACAGGCATAATAAAGACAGTGATGTCACAGTACAGGAACACACAGTGATGTCACAGTACAGGCATAATAAAGACAGTGATGTCACAGTACAGGAACACACAGTGATGTCACAGAACAGGAACACACAGTGATGTCACAGTACAGGAAAACACAGTGATGTCACAGTACAGGAACACACAGTGATGTCACAGTACAGGAACACACAGTGATGTCACAGTACAAGAACACACAGTGATGTCACAGTACACGCATAATAAAGACAGTGATGTCACAGTACAAGAACACAGTGATGTCACAGTACAGGGATAATAAAGACTGTGATGTCACAGTACAAGAACACACAGTGATGTCACAGTACAGGCATAATAAAGACAGTGATGTCACAGTACAGGAACACACAGTGATGTCACAGTACAGAAACACAGAGTGATGTCACAGTACAAGAACACACAGTGATGTCACAGTACAGGCATAAAAAAGACTGTGATGTCACAGTACAGGAAGACACAGTGATGTCACAGTACAGCGATAATAAAGACAGTGATGTCGCAGTACAAGAACACACAGTGATGTCACAGTACAGGCATAATAAAGACTGTGATGTCACAGTACAAGAACACACAGTGATGTCACAGTACAGGGATAATAAAGACAGTGATGTCACAGTACAGGGATAATAAAGACAGTGATGTCACAGTACAAGAACACACAGTGATGTCACAGTACAGGGATAATAAAGACTGTAATGTCACAGTACAGGAAGACACAGTGATGTCACAGTACAGGCATAATAAAGACTGTGATGTCACAGAATAGGAATAATAGACACAGTAATATTGCAATAAACACAGTGATGTCACAGTACAAGAACACAGTGATGTCACAGTACAGGGATAATAAAGACTGTGATGTCACAGTACAAGAACACACAGTGATGTCACAGTACAGGCATAATAAAGACAGTGATGTCACAGTACAGGAACACACAGTGATGTCACAGTACAGGCATAATAAAGACAGTGATGTCACAGTACAGGAACACACAGTGATGTCACAGAACAGGAACACACAGTGATGTCACAGTACAGGAACACACAGTGATGTCACAGTACAGGAAAACACAGTGATGTCACAGTACAGGAACACACAGTGATGTCACAGTACAAGAACACACAGTGATGTCACAGTACACGCATAATAAAGACAGTGATGTCACAGTACAAGAACACAGTGATGTCACAGTACAGGGATAATAAAGACTGTGATGTCACAGTACAAGAACACACAGTGATGTCACAGTACAGGCATAATAAAGACAGTGATGTCACAGTACAGGAACACACAGTGATGTCACAGTACAGCGATAATAAAGACAGTGATGTCGCAGTACAAGAACACACAGTGATGTCACAGTACAGGGATAATAAAGACTGTGATGTCACAGTACAGGCATAATAAAGACTGTGATGTCACAGTACAAGAACACACAGTGATGTCACAGTACAGGGATAATAAAGACAGTGATGTCACAGTACAGGGATAATAAAGACAGTGATGTCACAGTACAAGAACACACAGTGATGTCACAGTACAGGGATAATAAAGACTGTAATGTCACAGTACAGGAAGACACAGTGATGTCACAGTACAGGCATAATAAAGACTGTGATGTCACAGAATAGGAATAATAGACACAGTAATATTGCAATAAACACAGTGATGTCACAGTACTGCCATAACGCACACAAGAATAATGCAAAAAGTAACTCTGCAGTGAAGGGATAATGCAAACAGAAAGGGTGACCATGGGGTTCCATAGTAAAACTATTAAGATCAGGAAACACAGTTTACATCATATGTCTGAATGGAAATGGCCCCCCTTAATTGTTGGACCCCATAGCAAATACTATGGGGGTCATTTATTATCCTGAAATACACCTATATTAGTCATATTTTAGGCACAGATTGCTGCGCAGCGGTTAGCAAAAAAAAAAGTCAGCAGGGTCAAAATCACATAAAAAATACAGCAAAAGCTAAACGCATTGTGTGACAAGGGTATAGCTCTCACACAGCAAACATCTGGTCAACGCCAAGTAACTATGATGTTTAAAAACAAATTACAAAAATACACCATAATTTCTCTTTTACACACTAAAATCTAATGGAGGAAAATGAAATACACCTTTCCTTTAAAATCAGTAAATGCCCATTAGTGGAACTAAATTAAAATATCCACCATTTGCTCACCTTGGCTCGGGTTCGGAAGTTCTGTAAGTGACGTTCACTGGACTCTTGTAGCATCTTCTTTACACGGGATCTTTGTACATGCAGGAGCCAAGCAATTGCAAGAACGCCGGCGGCCCACCTCTGCCGTCGATAAGCTAGATACGCCACTCTCTCTCTGTAGCCTCGCCATGTGGCCTGGACCTTCCGTGCGGCTGCCTCCTTCCCATCTCTTCCCTTATAACGCTGTCCAGTTCGCCCCATGAGTTTCTGAACCCAAGATCTGTTTTCTAGCACAGACAGAAGCTGGGATACGGATGGTGTCCTACCCAGCTCTTGATCTAGTGTTGCTGCTCTCATCTTGTCTCCATTTATCACTGCCATAGGTATGGCATAGTCCTGGAGTAACCTCTGTAAGCTCTCCAAAAAGGTCGTAAAACTGCCCCAGCTGAGGCAGTAATACTGGTTAAAGGCTAGGAAGTCTTCAGCTTTGGGATCAATTACACCGTTATGGATGGTGAAACAGTGGCCAGTGTCTGGAGTAACTGGAGACAATGCCCATGAATCCTGTAAAATGGTTCAAGAACGTTACCAGATATAATGAACAAAGAAAAAAATCAGCCTTGACATAGTGGAGCACATTTATTATCTTGGCCTGCCTGGAATAAGATATTCACAAGTGGGGTGCAGCACAGGAGGCCATATTTGCAATTGACATGTAACTTTCGTACATAATGGAAGTCAATACACTCTATTGTATTTGTTCTACGACACATACCGTTAGTGTCTGAACTTTTATAACTGCATTTACTCATTTTGGCCTAAATTCATTTTTTTATTAAAAATGTTCAACAGTTTTTTCTTTACCGCTTTCAGTTTCACGGCATCTACAGACGAATGCTCTCTGCCTCACACTGAATCCGTTAGGGAGCTGCTCTGACAGCTCGATCTGTAGTCCTTATCTCTGAACTCCTGACAGCTCACATGCCCTCCTGATCAGCTTGATAAGAAATTAATTATAAGGAGTGTTTATCAGCTGTCAGGATTTCAGAGATAAGGGCTACTGATCAAGCTGTCAGAGAAGCTCTCAGTGGCAGAGAACAAGTCTGTAGATGTTTTTTTGAGACCCCAATGAACGTCTAACACACGTCTGAATTCTGACATTTAGAAACAGGTGTGGATTGTGAGCATCTAGTCTAAAGAAAGCTTGATATCATTTAAAGGGGTTCTCTGGGAATTAAGAAAATGAAAATACTTAAATATTACTTTATTATAAATACATTCCCAAATACTTTTCATTAGTTATAATGGCTCATTTTGATTGGGGAGCAATCATCAGGAGAAATAAAATGGCCGCTGTCCACACAGGTTCCCGTAGTGACAGGACCGCACGGCATTATAATGATCTAAAATGCTGTGTGTGTCTGCCGGACATCATCTGTAATGATTTGTACTCACATAAGGCCCTAAGTACAAATTATTACAGTGGAGGTCGGGCAGAGACACACAGCATTATAGATCATTATAATGCCGTGTGGTCTGGTCAAAGGAGCAGAGTTCACTACGGGAATTTACGCTCCCACACGCTCGTCTGAAACTGGCCTCACTGCTAAGTTTCCCCATAGATACTGTAGGCCGAGGTTTCCATCAGCGTGATATTTTGTAATCAATTTATTGTTAAGGGACCCTTCCACAAGTAGCAGAACCACTTTAATTCCATTGCTCTGTGCACAGATTAAAGGGCAGCTGTCAGCAGATTTGTCCCTATGACACTGGCTGATCTGTTACATGTGCACTTGGCAGCTGAAGGCATCTGTGTTGGTCTCATGTTCATATGTGCTCAGGTTGCTGAGAAAAAGGAAATTTTAATATATATAAATGAGTCAGTGGGAGCAACGAGGGCGTTGCTGTTACACCTAGAGGCTCCGCTCTCTCTGAAACTTCTGCGCCCTCTGCACTTTGATTGACGGGGTCAGGCATGATGAGGCCCTGTCCGTCCTTCCTTCCTTTTGGAGGAACAGGTAGTCTCGTCCCTGCCATTAGTATCAGGGTCCTATAGGGCTAGATAGGACTCTAGGTATTGCTTTGTATGAACTCACCTACCTTTGGGGTCTTTAGGATTTTCACTAGGAGGTGTCCATCTTCCTTCCCTAGTTCTCAGGCCTGATTCCCTGTCTCCCTCTTATGCTCTGTGTGGTGTTTCCCTCCCACACCGAAGCGTGACATTATAAACCGCCAAAACCGTCATTTTTTGTTTGTTTGTGTGCAGCCATGGATCCTATTGCTGCACTGGCAGCTGCAAGGGCTGTCTTTGGAGGTAGCTGACCTCCGCACAACCGTCTAGTAGATGCAGAGATCACAGGCTGTTGGTCCTGGTGGTAGTGGTGGAGACCAGGCCTATCTGGAGCCTAAGGTTGCCCTCCCAGACAGATTCTCTGGGGGACGTGATGATTTCATTTTGTTTAGGGAGGCGTGCAAACCCATGCAATTAGGGGGGGCTACTTCTGGATCTGCTTTTAAGCATACTGGTAATAGGAAGGGAGTGTGTTTTTTCTGCGGACAGAAGGTACATTTTATCAGAGTATGTCCATACATTCAACGGCAAAAAGAAAAAAGGGGGACATTTAATTTCCATCTGACTCTTGAAGGGGTGAGAGGAGAGTCAGGAAATGTGCATTTCTCTTTGACTAGTAGTGCCCGATTTCTCCTGACTGCTGAGGTGGCGCTAGAGTGAAAAACTGTGGGGATTGAGGTGTTTATCGACAGCGGGGCCGGGGTGAACCTGATTGATGCTCCGTCCGTCCGTATGCACAGGTTGTCACCGAGTGCATTAGAAAAAAACATGTGCATGATATCAGATTAAGAGTGGGTGACTTTCATCCAGAATTTATCTCGTGTTTTGTGTTGGAGGGTCTCCCTGATCCGGTGGTTCTGGGTTTACCATGGTTAAGCAAGCACAATCCAACCATCGATTGGCAAGCTAGACAGATTTTAGATTGGGGTGATTATTGCATTGACAATTGTCTGAATACATCTTTTTCTGTTTTAACTACTAAGACATTATCCTCTTTTCTATCTGATTTTGCCAATGTATTTTCTGAGAGTGGATGCCAGGATTAACCTCCACATCGGAAATATAATTGTCCTATCAACCTTATTCCAGGAGCTAAATTGCCAAAATCTAGATTGTATAACCTTTCTGGACCTGAAAGACTGGCCATGAGAGAGTATATTGCCGAGAGTTTGTAAAGACCTTCCAAGTCTCCAGTGGCAGCAGGGTTCCTTTTTGTTAAAAAAAAAACAGGACGGAGGTCTTCAGCCATGTCTGAATTTTCGTGAACTCAATCGGATTGCTGTCCGTGATCCTTACCCTCTTTCTTTGATTCCCGATTTGTTTAACCAGATTGTTGGTGCCAAGGTGTTCTCCAAGTTAGAATTAAAGGGGGCATATAATCTGGTTAGGATCAAGGAAGGGGATGAATGGAAGACGGCTTTTAATACTCCTGAGGGGCACTTTGAGAACCTGGTGATGCCTTTTGGGTTGACCAATGCTCCTGCGGTTTTCCAGCATTTTGTGAATTACATGTTTCATCACCTGGTGGGGAGGTTTTTAGTCGTGTATTTGGATGACATTCTAATTTATTTTGTTACAGATCCTAAGAGATAATAAATTGTACACAAGACTCGAGAAGTGTGTTTTGCTGTACACGAAATGCAGTTTTTAGGCTACCTGCTGTCATCTCTGGGTTTTCGAATGGATCCAGAGAAAGTCCGTGCTGTATTGGACTGGGATGGACCCGAAAATCTGAAGGCTCTTATGCGGTTTTTGGGGTTCACCAACTATTACCAAAAATGTATTCAGAACTATTCGACAATAGTAAAACCCTTAACTGACATGACTAAGAAAGGCACAGATGTTTCAGAGTGGTCTGATTCGGAGTTGCGAGCCTTTTCTGCGATTAAGGAATGCTTCTCTTCTGACCCTACTGTATATTGGTGCAGCAGGATGTGTCACAACCTTTCATTGTGCAAGTGGATGTGTCCGAGGTGGGGGTAGGAGCAGTTTTATCGCAGGGTCCGTCATCTGGTAAATGGTGTGCCATTTTCTCTAAAAAACTCTCTTCCGCATAGAGAAATTATGATGTGGGTAACAAAGAGTTGCTGGCCATTAAGTTGGCTTTTGAGGAATGGTGTCTTTGGTTGGAAGCGGCGATTCATCCGATCACGTTGTTCACTGATCACAAAAACCTGGCTTACCTGGAGTCGGCAAAACGGCTGAACCCAAGGCAGGCCAGATGGTCTTTGTTTTTCACCAGATTCAATTTCACTGTCACCTATCGTCCTGGCGTTAAGAACGTCAAGGCAGATGCCTTGTCACGTAGTTTTCCTGGAGGTGGTGATTTTAAAAATCCAAGTCCTATACTGTCGGAAGGGGTGGTGATATCCTCTCTTTACCCTGACCTAGAGGTGAAGGTGTTAGAGGTTCAGGGAGACGCACCGGAGTCTTGTCCCTCTGGGAAACTGTTTGTGCCATCGGAATTGCGACACAAGGTGTTTGAGGAACATCACTGTACAGTTCTCACGGGACAACCTGGGAGTAGATCCACTGCCAACCTCATCTCTCGTAGATTCTGGTGGCCAGGGTTGCGTAGGTGTTTTGAGGACTATGTGTCAGCCTGTAGTACCTGTGCATGCGCTAAGGTGACACATACTCGGCTTTCCGGATCTCTACTTCCATTGCCCATCTCAGTTCAGACCATGGACTCACTTATCCATTGATTCACTTATCACTGATCTACCTTATTCTTCAGGAAAGACAGTTATTCTGGTGGTAGTTGATTACTTTAGTAAAATGGTGCACTTAATAGCATTGCCGGGCCTACCTAATGCTAAAACATTTGCACAAGTGTTTGTTGACAACATTGTGAAACTCCATGGCATTCCCTCTGACGTGGTCTCGGATCGTAGGACTCAGTTTGTGTCCAGATTCTGGAAGGCGTTCTGTACTGGGGGTTCAACTGTCCTTTTCTTCGGCTTTTCATACTCAGTCGAACGGACAGATGGAGCGTACTAATCAGAGTCTGGAGACTTACTTGAGATGTTTTGTCTCTGAGAACCAGGAGGAGTGGTCTTCGTTTTTGTCTTTGGCAGAGTTTGCCATAATTAATCGTAGACAGGAATCCACTGGGAAGTCGCTGTTTTTTGGGGCATATGGGTTTTACCCGCAGTTTGGCAAATCTTCTGGTTCAGATACTTCTGGTATCTCTGAGAAGGAACATTTTTCATCATCATTGTCATCTATGTGGCTTGATAATTATGGGCAACAAGTATAAACGTGTGGCTGACAGGAAACGTATGAATGGTCCGGACCTAAGTGTAGGTAATTTTGTGTGGCTGTCCACAAGAAATATTAAGTTGAAGGTTCCTTCTTGGAAATTTTATTGGTCCATAAGATAACTGCCATTATTAATCCTGTAGCTTTTCGTCTTGAACTTCCTCAGGCCCTGAAAATTCATAATGTGTTTTATAAATCTTTGTTGAAAAGATATGTTGAACCTTTAGAGCCGTCTTCCTTGCAACCCGCTCCTGTCATGGTGGACGGTAGTTTATAATTTCAGATCGCCAAGATAATCGACTCTTGAGTTCTCCGTAGATCTCTTCAGTATCTTGTTCACTAGGAGGGTTATGGACCAGAGGAGAGGGTGTGGGTACCGGCATATGGCAGTCGTTTGGTGAAAGCTTTTCACAGGTCTCACCCGGGTAAGGTTGGTCCTGGTTGCCCGGAGGTCACCCATAGAAGGGGGGGGGGGGTACTGTCAAGGACGTACCGAGACATACGGACATTCCGGCGACAGTGAGTGGCAGGAGATCTGTGAGACTGGCAACACAGGGTTTGATCTGACAGGTTTCCTTGTGGATCAATAGGTGTCTGTGTTGTTTCTGGTAATGGCCACATCTCTTGCCCCTAGGTGTTGCTTATGTGGTCATTTAACATTCCTTATTTATAGTTGCTTCTCCCACAATGCTGTGTGGTTTATAGCTTCTGTGCCTGTGGATTGTTTGTGGTTGGATCTCGGCTGAGTTCCTGGTGCTTCCATAGCCTCTTTGTAGTTAAGTCTTTCCTTTCCCTTTTGTATTTTGTTTGAGTTCTGTGTTTTGCATTTCCCTATTGTTTGTATTAGGCCCAAAGTAGACTCCTGTTCGTCCTTTCTTTTGGAGGAACAGGTAGTCTTGTCCCTGCCATTAGTACCAGGGTCCTATAGGGCTAAATAGGACTGTAGGTATTCCTGCGTATGAACTCACCTACCTTTGGGGTCTGTTCATACTGGTAGTCAGTCAGGATTTTGGTTAGGGTTTTTGACTAGGAGGTGTCCATCTTTCTTCTCTGGTTCTTAGGCCTGATTCCCTGTTTCCCTCTTCCCTCCTATGCTCGGTGTGGTGTTTCCCTCCCACACCGAAGAGTGACAGATGCCCATTAACCCCTTAGGGACGCATGACGTACCGGTACGGCATGTTTCCCGAGTCCTTAAGGACCCATGACGTACCGGTACATTATGGGTTTAAACCGTGATTGCGGCGGGGGTTAATCGGAACAGTATGCCCGCTGAAATCATTCAGCGGGCATCCTGTCACAATGCCGTGGGGAGTCATGTGACCCCCCCGTATCGGCGATCGCCGCAAACCGCAGGTCAATTCAGACCTGCGGTTTGCGGCTTTACCTGCGGTTGAGCCGGCTGTGCGTCAGTGCCATCAGGTCCCCATGCGGCTGTGGGGGGGACCCGATGGCATGGAAGGCAGCCCGATGTCTAAAGAAGGCATCGCGCTGCCTTCTGGTGAAGAGCCTGTGAGATCCAGCCCCCTGGATCTCACAGGCCCCAGAAGCTGTATGAATAACACACACAGTATTACTCATACAGACAATGCATTCCAATACAGGAGTATTGAAATGCATTGTAAAGGAATATACCCCCAAAAGTTCAAGTCCCAAAGTGGGACAAAAAATAAAGTAAAAAAAAAAGTTGAAAAAATTAAGTTTCCCCCCCCAAAAATTCAAAGTTTCAAGTAAAAATAAACAAAAACGTAATTTTCCTCAAATAAAGTAAAAAAAAATTGGTAAAAAATAGGGGGGAAAAAAAAGTATACATATTAGGTATCACCGCGTCCGTATCGACCGGCTCTATAAACATATCACATGACCTAACCCCTCAGATGAACACCGTATAAAAAAAAAACAAAAAAAACTGTGCTAAATAAACAATTTTTTTGTCACCTTACATCACAAAAAGTACAACAGCAAGCGATCAAAAAGGCGTTTGCCCACCAAAATAGTACCAATCTAACCGTCACCTCATCCCGCAAAAAATGAGCCCCTACCTGAGACAATCGCCTAAAAAATAAATAAACTATGGCTCAGAATATGGAGACACTAAAACATCATTTTTTTTGTTTGAAAAAAGCTGTTATTGTGTAAAACTTACATAAATAAAAAAAAAGTATACATATTTGGTATCGCCGCATTCGTATCGACCGGCTCTATAAAAATATCACATGACCTAACCTCTCAGATGAACACCGTAAAAAATAAAAACTGTGCTCAATAAACAATTTTTTGGTCACCTTACATCACAAAAAGTGTAATAGCAAGCGATCAAAAAGTCATATGCACCCCAAAATAGTGCCAATCAAACCGTCATCTCATCCCGCAAAAAATTAGACCCTACCTAAGATAATCGCCCAAAAACTGAAAAAACTATGGCTTTCAGAATATGGAGACACTAAGACATGATTTTTTTTTTGTTTCAAAAATTATATTATTGTGTAAAACTTACATAAATAAAAAAAAAGTACACATATTAGGTATCGCCGCGTCGGTATCGACCCTATAAAAATATCACATGACCTAACCCCTCAGATGAACACCGTAAAAACTTTTAAATAAAAACTGTGCTAAATAAACAATTTTTTGTCACCTTACATCACAAAAAGTGTAATAGCAAGCGATCAAAAAGTCACACGCACCCCAAAATAGTGCCAATAAAACCGTCATCTCATCCCGCAAAAATCATACCCTACCCAAGGTAATCGCCCAAAAACTGAAAAAATGATGGCTCTCAGACTATGGAAACCCTAAAACATGATTATTTTTGTTTAAAAAAAGAAATCATTGTGTAAAACTTACATAAATAAAAAAAAAATATACATATTAGGTATCGCCGCATCCGTGACAACCTGGTCTATAAAAATATCACATGATCTAACCTGTCAGATGAATGTTGTAAATAACAAAAAATAAAAACAGTGCCAAAACAGCTATTTCTTGTTATCTTGCCTCACAAAAAGTCTAATATAGAGCAAACAAAAATCATATGTACCCTAAACTAGTACCAACAATACTGCCACCCTATCTCGTAGTTTCTAAAATAGGGCCACTTTTTTGGAGTTTCTACTCTAGGGGTGCATCAGGGGGGCTTCAAATGGGACATGGTGTAAAAAAAAACAGTCCAGCAAAATCTGCCTTCCAAAAACCTTCTGCGCCCTGCCGTGTGCCCGTACAGCTGTTTACGAGCACATATGGGGTGTTTCTGTAAACTAAAGAATCAGGGCCATAAATATTTAGTTTTGTTTGGCTGTTAACCATTGCTTTGTTACTGGGAAAAATGGATTAAAATTGAAAATTTGCCCAACAATTTTAATTCTGAAATTTCATCTCCATTTGCAATAACTCTTGTGGAACACCTAAAGGGTTAACGACGTTTGTAAAATCTGTTTTGAATACCTTGAGGGGTGTAGTTTCTTAGATGGGGTCACTTTTATGGAGTTTCTACTCTAGGGGTGCATCAGGGGGGCTTCAAATGGGACATGGTGTCAAAAAAAACAGTCCAGCAAAACCTGCCTTCCAAAAACCGTATGGCATTCCTTTCCTTCTGCGCCCTGCCGTGTGCCCGTACAGCCGTTTACGACCACATATGGGGTGTTTCTGTAAACTACAGAATCAGGGCCATAAATATTTAGTTTTGTTTGGCTGTTAACCCTTGCTTTGTTACTGGGAAAAATGGATTAAAATTTAAAATTTGCCCAAAAATTTTAATTCTGAAATTTCATCTCCATTCGCCAATAACTCTTGTGGAACACCTAAAGGGTTAACGACGTTTGTAAAATCTGTTTTGAATACCTTGAGGGGTGTAGTTTCTTAGATGGGGTCACTTTTATGGAGTTTCTACTCTAGGGGTGCATCAGAGGGCTTCAAATGGGACATGGTGTAAAAAAAAAACAGTCCAGCAAAACCTGCCTTCCAAAAACCGTATGGCATTCCTTTCCTTCTGCGCCCTGCCGTGTGCCCGTACAGCAGTTTACAACCACATATGGGGTGTTTATGTAAACTACAGAATCAGGGCCATAAATATTAAGTTTGGTTTGGCTGTTAACCCTTGCTTTGTAACTGGAAAAAAAATTATTAAAATGGAAAATCTGCCAAAAAAGTGAAATTTTGAAATTGTATCTCTATTTTCCATTAATTCTTGTGGAACACCTAAAGGGTTAACAAAGTTTGTAAAATCAGTTTTGAATACCTTGAGGGGTGTAGTTTATAGAATGGGGTCATTTTTGGGTGGTTTCTATTATGTAAGCCTCGCAAAGTGACTTCAGATCTGAACTTGTCCCTAAAAATTGGGTTTTTGAAAATTTCTGAAAAATTTCAAGATTTGCTTCTAAACTTCTAAGCCTTGTAACATCCCCAAAAAATAAAATATCATTCCCAAAATGATCCAAACATGAAGTAGACATATGGGGAATGTAAAGTAATAACTATTTTTGGAGGTATTACTATGTATTATAGAAGTAGAGAAATTGAAACTTGGAAATTTTTGGTAGATTTGATATTTTTTTTTATAAATAAAAATGAATTATTTTGACCCAATTTTAGCAGTGTCATGAAGTACAATATGTGACGAAAAAACTATCTCAGAATGGCCTGGATAAGTCAAAGCGTTTTAAAGTTATCAGCACTTAAAGTGACACTGGTCAGATTTGCAAAAAATGGTCAAGTCCTTAAGGTGAAATAGGGCTGAGTCCTTAAGGGGTTAATGATATATTTACGGTCCTTCATTTCTGGATAGTGAAATTATGTGACCTTAGAAAAATATACCTGTGACTCTGGAGATATGTAGCCCTGCTGCTCCCTCCGCAATGCATTTGTAGATGTTCTTGTAGTTTTGGCTGACACGTTATGAGGTGTTGAAGGTGTCTCCAGACCACTTTCTGGTAGCTGACTATCAGAATCATCAAAGTGGCTGTAAGCGTTCTCCTGGATGTGGTCGGCTTCAAAAGAATGGTCTTCTGTCTTGATAGAATTTCTGGCTACAATGTGGTCAAATATGCAGTGCATGAGATAACATATCAAAATCACTGCATGATTAAAATAAGCAATAAACATAATTAAAGGTAGAGCCCATCAACATGTATACTAGAGACCGGGCTGGTACAAACGGCTGGCAAACTAGGGGCCCCGAGAACTAAACAACAAGAAGAACCTGGTGGTGGAGTGGAAAAACATCCCAATAGTCTGCAGAGCACTCATTTACAATGAATGGTGAGCCCAACTATAGAAAGAACTGTGCAGCATTGATAGTGAATGGAGAGTAGAGGCGCCCTACTTTCTTTGTTGTCCAATGTTTCTATAAAACGAGCTCTGGGTTTGAATCCGACCAAGGACAACATCTGTATGGAGTTTGTATGTTCTCCCCATGCATGCATAGGTTTCCTCTGGGTTCTCCAGATTCCTCCCACACTGCAAAGACATACTGATAGGGAACTTAGATTGTGAGCTTCAATGGGGATAGCAAGTGATGATAATGTCCGTAAAGCACTGTGGAATAAGTCAGCGATATATAAGTGGGTATAATAAATAAATAGTACTGCATTTTTCGCTTTATAAGATGGACTTTTTCCCCCCCAAAAGTGGGAGACAAATGGCCATGCGTCTTGTAAAGCGAATACCAGTGAGCGCTTCCATTATGGAGCGCTGTGAGCGCTTCCGGTACTCAGCCTCCCTGGTCTTCCTTCTTGGGGCTGGCACTGCACTGCCCTGACCACATAAAGCATCAGGACGTAGAGCGCGCACTATGGCCGGAGAAGACAGGGGAGCACAACTTCTGCTGGAGGTGGAGAGGAGCTGCGGCGCAGAAGATGTAAGAGGAGTTTTTTAATTTAATCTGATCTGAGGTCTGAGGGTGTTCTAGCAAAGAACTATAATTGGGAGGTCTGAGATTGAGGGTTCATTTGAGGTCTGATGTAGGTCTGATAGTGTGGGCTGATCTGAGGTCTGATGGGGGTCTGACATTGTGGGCTGATCTGAGGTATGATATGAGGGTCTGATGTGATGTCCTGATATGAGGGTCTGGTGTGATGTCCTGATATGGGGGTCTGATCCGATGTCCTGATATTCATGGGGTGTGATCTGAGGATCTTATATGAGGTCTGATAAAGCAAAAAGTACGGTATATCTAATGCACCACACACATAGGCAATTTCATCAGTCTTAAAGGGGACCTGTCACCACTCTTGACATGTCGGTTTTAGTAAATAATTATATTCCAGATGAAATGACAATTCTGGAACATTTATTCTTATGACTGTATGTTTTGCCATTCTTCTTTTATTCTTGCTAGAGGTTTATGGATAAAGGTACAGATGGGTGTTACCAGTTGGGAGTGTGTCCCTGCACAGTCGGTATTTGTCTAATCAGTGGCGTCAGTGTCAGACTATACAGGGGCAAACCCTCAAGTGGTAACACCCATCTGTATCCATAAAATTCAACTAGGAATATGGGAAGAACAGCACAACATAGAGCATGGGCAAATTGGGAACTTAAAGGGGCCCTGCAAAAAAAAAGCTAAAAGTGTTCCCATGTTGTAGGCGGGTCCAAATTGACGGAAAGTGGGGCAACACAAGTAGGCAGGGCCAATAAGCGGGTGGAGCCTGCACAACTGTAGTGAAGCACAAAATACCACCCGATCAGAACCAAATAGCACAGCGCAGCACAAAATACTGCCACCTGCACAACAGTATTCAGCAGGGCACCTGTGGCACTTGGCCAGGTGCATAAGTACATGATGCTCTTACACTAATTAATGCTTAGAGCATCCGATCGTTATGTACCTGACCAGTGGCCACGAGGAGGGCTCATGTGGCGCTCTGGGCATCAGCTCACTGGGAAATCTCCCTGTAGGGTCTATGGTCAGTCCGCCCATGACATAGAGCCATAAGAAACAATTCTCCATGGGGAATGCAAGTAGCCACTAAAACAGACAAGTCAAGAGGAGTGATGGGTCCTCTATAAGGTCTAATGTGTCAGGCAATTATTGGGAATGAACCAGACGTTCTTGATTATTGCCTTCAATCACCACTGCTGTATGTGGATGAGCCATGGATATAGAGATTATTTGTCGTCACAGAAAATATTACTGTTTAGACAGCACGATCTGCTGCATAGGAACGGTGACTTTCGGTGCTGATGGAATCATCTGATGAACAAGATTGGGTGATCGTCGGCATCTTTTACACAGGCCAAACATTCATCCCCAAAAACCGGTCTGATTATCGGTCTGTGTAAAAAGGACCTTTAAATGGTCACTAATTTTTCAAAAGACTTTTGATATATCATAGAGACATAGCAAATGTTTAGATCGGTGGGGGTCTGAGCGCTGAGACCCCAACCGACCCTAGAATGAGGGGAAAGAAGAGTGCGCATGGTGCTCTCTCTCCTCGCGGCTGAGGACGGAATTGAGACGAGCCCATATACTTCTATGGTGCCTGTCTCATGCAGCGAGAAGAGAGAATGCACTATACAAGCGCTCTTCTCCCCTTGATCTAGGGATCGGTGGGGGTCTCAGCACTCAGACCCCCACTAAGCTAAATGATATGAGATAAACTGAGAGGCAGGAGAATCCAGTCCATGTGTTTCCTCAAAGCCATTGTGTCACATCGCAAATAGAAAGTCTTTCTCCAGCAGATTGAGCGGTTGGGTCTTGCTTGATTAGGTCATAGACATGGAGATAATTAGGACAACGCGGTCATTCTAAGCAATAATCTAAGGGTCTATGGTGACAAAACTATAAGAATGTGTTGCATTGGTCACGTTGGTAATTGGTCTCCAGAGATCGCCTCTGTTACTGTATCTGAGTTTGTAATTGGTAATATCAAGATCATTTCCAATTTAGTAATAAGAGTTTGTCGTTCAAAATTATTCGGCCAGTAATTAAAATCTCAGAGAGTTCTCCTTGGAAATGTTGGTTGTAAAAAAGATCATTTTGGCCACTCGGTTGCAAACATGAAACGTCTATGATCAGCTTTAGACAATAATTTTATAATAATGCGCAAATCAATTTCATTGTATTATGTTGCAGAAAGCACATGGGGGGGGGGGGGGGTTTAGCAACGGACTTCCACCAGTATTTTGGCATAAAAAGTTACAGATCTTCTGGTATCACATCTAGGAGCTCTCTCCTCTTAGGCCTCATGCACACGTACGCTTTTTTTTGCGGTCCGCAAAAATGGTTTCCGTTGTTCCGTGATCCGTGTCCGTTTTTTCATCCGTGGGTCTTCCTTGATTTTTGGAAGATCCACGGAAATGAAAAGTGAAAAAAAAAAAAATAAGTCAAGTTTGCTTTGAAAATGATAGGAAAAACGGACACGGATCACGGACACGGATCACGGACGCGGATGACTATCTTGTGTGCATCCGTGATTTTTCACAGACCCATTGACTTGAATGGGTCCGTGAACCGTTGTCCGTGAAAAAAATAGGACAGGTCATATTTTTTTCACGGACTGGAAAAACGGACCCATTAAAAGTCAATGGGTCCGCAAAAAAAAACGGAAAACGGAACAACGGCCGCGGATGCACACAACGGTCGTGTGCATGAGGCCTTAACGAGATGAAAAGCTATCCAGGAGGGGCGGGGCCGGCAAAGTTCCAACACGTATTATTTTTAAAGATATAAAATGTCAAAAATCGTAGCACAAATGTAAAATCTGCTCATAAGACCTCAAGCACACGACCGTTGTTTTGGTCCGCATCCGAGCCGCAGTTTTTGCGGCTTGGATGCGGACCCATTCACTTCAATGGGGGCGCAAAAGATGCGGACAGCACTCCGTGTGCTGTCCACATGCGTTGCTTCGTTCCGTGGTCCGCAAAAAAAAAAAAAATAACCTGTCCTATTGTTGTCCATTTTGCGGACAAGAATAGGCAGTTATATTAATGGCTGTCCGTGCCGTTCCGCAAATTGCGGAACGCACACAGACGTCATCCGTGTTTTGCGGATCCGCAATTTGCAGACCGCAAAATACACAACGGTCGTGTGCATGTAGCCTAACAGGGACATGTTTTATGGCTTTAGGACAGTCCAAGATGTGCCAAATCTTAGGCCTAGTTCACCCTTCAGGGATTAAGGACACATGCACACGAACGTATGTATTTTGTGGTTCGCAAAAAAAACGAATCCGCAAAAATTACAGATGACGTCCGTGTGCATTCCATATTTTGCAGAACGGAACAGCTGGCCCTTCATAGAACAGTTCTATCCTTTACCGTAATGCTGGCAATAATAGGACATGTTCTATTTTTTTGTGGAACGGAAATACAGACATACGGAAACGGATTGCACACGGAGTAACTTTTTTTTTTTTTTTGCGGACCCATTAAAGTGAATGGTTCCGCATACGGTCCACAAAAAAAACTGAACGGACACGGAAAGAAAATAAGTTTGTGTGCATGAGCCCTTAGTCAGTGTTTGGTCAGTGATTTCCATCAGTGATTGTGAGCCAAAGTGTAGGTCAAAAACACAGAAGAGGTGCAGATCTTTCCATTATAGCCTATCTTAATATAGGCTCCACTTCACTGATAGAAATCACTGACCAAACACTGACTAAATCCCTGAAGGGATAATAGGCCTTAGGCCTCATGCACACGACCGTATTTTGTTTCCATGTCCGATCCGTTTTTTTTGCGGATAGGATGCAGACCCATTCATTTCAATGGGTCCGCAAAAAACGCGGACAGCCCACCGTGTGCTGTCCGCATCAGTATGTCCGTTCCGTTGCTCCGCAAAATTGTGCATGTCCTATTTTTTTCTAGTTTGCGGACAAGGATAGGCATTATTACTATGGATCCGCCCAAAAAAACAGATCCGCAAAAAAAACGGATGCCATACGGAACGTCATCCGTTTCTTTTGCGGATCCGCAAAACACATACGGTCGTGTGCATGTAGCCTTAATAAGGCTGCTTTCAGACAGTCAGTGATTTCCATCAGTGATTGTGAGCCAAAACCAGGAGTGGAGGCTACACAGAGATAAGGTATTAGGTATGTATGTTGCGGTCCGCAAAAAATATGGATGACGTCAGTGTGCATTCCGTATTTTGCGGAACAGAACAGCTGGCCCCTAAAAGAACAGTCCTATCCTTGTTCGTAATGCGGACAATAATAGGACATGTTCTATTTTTTTTGCGGAACAGACATATGGAAACTTCTGGGTTTTTTTTGCGGACCCATTGAAATGAATGGTTCCGCATACTGTCTGCAAAAAAAATAAATAGATGGAACAGACACGGTAAGAAAATACAATCGTGTGCATGAGCCCTAAGGGAAAGATTTGCATTTGTTCTGTGTTTTTGACCGTCACCTTGTTTTGGCTCACAATCACTGATGAAAATCACTGACCAAACACTGACTGTGTGAAAACTGACGGATTCTCCTCATAGTATTTTCTGTAAACACTGGGATGAACAGGGAACATACATGGTGTCCGTCCCCAATTACCAGGAGTAGACTCACTCTACTTACAGCATTTTAGCAAATCACATTAGAAGTAAGTTGGCTGTCCATCCTTAAAGGGGTTCTCCTGGATTACAAAAACATGGCTGCGTTCTTCCAAATACAACACCATACCTGTCCAGCCCCATTCAATTACCTAGAGCTGAGCTGCTATACCAGACGACACCCCTGGACAGTTGTGGCACTCTTTCTGGAAGAAGCAGCCATGTTTTCCTTATCATAGACAACCCCTTCAATTTACATTAATTGCAGGAAATACAGTATATCAGGACCATCTATGCAGCAAGTACCCGCGAGTCATATGTAGAGGACTTCCTAATACTACTTGTTCATTTTACAGGTCAAAAAATGGCGCAGAATGCTCTTTAAATACATATCCCCAGAGGTTACCTTTGCCTTGTGTAAGTGCGGCTGCTCTTCTCGCATGGGGACCATGCAGGGCCAGAGATTGTGGCTTTATAGCAGGAGGGACCAAGGTAAGACGAGCGGCTGGAGGAATAAGGCCTCTCTGTATCAGACTCAGGATTCCTAAAGAAGGAGCATTTGGTTAATTTGGTATCAGAAAATATGTCAAAGGCTTGTCTATACCATATACAGGAAGCCCCTGTCAGCAGGGCCAACCCTATCAAAGCAGTCACAATGCCTGGTAGGGCTGATCCTGTTGATTAAAATGATACCTGTCTTGTGAAAATCGGTTGCAGTGTTCCAGCGGGGAAAAAAACTTTTTTTATGCAAATGAGGGCTTCGGTGCCCTAATGGGAGTGGCCCAGCCCCTCAGTGCACCTAAGCATCCAGTACTAGCCACATGTTATTCCTCCTTCAAATTTATGAATAAATTGACAATTGGGCGTGACCATGTCCCTTGCCAAAGGGGTGTGTCCCTGCGCAGTGCGGAACGGAGGCGGAACGGAGGCAAACTGATGCATTCTGAGCGGATCCTTTTCCATTCAGAATGCATTGGGGCAAAACTGATCCGTTTTGGACCGATTGTAAGAGCCCTGAACAGATCTCGGAAACGGAAACCAAAACGCCAGTGTGAAAGTAGCCTAAAATTGTCAGGAGAACTGACAGGTCCTCTTTTATTAAGGGATTGTTCTGATCCATTATCAGAATGTCCTTTTACAGCCGAGGATCAGGCCAGTTATCAGTAGGATCTGTGGAGCCGCACAGTGTAAATTTGTCAACTATCACAAAACAAACCAGCAAACGCTCATTTGTCCGATGATCGCATCTTTATGCGGCACCAAAAGTTGTCAGCATCACCTTGCCCTAACTAACAGAATGGGGGGCCAACAGTTTGCCCCATCTCACACAATGGGGACATTGTCGGCAAAGTGGTGGCCACTACCAAGCGTTCCTATTGGCCCACCAAAAATAGCCGATTGACATGCTCAGCTATTTTCAGAATCCCCACAGAAATGAATGGGAGCACACCGCCTTGCGCGGCCACCGCTTCCATTCACTTACATGGGGCCCGACGGAAATAGCCAAGCGCTCGGCTATTTCCGGTGGCTCCATAGAAATGAATGGAGGGCGGCCACGCATGCGCGGTGCACCCTCCTTCACTTTGTCGGCTGAGTTTACAAGATAGGTGCGGATCCCAGAGATGGGACCCGCACTTATCAGACAATGGGGGGCATATAATAGCAATATGCCCCTACTGTCTGGGATGGGAAGACCCATTTAATAACTCAATTAATGATCACTCATTCCTCCTTTTAATTGGGCCATGTGAAAGGTCATTTAAATGAGTCCCGACCAATTTGCATATGACTGACTGGCACTCGTTATTGGCCCGGCAGAAGTCCATATAATAGGACTGCAATACTATTACATCCGGGGGCTGCTCGCTTTGCAATTCCCTAATATGATTGCTATTTGCTGTGAGTTCAATTGATTTGCAAGAGTCCACAGTGAAGTCTTTACTATTTGCCACATAATCTCATAGTAAAGCGCAGAATATGTTAGCGCTATATAAATAAAGATTATTATTGGTATAATCTAGGTATATACAGTTGCAAGAAAAAGTATGTGAACCCTTTGGAATGATATGGATTTCTGCACAAATTGGTCATAAAATGTGATCTGATCTTCATCTAAGTCACAACAATAGACAATCACAGTCTGCTTAAACTAATAACACACAAAGAATTCAATGTTACCATGTTTTTATTGAACACACCATGTAAACATTCACAGTGCAGGTGGAAAAAGTATGTGAACCCTTGGATTTAATAACTGGTTGAACCTCATTTGGCAGCAATAACTTCAACCAAACGTTTCCTGTAGTTGCACATCAGACGTGCACAACGGTAAGGAGTAATTATTCACCATTGCTCTTTACAGAACTGTTTCAGTTCAGCAATATTCTTGGGATGTCTGGTGTGAATCGCTTTCTTGAGGTCATGCCACAGCATCTCAATCGGGTTGAGGTCAGGACTCTGACTGGGCCACTCCAGAAGGAGTATTTTCTTCTGTTTAAGCCATTCTGTTGTTGATTTACTTCTATGCTTTGGGTCGTTGTCCTGTTACAACACCCATCTTCTGTTGAGCTTCAGCTGGTGGACAGGTGGCCTTAAGTTCTCCTGCAAAATGTCTTGATAAACTTGGGAATTCATTTTTCCTTCGATGATAGCAATCCGTCCAGGCCCTGATGCAGCAAAGCAGCCCCAAACCATGATGCCCACACCACCATACTTCACAGTTGGGATGAGGTTTTGATGTTGGTGTGCTGTGCCTCTTTTTCTCCACACATAGTGTTGTGTGTTTCTTCCAAACAACTCAACTTTGGTTTCATCTGTCCACAGAATATTTTGCCAGTACTGCTGTGGAACATCCAGGTGCTCTTGTGCAAACTGTAAACGTGCAGCAATGTTTTTTTTGGACAGCAGTGGCTTCATCTGTGGTAGCCTTCCATGAAATCCATTCTTGTTTAGTGTTTTACGTATCGTAGATTCGCTAACAGGGATGTTAGCATATGCCAGAGACTTTTGTAAGTCTTTAGCTGACACTCTAGAATTCTTCTTCACCTCATTGAGCAGTCTGTGCTGTGCTCTTGCAGTCATCTTTACAGGACGGCCACTCCTAGGGAGAGTCGCAGCAGTGCTGAACTTTCTCCATTTATAGACAATTTGTCTTACCGTGGACTGATGAACAGCAAGGCTTTTGGAGATACTTTTATAACCCTTTCCAGCTTTATGCAAGTCAACAATTCTTAATCGTAGGTCTTCTGAGAGCTCTTTTGTGCGAGGCATCATTCACATCAGGCAATTCTTCTTGTGAAAAGCAAACCCAGAACTGGTGTGTGTTTTTTATAGGGCAGGGCAGCTGTAACCAACACCTCCAATCTAATCTCATTGATTGAACTCCAGTTGGCTGACACCTCACTCCAATTAGCTCTTGGAGATGTCAGTAGTCTAGGGTTTCACATACTTTTCCCACCTGCACTGTGAATGTTTACATGGTGTGTTCAATAAAAACATGGTAACATTCAATTCTTTTTGTGTTATTAGTTTAAGCAGACGGTGATTGTCTATTGTTGTGACTTAGATGAAGATCAGATCACATTTTATGACCAATGTGTGCAGAAATCCATATCATTCCAAAGGGTTCACATACTTTTTCTTGCAACTGTATACTGTATATACACCATATTATGTCATGTCTCGTAAAAAACAAATCATCCTTGAAAGATACTTAGCCCCTTTCACACGGGCGAGTTTTCCGCGTGGGTGCAATGGGTGAGGTGAACGCATTGCACCCGCACTGAATCCTGACCCATTTATTTCTATGGGGCTGTGCACATGAGCGGTGACTTTCACGCATCACTTGTGCGTTGCGTGAAAATCGCAGCATGTTCTATATTGTGCGTTTTTCACGCAACGCAGGCCCCATAGAAGTGAATGGGGCTGCGTGAAAATCACAAGCATCCGCAAGCGGATGCGGTGCGATTTTCATGCATGGTTGCTAGGTGACGATCGGGATGGGGACCCGATCTTTATTATTTTCCCTTATAACATGGTTATAAGGGGAAATAATAGCATTCTCAATACAGAATATATATACAAGAACCCAGCCAGGGTCCCCATCTGCGTGCACCACTACCTTCAAGGTATTTTCCTGAATGGCTTTCCCTTATGTGGGACAGTAGTGCTGCCAAACCGTTTTTGTATATTCTTAATACAGAACCATGGTGATGGACCATGTGATGGACCATGTGATGAGCGCAGTGACGTCACCAAAGGTCCTTTTCTCCCAGGTCCTCAAAGAAGAAGAAAGAAGACAAACAAGTGGATGAGGTGAGTTTAATTTTTAAAAAATTTTTTTAACCCCTCCATCCCTAATTTACTTAATTCTGTATTAAGAATGCTATTATTTTCCCTGCTATAACCATGTTATAAGGGAAAAAAATAAAATTTACACAACACCGATCCCAAACCCGAACTTCTGTGAAGAAGTCCGGGTTCGGGTACCAAACATGCCGATTTTTCTCATGCGCGTGCAAAACGCATTAAAACGCTTTGCACTCGCGCTGAAAAATCGCACATTTTCCCGCAATGCACCCGCATCCTATCCGGCCCTCACACGCGACGCCCATGTGAAAGAGGCCTTAAGCTACTTTCACACTTGCGTTGTTATTCCGGTAGTGAGATCCGGCAGAGGATCTCAATACCGGAATTAAAAGGATCCGTTTTGATTCTGCACATCTGGATGCATCTGTTCCATTAGGATGCAGTTGTGTGAAATCAAGAAGGAAAAAATTGAATTCATCACTAAATACATTAAAAGTCAATGGCTGACGGATCCAGTTTTTTAGGCTCCATAAAAAACGGATCTGTCACCATTGACTTACATTGTTTTCAGTGCCGGATCCGTTTTTTCCCCAGTTTTTTTATGACCAGACACAAAACCGCAACTTGTAGAGGTCACAAAACGGAATGCTGACAGAACGGAAGACGTCCTGAACGGATCTCTTCCCATTCAGAATGCATGAGGAATAAACTAAAACTTTTTTTTTTTGCAGTATTGAATCCTCTGCCGGATCTCAATCCCAGAAAACAACAACGCAAAGTATGAACGTCGCCTTAGGCACTTGATGTGGGAAATAGCTTCTATTTATTCCATACAAGGCAAACATTTTTTCGGATATGACATTGCAATAGAAATCATGATTAATAAAGCCAAATATTAATGAAGTATATCTGTGTAATGTCGTCTGATGAGCTTAATTCCCCACATATATTATGCTGTCACTGGCCATAGGGAAAACAGGTGGCAGATCCTGGCAATTATCCCCCAGCGTAGAGGCCATGGTGTCTGCATTTCCACCTCTCACCTTTCTGCATGTCTTTTTCATGCACCGGTGGTGGAGGCAGAGAGGCGTCCATACGATGGGAGGCTGGTAGTACCGACAGATGACTGACAGTGGGGCCTCTGGCAATCCTCTCAATAGGCACCTAGAAGGAGGAAGATTTAACCCAGTGAATGCAATGATGTTGGGAAGACATTATTTCTGCTTCATTCTGTTATACTACTGCAGGGGGGACGCGGCAGACACTGAACAAGTATCCACCTCTGCATCAGGGATATTACAAAGAGAATGATTTCCGTCTGCAGCACCCGAGGAATTTCTGGTGGGAAATGTATCCAGCAGGTGCGGCGAGGGGAATGCATGCAGAACTTCTGCAAACGCCACATCTGCTTCCCAGAGCGGGTGACATCAGCGGTGCAGAAAGGAGCGAGCTTAGGATGGGTGGGGGGGTTGAGAGAGAGGAAGACGTGAGCTGGCTCAGTCTGCCTGGTGCTTGGCACGCGGGCATAAGGCCAGGCAGAAAAGAGCGGGCCCATCTTATTGGGATTCAGTGGTGGCCCTCATTTCCTGTCCAGAGACAGATGTAACGCAGCCGTCCATGGCATTGCAAGCAGGCATCGAGCTGTTTCCAGGGATTTGTGCGCGGTGGAGAAGCAATGTCGGAGGCTCACCGTGCGCCCCTGCATAGCGAAATGACAGCCAATCTCCCATTCCACATGACAAGCACTGGATAAAAACTTAAAACAAATGGTGACCTTTCCAAAGATTAATTTGTTTACCAGCAGAATCCTCCTCTCCTTGTCATCCCAGATGGAGCACATCAGAGCGTCCCCCGATCCTAGGTGGAAGGAACGCTGACTCCAATCAGCTCCAACTCGCCGGCAATTAGTTCCGGGCTTGTTTTTTCTTCCTCTCTCTCTCTTGTATAATATTCTCTCCATTCCTACACACACAATTACCTCCCCATTCGATCAGGGAAATTGTCACGCTTCCCATTACCGGTTTAGTAAGTACATTGCAATGAAAACATCAATTTGATTACAATGAAAGTCAATCTCCATGACAAACTCAAACAAGGGCATGAAATGTATATTATGGCAGGGCGTTCGTCCTATGTCACCATTTTTTGAACTGCGGCGTTTCACCACGATTTAGGAAGACTTGCAGTGAACACTTGGGGGGACATTTATGAAGACCGGCCATTTAGACGCCAGTCTTCATCCCTCCTGCGATGGCGGTTCATCCGCCTAAATTATGTAGACGTGCCTGCCTCTACATAGCTTAGGTGGACATCACACTCGTCTAACTCTACGCCAGCTCCCTTGCTGGCGTAGATTTAGACCATTTTCTACAGCTAAAACAGGCCTAGAAAATGCTAAATGAGACGGGTCGGCCCTTTTCCCCGTCCATGCCCCGTCCGTGAAAAAGTGGCGTATATCTGTTCGTAAATGACCCCCTTGGTCCTTCTTTCTTCTGACATCTGCCATGGGGTTGACAGTCAAAAAAGCCCCTACATACACTGGATCATCGCCCCATCCAGCTGCATGAGCCAACTTTGATCTACTTAAACATACTTTTTAAGAATTTTTGATGAATTCTGTTGATGTAATATTTCATTTCCAATGGCTGCTATGCCTATTACTAGGCACCATCTGTTCCGATTACATTTCAGCAGCCATCTCATTATCATCACAGGCAGGATTACAATGACAGATATTATATATATCAGGATCTACCATAATAAGTGATATCACAGCATGCCTAGAAGACTCTCTCATAGAAGGCAATGAGTCCCCTCTGTCCACTCATGGTGGCTGCTGTAAAGCATATCTCTACAGCTCAGGCAAGATGGCCACCCCCATAATCATGTTGAGAAATTGAATAAAAAAATAAAGACTGGAAAAAAAAATAAAAAAAACACAGTACAAAACAGGATATGCGTCACTATCAGATTTTAACTGGCAGAAAAAATTATAGGTGATACATTCCCTTTAAGAATCTGTCAGCAAAGGCAACCCAGTGACTTAAAGTCCTTAGAAGCCTTGTACATACTGTATATTCAGTTTGCCATTACTTTTACATTATACCCAGACGTATGGCAGACAAAGCCCTACAGATGACAATCCAGGCTTTGTGTAGAGTAAGGACTATGGATGGGTTGTCTAATCTCTATTAACATCTTCATTGATGAGCAAGCAGATCTGTATGCTTGAGTTACAGGACATAAGACGCTATGACTGTACGGAGACAGAGGATTACAGCTGGCAGACTTACAGATGTTTTTGGTTTGCAGCTGATCAGGGGCAGGCTGATCCCATAGCTCTGGCTGAGCAGGTCGCGGTGAGTCACGTTCTCGGGGTTACATACGATGCGTGTGCTCCGGGTCAGCTTGTGCTGTAAAACAGATGAACACATTGGCGATATTTATAAAAAGCAAAAATTTGGGTAAAATGTAGCAGTTTCCTGTTGTTCTCAATGGTGCAAAATGTTACTAGATGTGTGCAAGACCAGCATGTGCAAAGAGGTATCTCCCATGGAAGTGAACCATTTGGCTAGCGCCCTGGGGTGCACCTAGCCTTTCTGCTGCCTGAGGCGAAAACTGAAACGGCGCCCCTCCCTCCCCAATGCCAGTTTCTTAACCTAACCCCTTCTCTTCAGCCCATGGACCTTTGGCTGCCCCTCTCTTGCCCCTACCTGGTGCTGCCTGAGGCGATCGCCTCAGCTGGCCTCATTGGTGGTGCACCCCTGGCTGGCGCTACCTATTGAAAGTGGCTCCTTATGAGCCAAGATCTGACAAGGGTGAATAGCCAGGTCGGATATCCATCCGTAGACAGCTGCTTCGGGGGGCTCGCCCCTCACCAGTACAGAGTAGGATTCTGGCTGATGCCCTGGAAGTGGTTTAGGCAGGGTGCTGAATCTCCTGGCCATATTCCCCATAAGCCTCCTTACCATGGAGAACTTCCAATTAGTCTCCATACAGGACTGGTCTCTTTAAAGAGATTCAGCACCCTGCCTAAGCCAAAATCAGCACACATGTATGTCAAAAAAGTCATTGAAATGAAATGTAGGTTACGTCTTCGTTATCCAGTCCAGAGCCATATGTCCTAACTGCTAATAAATAACTAACGGTGCCTATACACCGCAGATGGCTGTTAGCTGAACGCCCCCGTATGCAGGTACGCTTGTCTTGGCCGAACATGTGTTGACAATGGGGACAAAGGAATTAAGTCGCTTCCACGCGCCTCTGACGGCTTGTGTCCCACGAGAAGGATTAGTCATGCTGAAATTCTACTGCCTGATCCTTCTTTCCTTCATCTGCTGTTTGGATGAGTTGGCACATCTGCCACACACATTCAATGGTAGAAACAAATGTCTGGCACTCACCAAAAAAAGTAATGTCCTTCATGGAGAGTGGCAGGGGAGATGACTATGCAGGAACCTGGTCCTGTCAATCAGGGGCGGACTGGGAAAAAACATAAAAGTGGCCTCATGTTGTAGGTGGGTCCGAATTGACAGAAGCCAGGAACAACACAAGCCACAAGAAGGCAGGGTCAACATAAGCAGGCGGGGACAGTAATACCGTAGTGCAGCACAAAGTACCGCCCTAGCAGAAGCAAAAACCACACTGAGGACGGTGATACAGTTGAGTTCAGGAGGGTACCTGATGCTCCTGGTATTAAGATCGTTATGTACCTGGCCTCGGGCAGCCCCCTGGGAGATTTCCCTGTAGGATATATGGCCAGTCTGCAATTGCTGTCAATCAAGAAGAGGAAGGGGGAGAAACGGTGCACAAAGTGTCTTGGGCCCGCCCTCGGTGCACTTACCTGCTCATCAGCATATGGATGTACAGTACTTTTTCTGCAGAATGAAGCAACAGATCACTAAGTAAAAGGTATCATGCAGCTGAGCTAGCCCTACAAGACATTGTGCCTGGTCAGGGGTGTATCTATCACGAGGCAAACAAGGCATTTGCCAAGGGCGGCACTTGCCAATGGGGCGGCAAAATGCCTTGTTTGCTTAGTGATAGTTACACAATATGCTAAATATTTTTTTTGCCCCTTGTCCGATCCGATCCTTCACTATGCAAGCGGCATCGCCGGCGCCGCATAGTGAAGGAGTTGAAAGACTTACTTCCTCCTCCTCCTGACTTCCTCCCGAGCTCCCCTGCCTTTTGCGTCCGCGCGTTGCCGTCGTGACGTCACACGGAGGTGGAGTCACGGGCCGGCAACGCTAGGGTGAGCCTTATCTCCTCCAAGTGCAGAACGGATCCTGCACCTTGAACACTGAGGCCAGGCCGCGGCCACCAATGCACTGATCGTTATTCACTTTTAAATACAGAAAGGAAGATGTGAAGCTCTAACAGGAAAGGGTGGAGCCTAAAGGGGAAGGGGTGGGGTTTACAGAGGAAGAGGTTTGGCCTTGACAGGAAGGGGTGGGTCAAATTTATATTAGTGGGGTGCCCAAGTTTAGTCTCGCCTAGGGCAGCACAAAACCAAGATACACCACTGTGCCTGGTGTAACAGTGAATTTCCTGCTGACAGATTCCCGTTACGTTGTAGTATTTTCTGCCCTGAATCTGTTGCACGTCTTTATTAATGACCCTCTATACAGTCAGACCCCTATTGGAAATCAAGCAGTACAGTGACGTACCGTGAGACATATACACTCACACAGCCACATGTCACTTTCTTATTGAGTGACACAGCCTCCAGGTAGTTATGCCTTCCTGCCAGACTGGAAAATGTAAGATTTGATTGTTTAGCCTGTATTTTGAGTTATCTGCTCCCTTCTGATCCTCAGCTGTGTCATGTGACACTCCAACTGACGCAGCGTCTTATGTGTGGACAGGAAGTCAGTTTCTCTATTCATTCCTAAGAAGTGTCAGTCACATAGGAATGAATAAGGGAACTGACTTCCTGTCCAGACGCTGTGTCAGTTGGAGACTTAGGCTACTTTCCCACTAGCGCAAGGAACTAAATAACCCAATGTAAGATAGGCTGTCTTCCTTGACATTGCCATTTTATATGAAGAAGCTCTGCCACTGCGCTGATCGCTCCCTGATGAGCCATTGTATTATGGCGAAATGCGTCGGATAGAACTTGCAGTCAGCTATTAGAGGAAGGGATAATTAGGTCAGGCCCAAGGTTCCAGCGGCTGGGGGTCGCTCTTTTCAGGGCGAGTGCTCTGACTACAGCCAGTTAGCCTATCTCCCCACTCAAGACTAGAGTTAGGGTCAGAGATAAGTAGGCTTAGCTCTATATATTCAATACTGAGCAATATCTGCAGATCTCGCCTAGAAGCAACCCCCACCATAAACCGCCAAGCCCTCACTAGGGCAAAAGACCTTATACCCCTCTCCTAGCAAAGATCCATACGCACCAATGTGCGTGTGTAAGAATTTTAGTAACACTGTCTCACTTATTTTAAAGAGATTAATAAAAGTTACGCATTATTATATCTCACAAGGTACATTCAGTTCACGACATAACATTTAGCGGCAAGGAACTCCGGCGGGTGAACAGCCTGTGGGATCCGTGCTGCCGCTAGTGCACGTGTGCCCCCGGACTATAGCTCCGGCCCCATTGACTATAATAGGCGCGGGGCGGAGTTCCGGCGGCAGCACGGCAAACATGCAGAGAGGCGGCCGGAATAAAACTACAACATTTCCTGGAGCCGAAAAAACACTAAAAAACACCCTTAAAGGGGTTTTCCCACAAACAAAATTCTAAATTTTTCAAACAGCACATGGATCTGAATACTTTTATAATTAGATGGAATTAAACATTTTATATATCCACTGGGCTATCCAATCAAATGTATCTGCATACAGGGAGTGCAGAATTATTAGGCAAGTTGTATTTTTGAGGATTAATTTTATTATTGAACAACAACCATGTTCTCAATGAACCCAAAAAACTCATTAATATCAAAGCTGAATATTTTTGGAAGTAGTTTTTAGTTTGTTTTTAGTTTTAACTATTTTAGGGGGATATCTGTGTGTGCAGGTGACTATTACTGTGCATAATTATTAGGCAACTTAACAAAAAACAAATATATACCCATTTCAATTATTTATTTTTACCAGTGAAATCAATATAACATCTCAACATTCACAAATATACATTTCTGACATTCAAAAACAAAACAAAAACAAATCAGTGACCAATATAGCCACCTTTCTTTGCAAGGACACTCAAAAGCCTGCCATCCATGGATTCTGTCAGTGTTTTGATCTGTTCACCTTCAACATTGCGTGCAGCAGCAACCACAGCCTCCCAGACACTGTTCAGAGAGGTGTACTGTTTTCCCTCCTTGTAAATCTCACATTTGATGATGGACCACAGGTTCTCAATGGGGTTCAGATCAGGTGAACAAGGAGGCCATGTCATTAGATTTTCTTCTTTTATACCCTTTCTTGCCAGCCACGCTGTGGAGTACTTGGACGCGTGTGATGGAGCATTGTCCTGCATGAAAATCATGTTTTTCTTGAAGGATGCAGACTTCTTCCTGTACCACTGCTTGAAGAAGGTGTCTTCCAGAAACTGGCAGTAGGACTGGGAGTTGAGCTTGACTCCATCCTCAACCCGAAAAGGCCCCACAAACTCATCTTTGATGATACCAGCCCAAACCAGTACTCCACCTCCACCTTGCTGGCGTCTGAGTCGGACTGGAGCTCTCTGCCCTTTACCAATCCAGCCACGGGCCCATCCATCTGGCCCATCAAGACTCACTCTCATTTCATCAGTCCATAAAACCTTAGAAAAATCAGTCTTGAGATATTTCTTGGCCCAGTCTTGACGTTTCAGCTTGTGTGTCTTGTTCAGTGGTGGTCGTCTTTCAGCCTTTCTTACCTTGGCCATGTCTCTGAGTATTGCACACCTTGTGCTTTTGGGCACTCCAGTGATGTTGCAGCTCTGAAATATGGCCAAACTGGTGGCAAGTGGCATCTTGGCAGCTGCACGCTTGACTTTTCTCAGTTCATGGGCAGTTATTTTGCGCCTTGGTTTTTCCACACGCTTCTTGCGACCCTGTTGACTATTTTGAATGAAACGCTTGATTGTTCGATGATCACGCTTCAGAAGCTTTGCAATTTTAAGAGTGCTGCATCCCTCTGCAAGATATCTCACTATTTTTGACTTTTCTGAGCCTGTCAAGGCCTATTTTTGACCCATTTTGCCAAAGGAAAGGAAGTTGCCTAATAATTATGCACACCTGATATAGGGTGTTGATGTCATTAGACCACACCCCTTCTCATTACAGAGATGCACATCACCTAATATGCTTAATTGGTAGTAGGCTTTCGAGCCTATACAGCTTGGAGTAAGACAACATGCATAAAGAGGATGATGTGGTCAAAATACTAATTTGCCTAATAATTCTGCACGCAGTGTAGTGCTACCTGCTATTTGTTCTTTTACTTATTTCTATGTCCACCTTGATGAGGTGGTCATACATGCTCAGTTCCATCCTTCAACGTCCAACAATCATATCTTCTGTTAGAAGTTGTGATGAGCCTCAGGAGAAAAGACACATCCCTGAGTTGTGATAGGGAGAGAGCTGCAGCAAAGAGGAAAACATCCCTGAGCTTCTGCATTAGGCCTCATGCACACGACCGTTGTTTTATTCCGTGTCCGTTGTTCCGTTTTTTTCGTGATTTTCTGCGGACCCATTGACTTTCAATGGGTCCGTTGAAAACTCGGCTAATGCACCGTTTGTCATCCGCGTCCGTGATCCGTGGTTCCAGTCCGTCCAAAAAATATAACCTGTCCTATTTTTTTCACGGAAAAACGCGGAGGCACACAAGACTGTCACGGAACAACGGAACCCCATTTTGCGGAACGGAACACAACAACGGTCGTGTGCATGAGGCCTTAAGGACACACTCCTGAGCTGTCAGCTTGACTAGCATCTAGCAGAGCAATTGGAGCAATGAATGGGGAATCTCTGGATCCATATGAGGTACAGGGCTGGTCCTAGTTTTGTTAGAAAGGTATTGCCATGGCCTAACCCCTTTAAGGGTGTTACGTGTTGCCTCACTGTAACTGTGTTGCTGTGTCGGCTGGCTGCACGTTACCGAGCGTACCGGCTGCAGGTTGCCTGTGTAAGCTAAAGATAAACAGCCGTTAGTACGTTGCCTTTTTATGGTGCGTCGCGAGTTCCAATTGTGAAGTGGGCGCTGTTCACATATACAGGTGCGTTTATTCAAATGGACCGCGCTGCTCCAGACTAAACAGAAAGATCCTCCCTTCCGAATCACACAGACTTCCTTGGATATGGGAAAGCATTCAGGTCACCTGCGTTCACTTTCCCCTCTCCTTTGCGAACCTCTGTGAAAGATCAAGGTTGCCACAAATAGTGAAGCACAGTCACATGGGTTGAACTGCGAATGCTTTCCCATATCCAAGGAAGTCTGTGTGATTTGGAAAGGAGGATCTTTCTGTTTACTCTGGAGCAGCGCGGTCCATTTGAATAAACGTGCCTGTGTAGGCTGGTTGCTCGGGGCTGCGTGCTGGCGACGGTTCGGTGGTGTGCGCAATCCATGTACTTTTCCTTCCTCTTGGCAGTATGATATCCCAGAGGGCATTGCCGGATGGTTGCTATTGGCAACGTCCAGAACTGCAGTTTTCAGTGCTGCGGTTTCTGTTACCTCTGACCTGCTTGTAGTACCTCCTGTTTGGTTCTGTAAGGCCTCTTTCACACGGGGGAGTCTTCCGCGCGGGTGCAATGTGTGAGGTGAACGCATTGCAACCGCACTGAATCCGGACCCTTTCATTTCTATGGGGCTGTGTACATGAGCGGTGATTTTCACGCATCATTTGTGCGTTGCGTGAAAATCGCAGCGTGCTCTATATTGTGCGTTTTTCACGCAACGCAGGCCCCATAGAAGTGAATGGGGCTGCGTGAAAATCGCAAGCATCCGCAAGGAAGTGCGGATGCGGTGCGATTTTCACGCACGGTTGCTAGGAGACGATCGGGATGGGGACCCGATCTTTATTATTTGCCCTTATAACATGGTTATAAGGGAAAATAATAGCATTCTTAATACAGAATGCAAAGTAAATTAGGGATGGAGGGGTTAAAAAATAATAAACAAATTTAACTCACCCCATCCACTTGGTCGCGTAGCAGATCTCCTCTTCTTTTTTCTTTCTTCAGGACCTGGCTAAAGGACCTTTGAGGACGTCACTGCGCTCATCACATGGTCCATCACCATGGTGATGGACCATGTGATGAGCGCAGTGACGTCATCAAAGGTCCTTTAGCCAGGTCCTGAAGATAGAAGAGGAGATCCGCTACGCGACCAAGTGGATGGGGTGAGTTAAATTAGTTTATTATTTTTAACCAATCAGTGGACATTTTACTAAGCATTCTGTATTAAGAATGCTATTATTTTCCCTTATAACCATGTTATAAGGGAAAATAATAAAATCTACAGAACACCTAACCCAAACCCGAACTTCTGTGAAGAAGTCCGAGTTCGGTTCTGGGTACCAAACATGCCGATTTTTCTCACGCGCGTGCAAAATGCATTAAAACGCTTTGCACTCGCGCGGGAAAAATTGTGCATTTTCCCGCAACGCACCCGCATCCTATCTGGCCCTCACACGCGACGCCCGTGTGAGAGAGGCCTAAGGGTTAACTCCCCTCTGAGGTTCCGTGGGTGTGTCCTTGCAGGTGCGCTCATTAACTGGCTATTTCAGCCTGTGAACGTGGAGTGTCATGGTCAGTCTTGTTTGTTCTGTTCCTGGTTATGATGTGTTCGCCCCTTGCTACTGACCCTTGGGGTCCCTGCTGCCGTTCATGTCTGTCCATGTTTCTGTGTGGTATTCCTTGTTCTGCATTGATGTTTCCGTTTGGTTGCTATGTTATGTCTTTGCCTGTTCATGTCTGATCTGTATCTGTCCATAGCTTAGCAGAGCTGTTTCTGCGTCAGTGCGCTTAGAAAAGCGTATCTACGTCTGTTCCTGTCTGTCCATGCCTGTTCTGCTTATGTCTGTGGCAGTCTTTACTGCTCCTAGTGTTCTTGTTCTGTTATGTCTGTCTTGCAGCGCCTCACTGCTCCTGTCTGCGGAAGTGGGTTCCTGTGTTCCCCGGAGGGGGAATGCCCAGTCCGTTTATACCATGTCTGTCTATGTCTGATTTCTGTTCTTGCTATGCCTGGTTTATGTTATTACCTGTATTCTGAATTGCCATGCCCTGTTTTTGCCTGCTCAATGTACTGCTGGTACCTTTGGTACCTTCTGGTTTCCGGTTCCTGCTGCCACGCTCTAGAGTTGCCCCTTCAGAGTATGGCTAGTCAGTGGCACAGTGGATTACTCCCGCTGCTCGGTGGCAGTACATTGGGGTTTGTTTCATTGTCTCTAGTATTTCGGTCGTGCCTGACGTCCCGGAGGTTTGTTCTGACCCCTGATGCGTGACAAAGGGCATTTTGACACATTTCATGTCAAATATGTATATACAGTCAGGTCCATAAATATTGGGACATTGACACAATTCTAACATTTTTGGCTCTATACACCACCACAATGGATTTGAAATGAAACGAACATGATGTGCTTTAACTGCAGACCGTCAGCTTTAATTTGAGGGTATTTACATCCAAATCAGGTGAACGGTGTAGGAATTACAACAGTTTGCATATGTGCCTCCCACTTGTTAAGGGGCCATAAGTAATGGGACAATTGGCTTCTCAGCTCTTCCATGGCCAGGTGTGTGTTATTCCCTCATTATCCCAAATACAATGAGCAGATAAAATGTCCAGAGTTTATTTCAAGTGTGCTATTTGCATTTGGAATCTATTGCTGTCAACTCTCAAGATGAGATCCAAAGAGCTGTCACTATCAGTGAAGCAAGCCATCATTAGGCTGAAAAAACAAAACAAACCCATCAGAGAGATAGCAAAAATATTAGGCGTGGCCAAAACAACTGTTTGGAACATTATTAAAAAGAAGGAACGCATCGATGAGCTCAGCAACACCAAAAGACCCGGAAGACCACGGAAAACAACTGTGGTGGATGACCGAAGAATTCTTTCCCTGGTGAAGAAAACACCTTCACAACAGTTGGCCAGATCAAGAACACTCTACAGGAGGTAGGTGTATGTGTGTCAAAGTCAACAATCAAGAGAAGACTTCACCAGAGTGAATACAGAAGGTTCACCACAAGATGTAAACCATTGGTGAGCCTCAAAAACAGGAAGGCCAGATTAGAGTTTGCCAAACGACATCTAAAAAAGCCTTCACAGTTCTGGAACAACATCCTATGGACAGATGAGACCAAGATCAACTTGTACCAGAGTGATGGGAAGAGAAGAGTATGGAGAAGGAAAGGAACTGCTCATGATCCTAAGCATACCTCCTCATCAGTGAAGCATGGTGGTGGTAGTGTCATGGCGTGGGCATGTATGGCTGCCATAGGAACTGCTTCTCTTGTATTTATTGATGATGTGACTGCTGACAAAAGCAGCAGGATGAATTCTGAAGTGTTTCGGGCAATATTATCTGCTCATATTCAGCCAAATGCTTCAGAACTCATTGGACGGCACTTCACAGTGCAGATGGACAATGACCCAAAGCATACTGCAAAAGCAACCAAAGAGTTTTTTAAGGGAAAGAAGTGGAATGTTATGCAATGGCCAAGTCAATCACCTGACCTGAATCCGATTGAGCATGCATTTCACTTGCTGAAGACAAAACTGAAGGGAAAATGCCCCGAGAACAAGCAGGAACTGAAGACAGTTGCAGTAGAGGCCTGGCAGAGCATCACCAGGGATGAAACCCAGCGTCTGGTGATGTCTATGCGTTCCAGACTTCAGGCTGTAATTGACTGCAAAGGATTTGCAACCAAGTATTAAAAAGTGAAAGTTTGATCTATGATTATTATTCTGTCCCATTACTTTTGGTCCCTTAACAAGTGGGAGGCACATATGCAAACTGTTGTAATTCCTACACCGTTCACCTGATTTGGATGTAAATACCCTCAAATTAAAGCTGACAGTCTGCAGTTAAAGCACATCTTGTTTGTTTCATTTCAAATCCATTGTGGTGGTGTATAGAGCCAAAAATGTTAGAATTGTGTCGATGTCCCAATATTTATGGACCTGACTGTAGATAAAATATAGATATAAAAAAATATATATATATATAAAAATAAAGATATAAGTCTTCCTAACAACAGGATACCATGAATAAAACATGTTTGCTTGTGATATAAATCTTTATTTTGTAGGAGGAAAAACAAATTCACAAAATGCAAAAATGCAAACCTTAAAAATGTGTTTAGATTTTCAAAATGAAGAAAAAACAGAGGTCAAATACTCAACATGGACTGTCACGCACAATGCAGCTGCTGACAGTGGCCCGGGCCTAATCATGGCATTTCACAATCAGGATCTTGGTTTTATTATGCTGACTGAGGTTTACCTTGTTTTAAGGATAGAAGGTGGCAAATTATAGGTGGCAATTTCCCAGCTGGAGCCCCCGACTAGTTAATAATATCGCGGCTCCTGCCTGCATGCCATGCACAAGGAACAGCTGGTAAAGCAGCACTCTCACTCCATTAAGAAATGAGGTGCGCGTGTTCTGTCACAGGATATGGATTTTTAAGCAGGTGCTGGAGGTTTGCTGCCGCAGGGCCAGGGGAAGCAGTATTATGCCCAAGGGAGGCGTAGGTTATTATAGCAGACGCCGAACTGACGTTATATATGCTGTGTTCTGGAATATGTTTGGTTTCTATAAGTGATAGCAAGGACTATATGACATAAGCGACAATATAATAGTGTAATAGCTGGAAGTGTCACAAGAAAAACGGTAATAATTCATATTAATGCATGTATAGGGATATTTACTAGAACTGCAGCTGGAATTACTCACAAGGCAAAAACATCATTCACCTCCTACTAAGGCCTATTGCACACGACCGTTTGGCTTTTTCAGTGTTTTGTGGTCCGTTTTTCACGGATCCGTTGTTCCGTTTTTTGTTTCCGTTGTGTTTCCGTTTTTCCGTTCCGTTTTTCCGTATGGCATATACAGTATACACTAATTACATAGATAAAATTGGGCTGGGCATAACATTTTCAATAGATGGTTCAGCAAAAAACGGAACGGAAACAGAAGACATACGAATGCATTTCCGTATGTGTTCCGTTTTTTTTGCGGACCCATTGACTTGAATGGAGCCACGGAACGTGATTTGCGGGCAATAATAGGACATGTTCTATGTTAAAACGGAACGGAAAAACGGAAATACGGAAACGGAATGCATACGGAGTACATTCCGTTTTTTTTGCGGAACCATTGAAATGAATGGTTCCGTATACGGAACACAAAAAACGGCCAGTAAACGGTAAAAAAAAAAAACGGCCGTGTGCAGGAGGCCTTAGGCCTTATTCACACTTTATACCTTATGTCTGTGGAGGCTCCGCTCCTGGTTTTAGCTCACAATCACTGACCAAAACACTAAGGCCTCATGCACACGACCGTTCCGTTTTTTGCAGGTCCGCAAACCGCGGACCTGCAAAAAACGGAAGCCGCCCGTGTGCCTTCCGCAATTTGCGGAACAGAACGGGCAGCTTATTGTAGAAATGCCTATTCTTGTCCACAAAACGGACAAGAATAGGACATGCTATATTTTTTTTTGCGGGCCAACGGAACGGAGCAACAGTGCTGTCCCCATCTTTTGCAGCCCCATTGAAGTGACTGGGTCCGCACCCGAGCTGCAAAAACTGCGGCTCGGATGCGGACCAAAACAACGGTCGTGTGCATGAGGCCTGACTGTGTGGATAAAGTGTGAAGGCATGGTCAGATGTTGCAGAGTCCATGTCGCTGAATAATCCCTTTATGGTCTTGAGATTTCATTGCACCCTGCACAGATTCAAGATACCCTGTGCAGATGCAGCAAAGCAGCCCCAAAACATAACAGACCCTCCTCCATGTTTCACAGTAGGTACAATGTTCTTTTCTTTCTATGCTTCATGTTTGCACCTGTGAACATAGAGCTGATGTGACTTGCCAAAAAGGTCCAGTTTTGTCTCAGCTGTCCAAAGGACATTCTCCCAGAAGTTTTGTGGCTTGTCAACATGCATTTTGGCAAATTTCAGTCTCGCTTTTTTACGATTTGCTTTCAAAAGTGGTTTCCTCCTCAGTCATCTTCAATTAAAGGGGTTCTCCTGGCTTTTAATATTGCTAAACTATCCTCAGGATAGGTCATCAATATCAGATCGGCGGGGGTCCGACACCCGCCACTCCTGCCGATCAGCTGTTTGAAGAGGAGGCACGCGCCCTCCTCCTCACTGTTTACCTTCTTGTCGTCGCCTCTGCAGCGGTGAGCAGGTCTAATTACACCCAAGCCGTCCCATTCTTTTTTTAAATAGGACGCATCGCTCCTATACAAGTTTAGTTTCTTCCCATACCACTGTTTTCCTGGAGTTTTTCCTTTAGTTACGGCTGTTTAAACAATTACAATATGAGGACCTTCTCAAGATGGCTCCTCTGCCAGTTCTCTGAGGCCAAAACTGCTTTCCCTCACTTCCCATACACACTTGCTGTAGCCAGCAGCTCCCTGCCAGCCAATCAGATTGAATTACTGAGAGACACGCCTCCTCACTCTGAAGCCTAATGCAGGCATGCAGTGTGAAGGACCGCCCCTCTGTCTTCTGCTTATACTAAAATGAAGACAGACCAGCCCTAGCAACGGTCTTTTAAGGGAGCAGTGGAAAGGGACAGAGGACATTAATGAAAGCTGTTATTATAAAGTAATTACAGCTCTTTTGACAATCATTGACAGACTAACTCAGGTACACATGCCTAGCTCTAAAAAACTAGCAAATAAAAGAAAAAAGACAGTTACCCTTTAAAGTCGTCCAGACCCATTCACTTGAATCGGACTGAACTGCACATAGGCCATGAGACCAATGAACATGACATCTCTGGGCTAGGAAGAGGCTGTGGTGTTCCGGTGAGTGCTAATAGGCCATATATTGATCCCGAGGCTAGGTCATCAATATTTTACTCCCAGAAACCCCATTTAATAGGCTACAGTACTTGGCAGACTTGGAGGACACTGTTAGGCATTGCACTCTGCTATCAGGTGGGGAAGGTATATTGTAAGGGTATTTTCTTATTGCTGATTGGTTCTGTCCCTTTAATTCTGTTCCCTTTAATTATTACCATTCTGTGTAATGATGTGCCTTGTAAATCAAGTACCCATCCCCGATTGTGCTGATAAGACCACATTCCAGAGTGATCTCAGAGACATGCGTGATGCACACTGGAGGAGGGGCGAACAGGTTTAAACTCTGTGGCACACATTCATTAGGGGGGACTCTACCAAGAACTGCATCCTAGTTAGTATGTAAGTATTGATTTGCCCTATCTCTTGTACACCCTGTGGTGTCGGTCATGTGTTATAACGTGGTAGATAGCCACAGCAATGTGTTATAGCATGATCGATGGAGTCTCCACCCCATTTAGGCTAGTGATGTACTTACTTTTTATTCAGTATGTGGTTTAGCTGTGTTATCTTATATTTAATCACTAAGCAAATATATTTATTTACTTAGCCTGCGTAAACTTATTCATTATCAAATCTTTTGAATTCACGTTACGAGGGGGGGGGGGTGATATGGGCTGAGAGTGGGAGCACCCTACTTCTGTCAAATGGCCGGGTTTAGAGCTATTGCTGATCCAGGCTCCAGGCTGTCACAGTGGGAGTTCGGCTGTAAATTACCTCCATGACTTGCTGGTATGTCAGGCCACTGAGGCTGAATGCTTGCCATGATATAATAGTACGTCATAGGGCGAGAAGCTCTTAAAGCCACAAAAATGGCAGTAATAGAAAAGGCCCATAGAAAAATTCAAATAGTATTTCATGCATGCCTATTCAGTCACATGTAACATACAGAATATGTATATAGGCAGTCACGTAGCATCTATGTACCGGTTACCCCTTATTACACACAGAAGGACTCTCATAATGCAATCCTTTTCTCTACTATTAACCCATTTACACAGGTTTTTTTAGCTTTTTGGAAATATTCTGAATTGCTGCAGGTGTGTAAATTAAATAAGAATATGGTCCAAAGGTAAAATGAGGTATGACCCATTACTCACTGGCACTGCAGCAGGATATACCGGTAGATGTCTGTGCGTTAAAGATCCTGAAAGCGGTGGCGTACAGTCCTAGGGGACCCCTGTGTCAGACACAACTTTTTAGTTCATGTGAGCACTTTCGATTTGGGTCAAATTTATTTGTACTCACATTGAACCTTCCGAAACTAAATTTCAAAAAATGACATGGTAGATTCTCAGACCTCACAAGGGTATGGTTCTTGTATAAGTCATGGTGTCCAAGGGATGCTTTAAAAAGACAACTGAATGGATAACCATGTAATGCACGGATGAGCAGAAGGTGCACTTAGAGGGGGGTCCCAACCAAGGACAACTTCTTTAATTTAAAGTTGCACCACCCAGGTTGCCACAGTAGCCTCCACTCTTCTAGGAAGGCTTTCTATGAGATTTTAGAACATTCGTGCAGAGATTTAGATAGTTTTTTAGGCCTTGCTTTGTGCATGCACTGTTATCAAGGTGGAGCCCAAAACCATTATTACTCCGCACTAAACTTCACAGCTAGAGCTCAACATCCAGGAAGAAAGCATTTTCCAAACGTGCATGAAACTTAAAGGGGTTATCTGACCCTTTGAAACCGATGACTTATTGTCTGGACAGGTCATCAGCATCTTATTGGTCAGGGTCTGACCTATTCTCTGGCTAGGTCATCAGTTTCAAAGGGTCGGATAACCCCTTTAAGAGTCCTCAGTCAGACCGCTAGATCATGAACTGGCACCAATCACTCCTGAAAACAAGGGTGATCTGCTTGACACTACTGCGGGTATTATCTGGAATTATGTATGATGATCTAAGGATTGCGTATGGCTCCTCAGGCTTTGAAATCCAATAGATGAAGCTCTAGTGATAGGACAGTGTTCATTTTAGGACATCCTTGGATGTCAGTCAAATATCAGAATCAGGTAAGCACAAGCTGACTCTGACATACGACACCCGGCTCTGATCTGTGACTACTCAGTACCCGAACATGTGTATGCTTAGTGACTGCCTATTACAGGGGTCAAAAACCTCCGGCACTTCAGCTGTGGTAAAACTACAACTCCCAGGATGCTCCATTCGCTTCTATGGGAGTTCTGAGAACAGCCAAGCAAGTGTGCATGTTGGGAGTCGTAGTTTCACCGCAGCTGGAGTGCCGGAGGTTGCTGATCCCTGGCCTATTATATATTACTGCCTGAATATCTAATCAAATAGGCAATAGTCATGCCGCCTATGACCGTGTCCTAACACAGACTCCTTCAGCAATCTCCTATGTTTAAAAAATGTACAACTGGCATAGCAGAAGTACGGAGGGTTTACTACAAGGATGCTATTCCTGCCCTGTAAATGGTTGGAAACTTCTGTGCTACTGAAACTTTTAAAGGGAGCCTGTCATGTTAAACATGGTGTTTGAGCTGCAGGCAGCATGTTATAGAGCAGGAGGAGCTGAGCAGATTGATATATAGTTTTATGGGAAAAGATTCCGTAAAACCTGTATTTTATACATTTATATTCCTGCTCATTCTTGGCTTTGAAGTCCAGGAGGCGGTCCTATCAGTGATTGACAGCTATCTCTGTACACACAGTCATAGAGGGAAGGCTGTCAATCACTGATAGCTCCGCCTCCTGGACTTCAAAGCCCAGAATGAGCAGGAATATAAATGTATAAATTACAGGTTTCACTGAATCTTTTTTCATGAAAACATATATCAGTCTGCTCAGCTCCTCCTGCTCTATAACCTGCTGCCTGCAGCTTATATTGCATTTTCATGGTGACCGATTTCTTTAAATTAGCATGGACACCAAACCTGTACACCACTGTGCAATCAGAGTGTAATATATCACTCGATTTAGTCACTAGTTTCCTCACTTCCTAGTGCTTATGTTATTTGCACTCCAATGCCGGACTTATTACCTGGGCAGGTCGTGCATGGGTAATAGTTATATTGAACGTACTAGCTAGCCAGGTTTCACATCACAAACTCAAAAGGATATGTGTATGACGTTCATATCTGACATGAGCTTCAGATACTGTATTTGCTAAATCGATCACATACTCTGAGCCTGTGTATTAATTGCTGAGGTATCGGCCTCATATACGGCAGGTCTTAGGTTCCAGACAATCTACAAAATAATAGGAATATTTTTTTAAATACGCTAGTAAGTTAGATGACAAATCTTCTGCCTCTCATTACCAAGAACATTTAATGAGCATTTTTCCGAAATCATAAATACTAACTCAAATAGTGCCCTAGCCGGTGGTGAGAGCAATGAAAGACGCCAATTTTGGCGCACTGATAGCTTATGGAGATGTTCACAGAGCAGACGGGAAGGATTCTCTGCGGCGTGGCGGTGATCTTGTGGATCATGCTGCACGTTCCTGCATACGACGGGAAGTTTTCTTATTGGTAGTGGATTTGGAAATACAAACTAGATTGGTGCCATGTTAACAGGTATCTACTCACGTCATGGAGGTGTGTTCGGCCTACAGGAAAGAGACACATTTTGGCTGGCTTCAAGGGAACCCGTCACCAGATTGGCGCTATGCAACTAATTACGGTACATGGTGGCGCTGCTCTCATCATACAGTTCCCATCCCCAAGTGTTGCTTTTCCTAATCATAGTCATTTTGAAGAAATTTGCTTTATAAAATGTACCTGACATGCCCGAACTCTGTGACCTGGAGTCACTTGGGGGGCCCCAGGCAATCACGGAGCCACAGAGCGGCTGCTGTAAGCCCACCCACCACCCAGCTCTGATTGACATGCCTCCCGCATGTCAACGTCACCACTGGCGCACTCAAAATCGCGCACATTGCTGGAAGCATATCAATCAGAGCATTTTTGTTATAGTGAAAATTCTAAAACAGTAGTCTGTCTTTTACATTTTTCAGGCTTAATAGTAACTAAAATACATTTTAGATTATGTCCCGTTTCCATAACGGCCATTTTTATATAAAGGGATTTATAGTTTATGGTATATGGAGACAGGAATCTGTGGTGGCATTTTTGTCTTATTTTCTTTTTTTTCTGTTTTATACTTTGTGCCTCCATAAGATCATATAAAACCTTTGGGGGGCAAATTAGTATTAGGGTCCATTCACACGTCCGTGGTGTATTGCTGATCCGCAATACACCCGGCCGGCACCCCCATAGAACTGCCTATTCTTGTCCGCAATTGCGGACAAGAATAGAACATGATTGAGCAGATAGGTTAAAGTGGTAGGGGGCACGCATGTGTGATGCAATGTTTTATCCATCATTTTGTTCTTAGGCTACTTTCACACCTGCGTTTAGGTGCGGATCCATCTGGTATCTGCACAGACGGATCCGCAACTATAATGTAAACGCTGGTATCCGTTCAGAACGGATCCGTCTGCATTATTCTGTCCAAAAAAAGTCTAAGTGTAAGTCAAACGGATCCGTCCTGACTTACATTGAAAGTCAATGGGGGACGGATCCGTTTAAAATTGCACCATATTGTGTCAATGTAAAGGATCCGTCCCCATTGACTTACATTGTAAGTCAGGACGGATCCGTTTGGCTCCGCATCGCCAGGCGGACACCAAACGCTGCAAGCAGCGTTTGGTGTCCGCCTCCAGAGCGGAATGGAGGCGGAACGGAGCCAAACTGATGCATTCTGAACGGATCCTTATCCATTCAGAATGCATTGGGGCTGAACTGATCCGTTTTGGGCCGCTTGTGAGAGCCTTGAAACGGATCTCAAAGGCGGACCCAGAAACGCCAGTGTGAATTAATGATTGTTTTATAGTGGTCCACTGAGGAAGGGGTCATTCAGAGAACCCCGAAACGCGTATGGTTAAATACCCTGTACCGGCATGCTGGAAAAATAGCTCCCCTGGACTGCTGAAACTGAATAGCTGTGAAGAGCGACGAACACCGGAGGAATCCAAACAAAGCCACAGACATAATTTTCGTGAGCGGATATCCAGGTGACACCGTGCCCACAGCATATCCCTTCAGGTCCGGACGTAGGATAAGGACACACTGGCCAGGTAAAACTAAGCAACACAGTTGCTCAATTCGGTGGGACGCCACCGCTATGCAATTTGTTATTACCGATCCAAGACCAAAGCGTGGTCACAAGACTTTGTTATAAAGTACGGCATTGCGTTTTCTTCTGGATACAACGACTTCAGTATTTAACAACCAAGCCGCATTCGTCATTTTAGAATATATGCCCACTGCCGCTGCTATTTGATTAATGTATTGATTTTCAGTGTATATGCCGATTATTGCTGCTATTAGTGGGTTAAAGTGTTTTATGGATTTTATTGTTACATTTTATTGTTATATTTTATTGTTATTGTGGGAATAAATATTCTGATCAATTTACTCTATATTTGAGTGCCTGGTTTATCTTTTATATATTTTGCAAGAATAGAACATGTTCAATTTTTTTTTAAGGAGCTGTGGACCGGAAGATCGGGGCCGCACTCCGGAAATGCAGATGCGGACAGCACACTGTGTGCTGTCCGCATCTCTTCCGGCCCCATAGAGAATGAACGGGTCCGGATTCGTTCCCCAAGTTGCGGGACGGATCCGGACCCATTCTACGGACGTGTGAATGGATCCTTACATTTCTTTTTACAGCTGATTTGTTCTGACATACCAGCCCTAGTTACAGGGGGGATACAGCCTCCAGACCCTCACTGTAGAGCTGATCTGGGTCAGCAGCTTGTACAGTTACCCAGCCCCCAGTGATCATACGATCGTTAGGACCAGAGCTGGAAGGGGCATTGCTTCCTTGAGTTCATGGTTTTAATTTCCATGTTTGTGTAGCAAGTTTGTCAGAATTGAACTTCATAGCAATAATATCTACAGGGAGAGCGTGTGGAGCATGAACTCCATTACCCCACTACATATTGTCAACATATACTTTGGGTATTTGGGACTTTGGGTATGGTTGGACGGAGTGGCCGGCTGCCTGCAGCCACTGGTGGGCGTGGCTTGGCGGCAGAGAATGTTAGTTTAGGAGGGAGGTGGGTGGAGAAAGAGGCATTTTTCTATGATAAGATATATTACAACATTTCTTACATTCACCTGTACTACTGATTTTTGCAAACTTTGTTGTTTGTAATTTAAGAGTCCTCTGTGTTTTGGGGTTACACCGGAGGCGCCATATTTATAATTATTCTTGATAATAGATCAACCACAAACATATGATTCACGCGGCTTGAATGGATTGCTAGACTCACCTGCTGTCCCGGTGATGTATGTCTTGCTGAAGCATTTGCTCTAGTATCTTGTACATCTGGCACAAGTGGTTTCTGGTTGAGTTTTGCAGCTTCAAATTGAGGAGCCCTACGTAATAAATGAGCGCCATTTCTGTGTTATCCGATGTGACATTACATTACTTATCTCTTGCTGGACCTGTACCAGGACATGAGGGCAAAAAAAACGGATGGGATCCGTACGCCATCCGTTTTTTTTTTGCAGATCCATTGTAACAATGCCTAAAACGGACAATAATAGGACATGTTCTATTTTTTTGGCGGATCTACGGAACGGACATACTGATGCGGACAGCACACGGTGTGCTGTCCGCATTTTTAGCGGACCCATTAAAATGAATGGGTCCGCATCCTATCCGCAAAAAAAACCAAAACGGAACAGACACGGAAACAAACAACGTTCGTGTGCATGTAGCTAATTTAGGCTACATGCACACGAACGTATTTAGTTTCCGTGTCCGTTCCGTTTTGTTTTGCGGATAGGATGCGGACCCATTCATTTTAATGGGTCCGCTAAAAATGCGGACAGCACACCGTGTGCTGTCCACATCAGTATGTCCGTTCCGTAGCCCTGCAAAAAAAAAATAGAACACATCCTATTCTTGTCCGTTTAAGGCATGGTCACAATGGATCCGCAAAAAAAAAAAAAAAAAAAAAAGGATGGCATAAGGATGTCCTCCGTTTTTTTTTTGCGAACTGCAAAACACATACGGTCGTGTGCATGTAGCCTTAAAGGGAACCTGTCACCAGGATTTTGTGTATAGAGCTGAGGACATGGGTTGCTAGATGGCCGCTAGCACATCTGCAATACCCAGTCCATATAGCTCTGTGTGCTTTTATTGTGTATAAAAACCGATTTGATACATATGCAAATTAACCTGAGATGAGTCAGAGCTTGAAAATATGACTCTTCTCTGGTCACACAAGCAAGATATGACTCTTATGTTAATTTGCATATGTATCAAATCGGTTTTTTTACACAATAAAAGCACACAGAGCTATGGGACTGGGTATTGCAGATGTGCTAGCGGTGATCTAGCAACCCATGTCCTCAGCTCTATACCCAAAATCCAGGTGACAGGTTCCCTTTAAGGTGAACATCTCCTAGAAATGAAATAAAACTAGAGAAGCAGTAATGCGGGACGGGGTGCATGTGGTTCTCATTCACAAAGTCAATGATTTTGCATGAATAAATATCCAATATAAAGAATGAAGGTTTTTTGCTGGGGGAGGCGGAGGTGTTATAATTAAAGAACACATACTCATTGGTTAGAGATCATTCAGATAAGTGATTTTCACGTTCAAGAGCTGTGTGAGTGTAGAACAGATATCGCACGGACTTGGCACAATAAAGTCAGTCACACATGCAATTTTCATCATGGACCAATTCAGTGGGTTTTTTGACAGATGTAAAAAATAGAGGACATATTGGTACCAAAGGGACAAACGGAACTCAGTTCAAGCCAAAATGGATTCAGCACGGATGGAAAATTGACAGTTTTTAGTGGGCAAAGTCTTACATCATTCGTCTGAATGGGTCCTTAAACTGCCCTGCTGTCCCAGCAGCACGGTTCTGGTCCTCGCCTCCAATCTGTGTTTACTTGCCTGCAGCGATGATGTCGCCATTTTCCCCATGTGACTTCTGCAGCCAGTCGCTGGCCTCAGTGGTCAGTATACTGCTGAGGTCAGTGACTGGCTGCAGTGGTTCTGTGGGGGGCTGGAGGACTTGGGGGGCACAGAGCGACGCCTGCGAATGGGTCGCAGGGTCCTAGTCGGGCAGACTAGAGAGCCCAGCTTCCCCAAGGGACTTTTTATTTGCACAGCCTAGGGGCTGGAGGACTACAAGGTGGGAAAAGCCGCATGTGAACGGGCCTTAGAGGTGAGTCAGGTTATTTTTAGTTAGAGCCCGGCCGGGCAGGTGTTTATTTTGTATCATTTATGTCTGTTTTGCTGAGCTGCCAAATAAAGCAATGTTTGGCCCCTAATCCTGCGGTGGATGAAGATCATTGTGTGAATGACCCCCGGATAAGAGCTAATCCCCCACAGCCTCTAAAAACTGGGCTCCCCACAATGCTGAAAACAAATGGGCCTTGGCACTGGTTTTCATGAATGCTAACCATTAAACACAATGGGTGATGCAGTGATTAATCTCCCTTTACCATCACTCCATCACCTTCCATGGAGAAGGGAAAATGGAGGCTGCGTCAGTATGATCCACTGACAAAGGAGACTGGTAACGCTCAGTTTCATTTTATTTATATATTTCCAGGAGTAATAACGGAGGAATGCCAGAAGAAAAGATGCCTCAGAATGGTTATTTCATGTGCAATACGGGCATGTCAAGAGAACTTAATAAGTCCTCCCCTATTCATATGGGTCAGGGGTCCAACTACTGGAAGCCCCACCAATCATGAGGATGGGGGTCCATCATCACCCTGTATGACTGCGTGTCGCCACTCCATTAATCTCTATACAGCCATCTTCTGCAGTCTCATACAATTTGAACAGAATGATTATACACCTGCTCATCCCCCGCACCGTTCAGATGGGGGACACAGGACTGGTGGGGGGTGCAGTGGATAGACCCCCACAGATGTAATAGTTCTCCTCTATACAGGTCATAGATGATAACTTCTTGAAGCCAGAATACCTTTTAACTGCCACAATACTACCACTACTGATTGCAAACAGTTTGAGGGGGGGGGGGGGGCACTGTTTTGTACTCTGAACTCCAGCCACTGATGGCAGAGGAAAGAAGGATTAGACCTGTTGGATTTCAACATGCCTGATCCTTTTGTTCCCTGAGAGATCAGCCACGTCTGACAGCAGCTTTCTCCCATTCACAACACATGCATGCTCGGCCAAGCATTTCTGTGTGTGGGGGGACTGGGAAGAGATGGCGCTCAGCGGATTGCTTGTTAGGCAGCTTTAGGTTTTGTTCCCCAGTAATTAGATCCAGTTCGGCAGCGGCTAGGGAGGATCATACCAGCATCTATGTGCCTATGAGGGGAGGGAGCACTCACCATTTATAGACATGTGGTGGATACTTCTCCTTGTTGTCCTGCACAATGGTCATTGGGCTGCAGCTGACGTAATTCAGGTAGTCCTGGGTGTGCTTCTGTCAGACAACATAGTAAAGGTGGATTTAGTTGTATCCCAGGCCTTAAAGGGCATCTGTCAGCAGTTTTGTACCTATGACACTGGCTGACCTGTTACATGTGCACTTGGCAGCTGAAGGCATCTGTGTTGGTCCCATGTTCATATGTGAGCGCATTGCTGAGAGAAATGACTTTTTAATATATGCAAATGAGCGTTTAGGAGCAACAGGGGCGTCGCTGTTACACCTAGAGGCTCAGCTCTCTCTGCAACTGCTGCGCCCTCTGCACTTTGATTGACAGGGTCAGGCAGTGTAAAAGTGATCACACCACGCCTGGCCCTGACTTCCGCTAAAGTCTCGTGCTGCTTTGTGTGCTAAGCCTCTAGGTGTAATGGCAACGCCCCCATTGCTCTTAGTGGCTCATTTGCATATATTAAAACTTTTTTTTTTCTTTCCAGTAATGCGGACACATATTAACATGTGACCAACAAAGATGTCTCCAGCTGCCAAGTGCACAGGTAACAGGTCAGCCAGTGTCATAGGTACAAATCTGCTGACAGATGCCCTTTAACAATATTATTTCTTGTAAATATAATAAATTAGTAATTAACGCTCGTCCACTCTATCACGAGAAGATGTGCCGTTTCATTTCTTCCCAGTTTTCAGGACCTCTGGTGCAGGCAGTGAATAGAGCAGTTATTGTTTGTACTGAGAATCTGATCTGAGCACCTTCCGCTCATATACTATCGGGAGGCACGGCCCTGACACACTGAAACAAGCTCTGCATCTGTGTGAGCAGCATCTTTTCAGGACAGGTTTTCCTAGAGGTCTGGAAATACACATGCAACTTTTGATGCAGTTTTTTTAAGGCCAACATGAAAAATGGAACCTGGGGGTAATTCAAGTCTTTCCTTCATATTTCTCATTCTGGTTGAATCGGATCTGGACTTTGGCTCAAAAACTGCATGTGTTATTCCAGCCTTAAAGGCAGTAATCGGGAAATTCCCCGTAAAACCAGTCACAATACCTCGTAGTGCACCCTTGCTTCTCCTGCTTCCTCTGCCAGTGCCCTCCCTCTCCTTCCTGACTTCTAGGACCAGGTGAGATCACTATGAAGGACCCTGGCACTGTCAATCAAGAAGGATAAGGAGGGAGCAATGGTGCACAGAGTGAATTGGGCCCACCCTCAGTGCACCTAACTGCTCATTTGTAGACATGCCCCCGTTGTCTGATAGGTGCGGGTCCCATCTCTAGGATTCGCACCTACACCGAGAACGGAGTGGGGAAGGTGGCAGAGGGTGCACTGCACATGTACAGCCGCCCTCCATTCATTTCTATGGGGCAGCCGAAAATAGCTAAGTGCTGGCTCAGCTATTTTTGACGGCCCCATAAAAATGAATGGGATCGGTGGCTGGGAAAAACGCTTGGCGGTGGCTGGACCCCGGGGTCCTCCAGCCACCACTCTCCCCGCTCCGTTCTCGGCATAGGTGTGGGTTCCAGGGACCTGCACCTATCAGACAATGGGGGCATATACTAGTGAATGTGATATGCCCATATTGTCTGTGATGGGAATACCCCTTTAAGGTAGGTCATCAATGCTACAGTGGTTGGAGTCGTACTCTCACCGATCAGCTGCTTGATGAGACTGTGGCACTCCGGTGATCTCTGCAGCCTCTACATATTTTATAAGCTCCGTACAATTAGCACACCATACACACAGTAGTACGTGTGCTGGGTACTGCAGCATTGTCACATCCACTTGCAAGAAGGGGTGCTGCAATACCCGACACAGGCGCTATGACACGTAGGGTGTGCTGGGTGTACGGAGCACTGTAATACATCCAGAGGCTGCAGAGATCACCTGAGTGCCACAGTCACATGAAACAGCTGGGAGTGCCTCAAGTTGGACCCCTACCAGTTTAAGGGCTCATGCACACGACCGTGCTGTTCTTTGCGGTCCGGAACAGAAGGCCCATTATAGAAATGCCTATTCTTGTCCGCAAAATGGACAAGAATAGGACAGGACTCATAATTTTTGCGGACCCACGGAACGGAGCATCTTTTGCGGACCCATTAAAATGAATGGTTCCGTATACGGAACGCCTAAAAAACGTTTGTGTGCATGAGCCCTAATACTGATGGCGTGCTCTAAAGATAAGTCCTCAATATAAAAATCCTGGACAACTGTTTTAATTCATGGACAGATTTAAGTCCAGTAAAACCAGTAAGATTTCATGATTGTTTTACCTTTAATCCCAGTTCGGTCCTTTGAATAGCAGTCTCCAGGTGCTGCACATCCACAGTAACGCCATTCTCTTGACTTGTGCGCACCAGTTTCTTCTTTAAGTGTTCCAAGTCATTCTGAACCTGTACACACAAGAACCAGCTTTATCAGATGTGGGCCATCTAGATTTTCATATTGCAGCAGCAGATATGATAACAGATACCTAGACCTATTGCAAACTATACAAAGTTAGCTATAGATATTTTTTTCTCACATGACTACAAATATAAAGTATTATTACTGAGTGTCAGCAAATCCTATATTAATGTGTCTATATAATATAAAGTCATAATAGTATTACATATTTTTTAGATATACTGATCAGCCATAATATTAAAACCATAATATGATAGAAAACAGAGGGTGGTTATTAGTGGTACACACTCAGATTGGGTCACTGTCACTAGTGGGGTACCTCAGGGGTCAGTATTGGGCCCTATTCTCTTCAATATATTTATTAATGATCTTGTAGAAGGCTTGCACAGTAAAATATCAATTTTCGCAGATGACACTAAACTGTGTAAAGTAATTAACACTGAAGAGGACAGTATACTGCTACAGAGGGATCTGGATAGATTGGAGGCTTGGGCAGATAAGTGGCAGATGAGGTTTAACACTGACAAATGTAAAGTTATGCACATGGGAAGGAATAATGCAAGTCACCCGTACATACTAAATGGTAAAACACTCGGTAACACTGACATGGAAAAAGATCTAGGAATTTTAATAACCAGCAAACTAAGCTGCAAGAACCAGTCAGGCAGCTGCTGCCAAGGCCAATAATATAATGGGTTGCATCAGAAGGGGCATAGATGCCCGTGATAAGAACATAGTCCTACCACTTTACAAATCGTTAGTCAGACCACACATGGAGAACTGTGTACAGTTCTGGGCTCCTGTAAACGAGGCAGACATAGCAGAGCTGGAGAGGGTCCAGAGGAGGGCAACTAAAGTAATAACTGGAATGGGGCAACTATAGTACCCTGAAAGATTATCAAAATTAGGGTTATTCACCTTAGAAAAAAGACGACTGAGGGGAGATCTAATTACTATGTATAAATATATCAGGGGTCAGTACAGAGATCTATCCCATCATCTATTTATCCCCAGGACTGTGACGAGGGGACATCCTCTGCGTCTGGAGGAAAGAAGGTTTGTACACAAACATAGAAAAGGATTCTTTACGGTAAGAGCAGTGAGACTATGGAGCTCTCTGCCTGAGGAGGTGGTGATGGTGAGTACAATAAAGGAATTCAAGAGGGGCCTGGATGTATTTCTGGAGTGTAATAATACACTGCTCAAAAAAATAAAGGGAACACAAAAATAAAACATCCTAGATCTGAGTTAATTAAATATTCTTCTGAAATACTTTGTTCTTTACATACAGGGAGTGCAGAATTATTATGCAAGTTGTATTTTTGAGGATTAATTTTTTTTTAACAACCATGTTCTCAATGAACCCAAAAAACTCATTAATATCAAAGCTGAATATTTTTGGAAGTAGTTTTTAGTTTGTTTTTAGTTTTAGCTATTTTAGGGGGATATCTGTGTGTGCAGGTGACTATTACTGTGCATAATTATTAGGCAACTTAACAAAAAACAAATATATACCCATTTCAATTATTTATTTTTACCAGTGAAACCAATATAACATCTCAACATTCACAAATATACATTTCTGACATTCAAAAACAAAACAAAAACAAATCAGTGACCAATATAGCCACCTTTCTTTGCAAGGACACTCAAAAGCCTGCCATCCATGGATTCTGTCAGTGTTTTGATCTGTTCACCATCAACATTGCGTGCAGCAGCAACCACAGCCTCCCAGACACTGTTCAGAGAGGTGTACTGTTTTCCCTCCTTGTAAATCTCACATTTGATGATGGACCACAGGTTCTCAATGGGGTTCAGATCAGGTGAACAAGGAGGCCATGTCATTAGATTTTCTTCTTTTATACCCTTTCTTGCCAGCCACACTGTGGAGTACTTGGACGCGTGTGATGGAGCATTGTCCTGCATGAAAATCATGTTTTTCTTGAAGGATGCAGACTTCTTCCTGTACCACTGCTTGAAGAAGGTGTCTTCCAGAAACTGGCAGTAGGACTGGGAGTTGAGCTTGACTCCCTCCTCAACCCGAAAAGGCCCCACAAGCTCATCTTTGATGATACCAGCCCAAACCAGTACTCCACCTCCACCTTGCTGGCGTCTGAGTCGGACTGGAGCTCTCTGCCCTTTACCAATCCAGCCACGGGCCCATCCATCTGGCCCATCAAGACATACTCTCATTTCATCAGTCCATAAAACCTTAGAAAAATCAGTCTTGAGATATTTCTTGGCCCAGTCTTGACGTTTCAGCTTGTGTGTCTTGTTCAGTGGTGGTCGTCTTTCAGCCTTTCTTACCATGGCCATGTCTCTGAGTATTGCACACCTTGTGCTTTTGGGCACTCCAGTGATGTTGCAGCTCTGAAATATGGCCAAACTGGTGGCAAGTGGCATCTTGGCAGCTGCACGCTTGACTTTTCTCAGTTCATGGGCAGTTATTTTGCGCCTTGGTTTTTCCACACGCTTCTTGCGACCCTGTTGACTATTTTGAATGAAACGCTTGATTGTTCGATGATCACGCTTCAGAAGCTTTGCAATTTTAAGAGTGCTGCATCCCTCTGCAAGATATCTCACTATTTTTGACTTTTCTGAGCCTGTCAAGTCCTTCTTTTGACCCATTTTGCCAAAGGAAAGGAAGTTGCCTAATAATTATGCACACCTGATATAGGGTGTTGATGTCATTAGACCACACCCCTTCTCATTACAAAGATGCACATCACCTAATATGCTTAATTGGTAGTAGGCTTTCGAGCCTATACAGCTTGGAGTAAGACAACATGCATAAAGAGGATGATGTGGTCAAAATACTCATTTGCCTAATAATTCTGTACAGGGTGTAGTTGAATGTGCTGACAACAAAATCACACAAAAATTAAAAAATGGAAATCAAATTTTTCAATCCATGGAGGTCTAGATTTGGAGTCACACTCAAAATTAAAGTGGAAAAACACACTACAGGCTGATCCAACTTTGATGTAATGTCCTTAAAACAAGTCAAAATGAGGCTCAGTAGTGTGTGTGGCCTCCACGTGCCTGTATGACCTCCCTACAACGCCTGTGCATCCTCCTGAGGAGGTGGCGGACGGTCTCCTGAGGGATCTCCTCCCAGACCTGGACTAAAGCATCTGCCAACTCCTGGACAGTCTGTGGTGCAACGTGACATTGGTGGATAGAGCGAGACATTATGTCCCAGATGTGCTCAATTGGATTCAGGTCTGGGGAACGGGCGGGCCAGTCCATAGCATCAATGCCTTCGTCTTGCAGGAACTGCTGACACACTCCAGCCACATGAGGTCTAGCATTGTCTTGCATTAGGAGGAACCCAGGGCCAACCGCACCAGCATATGGTCTGACAAGGGGTCTGAGGATCTCATCTCGGTACCTAATGGCAGTCAGGCTACCTCTGGCGAGCACATGGAGGGCTGTGCGGCCCTCTAAAGAAATGCCACCCCACACCATTACTGACCCAATGCCAAACCGGTCATGCTGGAGGATGTTGCAGGCAGCAGAACGTTCTCCACGGCGTCTCCAGACTCTGTCACATGTGCTCAGTGTGAACCTGCTTTCATCTGTGAAGAGCACAGGGCGCCAGTTGCGAATTTGCCAATCTTGGTGTTCTCTGGCAAATGCCAAACCTCTTGCACGGTTGGGCTGTAAGCACAACCCCCACCTGTGGACGTCGGGCCCTCATATCACCCTCATGGAGTCTGCTTCTGACCGCTTGAGCAGACACATGCACATTTGTGGCCTGCTGGAGGTCATTTTGCAGGGCTCTGGCAGTGCTCCTCCTGTTCCTCCTTGCACAAAGGCAGAGGTAGCGGTCTTGCTGCTGGGTTGTTGCCCTCCTACGGCCTCCTCCACGTCTCCTGATGTAATGGCCTGTCTCCTGGTAGCGCCTCTAAAGTGGGGAAAATTGGCTTCTACCTCACAGGGTTTTTTCGCCTTCCTCTGGATCAACTTGCGGGATAAGGCCTCATGCACACGACAGTATTTTTTCACGGTCCGCAAAATGGGGTTCCGTTGGTCCGTGACAGTTTTTTCATCCGTGGGTCTTCCTTGATTTTTGGAGGATCCGCGGACATGAAAAAAAAGTCGTTTTGGTGTCCGCCTGGCCGTGCGGAGCCAAACGGATCCGTCCTGACTTACAATGCAAGTCAATGTGGACGGATCCGTTTGACGTTGACACAATATGGTGCAATTGCAAACGGATCCGTCCCCCATTGACTTTCAATGTAAAGTCAGGAGTTAATATACCATCGGATCTGAGTTTTCTCCAATCCGATGGTATATTTTAACTTGAAGCGTCCCCATCACCATGGGAACGCCTCTATGTTAAAATATACCATCGGATTTGAGTTACATCGTGAAAACTCATATCCGACAGTATATTCTAACACAGAGGCGTTCCCATGGTGATGGGGACGCTTCAAGTTAGAATATACTACGAACTGTGTACATGACTGCCCCCTGCTGCCTGGCAGCACCCAATCTCTTACAGGGGGCTGTGATCAGCACAATTAACCCCTCAGGTGCCGCACCTGAAGGGGTTAATTGTGCGCATCATAGCCCCCTGTAAGAGATCAGGGGCTGCCAGGCAGCAGGGGGCAGACCCCCCTCCCTCCCCAGTTTTAATTTCATTGGTGGCCAGTGCGGCTCCCCCCGGCACCCCCTCCCCTCTATTGTATTAATATCATTGGTAGCCAGTGTGCGGCCCCCCCTCCCTCCCTCTATTGTATTATCATTGGTGGCCAGTGTGCGCCCCCCCCCCCCCCGTTCCCCCCTCTATTGTATTAATATCATTAGTGGCCAGTGTGCGGCCTCCCCTCCCCCCCCCGATCATTGGTGGCAGCGGAGAGTTCCGATCGGAGTCCCAGTTTAATCGCTGGGGCTCCGATCGGTAACCATGGCAACCAGGACGCTACTGCAGTCGTGGTTGCTATGGTTACTTAGCAATATTAGAAGCATCATACTTACCTGCTGCGCTGTCTGTGACCGGCCGGGAGCTCCTCCTACTGGTAAGTGACAGGTCTGTGCGGCGCATTGCTTAATTATCTGTCACTTACCAGTAGGAGGAGCTCCCGGCCGGTCACAGACAGCGCAGCAGGTAAGTATGATGCTTCTAATATTGCTAAGTAACCAATGATCGGGGGGGAGAGAGGGGAGGCCGCACACTGGCCACCAATGATATTAATACAATAGAGGGGGGCCAGGGGGGGGCGCACACTGGCCACCAATGATAATACAATGGAGGGAGGGGGGGCCAGGGGGGGGCCGCACACTGGCCACCAATGATATTAATACAATAGAGGGAGGGGGTGCCGGGGGGGGGGGGCCGCACTGGCCACCAATTAAATTAAAACTGGGGAGGGAGGGGGGTCTGCTGCCTGGCAGCCCCTGATCTCTTACAGGGGGCTCTGATACGCACAATTAACCCCTTTAGTTGCAGCACCTGAGGGGTTAATTGTGCGGATCACAGCCCCCTGTAAGAGATCGGATGCTGCCAGGCAGCAGGGGGCAGTCATGTACACAGTTCGTAGTATATTCTAACTAGAAGCGTCCCCATCACTATGGGAACGCCTCTGTGTTAGAATATACTGTCGGATTTAAATTATTACGAAGTGAAAACTCGGCTCTGAAAAAGCTTTTATGCAGACGGATCTTCGGATCAGTCTGTATGAAAGTAGCCTACGGACACGGATCACGGACACGGATGCCAATCTTGTGTACATCCGTGTTTTTTCACGGACCCATTGACTTGAATGGGTCCGTGAACCGCTGCCCGTGAAAAAAATAGGACAGGTCATATTTTTTTGACTGACAGGATACACGGATCACAGAGGCGGATGACAAACGGTGCATTTTCCGAGTTTTCAACGGACCCATTGAAAGTTAATGGGTCCGCAGAAAATCACGGAAAACGGAACAACGGCCACGGATGCACACAACGGTCGTGTGCATGAGGCCTAACAGGCCAAACTGGATGGACAAATGTCTTTTTTCGGCCTTATGTACTATGTTACTAATATTGTGTATTTCCCCTTCGTGCCACCATCAGCCATGACATTAAATCCAGGTGACTGTCCCGGTCTCGTGCTCCTGCGTAGACATACCATTGCTGGACCAGTAAATAAGGAGCAGTTAGGGACGGGGCAGGGGGGATACCGCTGCCATGATGAGGGTACTTGGTCTGTACAATGTTTAGGTAGGTGGTATGTGACAAGGTAAGGCCGAGTTCACGTCACCGTTTAGTTTTCCGTTCTTCTGATCTGTCAGAAGAACAGAAACATTTTAAAAGATGGCTCCTTTATTTTGAGCGTCCGCTGTCCACAATTTGCATCCGTTTTTCTCTCAGAGATCTGTTATTTTACATGGGAGAAAAAGTCCTGTAGGGTGCTCAAAATAAAGGATTGTTTTGTCTTGTTTTTTTACATTTTTTTTTCTGTTCTTCTTATGGATACGAAGAACGGAAAACTAAACACCAGGATCCAAGATTTCCCAGCAGATCACTGCCCAGAGCAGCACACTGCCTCCGCCGGCCTGATCCTTCCCAAGGAGCACCCTGGTGATATCTCTTCCCCAGGCACCCACACCCAGCCATCCAGGTGCTGTCCATGAAAACGTGTCTCCTCAGACCAAGCCACCTTCCCGCATTGCTCCATGGTCCAGTTCTGACACTCATCTGCTCATGGACGGTGCTTTTGGCAGGAGAACAAGGAGCAGCATGAGCAATCGGACTGCTCGGCAGTACACAGCCCCATACGCCGCTAGCTGCCATGTAGATCTGTGTGCTCCAGTTCTTCTGTCTAGTCTTCATTGCCCATGGCTGTCCACCACCTTGCCTAAAGTTCACCGCTTGTCCTTCCTGGGGCTTGCACTTTTGGTAGGCACTAACCACCGCACACCAGGAATACACCACAAGACCTGCCATTCTGGAGACTCCGTGACCCAGTCATCTAACACAATCCGGTCCTTGTCAGAGGCCCTCAGATACTTACGACTGCCCATTTTTCTGCTTCTAACGCTTCAATTTCAAGAACCGCCTGTTCTTTTGCTAATATAGGTCCAGTGCGGAACGGAGGCACGGAAGCAGTACTCCTGCGGGGTTCCTGTCCGTGCCTCCACACCTCAAAAAAATAGAACACGTTCTATTATTTTTGTGGTGCGGACGAATCACGGACCCATTCAAGTTGACTGGGTCTGGATCCGTCTGCGGAATCCGCACAGATGTTTCCCGTGCAATGGGGACCTCAAATTGCACTTTCCAATGCACGGAACGGCCGACCAATGGCCGTCTGCATGAGCCCTTATTAGGATGCCTTCACACGCGGCAGATTTTGTTGCAGACAATTCTGCAAATGAAAATCAGCTCCATTCACCTCAATGGGGTCTGCAGAAATCCATGGGCTTCCCATCAAACGGCCTCATTCAGATGAATGGAACTGATTTTCAGTGGCAGAAATTTCCGCAACAAAATCTGCCGTGTGTGAAGACGCCCTAAGGGCTGTTTCACACGAGCGAGTCCATTGCGGGAATCGCGCTCCGTGTGTGAGTGTGATCCTCCGCTCTGGACTTGCAGGAGCGCACGGCATTATCATGATTTATAATGCTATGTGTCTCTGCTTGACCTTATTTCTACAGAATCATACTGACAGCTTTATGTCACTATGGTTCTGTGGATAAAAGGCCATGCAGAGACACACAGCATTATAAATCATGATAATGCCATGCGCTCCTGCAAGTCCAGAGCGGAGGATCACACTCACACACGGAGCGCGATTCCCGCAATGGACTCGCTCGTGTGAAACAGCCCTTATACTTTGATTAGAAGCCCTGGGCAGGGAGTGCAAGTGTATACAGGACCTTAAGAAGGGAAGACCCTCTGGCTCTCTGGTCGGCTAGTCCAACCAATGGTGGATTATAATAGGGGCGTTTAGGTCGGCAGCCCTGGGCCTGGCATCGCTGAGGGGCCCAACGCCAACCTGAATGCCCACATACTGCAGCGGGGCATGGGAGCGCATAGTTCCCTGCCCAGCCGCCGATCACCGCCATAGGCTTCTGGCCTAGTAGGTAGTGAAATCCCGATGCAGGCGGGTGTGATGATGTCATTGCGTGCCTTCCTCATCCTGCCTTCCTCTGCGAGCAAGCGCCTGGCCCTGGACATTTTTTTTTTTTGTGCCAACTTTGGGGGACATGTGGGGGGGGGGGGGCAGGGGAGGCATATTAGTGAAGGGACAGTACATTGGGGGCAAATTACTATATGGAGGCAGTGTGGTGGAAATTACTGTGTGGGGGGCTTGCTATTGGGGAGGTACTGTAGGGGCAATTGTATTATTTTGGGGGACACTATACAGGGATTATTACCTGGAGCACAATAGAGGGTGTTATTATTACTGGAGGCACTCTAGAGGACATTATAGCTGCTGTGGACACTATAGGGACATTTGAGGTAATTTATCAAACTGGTGTAACGCAGAACTGGCTTAGTTGCCCATAGCAACCAATCAGATTCCACCTTTTATTTTTGACAGCTCTTTTGGAAATCCAGTTCTACTTTACACCAGTTTGATAAATGACTCCAATTATGTCTATTAGGGTCACTATTTCAGCAGTATAGTACCTGGGGCATTGGGGGGCACAACGGGCACAGGTATTGGGAGTGGCAGCAGGGTGACACTGTGGGGACACCAGGATGGGGAGGTTGATGGAAAAATTTAGAAATCTAACGTGTCTGTATTACTAAAACTCTGTAGAGACGAGATGCGACTGAAAGAATTAGTCATGGCGGTCTGGGTCAGAGAGAGGAGAAGAGGAAAGAGAAGGTCTACATGACAGGAGATGTCCCTGGATGTAAGAGGTATGTGGTCAAGTATTCTCCTCCATGTCTATTTTAGTTTTTGGGACCAAATTTCTGTTTAGGAGCCAATTTGTGGTATTTTTATTAGTCTGGAGATGTCATATGGCTCAGAAGCTCCCCAGCCTCTTCATACTAAAATGTAGGGAGGGGCCCAAGTTGGGCAGACAGCCCCGGGTCCAACCCTGTATGTAACTATCTCCTGTCTAGGTATCTATGCAGAAACAGTAGGTACAGTAAGTAGTCCCTGTATCTCCATACAAGATAATATAATATAACGCCACCCCGTGCCCGGTACCTGAACCAGAAGGCGGCCCACAGGGTCAGCGCCCCCCGACACTCCAGCCATGCCGCAGCCCCGCGATTAGGTCCTTTCTCCGCTTCTTCTGCTGCCATGACGACGAGACGCTCTCCGGACCATACCATTTACAACAGGGGGAGGAGGAATGTTCCATCCAGCTCCACACAGGAGGAGTAGGCCGGAAGTGCTGCAGTTGCCATGAGGAAGTTAGTCTGTTGCCATGCGGAAGTAGGCCAGGCAGTACGGAAGAGGCAGCGGTCCAGTCATGGCCTCTGTCCCTTGTGTGCTCCTCACCAGCTGTGCTACTGGATTTAACGAGGAAGACCTGGTGACACGTAAGACTGCATGTACCGTGTGTATGTGACGTGCACCGTGTGCAGGGGGCTGTAGATGTACGGAGTGAGGGGTACGCCGCCGCTATCACCCAGTGAGAGGGCCGCAGAGGACGGGGGTCCTGGGGCCTAGGGGTCCCTTCTGATCCATATGAGGGGACCAGTACTATACAGGATAGGTGGGGCCCATTGGAGCCCAAGAGCCAGGTTACAGGGGTTGTCCAGCTTGTACTAAGTCATGACCTGTCTGCAGGATAGGCCGTCACTAGCTGATTGCTGGGGTCTGACACCCGCACCCCGCCGGTCAGCTCCATTGCCTAATGTCAGCATTGTAGTGGACACAGCTAGTCATTCCCATTGACTTCAGTGGCAGTAGTGCTGTAGTAACAAGCTCCCTCCATTACACAATCGGTGGCGCTTTGTAGTTGCTGCACCCAAACGGCTGATCGGCAGGGGCGCAGGGCGTCCGACCCCACCTATCCGCTAGTGATGGCCGCCCCTTTACCCTTCTGGTGAGCTGTCCGCCGCTCATTACATCCTCAGATACTTTTCAGAGTGATGATGCAGCTCTTACCATTTTTAAAGTCCCTTTTGCAGGAGTTGGAAAGTGTCGCACGACATTCGTTGGGCCATTTTTAGGTCTAACACTTCGGCTTGAGATGTTACTCTATTTTCTACCCCTTTTCTGGAGGAAAAAAAAGTCTCAGTTAATAAAAATGACTTTGGCCTCTTGCATACGAACGTTTATTTTTTTCCGTTCCGTTTTTTTTGGTCTGTATACTGAACCATTCATTTCAATGGATCTGAAAAAAAAAAAACAGAAGGTACAATGTATGCCTTCCGTTTCCATTTTTCCGTTCCGTTTAAAGCCAGAACATGTCCTATTATGGTCCGCATAACGGAGAAGGATAGTGCTGTTCTATCACGGGCCAGCTGTTCCGTTCTGCAGAAAATGGAATGAATTTTGCAGACTGCAAAATACTGAAAAAGCCATACGGTCGTGTGCAAGAGACCTTAGGCCACTGGTGGTGAACCTATGGCACGGGTGCCAGAGGTGGCACTCAGAGCCCTCCCTGTGGGCACCCGCACTCTGGAAAAAGTCTAATATGCCTTAGACTTTTCCTGCCATTCATCAGCGCAGGGCGCACTATGAACAGCACAGGCAGTGCACTGAATGTAGTAAGGCTATTATAGCTAAGTGATAAAGTACATGGAATATATACTATATTGGACTGTAGTATTCAGGGTAAATTGCCGTGTTGGCACCTTGTGATAAATAAGTGGGTTTTGGTTTGGGCACTCGGTCTCTAAAAGGTCCGCCATCACTGCCTTAGGCTATATGCACACGACCATATTTGTTTTGCCGTCTGCAAATTGCCATTTGTGTTTTTTTTGTTTTTTTTTGTGGATCCAATGTAACAACAATGCCTAAAACAGACAGGAATAGGACATGTTGTTATATTTTTTTTTGCGGGGCTACGGAACGGACATATAGATGCAGACATTTTTTGCAGACCTATTGAAATGAATGGGTCTGCATCCTATCCTCAAAAAAAAAAGGAACGGACACGGAAACAAAATATGTTCGAGTGCACGAGGCCTTAATGTATCGGTGAACTTAAAAAAAACTTTTGACACAGTGACATATCAAAGATGATTTGATTTGTGGGGTCTGGGTGCTGAGCCCCCCACTGATTGCTAGAAGGAGGAGGGAGGAGCGCTGCCGACTCGCGCTTTCCTCGCTGCAGAAGATGGAATAGAGAGGGGCCATAGACTTTCTGCAGTGAGGACAGCGTGCTCCTTGTGAGTGCTTCTCTGTCCTTGTTCTAGTGATCTCCACAATCAAATCCTTTGATAAGTCTCTATGACATATCGAAAGTTTTTTTTTTTTTTTTTTTTTTTAAGTTTAGTGACTGATAGGCTAACACGTCCACTTTCCCACCCACTCTTTAAAACTGGAGTCACTGGTGTAAAATGCAAAATGTTGCAAATTTTATTTTTTTTCACAAATAAGGTCAAACAGTTGCAAACTCCAATTTTGTGGATTTTTTTTTTTTTTTTTTAAGCCATAATTCTTGAGTGCGGAGCTTGATAAATGTCCCCCATGTTTCCCCCCTCTCTCTCTGGATGCGGTGGCTGATGCTCAAAGTACTGAACCTTATCATCAGTTATGTGCAGCTCAGGCATTAAAAGGGTTTTCCGATATATTTTTACTGATGACCTGTCCTCTGGATAGGTCGCCAGTATCTGATGTTGGAGGAGCGACACCTGGGACCCCCCGCTGATCAGTTGAGAAGGCATTAGCACTTGTAGTAGCGCCACAGCCTTCTTCCCGCTCACCAAGCACTTTGTATAACAGCTGCACTTGGTATCGCACTCGGCCCCATTCACTTCTGTGGGACTGAGATGCACCTAGGCCTTGTGATCGGTGAACATGACTTCACATGGCCCAAGCAAAGCTGCAAGAAGGCCGCGGCATTACTGCGATCAGCGCTGCCTTCTCAGCTGATCGGCGGGGGTCCTAGTTGTCAGACCCCACCGATCAGATACTGAAAACCTATCCAGAGGATAGGTTATCAGTAAAAATATCTCGGAAAACTCCTTCAAAGATCTCTTTTAGATAGAACTTGTGTGGCCACCATTTTGTTCCAGCACTGCCTTAACTCTCTTGGGCATGGAGTTCACTAGAGCTTCACAGGTCACCACTGGAATCCTCTTCCTCTCCTCCATGACGACATCACGGAGCTGGTGGATGTTAGAGACCTTGCGCTCCTCCACCTTCTGTTTAAGGATGCCCCACAGATGCTCAATAGGATTTAGGTCTGGAGACATGCTTGGCCAGTGCAGCACCTTTACCCTCAGTTTCTTTAGCAAGGCAGTGGTCGTCTTGGAGGTGTTTGGGGTCGTTATCATGTTGGCATTCATGGTTCCCTCAATAAACTGTAGCTCCCCGCAGCCGGCAGCACTCATGTAGCCCCAAACCACGACACTCCCGCCACCATGCTTGACTGTAGGCAAGACACACTTGTCTTTGTACTCCTCACCCAGTTGCCGCCACACACGCTTGACACCATCTGAACCAAATACATTTATCTTGGTCTCATCAGACCACAGGACGTGGTTTCAGTAATCCATGTCCTTAGTCTGCTTGTCTTCAGCAAACTGCAGGCTTTCTTGTGCATCATCTTCAGCAGAGGCTTCCTTCTGGTGTACAGCTTGTAGAACAGTTCTATACCATGAGGCGCCATGTTGAACTTTCAGTGACCGGTATGAGAGAATGTGAGAACAATAACACCAAATGTAACCCACCTGATCCCCATTCACACCTGACACCTTGTAACACTAACGAGTCACATGACAGTGGGGAGGGAAAATGGCTAATTGGACACAAATGCTGTACACTGATTACTTTACATTGTATCAAAGCGTCATATCTTCAGTGTTGTCCCATTAAAAGATATTATACACATTTTTGTAAAACTTTTATGTGTAACTGCATATCTACAGTGCATGTTGCTGCGGCCTTGTGCAAAAATAAAAAATTAAGTTAGAGTTTTTCCCCATCAATCTCTCAGTGAAAATGTAAAAACAACAATAGATTGCTAATTTATTCAAAATGGAAAAACTAAAATCTTGATTGACCTAAGTATTCAGATCCTTTACTCAGGATTAGTTGAAACACCAGTCTTCTTGGGTATGATGCCACAAGGTTTGCACACCTGGATTTAGGGATTTTCTGCCATTCTTCTCTGCAGATCCTCACAAGCTCTGTCAGATCGGATGAGGATTTTTGGTGGACAGCCATTTTCCAGACCCTCCAGAGATGTCTGGGTTCAAGTCAGGGCTCTGGCTGGGATATTCGAGGACATTCACAGCGTTGTATCTAAGCCACTCCTGTGTTGTCTTGGCTGTGTGCTTAGGATCATTGTCTTGTTGGAAGGTGACCACCACCATGCTTCACTGGATGATCCTCCGCTCTGGACTTGCAGGAGCGCACGGCATTATCATGATGTATAATGCTATGTGTCTCTGCTTGACCTTATTTCTACAGAATCATACTGACCGCTTTATGTCACTATGGTTCTGTGGATAAAAGGCCATGCAGAGACACATAGCATTATAATTTATGATAATGCCGTGTATTCTGTCCAGAGCGGAGGATCACACTCGCACACGGAGCGCGATTCCCGCAACGGACTCGCTTGTGTGAAACAGCCCTTAGAATTCAGGCTCACTCTTGGTTTCATCACAACAGAGAATAATCTTGTTTCTCACAATCAGAGTCCTTTAGGTGCTTTTTTGCAAACTTATATTGAGAAGAGGCATTTTTCTGGCCCCTCTGCCATAAAGCCCAGATTGGTAGAGCGCCTTAGTGATGGTTGACCTTCTGGAAGTTTCTCCCATCTGCACACAAGATCTTTGGAACTCAGCCAGAGTGACCATTGTGTTCTTGGTCTCTTCCTCTTCTAGCAGGGTTATTCTCCCCTGATAACTTGGTTTGGTGGGGCGGCAGCTGTAGGAAGACATTTGTTTGTACCCTTCTCCAGATCTGTGCCTCCACACAATCCTGTCTATGAGCTCTACAGGCAGTTCTTTCCTCCTCATGGTTTGGATTTTGCTCCAATATGCATTGTCAGCTGTGAGATGTAATATAGACAGGGGTGTCTCTTTCCAAATCATGTCCAATCAACTGAATTTATCACATGTGGACTCCAATCAAGCTGTAGGAACATCTCAAAGATGATTAAGAGAAATGGGAGACCCCAGGTGTGACCCTAGGGTCTTGGGTCCCTTAAGTTGAAAGTGGTAGGCATCATTTCTATTCATGTAGATAATGTGACGTACAGCTGTGTATTGGGCCCTCATACTGATAGCGGGACCTCCTGTCTGCAATTCCTAGCGGTAATATCACATGCTTTTGTGTACTGTATATTTTTGGATCAGTGGCTTCTTGGTTGAACCTGATAAACGTGTCCAGTGGTCCACACCATAGACTCCATAGTCCTACTGCTGGGACCCCAGCTAGTCATTAGAAAGGGCTCCAGTGTCAGCTGTAGGCAAGCATAGGAAGAGAGCAGCGGCACCTGCCATACTAGTCTGGACTGAGCAATGGCAGAAGCCAGTCTCTGTAGACTTCTATGGAGACATGTAGGGCACCTCTTGTGGACATAGTGTTTCCTCTTACTTTTGCCTAACTTTAGGACCCAGTGAGGGTCATAATCCCACCAATCAGACATCTAATAACCTTAACTTTCCCCAGATGGCAGGGGAACAGTGGATTGGGCATGTTGGATTTCATCATGGACAGAGGTTAAGCTGTCATCTGTGGCTTATTCCCCTCTCCTTTTTGAGAACACGTGCATGCTCAATTGAATACATAGGTTTGGGAAATGCAACGGATTAGCTGCATTGGTAGTCGGTAGTCCCCCACCGGCCTCACAGGCTCACTATGCTTGTCTTCTCTTTCTGCAATGCTTTACACTGCAGCTCTGATTGTTTAGATTGGCTGTGGATTACTTAAGGAGCATGTTCACTGCTCTATTGAGCAGGCAGTTATTGGGAAGAAAGCATTCCTTCCCAGTAACTGCCTGCTCGTGAGAAAGCAAGATCTGCTGCCCAGAAACGATGATTGAGGTGTCCGCACCAAAGATCATGTCACCGATGAAGAAGCGTTTTGCACCTTTACGTGAACAGATCACTGGGAACGAGCGTTCGTGGTATTATTCCTTCCTGATAATCTGCCCAATAGTCGTGGAGTGTAAGCGCGCCCTTACGCAGATTTTATTGGAAACCTGATTTTCATTACAGTAAGGACAGAAGGACTATAAACTACAACGGAGCGTAAGAAGATTTGTCAATTCGATGCCAGAACCTGGATGTCCACTTTTACGATGGGTGCAATGTTTTTTTTGGAGCAGACATGAAGGAGTCAGCCTTTAATTTGCTGAACCTTCCATTAAGCTCCTGGCACGCTTGGTGTAGACTGACCCGAAGATCGCATCTTTCGGCAAAGGGGGTGACAACAAGCCGGTTGTCGGGAAACCTGACAGAAGCCTTTTTTGTGTTGTGTGCATATTTCTCGCTCCCATTCGGTTCCTCTCGGGAGCCAGGCTCGGAGGGCACACGTTCAAAGCACATTCCTGGGCTAACATTTGTTTTGGAGGAGCAGCCTGTCTGAGAAGGCAGCCCTGTATTTTACAAGTGTCTGCGAGGCGGGCACCGCTCCTTAGTTTGGAAGACTTGAAAGTCAGTAGGAAACGCACTCAGAACTGCGCTGCTTTATCATGAGGTGCCCAGCATGGGTGTCTGTGAGCAGTTCATGATCACTGCTTGCTGTCAGTGAATGTCCTTTTACTTTAAGAGCCTGAATACTTGTTGTGAGCCTGTCCAGCCGGCACCAGTGAACATCTCATTGAAGGGGTTTCCAATATAAGTAATGGCATATTGCTGGCATGTACCATAACTTACGGATTAGTGGGGCACTCGCAGATCACCAGACTTAAGCAGGTGCATCGCAGGTGAAGTACAACGCGGCACATTTATCAAGCTTGCCTTTTGTTTTTTTGTTTTTTTTACTAAAACCAAAAACAAACAAACAGGCATATTCATTTATTATCCATGAATAAATCAGGCTTTTCTTTTTTGGTTTAAGTCTGACCTCTAGTGGTCGTTTTCTTGTACGACCGCTTCATATTCACTAAGACTGGTCTAATTAGTATGAGCATAAAAATGTGGCGCTAGTGAGCTGAAATTAGGCACACATCTCTGTGAAAGTAGGCAAAATGTGGTGCAGCTCGCCACTCAAAATAGAGGCAGAAAAGTACGCCAGTCCTGAAGTAGAGTAGATATTAGACTGTTTTTACACCTAAATCGGGCGCAAACTAAATCGCACCTACGTAAATAGGTGCAAAAGTTATAAAACTTGTGAATTAGGCTACTTTCACACTAGCGTTCGGGTGTCCGCTCGTGCGCTCCGTTTGAAGGGGCTCACGAGCGGCCCCGAACGCATCCGTCTGGCCCCAATGCATTCTCAGTGGAGGCGGATCCACTGAGAATGCATCCGCCTGCCAGCGCTCAGCCTCCGCTCCGCTCAGTGAGCGGACACCTGAACGCTGCTTGCAGCGTTCGGGTGTCCGCCTGGCCGTGCGGAGGCGAGCGGATCCGTCCAGACTTTTAATGGAAGTCAATGGGGACGGATCCGCTTGAAGATGACACCATATGGCTCAATCTTCAAGCGGATCCGTTCCCCATTGACTTTCAATGTAAAGTCTGAACGGATCCGCTCAGACAACTTTCACACTTAGAAAATTTTCTAAGTTTTAATGCAGACGCATCCGTTCTGAACGGATGCGAACGTCTGCATTATCGGAGCGGATCCGTCTGATGAAACATCAGACGGATCCGCTCCGAACGCTAGTCTGAAAGTAGCCTAAGTCTTAAAACAAAAAATAGGGGCAACAGGCGCAAATGCCTCCAAAACAGGAGCAAAATCAGTCGGTAAATGAGACTGAAAAAAAATAAGACTGTCTGAAACATTTTTTTTGCTCTTGAAAACAGATCCACTAATCTATGATGGTGTGTGCTCCTGTGCGCACGATCCATGCCGCTCCGGGACATATGGCCCGCTCATGGACCGCATGTCTCAGAGGGCATACGGTCGTGGGCAAGAGGCCTTATCCAGAGACTGCAAGGGATCAGTAGGAGTTGTAGTTGGCGCGGCCCCACCGATAAGTAAGATATGAGAGATCCTTATCCTGATATAAAACCCCTTTGTGTGTATCTATGTTCTGTGTCTGTTAGACATAATCAGGACATGAATATGGTCTTTGAAAGTAAAAAAAATAAAAATAAAACTTGTTTCCATTCACTGATTTCAAGAGGAGATCTTGATGATAGGAGGCACTGAGACACAAAGTACGTTAGAAAGTAAACCAAGGTTAAAGGGGTTGTACCATCTCAGACATTGGGGGCATGTCGCTAGGATATGCCCCCCTGTCTGATAGCTGCGGGTCCCGGAGTTGAAAATGGAGACTTGGCTGGTTCATCTTAAACTCCCGGAGGGCGCACAGCGCATGTGCGCCCATCCTCCATTTCTATGGGAGCGCCGAAAATTGCACCCTTGGCTATTTTCGGAAGTCCCTTCGAAACAAATGGGAGGTGCACTGTGCAGGCACGGCCACCTCTCCATTCACTTCTAGGGGGCTGACGGAAATAGTCGAGCCAGTGCTTGTCTATTTTTGGCGCTTCTATAGGAATCAATGGAGAAAGGACACGCATACGCCGTGCGCCCTCCGGGACTTTGCCAGCTTCCTTCTAAGTATAGGTGTGCGTCCCAGAGCTGGGCCCGCACCTATCAAACATGGTCTGTCTGAGATGGCACAACCTATTTAAGGATGTCTTTACACGTGGCAGATATGCTGCGGGTTTTCTTCTGGAATTTCTATGTGTAGTACAGTAGCAGAAAGATTTTACAAATGCTGACGAAAACTTGACATTTGGGGTCGATTTGAAATTTGCATATTGTCAATTCACGCTGCAGGTTTCATGGTGAATCTGATTAGTATCAATGGAAAGCAATCGTCATCAGTAAGAACTTGTATCTGATGCATTACAAGTGTTTTTCTTCATATGGTGCCTGTATAATGATTACTTTATTTTTTCTTACAAATCCATTTAAAAAATGCTTATTGCAAAATGCTGGTTGGCCAAGCCTAGGCTGACAGGGGGGCCTTATTCCCTCTGGGCTGCCTTGTTCCCGGTGCCACGCTTTCTTCAGTAGTGAGCTTTCCAGTCATCCTCATGGACAGTGCATTCGGAAAGTCTTCAAACACTTTCACTTTTTGTTATGTTGCGGCCTTGTGCTAAAATAAAAACAAGGTGAGAATATTCCCCATTATTCTGCAGTCCATTACCTTTGGCAGTGATTCCAGCCTCCAGTCTTCTATGATACCACAAGGTTTGCACACCTGGATTCGGAGATTTTCTCTTCTTCTTCTTTGCAGATCCTCACATGCTCTGTCAGGTTGGATGGGGATTGTTGGTGCACAACCATTTTCCGGTCTCTCCAGAGATGTTTGATTGGATTCAAGTCAGGGCTGTGGCTGGGCCACTCAAGGACATTCACAGAGTTGTCCCTCAGCCTCTCCTGTGTTGTCTGGTGTTGGAAGGTGTACCTTCAGCCCAGTCTGAGGTCCTCTGGATCAGGTTTTCATTAAGAAGCTTTGCTCGATTCGGCTTACCCTCAGTCCTCACCCATCTCTCCCTGTCCCAGCCACGGATAACTCCCACCATGCATCACTGTTAGGATGCTATTGGGCAAGATATGAGCAGTGCCTAGTTTCCTTCAGATATGATGCTTAGAATTGAAGCCAAAAGACCAGAGAATCTTGTTTCTCACATTCTGAGGTCATTTAGTTGCTTTTTATTGCTAGATGGGCTTTTACTGAGGAGAGGCTTTTTTCTGGCCACTCTGCCATAAAGCTCAGGTTGGTGGTGCAGTTATGATTGACCTTCTAAAAGTTTCTCCAATCTTCACACAGGTTCTTTGGTGCTCAGCCAGAGTGACCATTGGGATCTTCTCTTGCCAAGGCCATTCTTCCCTGACTGATTAGTTTGGAGTGGCCAGCTTTAGGAAGAGACCTGGTTGTTCCAAACTTCCATTTAAAGGGGCTTTTACTATTGTATACTATCCCCAGGATAGGTCATCAATATCAGACCGGCTGGGCTTTGACACCCCACCGATCAGCTGTATGAGGAGACGGCGGCGCAGTGTACACATGCCGTCTCCCTTCTCTCTTCCTGCTGCTGTCTATGGTCTTTGCCGTAGACAGCAGCAGTGGACAGTAAGAGAGAAGGGAGACGGCATGTGCACACTGCACCGCCGTCTCCTCATACAGCTGATCTGATATTGATAACCGATCCTGAGGATAGATCATCATTAGTAAAAGCCTGCACAATCCCTTTAAGAACTACAGAAGCCACTATAATCTTGGGAATTTTCAGTGCAGCAGAATTTTTTTTTTTTTTTTTGTACCCTTCCTCATATCTCTGCCTCCACACAATCCTGTCTCTGAGCTCTACAGGCAGTTCTTTCCTCCTCATGGTTTGGTATTTGCTCTGATATGCATTGTCACCTGTGAGATATTATATAGACAGGGCTGTTTCTTTCCAAATCATGTCCTATCAACTGAATTTACCACAGGTGGACTCCAATCATGGTGTAGGAACATCTCAGAGATGATCGAGAGAATTCAAAGGCCCCCAGAGCTAAATTTCATTTGTCATACTAAAGGGTCAGAATACTTATGCCCATGCCAAATTTTAGTTTTTCTTTTTTAACAAATAAACAAAAATTTCAAAAATTCTCTTTTCTTTTGCAGTTTGATGGGGGAAAACATTATTTTTTTCCATTTTTTTTTTTTTCAGCACAATGCCGCAACATAACAATATGTGAAAAAACTGAAAAGCTCTGAAGACTCTCCGAATGCACTGTACATTTACACACATTTTGTTTCTTGCAGAGATCATTGGAGCAGAAGAGCTCCCTGCACCTGTACAAGAAGCTGAGGAGGTGAGACGGTACCCATGGAGGATAGACAACAAATACTACTCCGCCGATGTGAATATTTGCATTGTACCCAGCACAGCACATGTTACCCCTCAGGTGGCAGAGTCCGTCCAGGCCTTCGTTGTATACTTTGACAGCACAGTGGTAAGTGTCTGTGGGACAACTGATATGAAAGTCAGATGGGGAAATGAAATATTTTTGGTTGGGACAGTATCCTGACAGCTGTTAAAATGCTGCAAAAACAGGTTTGGATTACTGTAAAATAAAGCTTGGGATCTTTGTAGAAGGCAGAAAATAAACATTTGACGAAGCAATATTTCACGAGCGAGAGAAAAGAGGAATCTGGTACCATGAAAAATAACCCTAAACTACTCCAATGCCAGGATTGCTGAAGAGACGAGGCTTTCATATCTGTGATTATCATCTCTGAACTCCCCGTGCCCGTTAGGAGTCCTGCTGTACTATTTCTCTAGGTTTAGGAGTCCAGGGGTGCATAACAATACAGAGCTCAGACCTTTTGCTGGCTTTTAGGGGAGCGTAAATGAGCTCAGATTTAATCATTACCTCCTTGGAATCTGTCTCTTCCGCTATCTCCACATTATGGTAGTTGAGGGGGATTTCATTCTCTTTAATAAAGAAATAAAGAGAGGTACCTGGAGGTGCAGGGGCCAAAGGTGAAGCTCAGGACCGGAGATCTTCAGAAAACAGAAGGGGTATAAGGACATCAAAGAAGTTCCCTACGGAGGACCACCAAAGCTGTGAAGTACCTGGGAGCTACAGGTCAAGCCCCAGAGTAAATCAGTCATGAGCAACCTCCTCAAAAAGACCCTCTACCCTACAGTAGGGGGCATCTGAGGTCAGACGCTGAAGAGACCAGGTATGTAATGCGCAGGCTGAGAGTAGGCTTTGTAGGAGTCTTGCTACTTTTCCTTCACCTCTCACATGAGTGATTCAGCAGCTGTTCAGTAAAGGTGCGGATACCAAGGAAAACATTTCAGGCCATGTTTTTTCCTCCAAATCGGATAAACACTCTGAAATAACTTCCACTAGTTGTTTGTCTGCTGGGTGGAAATTTCAAGTACGGTATGTAGCTACCTGAAAATCCAAGGTCCCCTTTAGCCGGCCTGTACTTTTAGGTATTCGAGAACTACATATACCGCAAACCCCTAAATACACGTCTGTAGCTGTAAAGCTGTGGGCGATGCTGTGCCCTACAGCCAGCGGAGTACAGACTGCCATTTATGGGAACCTGTATTCTGCGTGTGGTGTAGCAGATACTGGATGGTAAATGTGAATTCTCTGCAGCTTTACTTCTGTATATGGAAAGGTCTGGTATATATTCACTTTATTTTTATTCAGTCCATATTTGCATATGCTTTATAAATGTTCTTTATTTTATATAATTCAGCAGAATTCTGTCTCCGTTTTCTAAACCAAAAAAAACTAACTGATGTACGTGTCTTGTGCCAGGTTTATTATGTCTCTAAAGCTACTTTCACACCAGCGTTTTTGCTGGATCCATCCAGAATCAGCAAAAAACGCTTCAGTTACTGAAAATACAACCATCTGCATCCGTTATAAACTGATCCGGCTGTATTATCGTTAACATAGCCAAGACGGATCCGTCATGAACTCCATTCAAAGTCAACGGGAGACGGATCCGTTTTCTATTGTGTCAGCCAAAATGGATCTGTCTCCATTGACTTGCAACGCCAGTCGTGACGGATCCGTCTTGTTCCGCATCCAAGGACGCACTAAAAAACGCTGCTTGCTGTACTTTTGTGTGCGTCATGGGAACGCAATGAAACTAAACGGAATGCATTCTGGTGCTCTCCGTTTCGTTCAGTTGTCCTCATTGACAATTGGGGACAAAACTGAAGCGTTTTTTTTTTTTTTTCCGCTGTTGAGATCCTATGACAGATTTCGATAGAGGAAATTGAAAACACTGGTGTGAAACTAACCTTAAACGCGTTTCAGTTCTAAAAAGTGTCTAGAAAAGGGATGAGGATTATAAGAGGTGGGGTTTAAATTCCCCAAATTTTGATAAAATGTTGGCCCAAAATATTGAAGTAAGTCAACCAAGAGGTGGTGTATGGAAGAGAAGCATCTAGCAAGATGCACCAAATTCTGGGGGCAGTCATCTGCATCAGAAGGAGCAAGGATAAGGTTGGATTTTTAAATTGTCCGATCCTCCTTTTTTTTTTTTTTTAAGCACCAACAATAGCTGACACCAACTTCTCCCCTAAGGGCACGGCTACACAGTGCAGACGATGCGGATCATACTGTGGTTCCACAGTGGAAAGTCCAGTGCGGATTTGTTGTGGACTTTGCCACGGATTTCACTCTATGCATTACAACGGGTGAAGCTCACAGTGGAAATCTGCAGCATAAGGCCTCATGCACACGACCGTTGTTGTGTTCCGTTCCGCAAAATGGGGTTCCGTTGTTTCGTGATCCGTTTTTGTTTCCGTGTGTCTTCCTTTTATTTTTCTAGGACCACCAGACATAAAGGAAAGTAAAAAAAAAAGTCTAAGACAGGTTTGCCATGCAAATGATAGGAAAAAAACGGACTCGGACACGCGGATGACAATCTTGTGTGCCTCCGCGTTTTTTAGCGGTCCCATTGACTTGAATGGGTCCGCGAAAATAATAGGACAGGTTATATTTTTTTGACGGACTGGAACCACGCATGCGGATGGCAAACGGTGCGTTAGCCGAGTTTTCAACGGACCCATTGAAAGTCAATGGGTCTGCAGAAAATCACGAAAAACGGCGCAGCGGACACGGAATAAAACAACGGTCGTGTGCATGAGGCCTAAAGTTGTCATGCTGTGGATGTAAATTCTGCACCACATGTCAATTTGTGCAGCAGTTTTTTTGCATTATGTGGATGGAATTTTTTTTTTAAGCTTTCATCCGCATTGTGGGTACTGTAAAAAGCTAGTTTGCAGCATGTCTGTCACGTATGGATGTTCCCTTTGGCAATAGCTGTCTTAGGCCTTAGGAAGTGTTTTGCAGCCCATAAACGGCAGATACCGGCCGTGTGTACGCCGCATCATGGTGCGGACTCATTGACTTCTATATCCATAGTTTGCAGACCACAAAACACTGACGGTCGTGTTAGTCTCCCCTAATTGCAAATGTCAACCCTCAATACATGACCTGTAAAACAAAGAATGTGCTTGTGTAGCCATGAATATTCTCTTCCTATAACCCGGTATTTTTACATTCCATAACAGAAGGCAGGTTTGGAGAAGGTGTCGCCTTGGCTTCCGCTGCTTGAAGACTGGTTGCTAGATGTTATGATCTTGGTATGTGATCGGGCATGTGATACAGGTGAGGAGCAGCTGTGCCCAACATGGGGTTAATAGAAAATGTCCTCGTGCCACTTGTAGCCTTCTGCGACCAGCAGTTCAGCAGTTTAGCCTGCAGAGGGCCGCTGCCTCAAGCCTAGGACCATACCACTTCAGTCCTCGTTCAGACAAGTGAGATGTTATCAATGTAGCTATCCTCACATATTTGTATCTGAATGTTATATGTCTGGACGAGAACTTATTATCCTAGTCTCTAAAGGTGGTAATTGTTTTATTACATATTTTTATGTTTTGTGGGGACTCATTTGATTTATTGTAGATGGTGTTGGGCCTCATTCAGACGAATGATATTTCTGTCTGAGAGTAGCAGCACCTGGACTGAACGCTGACCCACAAGTCAATGGGTATAGCCATTTTCTGCACAGGCCATGCTGAGAGAATTGCAGATTACACTTTCCTGCTCAACGGGTCTGCAGGAAAAACAGGCCACACACTGATGCCACCTGTGCGCGGACCGTTTAAAATATCATTTATGGTCCCCACCCAGAACACAGACAGGTTTCCTAAGTCTAGTCCATGGTAGTACGCCAGTGATGTGGGAAATGTTTTTAAGGACTGAGGTCCAGGTCACTTTAGAATTTTTGAAGCAATGCTATATAGAATGATGGTTTAATCGGATTGATGCGTTCTGTTCAGGTGTGAGCCGCCAGACTGCTCAGGAATGGTGTATACAGCATGGGTTCGAGCTGGTCGAGTTGAATCCCGAGGAGCTGCCGGATGAAGATGGTTGGTTGGAAACTTCAGTGGATGTTTTAGGCCATCAACCAAGAATTATGCTCTAACGTTCACTCTTATTATTATACCATCTAGATGATTTCCCCGAATCCACTGGTGTCACTCGGATAATTCAAGCACTGAATGCCAATGTGTGGTCCAATGTGGAGATGAAGAGCGGTACGTGGTGCAGGTAGTAGGGAAAAAATAATGCATGTAATGGTGGTTTTTAAGGCAGCTACAAGGTAAGGGTGCATTCACACGACCGTATGTATTTTGCGGTCCGCAAAAAATACGTTTGACATCCATGTTGCATCCGTTAGTTGTTTTTTTTTTGAGGATCCACTGTAACAATGTCTATCCTGGTCTGCAAACAAAATCTTTTTTGTGGGGCTGAAGAACAGACATACGGATGCAGACAGCACACGGTGTACTGTCCGCATTTTTTGCGAACACATTAAAATGAATGGGTCCGCATCCTATCCACAAAAAATGATGATCGGATGCAGAGCAAAAATACGGTCGTGTGAATGGGGCCTAAGTTTGTGCCACATTTTTATGGAGATCTGAAAACATATTGAACCAAATCACCGTCACATAACTAACGAGAAGTTTGTCGGCAGAACTAAATTTAGTGATCAAAGGACAGCATCAACGGATGGAGTTAGTTTCCTATTAGGACAATGCTCCACATCACAATATACACTACACTGGAAGATGTTCTAGGTCCAGGATTCTCCATGTCTTTGTATTTCAGATGTGTCCTCCACTTGCTGACTCAATGCATTTTCATGTCATTCCAGAACAGTCCTATGGGATCTTCAGCTCATTGACCGCCATGAACCACAGTACAGAGAGTAACGGGGATCCACAGGATAATGTTAGTGATTATGTTGTATCGCGATCCATCAGGCAATGCTGCAGTCTGGTGTTTACCATGGAATCTTACTGTGTTTCTCCTATTAAATTCAGATATGTGTATACCAGGCTTAGGCCTCCTGCACACGACCGTATGGCTTTTTCAGTGTTTTGCGGTCCGTTTTTCACAGATCCGTTGTTCCGTTTTTCCGTATGGAATATACAGTAATTACATAGATAAATTGGGCTGGGCATAACATTTTCAATAGATGGTTCTGCAAAAAACGGAACGGAAACTGAAGACATATGGATGCATTTCCATATGTGTTCCGTTTTTTTGCAGACCCATTGACTTGAATGGAGCCACGAAATGTGATTTGCGGGCAATAATAGGACATGTTCTATCTTTGAACGGAAATATGGAATGCATACGGAGTACATTCCGTTTTTTTTTGCGGAACCATTGAAATGAATGGTTACATATACGGAACGCAAAAAACGGCCAGTAAACGGGGGAAAAAAAACGGTCGTGTGCAGGAGGCCTTAAAGGGATGTTCCCATCGCAGACATTTGTTCCATATTCATCGGATATGCCACGGGTGTCTGATAGAGGTGGGCAGGTCCAGTAACTGTGATGGAATTGGGGATCCCTTTATTAAAGCCCTGTCTGATGAGGTGGTTGTCACATCCAGGCAGAGAATGAACAAAGATGTAGCTACCCTTTAATGGGAACCTGTCAGTGGGTCCTTATGCAGCTGGGGTTTAGTAATGATTATATCAAAACCAGGCATCACTGTGTTGCTAAAGATCACATGAATTACTGGGGACTCCTGTCCGGCAGCCCTAGGTGCAACCTAAGCCCTAGAGCACAATATTCATCACAGTGGAGTGAAGCATGCTGGACCAAAGGGGTTTCCATATTGATGACCTATCCTCAGGACCTCCTTGCAGCTTACCGAGCAATGCACTGTCCATTGCAAAACAGCTGTGCTTGGTATTGCAGCTCAGGCCCATTCACATGAATGGGACGGAGTGTCACCTAGGCGATGTCACAGGCCTAGAAAGAGGCTGCAGTCTCTTCAAACAGCTGATCGTCGGGGGTGCCAGGAGCGGTCCGCTACTGGATAGGTCATCAGTATTAAACACCCAGAAAATCCCTTTAAAACATCAGTAATTGGGGGTCACACTGATAACATCCTTCCCTCTTCCCCAGTTTTTCTCTGGTAAGATCTGAATATGCTGTAAATGGCGTATGTTCTGTCTTCGGTACAGAGAGCTGTATCATCCTGACATGGAGTCAAAAAGTATATGAAAAATGTTGATATTGGTATGCTGTTATGTGACGTGATCTAAAGAGTATATGGTTAAATGATACCTTTCAGGTCTCTGTGTCCAGTGGAGCCGCCATGGTGCCTTCCACGGATCAAGGGCGTGCTGGGGAGTCCGGCAGCCATAGCGATTCTCAGGTTGATACTATAGTGGGTGAGTTTTCAGTGACCGTCTACAGAGATCCTGGTCTTCTGAGCAGCAGGATTCACCTTGATGACCAGTTCTGGGGTTGGTTTATACTGTAGCCATTACAGATGGTGAACATGCATAGCTCACTGTCTTTGGGGGTACTATCTCTCCTTACGGACAGCACCTTCATTGGCATGAGGAGGCTTATAGGCTATACATGCTCCTCTGGAGTTCTGGGGAGAAAGGGATGCTTTTTTTTAATGTCTGAGTCATGTCTCAAGGCCTATTTAAAGGGTCGACCATTGACTTATAGGATAGCTGCCTTACATCTGGTGGCATCAGAGGCAGAGCTTGTTAAGACCTCATTTGCACCCCTTCTTCTTAGCTCTCTGTAGACATATTGTACTCAGTGTTTTGCTGCGATGTACAGTTGGCAGGCAGATACCAGTGATTGTGCCCAATACGATGCATAGTAAATCCTGGGACGTTTAATACTTGCTATAAGCACAATCTGTCTGCACTTCCTCCGTATAGTCCATGTGGAGGAGCAGTACACGAGGGTCATGTCACCCCCCTCACACCATGATAACCAATGCAATTGTGCCAACAAGTTTCAGTTGCCAGTACCCTGCCACTAGAAGGGCTCAGCCCTGACTTTACATGTAAATGACTGTCCTCTATAACATAGGCCATCATCCGGTTTTGTGATGTTATTTTTATAGATCTGGAGATCTATGCATTAAATTTTTTGAGCTGAGGTGTTTTTTGGCCCGGCCCCAGCCTGCACAGGGGGAGCACTAGGAGGATATGCTAAAAATACACAAAGCTTTCTGCCAAGAGGTTTAACTAACAAAGCCACCTGCTATTATCCTCAGACCCCATGTTGGACCTTGATATTCGAGAACTCGCCAGCCTTACTTCCGGGGAAGGGGACCTGGAGAATTTTGGACGACTTTTCAATAAACTTCAGGAAATGAAAGGTATCACTGTAAATCAGACGTCAAAGAATGTTGGGTTAAATTTGACACTACCTACAGAATTGTGTAAGTAATGACTTTATTAAAGATCTTTCCACGATAACTCCTGTCCATATGCCCCATGGTTCTCTCGGAGGGGGATAGAGTCTCCTACTAGATGACATGTAATACCACATTACTCCAGCCTCACTGCAGGGCTAGTACGTAAGCGGAGGCTGATTTCCCTGGTGACATGTAACAATAAAACCCAAATAAAAAATCACACTCCTATTTTCTGAAAGTAGACACCCGGCACCTTGTCAAAATGCCTTCATACAACTTTGCCACAAAGTGTAATTTTTGATAAACGTTTTTAAAAAGTTGATATTAAGGGATAAAAGTGTAACCCAAACAGAAGGTTATATGCACCACACGTGCAGAGTTCATACATACTGAACTTACATGCACATATCTTCATAAAATCACCAGATCTGAAAAGACCAAAAATCTGGTTTTAAGCTGGAAATCAAAGTAGCAACCTTTAAAAATACAGGGATTACAGCCTTTGAAAAAAAAATTGTGAACCTCCAAAACCTATAAATTTCCTCAAAGCAGACAACCTGATAATCGCAGTTGCTCTGACTGACTGTTGATGACCATGTCCGCCTTTTGGTAAGTTTGTGACAAACAGGAAAAAGGCATTTAAAAAAAACATTTGAACTTTAAACTCGCACCCAAGCAGAGGTTTACACATGAAACACTATGTAAAAATAACATATTAAGGTGTGCAAATCTTATATGTACCACGGCCGTATACATCAACGAGAGCTTGTGCTCTTAACACTGGCACAGAGGCCATATGATATATGGTCATCATCCACATTTTGTGTTAAATGTGTATACTGTACACGGCAAACTGCTTCTAGGCTACCAAAATCTAGAGTCCAAAACATACCGTGTATAAAAATATAACCTAATAATTAACCCCTTCAGGACCCTGCCATTTTTCACCCTAAGGACCAGGCCATTAGCAAATCTGACATATCACTTTGGCCTCATGCACACGACCGTAGTTATGGTCCGCATCCGAGTTCTTGCGGCTCTGGTGCGGACCCATTCACTTCAATGGGGCCGCAAAAGATGCAGACAGCACTCCATGTTGCAGACAGCACTCCACCCCGCAAAAAAATATAGCATGTCCTATTCTTGTCCGTTTTGCGGACAAGAATAGGCATGTCTACAATGGGCCTTCCGTTCCGCAAATTGCGGAAGGTACACGGGCGGCTTCCGTTTTTTGCGGATCCGTGGTTTGCGGCCCGCAAAAAACGGCACAGTCGTGTGCATGAGGCCTTTATGTGGTGATAACTTTAAAACACTTTGACTTATCCAGGCCATTCTGAGACTGTTTTCTCGTCACATATTGTACTTCAGAACTGGTAAGTTTGAGTCAAAATATTTGAAAAAAAATAGCAAATTTCAATTTCTCTACTTTTAAAATACATAGTAATACCTCCAAAAATAGTTATGACTTTACATTCCCCATATGTCTACTTCATGTTTGAATCATTTTGAAAATTACATTAAATTTTTTTGGGATGTTAGAAGTTTAGAAGCAAGTCTTAACATTTTTAAGAAAATTTCCAAAATCCAATTTTTTTAAGGACCAGATCAGTTATGAAGTCACTTTGTGGGGCTTACACATAAGGCTACTTTCACACTGGCGTTTCTGGGTCCGCTTGTGAGATCCGTTTTCAGGGCTCTCACAAGCGGCCCAAAACGGATCAGTTCAGCCCCAATGCATTCTGAATAGATAAGGATCTGTTCAGAATGCATCAATTTGGCTGCGTTTGATGTCCGTTGCGTTTTTTAGACGGTCACTAAAACGCAGCGTTTTTGTGACTGTCTGACTGCGGAGCCAAACGGATCTGTCCTGACTTACAATGTAAGTCAATAGAGTCGGATCCGTTTTTCACTGACACAATATGGTGCAATTGAAAACGGATCCGTCCCCTATTGACTGTTTTGACTTTTTTTTTTTTATGAATAATGCAAACGGATCCCTTCTGAACATCCGATTTTACAAACTCTGTTAACCCTTTAGGTGTCCTACGAGAATTAAAGGAAAATGGGACTGAAATTTAAAAATGTGTTTGTTTGTTTTTTTCCCCCAGATTTTAAATTTTAATTATTTTTTACCTGCAATACATCAAGGGTTAACAGCCAAACAAAACTCAATCTATTACCCTGATTCTGGAGTTTACAGAAACACCCCTTATGTGCTTAAAAACTGATGTATGTGCGCACAGCAGGCTTCAGAGTGGAAGGAGCACCATATGGCGTTAGGAGAGCGGATTTAGTTGGAATGGTAATTGGGAGCTATGTCGCATATGGAGACACCCTGAGGTGGCCCTACAGTGGAAACCCCCAAAAAGTTACCCCATTTTGGAAACCACGCCCCTCAAGGAATGTTTCAAGGTGTGTAGTGAGCACTTTGACCTCAAAGGTGTTTCCTAGAATTAGGAAACACTTGGCAGTGAAAAATGAAAAAAATTATTTTTCACATTTTTCTCTTTCACAAAGGGTAACAGGCATGGGCGTAACGATCGCGGTCGCAGGGGGTGCGACTGCGACCGGGCCCGGCGGGGGGAGGGGACGCGCGCACTCACTCTCATACACTCGGCCCGCCAGTTCTTGGCACTGCCGTGCTATCTCCAGATCATCAGTGAAGCAGGAGCTCTAGCGCTCCCTCTGCTGGCCGCACATTGCGCTGCTGGCTGTGGGAGGAGCTCTGAAGGCCTGGGAAACTGCCTTCAGTACAGCCAGCAGCGCGATGTGAGTGTGGCAGCGCAACATCAGGGAAGATGGTAAGTATGTTGTTGTGTTTTTTTTTTTCTTTTCTTTTCCTAACACTGCAGACTGAGGGCGAAGGGGAAGGCGATGGGCACAACTAGAGTGAGGTGGCACAAAAGTGGGCATCTCTACTGAGGGGGCACCTAATTTCCCATAACTACTGTGAGGGGGGCACATATAAAGGCATAACTGAGGGGGCACATATATCAACTACTGTGAGGGGGGCACATAATCTGGCATAACCACTGTGAGGGGCACATATCTGGCATAACTACTGTGAGGGGGGCACATATCTGGCATAACTACTGTGAGGGGGGCACATATAAAGGCATAACTGAGGGGGCACATATATCAACTACTGTGAGGGGGGGGCACATAATCTGGCATAACCACTGTGAGGGGCACATATGTGGGTATATTTAATGTGAGGGACACATAATCTGGCATAACCACTGTAGGGGGGCACATATCTGGGCATAACTACTGTGAGGGGCACATAATCTGGCATAACTACTGTGAGGGGGAACATATCTGGCCATATCCACTATGAGGGGCACATAATCTGGGCATAAGTACTGTGAGGGGCACATAATCTGGCATAACTACTGTGAGGGGGCACATAATCTGGCATATCCACTGTGAGCGGGCACATATCTGGGCATATCCACTGTGAGGGGGCACATATCTGGCATAAATACCGTGAGGGGGCGCATATTTGGCATAACTACTGTTAGGGGGCACATATTTGGCATAACTACTGTGAGGGGCACATAACTACTGTGACAGGAACAAAGGTGGGCATAACTGCTGTGAGGGGCCACAAGAAGGACATAACTTTTGTGAAGGGACCACAAGGTGGGCTTAATTACTGTGAAAGGCCACAAGGTGGGCATTAGTACTGTGAGGGGCCACAATGTGGACATTAGTACTGTGTGGTTGCACTTAGGGAAATGTCCTAAATTACACTGCTATACATTGGCATAGCTCAGTCTACCAGGCCAGCACAGCGCCCCCTGCTGGTAGTTTCATAGGGGCAGTCACCATCCCTTCCTTATGTGATTATTCTTTTATTTTCTCTATCACCACAGGGCCCTTGTTCTGGATCCAGCGGACATCATGCCGACGCCAGCGACACCCTGGATGAGGTAGGACCAGATTTTATTAGGACTGGGTGAGTGTAGCCATGCATGGCTTAGGGCTCTTTAACACGAGCGGATCCCATGTGGCTAATCTGTGTGAAAGAGAGCCAAGTCCCGCTCCGGACAGCAGAGACACGGAGCATTAACATGATTGATAATGCTCTGTGCCTCTCTATGATCGTTTTGCTACAAAATCACGGTGACAACTTTATCTCACTGTGATTTTGTAGTAAAAAGGTCACAGAGAGGCACGGAGCATTATAAATCATGTTACTGCTCCGTGTGTCTGCTGTCCAGAATGGGGCTTGGCCCTCATTCACGCAGCGGACTAGCCGCACGGGAAAGCGCCCTTAGTATGAAAATCTGCAGCTTCTTTGTAAAAATGGGGGGGGCCCCCCCCCCCGATCCAAAGTTTGCACTGGGGCCCATAACACTCTAATTATGCCACTGGTAACAAGACAAAATGCACCCCACATTTTGTCCCCTATTCCCCCCCCCCCCCCCCCCCCCCGAATACAGCAACAACCCCATATGTGCTCCAAAAAATGTACGGGCGCACAGCAGGGCTCTAGAGTCAAACAGCAAAAAATGTATTTTGTTGACCTGAATTGGCAGACATTGACGCATGTGCCATGTCTCATTTAAAAAAAAAAATCCTGAAGTCCCCTGAAATTAAAAACCTCAGGAAGTGACCCCATTTTGGAAAGTGCACCCCCATACGAACATCTTAAGGGGTGGAAAGGGCACTTTTGACCCAACAGGTGTTTCACAGAAATAAATATGTAGTGGTTGGTGAAAAGTGGATCTGTAAGCTGTGCGGACTAAACCAGAGATGTAAGGTGGTAAAACTACAGGGTACATCATGGATGAAATTAAATAATACTTCATGGATGAGTGGTAGATTTTAAAACACTCCTGCATGCACAGGGCAGGTTTTGCAGTGGTAAATGTGTCTTTCCTTATCCCCCTTTTAGAACACACCCTGCATTCTTTTTGGGTCCTTCCTTGCTGTCTGGGGGACTTAACCTGGAAAATGTTGCCCTGGTACAACACGGGCACCATGACTTCCTGAAGTACTGGGACCCTCGCCGGCCTGGCTTTGAAAAATTAGGGCCTCTTGGAACTGAAGGAAAGTTCCTGTGTGGCCTGCAGATTGAAATGGCATGTACGCATTGCACATTGCCATCTGTACAATGTGTACGGACAGCTTTTTGTACCACACTTTTGTTTTTCGTGTGGCACTGTAGGGCTTCAGAAGTTGATCTGAAAGATCCACCCCTCCCATGTGTCTGTTGTAGTCCAGGATACAAACTGGTTTGGGGGTAGTGGTTGTGGTACCTCGTACAGGAGCAGGGGAGCTGGTGTTAGTGTGAATGGTGGACAGTACAAGGACGTCCTACTTAACCACCAGCATGTTCTCATGGAGGAGAGCCCTACTTTCACCCATTCTCAGTGGTTGCCCTACCAGGGATCTAGGGAGGCCTCTCTGCTTTTTGTGCACTGTGCCGCACGCCACAGTACCTCTGGCAGTTGGGGACATGAATAGGGGTATGCTGGTATAATAGTTATCCACATAGAGGTGGTAACCCTTATCCAGCAGTGGGTGCAGTAAGTCCCACATGATCTTCCCACTAACTCCTAGGATGGGGGGGGGGGGCATTCTGGGGGTTCTATCTGGGAATCTTTCCCTTCGTAAATGCGAAACTTGTGGGTGTACCCGGAGCTACACTCAGAAAGTTTGTAAATCTTTATGCCATATCTTGAAGGTTTGCTAGGCAGGTACTGGCGGAATCTAATCCTCCCTTTAAAAAGATTTGTCAGGGTTGTACACATCAGCAAACTTGGTGTTAAAGTGGTCAAGGACGGGCCTAACCTTGAACAACGCCCATATGCAGCACAAGTCCCCAAAACTTAATTATCTCTGCTGCACTTGCTGGGGTTCAACCTAAGGGTCTAGCGTATGCCGATGTAGGGTTCTGATCAATGAATTGTTGGGTGTATAAATTGGTTTGGGCCACCATTAAATTTACAAAATCTTCAGAGAAGAAGATTTTGAGAAAATCTAGTTCAGTGAAGCCCACACTGTCTATCTGTATTCCAGAGCTGCCCTCAAAATATGGAATTTGGGGCTGATAATGGTCAGGGGGTGGGGTTCCATATGGGCTCACTCGGGGGGGGCTGGCTGCCTGCCTCAGCTGTTGTTCTGGGGCGCCTTCTAGAGGGTCCCTCATCAGCGGATGATGATGAGGGGGTAGAGTAATAGAGGAATGTGGCATCCACTTCTCCCTCACTGGCAGACTCAGTATCTGAGGCAAGCGTGGTGTATGGCTCTTCAGCTGAGTATACTTGTAGGGGTGACGTGTGAAACCGTTATTTAGTGTGAGGGGTGTGTATGTTGTGTTTTCACACGTGAAGGGGCTTGTAATACATTTAAAATATAGTGAAAAGGAGTAGAGAAAAAAAGTAAAAAAATAATAATTTCTGGATGCACGCACAAAGATGTTGCGTGCAAAAATCTACACTAACACTACTGAACTAAAATTGAATTCTATATATGTGTATATGGAGCTGAGCAGACCGATCGGAGAAATGGATGTTTCGAATCCGCGCTCAGCAGGTGCAGGACGCACGCATGCACACAGCTATTATGTGCGTGCAAAAATGTACACTAACACTACCTAAAATTGATTTCTATTTAACACAATGTATTTTTTACACCAAAAAAAAAAGAAAACTGAGCACAAAAGCGACCAGTAAAAAAAAAAAGGTACTTATTGGTGCTAAGGGCTGCAGAACGCATGCAAGCTGACGTTTGGTGCGTTCGTGCAGACACTGCAGTATAAAAATTTACTGCAGATACAAAAAAAGAACACTATCTAAAAATCAATATATATAAAAAATATCTGCACCAAAAAAATTAGTCCAGGTGCTGAACAGTGGATTACGGACTGATCAGCGCTTGGCGTTTACAGCTCGCACACATAAAAAGTGGTCCAGAGCAGGGAAAAAAAAGCCAGATAAAAAGGTCACAATTTGTTCACGGTAGGCAAAATCGGATCGGGGTGTGGGAGGGGGGATAGGGACAGAGATTAGGGCTTGGCAATGGGGGTGGATTAGGGATCTGGAACTTCTGTTGCTGCAAAAAAAATCACTGCAGCAGATGTTCCAGGTGTTGTTCTTTTCTTCTTTTCACAGGTACCAGTAAGCAGTGGTGTTCCATCACAAGTTCCAGCAGCACAGAAAAGCACAGAACCTCTCTGCATGCAGTCACCAGCTAAAATGGCTGCCTGCAGACAGGTTCAGCCCTTTCCTGTGCTGCTATAGCGCTGCCATTGTCTGGAGCGTTGTTCCTGTCAATCGCAGCACTGGCAGGGGATGCCAAACACTGTAGTCCCCTGCCTGACCTCGGAGGAGACCGGTGCTGAACTAGTCACCTCCCCATGACATCCCCTCGCAGCTTCCTTCTGCTTCCATCGCTGCGATGTGCCAGTCTTCATTGACCGGCCAATCGCAGCGCTTGAAGCTGCAGGGGGCGGAAAGAGCGGTAAGAGCAGCCATGGTGCCCAGATTCCCCCGCGATCCTGCCCCAGCACCCTGGTCCTTATGTCACGTCCAGCTGCGCCGTACATGTATGACGCCGGTACTTAAGGGGTTAATACACACAATCGCCTTCATGCAAATTTGACGCAAACCATGATTATTCCGAAAAATTGGACAATAATTCTAATTTGCGACTAAAATACGTAGTCCGTCTGTTAAATAAAATCTCGTCAGCAAAAAAACTAAGATGTGGAGAGTTCATACTTACCACATATCTGCACTCAATGCTGCATGTGTCAAAGCAGGCATGCTCAACCTACGGCCCTCCAGCTGTTGCAAAACTACAACTCCCAGCATGCCCAAACAGCCTACAGCTATCAGCCTACAGCAGGGCATAGTTGTAGTTTTATAACAGCTGGAGGGCCGCAGGTTGAGCATGCCTGTGTTAAAGAAATGCTAAGGCCTCTTTCACACGGGCGTTGCGGGAAAATGTGCGGGTGCGTTGCGGGAACACCCGCGATTTTTCCGCACAAGTGCAAAACATTGTAATGCGTTTTGCACTCGCGTGAGAAAAATCGTGCGTGTTTGGTACCCAAACCCGAACTTCTTCACAGAAGTTCGGGCTTTGGATCGGTGTTCTGTGGATTGTATTATTTTCCCTTATAACATGGTTATAAGGGAAAATAATAGCATTCTGAATACAGAATGCATAGTAAAACAGCGCTGGAGGGGTTAAAAAAAATCATTTAACTTGATTCACCATGGTAAAAGATCATGTGACGTACCATGTGATGACCGGAGTGACGTCATCACAGGTCCTTGAACTATAATTAATGCTCACCACAGGTCCTATTCAGTAAAAGAGACAGACGGAGATGCCGGGCTACGCGAGCAAGTGGATTAAGGTGAGTTAAATGATTTTTTATTTTTTTTAACCCCTCCAGCGCTGTTTTACTATGCATTCTGTATTCAGAATGCTATTATTTTCCCTTATAACCATGTTATAAGGGAAAATAATAATCTGGTCTCCATCCCGATCGTCTCCTAGCAACCGTGCGTGAAAATCGCTCCGCACTTGCTTGCGGATGCTTGCGATTTTCACGCAACCCCATTCATTTCTATGGGGCCTGCGTTACGTGAAAAACGCACAAAGAGGAGCATGCTGCGATTTTCACGCAACGCAAAAGTGATGCGTGAAAATCACCGCTCGTGTGCACAGCCCCATAGAAATGAATGGGTCGGTATTCAGTGCGGGTGCAATGCGTTCACCTCCCGCATCGCATCCGCGCGGAATACTCGCTCGTGTGAAAGGGGCCTAAATCCGCTGGAATGCACAACCAACTTTTTTGCACACAAGTATAGGGAATTATGTAGTATATAATTTTCCATTCTGCTATACAAAATGTATTTAACAATGATAAATCCCTGAACTTCATAATACATTAAATTAACTAAGGCCGCTTTCTGATGGGTATAATATGGGGAGTTTATTACTCTAGGATTATGGACACAATACCAGAAAATGAGTTAGATTGCCTCTGTTTGTGATGAACCGTGGAAAGTCTGGATGCTGCATCCATAATATGGGCCCAGAAAAAAAAACTGTATTACACCTGTCTGAATAGCGGTTGATTACTGTTTATAAAATAAATAAATGTTGAAAATGCTTTTGGTCTGTATATTCTACTATGTAGATCGGGTATGGACAGGATTGGGCAGTGTAAAATGTAAAGTTTTTCTATATTTTTGTTTGGTGTGACTTATTTGATGCCACGATCTGGATGCTGTTAAACGTCTGGGTCATGGTGTCAATAGATGGCCAAATGGGCACCGAGGGATGATTATGAAGGGAGAGGCAGGGCAGTGTGGAGGATGGTAGTAGTGGTAGCAACAATAGATGTGGCAGTCCTCACCTTGGCGCCCCCACCGACCCATGCTGTGAAGGGAGGAGACACCCTATCTGCCCTCTGGGCACACCCTGGACTTTTGGGGTCTTCTGCATGGTGGTAGATGGGGTGCCCTTGAGGTGGATACTTGGCAAGGGGCGAGGCAGGAGGACAAGGAGTAGAGACGGTGGAGATTAGTGATTGACAGCTATCTCTGTATACAGTCAGAGGGAAGGCTGTCAATCACTGATAGGACCGCCTCCTGGACTTCAAAGCACAGATTGAGCAGGAATTTAAAAGAATAAATTGCATGTTTTACGGAATCTTTTCCCATAAAACTATATATCAATCTGCTCAGCTCCTCCTGCTCTATAACATGCTGCCTGCAGCTCAGACACCATGTTCCACGTGACAGGTTCCCTTTAAGTAGTAGGCTCTTCCCAATAGCTGTGGCTAGGCGGCAGCAATGATGGTAGTAAATCCTCCCTGAATCTCATTAACATTTTCTGTAATTCCCAGTCTGTGGGGTGGAGATCTTAGATCCAGATTACCAGTGCAGCTCAACGTGTGGTGAGTGCCAGAGGCAATTAACCCTTTCCACATGCAGGAAGGTCTTTAGCCATAAACAAGCGGTACTTTACTGTCTATATCCAACACAGCCGTGGTTGGTTCCTGTGCTCTTTCTCTTAGGGGTAGCCTTTTGGTTCAGTTGATCTCTGGAGGCTTTCAGTCTCAGGGATGAAGATTGCCTGCACCAGGCTTCTCGTTAGGCCTTCTTCTCATGAGCTCACACATGCACGTCTTGCCTCTAGCTTTTGTGACTAGACACTTCCTACTCTACAAGCCAATGCGTTACTATCTCCTGGGAAACTATATATTGTACATACATAACCATGTGGGATTCAAAGTACTTAAGTAAAAAGAGAATACTTTAGCATAAGTGTGCATAGACAATAAATCACAACATTTAACTCTTTAACAGTGATCCGCTGGGTCACTGCATTACTTTTCTGGGGAAAAAAAGGACCTGTCACAGAGAGCAGATAAGTTCTCTGATTGATAGGGGAAGGGGGACTTATAGCGTTCACAGAAGTCCATGCTATCCTTCCCCTGGAGACAACTAAGCTATGTCTCTCCATATGCGGGCTGTCAACACTGCAGCTGCTGACATCTCAGCCGCCTCAAGAGTGGCAGGGCTGCTTTCTGTTGGCATATCTTGGGCTGTGTAACAGCTAGAAATTCAAGCCAGGTCTTATTTTAAAACTCACAATCTCAGCTGTAAAACAGGACCAATTTCGAGGTTTGCAATATGTTGTACGCTAGAGCCCTTAGAAATCGGGACGAGATTGAAAGCTGCAGACATATGCCAGCGATCATTATCAAGGACATGTCACTCTGCCAGCACGTATGATATCCTTAGCGGGGAAAGGGTTACAGGGAACCTGTCAGGTTGAACATGCAGTGCAATTTGCTGCCAGCATTGTACAGAGCCAGAGCGGTTTGTGGGGAAAATATTCTGTATAACTAGTATTTTCTTAATTTTAATTGCTGCTTATTTTGGCTTTAGGAGTACTTTTTAATTGACAGCCTTCCCTGTATAAGTGTGCATACAGATATAGCTGTCAAACACTGATTGGACCACCCACTGGGCTCTGGGTACTTTCACACTTGTGGTGTTTGATTCCAGCAGGCAGTTCCGTTGCCTGAACTGCCTGCCTGATCTGGCAAACTATATGCAAATGCATGTCATTTTTTCTGACTGATCAGGCATTTATCAGTCTGAAAAACGCCTGATCATTTAGAAAAATGCATTACAATACTGGATCCATTTTTCCGGTGTCATCAGGCAAAACGGATCCGATATTTTATTATATTTTTTTGCATTTGTAAAGGTCTGCGCATGCGCAGACCAGAATACCGGATCCGTCAATGTGGCAATTTGAATGCCGAATCTGGCACTAACACAATCTTATGGAAAAAAAAATGCCGGATTCGGTATTCAGGCAAGTGTTCAGTTTTTTTTTGGCCGGAGATGAAACCGCAGCATGCTGCAGTATTATATCCGTCCTGAAAAGTCAAAAAGACTGAACTGAAGACACCCTGATCCATCCTGAACGGATTACTCTCCATTCAGAATGCATGGGGATATGCCTGATCAGTTCTTTTCGGGTATTGAGCCCCTAGGACGGAACTCGATGCCGGAAAAGAAAAACGCTAGTGTGAAAGTACCCCAAGCCCAAAATGAGCAGGAATTAAAATGAAAACCTGACACATTATACTGAATCTTTTCTTACAAAACTATATATCCCACGGTTACCATAGCTCGGCCGCATGGAGTACGCACACCGTAAGAAATGACATCTGATCCTTGATTGCTTTCTATGGGAAACAGGTATCCTACATCTCATGTCCAAACCGTTTTATTTTTCTCATTAGATAAAGCTGCCTCGTTACCACACGATCAACGGAAACTTCATGCAGAACAGGTAAATTGCGTAATTCTAATCCCTGGATCCTGGTGGACTGCTTTGAGAAACAAAATAAAACATACCCATAAACTGACAGTTTGTCACTCTTTAGTACTGTATGATTGTGTAGGCAACCAGATGGTCCGCTCTGTTTGCCAGTTTAAAATTTACCAATGTCCACATTGTTGGCGGTACCCGCTAACAATGAATGAGAATTCAGGCAGTACTATCTGTGTCTCATGCATTTAGATTTATTTATTTTTTTAGGTTGCCAAAGCGTTCTGGATGGCTATTGGAGGGGATCGTGATGAAATTGAAGGCATTTCTTCTGATGAAGAGAACTGATCAGAACAAGCGTTGTATACACTGCAGAGATGCCAGGCCTTGGCATGAGGAATTCTCCTCACTATTTGTATATTTCCTTCATAGCAAGGAATCTAATATTTCATCTCGCTCTAGTACTTAATCTCATCTGTGTTCCCAATTGTGTATTTATTAGAAAGAAACCAATCTTAATAAACTATTTTGTATTCATTCCAACATTAATATAACTGGTCCGAGGTGTGTTGGGGGAAAGACCATACTGTAAAAGTAGTTTTATATACAGTGCTTCTATTTTTTTATACTCGGCTGATCTATGCAACACAGGGCATTTGTGCCCACCGCACTCCATTCAAACATCTCATTTGTGAGAAGGAGCAGGGGACTCGGGACCCCTATTCTAGTGATCCATGGGTCTCTATACCTGTGGATAGAACTAAATGTCCCTGCAGGAAACCACCCCTTAAGCCCTGACTCCATACACGACTAACCAGATTTTAGCAGGGGTATAAAACTAGCAATCTACGCTTGATATATAAGCTGCATGGCATGCAATGGTCAGAACGGTCATCCTTAAAGCGGCTCTGGCACCAGGATCAACCCTATTAAACCAGGCATACTGGCTGGTAGGGCTTATCATGCTGAATAAAACAATACCTTTATTTTGTCTGTATGCTAAACAGCTGCAAAGAAATCAGCATTTGTATGCATATGCAAATTAGCAACTGGAGCACCAGGAGGCGGGGCTAAATCATTTGAACACTGCCTTGTAACACCCCCTGTGCTCTATACACTACTCCCCCTTCCTCTTGATTGACAGGGCTAGGCATGCTGAGGGCAGAGCTGTGTCCTAGCATGTACATATCCTATACTCCATGTACTATAGCCTCACCACACTGAGATCTGCTCAGAAACTAATATACATATTACTGCTTTAGGCCTCATGCACACGACCGGTTTAAGGTCCGCAAAAACGGGGTCCGTAGGTCCATGACAGTTTTTTCGTCCGTGGGTCTTCCTTGATTTTTGGAGGATCCACGGACATGAAAAATGGAAAAAAAAATCTAAGTCAAGTTTGCCATTGAAATGATAGGAAAAAACGGACACAGATCACGGACGCGGATGACAATCTTGTGTGCATCTGTGATTTTTCACGGACCCATTGACTTGAATGGGTCCGCGAACCGTTGACCGTGAAAAAAATAGGACAGGTCATATTTTTTTCACGGCCAGGAAACACGGCTCACGGATGCGGCTGCCAAACGGTGCATTTTTCTATTTTTCCACGGACCCATTGAAAGTCAATGGGTCCGCGGAAAACTGAACCACGGACGTGGATGCACACAACTGTCGTGTTCATGAGGCCTTATTCACAGGTACAATATATGATTAGAAATACACCAGTGATATGTGTCCGCTTATAAGCATAGAAAAAAAACATGCTTCTCTGTGTGGTAATACTATATCTTGGTGGCAAATGCTTGGTTTTGCATGTAGAGATCCCAGGTTTGAATCCTGGGAGACACTTCTTCTAGATTTGTTTCTTTAGATCAGGGGTGCACAACCTGCGGCCCCCGTCCTGCTGGGCAGAAACACAGCTGATCTTGATCAGCTGTGTTTCTGCCCGCACCGCCGCACGATGGATCGTTACAGCTCCTGCACTGTAGCAGGAGCAGGACGGGTCCCCGGCTGTCAGACAGCGGGGGAGTCGGGGAGAAGGCAGAAGCAGTGTATAAGGTGAGCTGCGTGCTGTGCAGTTTAGATCATGCGATCGCCGGGGGTCAGGGGCAGAGGACTGCAGAGCTTCACTAGCTCTGCCCTGTACAAAGCCCCCTCAGCAGGCTGGTTTTCCCTGTAACTGGGGCTCCTTTGGATGCAAAAAAAAAAAAAAAAGGCCTCATACACACGACCGTACATTTTCTTTTGGTCCGCAGGACACCACCCACATGTGTTCTGCATTTTGAAGAACAGAGTAACAGATGCGGACAGCTCATGGAGTGCTGTCAACATCTTTTGCGGCCCCGTTGAAGTGAATGGGTCCACATCCAAGCCACATTAAAATAAAAATGCGGCTTGGATGCGGACTAAAGGGTACCTACAGTATATCTGGGGGTGCAGGAGGCGGTAATAACCAGTGAGCGCCGTCCTCTGCAGTGAAGTAAAGCGCTCATTAGTGAATAGGAGGCAGGAAGGAAACGTCACCACTTAAAGGAGTTTCCTAGTTAAAATGATTTTTAACAAGTTCCTGCAGCATAGTCCCTGACACAGAAGATTCCTACCTTCCTGCTCCGTGCTGCTCTCGCTGTCTCCATCTTCCGGTCCCAGAGCACGTCTCCAGCAAATGACTGACTTTAGCGGTGAAATGCTGCTTGTGGCCACATCACCACTGAGACCAGTCTTTGGCTGGAGTGATGCAAGTGACTATGCCCATATCCAACCGGATGTAAACTGCACCGGGACTGGAAGATGGAGACAGCGGGAGCAAGAAAGTATGCATTTTCTGTTTCAGGCCCATGCTGCAGGAACATGTTAAAAATAATTTTTTATCAGGAAATCTCTAAGCCCCTGTTACACGGCACGATATTCAGGACAATTACTGGGAACAAGTGTTCGTAGGAGCGATTATTCCTGATATCTGGCCGGTATAATCGTGCCTCTGATAAACAAGGAATCACTCGTTTTTCGGCTGATTTGCATATTTTATCAGGATTAAAGATGTACAAAAATCGTCAGCACATCTCACCGTGTAATCAGGAATGTTCTGCCGATAATCGATAGTAGTGAATGAGGGAGGAATGACTGTGGTAGTGATCATTCCTCCCCATTCACTTTGCATCAGCCTATTACACAGGCTAATGCAAACAAGCGCTGATTAACTTTTTTTTTTTGCGGCCCCTTGAAATGGTGCGATGTGACAATGCGGCCCCCAGACCAAAAAGGGTGGTGCACCCCTGCTTTAGATGTTTCTTTTTCTTCCACATTCACGGTGACTGCGCTGCTTCTGTAACCCCCGCCGCATGTACCTGTAATGTCAGAAAAGTGGTGATGGTGTTAAACACATCTTATTAGGGATGAAACATCCAAAGTCGATTTGCATAATACTTTGTTTCAATACTGTACGTAAGTTATTACTTCGTGAAGTCTCGCGATACTCTGCATAATTTTATAAATCAACTTCTACTGTAAAAGAATAGGGATGAGCGAACCCGAACTGTATAGTTCGGGTTCGTACCGAATTTTGGGGGTGTCCGTGACACGGACCCGAACCCGAACATTTTCGTAAAAGTCCGGGTTCGGTGTTCGGCGCTTTCTTGGCGCTTTTTGAAAGGCTGCAAAGCAGCCAATCAACAAGCGTCATACTACTTGCCCCAAGAGGCCATCACAGCCTTGCCTACTATTGGCATGGCTGTGATTGGCCAGTGCAGCATGTGACCCAGCCTCTATATAAGCTTGGGTCACATTGCGCTGCACGTCACTCTGCTGATTGAAGCATAGGGAGAGGTTGCAGCTGCGACGTTAGGGCGAGATTAGGCAGTGATTAACTCCTCCAAAAGACTTCATTCTGTGATCGATCTGCAGCTGTGGATCATTGAAGTGCTAATATTCAATTGCTCACTTTTTTTAGGCTGCCCAGAGCGTTTTTATATCACTTTTTTCTGGGGTGATCGGCGGCCATTTTGTGGCTTGTGGTGCGCCAGCACAAGCTACCACCAAGTGCATTTAACCATCAATAGTGTGGTTATTTTTTGCTATATCCTACATCAGGGTCAAGCTTTCATCAAGTGCATTTAACCATCAATAGTGTGGTTATTTTTTGGCCATATACTACATCAGGGGCAAGTTGAGCCTGTCACCCAGCGCCTAAAAAATAGGCCTGACATTTATATTCTGAAAAACTTAAAACACACGCTACAGTGCAGATACAAGTCTAATTCTGTGATTAAACCTATACCTGTCACACAGCGCCTAAAAAATAGGCCTGACATTTATATTCCTCCAAATCAGTACTGTTTTAGCTGGTCAAGTTATTTTTAGTGACCGTAAAAGCACAGTTTTTGTTCTGGGTTGAAAAACAATTCCCAAATTTGCAATTCTCAATATTAGTGGTTTCTGCTGTATCAGACCTACTTTAAATCTATCCCTAAAAGGGTATATTAGATTCAAGGTGCTGATAGGGTCATTCTGAAAAACTTAACACACACGCTACAGTGCAGATACAAGTCTAATTCTGTGATTAAACCTATACATGTCACCCAGCGCCTAAAAAATAGGCCTCACATTTATATTCAGCTAAATCTGTCATTACTGGTGTGCCTGTATTAGTGTAATATGGTACCTAAATAGATAGCCAGACAGTGTTAGGTGTCTGTAAAAAAAGGCCTGAATTTTAATTCAATACATTGGCCCGAATAATATTTTTCTTATTGTGGTGAACGGTAACAATGAGGAAAACATCTAGTAAGGGACGCGGACGTGGTGGTGTTAGTGGACCCTCTGGTGCTGGGAGAGGACGTGGCCGTTCTGCCACAGCCACACGTCCTAGTGTACCAACTACCTCAGGTCCCAGTAGCCGCCAGAATTTACAGGGATATTTGGTGGGGCCCAATGCCGTTCTAAGGATGGTAAGGCCTGAGCAGGTACAGGCATTAGTCAATTGGGTGGCCGACTGTGCATCCAGCACGTTCACATTATCTCCCACCCAGTCTTCTGCAGAAAGCGCACAGATGACGCATGAAAACCAAGCCCATCAGTCTGTCACATCACCCCCATGCATATCAGGGAAACTGTCTGAGCCTCAAGTTATGCAGCAGTCTCTTATGTTGTTTGAAGACTCTGCTGCCAGGGTTTCCCAAGGACATCCACCTAGCCCTTCCCCAGGGGTGGAAGAGATAGAATGCACTAACGCACAACCACTTTCCTGATGATGAGGACATGGGAATACCACCTCAGCACGTCTCTGATGATGACGAAACACAGGTGCCAACTGCTGCGTCTTTCTGCAGTGTGCAGACTAAACAGGAGGTCAGGGATCAAGACTGGGTGGAAGACGATGCAGGGGACGATGAGGTCCTAGACCCCACATGGAATGACGGTCGTGCCACTGACTTTCACAGTTCGGAGGAAGAGGCAGTGGTGAGACCGAGCCAACAGCGTAGCAAAAGACAAAGAGGGAGCAGTGGGCAAAATCAGAACACCCGCCGCCAAGAGACTCCGCCTGCTACTGACCGCCGCCATCTGGGACCGAGCACCCCAAAGGCAGCTTCAAGGAGTTCCCTGGCATGGCACTTCTTTAAACAATGTGCTGACGACAAGACCCGAGTGGTTTGCACGCTGTGCCATCAGAGCCTGAAGCGAGGCATTAACGTTCTGAACCTTAGCACAACCTGCATGACCAGGCACCTGCATGAACTGCAGTGGAGTAAACACCTTAAAAACAAGGAAGTCACTCAGGCTCCCCCTGCTACCTCTTCTGCTGCCGCCGCCTCGGCCTCTTCCTCCGCCTCTGGAGGGACGTTGGCACTTGCCGCCCAGCAAACATGGGATGTATCACCAACACCACCACCTGCGTCACCAAGCATCTCAACCATGTCACACGGCAGCGTTCAGCTCTCCATCTCACAAACATTTGAGAGAAAGCGTAAATTCCCACCTAGCCACCCTCGATCCCTGGCCCTGAATGCCAGCATTTCTAAACTACTGGCCTATGAAATGCTGTCATTTAGGCTGGTGGACACAGACAGCTTCAAACAGCTCATGTCGCTTGCTGTCCCACAGTATGTTGTTCCCAGCCGGCACTACTTCTCCAAGAGAGCCGTGCCTTCCCTGCACAACCAAGTATCCGATAAAATCAAGTGTGCACTGCGCAACGCCATCTGTGGCAAGGTCCACCTAACCACAGATACGTGGACCAGTAAGCACGGCCAGGGACGCTATATCTCCCTAACTGCACACTGGGTAAATGTAGTGGCGGCTGGGCCCCAGGCGGAGAGCTGTTTGGCGCACGTCCTTCCGCCGCCAAGGATCGCAGGGCAACATTCTTTGCCTCCTGTCTCCTCCTCCTCCTACTCAGCTTCCTCCTCCTCTTCTTCCACCTGCTCATCCAGTCAGCCACATACCTTCACCACCAACTTCAGCACAGCCCGGGGTAAACGTCAGCAGGCCGTTCTGAAACTCATATGTTTGGGGGACAGGCCCCACACCGCACAGGAGTTGTGGCGGGGTATAGAACAACAGACCGACGAGTGGTTGCTGCCGGTGAGCCTCAAGCCCGGCCTGGTGGTGTGCGATAATGGGCGAAATCTCGTTGCAGCTCTGAGACTAGCCGGTTTGACGCACATCCCTTGCCTGGCGCATGTGCTGAATTTGGTGGTGCAGAAGTTCATTCGCAACTACCCCGACATGTCAGAGCTGCTGCATAAAGTGCGGGCCGTCTGTTCGCGCTTCCGGCATTCACACCCTGCCGCTGCTCGCCTGTCTGCGCTACAGCGTAACTTCGGCCTTCCCGCTCACCGCCTCATATGCGACGTGCCCACCAGGTGGAACTCCACCTTGCACATGCTGGGCAGACTGTGCGAGCAGCAGCAGGCCATAGTGGAGTTTCAGCTGCAGCACGCACGGGTCAGTCACACTGCGGAACAGCCCCACTTCACCACCAATGACTGGGCCTCCATGCGAGACCTGTGTGCCCTGTTGCGCTGTTTCGAGTACTCCACCAACATGGCCAGTGGCGATGACGCCGTTATCAGCGTTACAATACCACTTCTATGTCTCCTTGAGAAAACACTTAGGGCAATGATGGAAGAGGAGGTGGCCCAGGAGGAAGAGGAGGAAGAGGGGTCATTTTTAGCACTTTCAGGCCAGTCTCTTCAAAGTGACTCAGAGGGAGGTTTTTTGCAACAGCAGAGGCCAGGTACAAATGTGGCCAGACAGGGCCCACTACTGGAGGACGAGGATGAGGTGGATGAGGATGAAGCATGTTCACAGCGGGGTGGCACCCAAAGCAGCTCGGGCCCATCACTGGTGCGTGGCTGGGGGGAAACACAGGACGATGACGATACACCTCCCACAGAGGACAGCTTGTCCTTACCTCTGGGCAGCCTGGCACACATGAGCGACTACATGCTGCAGTGCCTGCGCAACGACAGCAGAGTTGCCCACATTTTAACGTGTGCGGACTACTGGGTTGCCACCCTGCTGGATCCCCGGTACAAAGACAATGTGTCCACCTTACTTCCTACACTGGAGCGTGATAGGAAGATGCGCGAGTACAAGCGCACGTTGGTAGACGCGCTACTGAGAGCATTCCCAAATGTCACAGGGGAACCAGTGGAAGCCCAAGGCGAAGGCAGAGGAGGAGCAAGAGGTCGCCAACGCAGCTGTGTCACGGCCAGCTCCTCTGAGGGCAGGGTTAGCATGGCAGAGATGTGGAAAAGTTTGTCACCACGCCACAGCTAACTGCACCACCACCTGATACGGAACGTGTTAGCAGGAGGCAACATTTCACTAACATGGTGGAACAGTACCTGTGCACACCCCTCTACGTACTGACTGATGGTTCGGCCCCATTCAACTTCTGGGTCTCCAAATTGTCCACGTGGCCAGAGCTAGCCTTTTATGCCTTGGAGGTGCTGGCCTGCCCGGCGGCCAGCGTTTTGTCTGAACGTGTATTCAGCACGGCAGGGGGCGTCATTACAGACAAACGCAGCCGCCTGTCTACAGCCAATGTGGACAAGCTGACGTTCATAAAAATGAACCAGGCATGGATCCCACAGGACCTGTCCATCCCTTGTGCAGATTAGACATTAACTACCTCCCCTTAACAATATATTATTGTACTCCAGGGCACTTCCTCATTCAATCCTATTTTTATTTTCATTTTACCATTATATTGCGGGGCAACCCAAAGTTGAATGAACCTCTCCTCTGTCTGGGTGCCGGGGCCTAAATATGTGACAGTGGCCTGTTCCAGTGGTGGGTGACGTGAAGCCTGATTCTCTGCTATGACATGAAGACTGATTCTGTGCTGACATGAAGCCAGATTCTCTGTTACGGAACCTCTCTCCTCTGTCTGGGTGCCGGGGCCTAAATGTGTGACAGTGGCCTGTTCCAGTGGTGGGTGACGTGAAGCCTGATTCTCTGCTATGACATGAAGACTGATTCTGTGCTGACATGAAGCCAGATTCTCTGTTACGGGACCTCTCTCCTCTGCCTGGGTGCCTGGGCCTAAATATGTGACAGTGGCCTGTTCCAGTGGTGGGTGACGTGAAGCCTGATTCTCTGCTATGACATGAAGACTGATTCTGTGCTGACATGAAGCCAGATTCTCTGTTACGGGACCTCTCTCCTCTGTCTGGGTGCCTGGGCCTAAATATGTGACAGTGGCCTGTTCCAGTGGTGGGTGACGTGAAGCCTGATTCTCTGTTACGGGACCTCTCTCCTCTGCCTGGGCCTAAATATGTGACAGTGGCCTGTTCCAGTGGTGGGTGACGTGAAGCCTGATTCTCTGCTATGACATGAAGACTGATTCTGTGCTGACATGAAGCCAGATTCTCTGTTACGGGACCTCTCTCCTCTGTCTGGGTGCCTGGGCCTAAATATGTGACAGTGGCCTGTTCCAGTGGTGGGTGACGTGAAGCCTGATTCTCTGCTATGACATGAAGACTGATTCTGTGCTGACATGAAGCCAGATTCTCTGTTACGGGACCTCTCTCCTCTGTCTGGATGCCTGGGCCTAAATATGTGACAGTGGCCTGTTCCAGTGGTGGGTGACGTGAAGCCTGATTCTCTGCTATGACATGAAGACTGATTCTGTGCTGACATGAAGCCAGATTCTCTGTTACGGGACCTCTCTCCTCTGTCTGGGTGCCGGGGCCTAAATGTGTGACAGTGGCCTGTTCCAGTGGTGGGTGACGTGAAGCCTGATTCTCTGCTATGACATGAAGACTGATTCTGTGCTGACATGAAGCCAGATTCTCTGTTACGGGACCTCTCTCCTCTGCCTGGGTGCCTGGGCCTAAATATGTGACAGTGGCCTGTTCCAGTGGTGGGTGACGTGAAGCCTGATTCTCTGCTATGACATGAAGACTGATTCTGTGCTGACATGAAGCCAGATTCTCTGTTACGGGACCTCTCTCCTCTGTCTGGATGCCTGGGCCTAAATATGTGACAGTGGCCTGTTCCAGTGGTGGGTGACGTGAAGCCTGATTCTCTGCTATGACATGAAGACTGATTCTGTGCTGACATGAAGCCAGATTCTCTGTTACGGGACCTCTCTCCTCTGTCTGGGTGCCGGGGCCTAAATGTGTGACAGTGGCCTGTTCCAGTGGTGGGTGATGTGAAGCCTGATTCTCTGCTATGACATGAAGACTGATTCTGTGCTGACATGAAGCCAGATTCTCTGTTACGGGACCTCTCTCCTCTGCCTGGGCCTAAATATGTGACAGTGGCCTGTTCCAGTGGTGGGTGACGTGAAGCCTGATTCTCTGCTATGAAATGAAGACTGATTCTCTGCTGACATGAAGCCAGATTCTCTGCTATGGCATGAAGACTGATTCTCTGCTGACATGAAGCCAGATTCTCTGCTATGGCATGAAGAGACTGATTCTCTGCTATGGGACCTCTGTCCAATTGATATTGGTTAATTTTTATTTTTTTTATTTTAATTCATTTCCCTATCCACATTTGTTTGCAGCGGATTTACCTACATGTTGCTGCCTTTTGCAGCCCTCTAGCTCTTTCCTGGGCTGTTTTACAGCCTTTTTAGTGCCGAAAAGTTCGGGTCCCCATTGACTTCAATGGGGTTCGGGACGAAGTTCGGGTCGGGTTCGGATCCCGAACATTTCCGGGAAGTTCGGCCGAACTTCTCGAACCCGAACATCCAGGTGTTCGCTCAACTCTATAAAAGAAACCTTTCCCGAACATGGGTTCGGTTCCAAGTGGTACCTAGAAACCGAATCTGAGGTCGGGAAATGTTGTTTTTTTACAGTAGAAATTGATTTGTGAAGTTATTATGCAAAGTCTCGTGAGACTTTGAAGTAATAACTTCGGCTCCTAGGAGCCAATATATTCTAATAGCGTACGGAACGCTCACTCCGTACAGTATTCAAATGAAGTATTATGCAAATCGACTTCGGATGTTTCATCCGAAGTCGATTCGCTCATCCCAACATCTTATGTTTTCTAATTTTCTTCTTTCTTTTCATGGTTTTTGTGGTAGACATTTTGTGTTAGTCATTCATTGAAGAGAGTCTTGTGTGATCACGACTCTTTAGTATTCAACAAACCTCACTTGTAGTTTACCCTTTAGTTCTTGATATTTAATTTTTTCCATGTTTCACTTCCAAGTAATAAAAGTGTTGAATTCAGACCTGGTAAATACACATGCCAGGAGAAGACTGAGGCACTTCAAGCTGGAAGCTGTCTTCATCATCCTCAAACGTTCTTGTTTCCAGTGACATCATACAATGAGTAACACTTTAAAATAAAACAAGACCCCAAATTGGGATTCCGATTGTGGAAAATCCCGGGATCCTTCCCCAATAAGGATTATCGGACATTAATGGCTCCGAGCTGGTAGGGGTGAGGGGGAGACACACTCATAAATAATGTGTGCTGATCTCTGTGGATTTACTAATGAAATACACAGTGGTGATATCATTCTTTCCAATAGCTCATTTTTGGAGTAATAGATAACAGATTCAAGTTATGGAGTTCTAATTGGCAAGCATTTTCCTTATTATGAGTTTTATTTATTTTAATAACCACTTTTTAAAGTTACTGTTACATGGGGTGGATTTTACACTGCAGAATTTGTAGTGATTCTGTTATAAAATATTATAGTTTCACAATATAATCCACCAGCCCAATCTCTGTCATTTAACCCCTTTGATGCTGCAGTCAATAGTGACTCGGTAGTTAGAAAAAGAGCTCATCCAGTCAGACCCCCCCCCCACAGTGAAAAATCACATGGTTCCAGTTGGTCACTATGGCAGCCTGTAGCTTTGTGGAAGGCTCCCAGGTCTGCCATAGTAAACGGTCTGTTAAAGGCCGTATGTCAGCAGATTTGTATTGAAACTGGCTGACCTGTTGCATGTGCGCTTGGCATCTGTGTTTGTCCCCTGTTCATATGTGCTCACGTGCTGAGAAAAATAATGTTTTAATATATGCAAATGAGCCTCTTGCAACGGGGTGTTGCCATTACTCCTAGAGGCTCCACATTCTCTGCAGCTCCCACACGCTCTCCACTTTGACGGGGCCAGGCATGCGAAAGCACTGGCGGCAGTTGCAGAGACAGCATAGAGCCTCTAGATGTAATGGAAATGCCCCCATTGCACCTAGAGGCATATTTAAAAATAAAAAATAAAAAAATTGCAGCATATGAACCAACACAGATGCCTTCAGCAGCCAAGCACACATGTAACAGGTCAGCCAGTTTCATAGGTAGAAACCTGCTGACAGATACCCTTTAAGCCCTGCTTAATAGGAAGCCAGCAGGAAACCCATAGATTGCAATGGTATACCATTACTGTCTACACTATTTATTCAAAAATGTATTAAAAAGTGATCAGAAGTTGTATGCACCATAAAATGGTACTATTAAAAACTACAGCTTGTACAGCAAAAAACAAGCCATAAGACAGCTCTGTAAATGGAAATTTTTAAAAGTTATGGGTATCAGAATATGGCTATGCAAAGAATTTTTAAAAGGTTTTATATATTGTTTTTAAAGTAGTAAAACTCAATAAAAACTATACAAACTAAGGCTACTTTCACACTTTTGTTTTTGCTGGATCCAGCAGGGTCCAGCAAAAACGCTTCCGTTACTGATAATACAACCATCTGTATCCGTTTATGAACGGATCCGGTTGTATTAACTTTAACAGTCAAGACGGATCAGTCATGAACTCCATTGAAAGTCAATGGGGGACGGATCCGTTTTCTATTGTGGCAGAGAAAACCGATCCGTCCCCATTGACTTGCATTGGGGTAATACCGGATCAGTCTTGCTCCGCAACCCATGACAAAGAAAACCGCAGCTTGCTGCGGTTTGCTCTTCGGTATGGGAACATAACGGAATGCATTTTGGTGCACTTAGTTCTGTTCAGTTCAACTTTGTCCCCATTGACAATGATTGGGGACAAAACGGAAGCGTTTTTTTTACAGTATTGAGCCCCTATGACTGATCTCAATACCGGAAAACTTAAACGCTAGTGTGAAAGTACCCTAAATATAAATGTGATATTGCTGTACTCATACTGACCAGTAGAATAAGGTTATTTCATTTTTAGCGCACAATGAAAGCCATAAAAACAAAATAAAAAATAAAAAGTTTCATCCCACAAACATTTTTTCCCGATTTTTCAATACAAGATATGGAAAAGTAAATGGTGGCACTAAAAAATTAAACTCACCCCCCCCCCCCAAAACTAAGCCTTCATATGGCTATGTGAACAGAATAGTAAAAAAGTTATGGTTCTTGGAAGGCAAAAACAAAAACTGGGAAAATGCATAATACAATAGATGAAAACAGATATTATGGCTGTGCAATCCCACATCACATAACGTTGTTTGCCTGTTGAATGCAGGATGACATAATATAAAAGTGCATCAGCGTTTTTTTGTTTGTTTTTTTTACAATGACTTTACACTTGTGTCCCTATTTATTCTTGCAAAATTGTTAATGTCGGCAATTTTCTAGCTACAGATTTTCCCCCCTCCCTAAAGAGAAGTCTATGGGAAAACATCTGGAAAAAAAAATGCCAAAACCAGAGCGCTAGGAAAATACCACTACACGTTGTATGCTTCTGTATGTATTCAGGAGGTATTCTCCACTTTTACAGGAGAGTATTTCTGTAATAAGATATAGAACAAAACCCAGCGATGGAAAACATCCATATGAAACAGAAGTATAAGGAGGTACAGTATGGACTCTATATTGATGACCTGTCCTTGGGAAATGTCAGATAAGTAGGGCTATGACTCCTGCTCCTCCCAATCAGCTGTTTGTAAAAGCCGGGCACTGGAATGGCACAGCTCTGTACACAGCCTAACCACACATGAGAATTTATGCTGAAGACCATAGGCAGAGGATAGTGCAGGGGTCGACTGGGAACTTAAAGTGGCCCCATGTTGTTGGCAGGTCCAAACTGACAGAAGGTGGGGCAACAATACTGTAGTGTAACACAAAATACCACCCCTGCAGAACCAAATACCACTGCCCTTGCTACAGTATTCAAGCATATTATTGTCCTGAGAACAGTGATGCAGCGGCCAGCCAGGTGTATAAGTACCTGATACTTTTAATTCAACATAATGATAAAATGGCTGTGAGCCATAACAAACAATTAAAACACTTTGTTTCCACCCCAAAGAGTTGACGACTTAGTTGCTGCCAAGGTGAGGGAGATGTGCACATCATTATGTTGAATTAAAAGTGAAGTTTTAATACACACTTTATACCTGGGTCAAGATAGGTCTAGGCCATTCTTGGCATTAATATACACTCACCTTTAGAATTATTAGGAACACCTGTTCTATTTCTCATTAATGCAATTATCTAGTCAACCAATCACATGGCAGTTGCTTCATTGCATTTAGGGATGTGGTCCTGGTCAAGACAATCTCCTGAACTCCAAACTGAATGTCAGAATGGGAAAGAAAGGTGATTTAAGCAATTTTGAGCGCGGCATGGTTGTTGGTGCCAGACGGGCCGGTCTGAGTATTTCACAATCTGCTCAGTTACTGGGATTTTCACGCACAACCATTTCTAGGGTTTACAAAGAATGGTGTGAAAAGGGAAAAACATCCAGTATGCGGCAGTCCTGTGGGCAAAAATGCCTTGTGGATGCTAGAGGTCAGAGGAGAATGGGCCGACTGATTCAAGCTGATAGAAGAGCAACGTTGACTGAAATAACCACTCGTTACAACCGAGGTATGCAGCAAAGCATTTGTGAAGCCACAACACGCACAACCTTGAGGCGGATGGGCTACAACAGCAGAAGACCCCACCGGGTACCACTCATCTCCACTACAAATAGGAAAAAGAGGCTACAATTTGCACGGGCTCACCAAAATTGGACTGTTGAAGACTGGAAAAATGTTGCCTGGTCTGATGAGTCTCGATTTCTGTTGAGACGTTCAAATGGTAGAGTCCGAATTTGGCGTAAACAGTAGGGATGTCCCGATACCATTTTTTTAAGACTGAGTACGAGTACCGATACTTTTATTTAAGTACTCACCGATACCAATTTTAACAATAAAATACACACACATGTATTTTGTGAGCACTGACCAACCAAAAGGCCCAAAAACAGAACTATAACATTGTTTAAGTACAAGAGGCAGTGTATCAACTGGCTTGCTCCTGTGCTCCGATTCGGAGATCAGATGTCTGTGGGCAAAGTCATGGGCAACATGAATTAAAAAAAACACTTGAGGTTCCAAGGAGAGTTAGGAGACGTTATACTGTATGGGGGCAGCCACAAGGAGACGTTATACTGTATGGGGGCAGCCACAAGGAGACGTTATACTGTATGGGGGGCAGCCACAAGGAGACGTTACACTGTATGGGGGGCAGCCATAAGGAGACGTTACACTGTATGGGGGCAGCCACAAGGAGACGTTACACTGTATGGCGCGGCCACAAGGAGACGCTACTGTAAGGAGTCAGGACAACAATTTTTGAAGCCCCCCCTCCTCAGTATAATAGTCTTGTGGCCATCATACAGTAATGTATATTTCTTCTTGCCCTAATGCCCGCTTTTAGAGATCAATGTGCAGCTTGCAGGCAGGAAGGGAAGGACCTGGGCCATAGAAGACAGACACAACACCTTTATTTCTTTCTGTCTGTGACCACTTGGGCTGGTTATAATCTTCTAACCAAGCTTTATACACTTACTAGGGTCGGTTCCTATAACTTTTAAAACTACTGGCAGGCGAACTCTGTTTGAGGAGGCCGGAGGGTGTCTGGACTCTGGAGAGGCTTTTCCCGCGGCTGGCTTGCTCCTGTGCTCCGATTCGGAGATCGGATGTCTGTGGGTGGAGTCATCGGGAACATGGGGGGAGGAGCCGGGGACGGTGGCGGCCGCTGCGGAAAGTGTGAATCAGAGCAGCCGCGGGAAAAGTCTCTTTCCAGACAACCTCCTAACACCACATGCAGAACTGATCACGTCGGATGGCTGTGGGCGGAGTCTTAAACATGCGAGGCGCCGGGGACAGCGGAGGCAGCTGGTAATCAGGGCGAGGGGCGGAGACTGGGAGCAAGAAGAAGCTGTTTTTGCTTTGCGAGATGCAGGGGCAGGCCGCGGACGGACACAGACACATTTAGAACCGGCGCACAGGTATCGGGGACATTTGCACGAGTACAAGTACTCGTGCAAATGTCCGGTATTGGTCCCGATTAGGGATCGACCGATTATCGGTTTTACCAATATTATCGGCCGATATTGAGGATTTTGACCGGTATCGGCATCTATTTTGCCGATATACCGATAACGTATTGGGAACACAGATCGCGCTGCTGTCAGCGCTCTCTGTGTTCCCTCCGCAGCACAGGGGAGAAGGAAGCCGTGTCTCCCTCCCCCTGTGATGCTGCTGCCGCTGCCACCAATGAGAGGAGAAAAGATAAGAGGAGGGGAGGGGCTGTGGCCACCGCTCCACCAATGAAGATAAGTCTTTCATTAATTCATATACAGGAGGCGGGAGCTGGCTGCAGAATCACATAGCCGGCTCCCGACCTCTATGACAAGTAGCTGTGATCTGCGCCTCGGTAGTTAACCCCTTAGGTGCTGCGGATCGCAGCTACCGCTCATAGAGGTTGGGAGCCGGCTATGTGATTCTGCAGCCAGCTCCCGCCTCCTGTATATGAATGATTGAGAGACTTATCTTCATTGGTGGCGCAGTGCGCCCCCCAGTATTAATCGTTGGTGGCGCAGTGCGCCCCCGAACCCCCATCCCAATAGTAAAAACATTGGTGGCGCAGTGCGCCCCCCCCCACCCAGTATTAATCATTGGTGGCAGTGGCCACAGGATCCCCTCTCCCCTGCTCCTCCGATCGGAGCCCCAGCTGTGTAAGCCTGGGGCTCCGATCAGTTACCATGGCAGCCAGGACGCTATTGAAGCCCTGGCTGCCATGTTCAGCTCCATGCTGCTGTGTGCACAAAGCACAGAGAAGCAGGGACAGTGTGAGCTCGTATTCACCCTGATAGAGATCTATCAGGGTGAATAGGACAAGGGTTCTAGTCCCTAAGGGGGCTAAAAGTTAGTAAAAAAAAAAAACCACAAAAATATTAAGTATAAATGAAAAAGATTTAAAAAAAAATAATAATAATAATACACGTTAACAATAAACATATTAACTTTCAGCAGATTTGTGTAGGAAAATGTTTTTTTTCTCAAAAATAAAAATACCCAGAATATCGGTATAAATTATCGGCTATCGGCCTGAAAGTTCACAAATTATCGGTATCGGCCCTAAAAAATCTATATTGGTCGATCCCTAGTCCCGATACCGATACTGATATCGGGACATCCCTAGTAAACAGAATGAGAACATGTATCCATCATGCCTTGTTACCACTGTGCAGGCTGGTGGTGGTGGTGTAATGGTGTGGGGGACGTTTTCTGGGCACACTTTAGGCCCCTTAGTGCCAATTGGGCATCGTTTAAATGCCACGGGCTACCTGAGCATGGTTTCTGACCATGTCCATCCATTCATGACCACCATGTACCCATCCTCTGATGGCTACTTCCAGCAGGATAATGCACCATGTCACAAAGCTCGAATCATTTAAAATTGGTTTCTTGAACATGACAATGAGTTCACTGTAGTAAAATGGCCCCCACAGTCACCAGATCTCAACCCAATAGAGCATCTTTGGGATGTGGTGGAACGGGAGCTTCGTGCCCTGGATGTGCATCCCTCAAATCTCCATCAACTGCAAGATGCTATCCTATCAATATGGGCCAACATTTCTAAAGAATGCTATCAGCACCTTGTTGAATCAATGCCACGTAGAATTAAGGCAGTTCTGAAGGCAAAAGGGGGTCCAACACCGCATTAGTATGGTGTTCCTAATAATTCTTTAGGCAAGTGTATATGTGTATACAAATACCTTTACCCAGATTAGGTCCCCCCCCCCCCTTTTCTTTTTTGTAAACGTAAGTACCCGATGCTCTTACATTAATTAACATTCAGAGCATCAGATCATTATGTACCCAGCCGGCGGCCGTGAGGAGGTCTTGGGTGGCCCCCTTGGCATTGGTCCACCAGGAACCAGTGGTGGCGAACCTATGGCACGGGTCCCAGAGGCGGCACTCAGAGGCCTCTATGTGGGCACCCGCACCCTGGAAAAAGTCTATGGTGTACCAATATGCCTTAGACTATTCCTGCCATTCATCAGCGCAGGGCGCACTATGAACGGCACAGGCAGTGCACTGAATGTAAGCAGGCTATTATAGCTAAATAATAAAGTACATGGACTTTGCAATAAATAAGTGGGTTTTGGGTAGCAGTTTGGGCACTCAGTCTCTAAAAGGTTCACCATCACTGGTATATGGCCAGTTGTCCCCTGGGATAGTGCAAATACTGTACCTTGTGTTTCTTACAGTGGTGCTTCAGTGTCTGCAGGTGGAGACCCATCAAATGAATTCATTCACACGCTGTCAACACTGTCATATTTTACACATTTTGTAACTATTACAGGAAGATATATGTAAAGGGTTTATTTACATTCACAATCAGAACTTTACACAAGCATTGAAAGTGGGGGGAGAGATTAAAAGTAATGGACTTGTTCTGAATAATACCACTAATATATTGATTATTTCCCTTATCCGCTGTTATGATTGGTCGAGGCGATAAGCCCTAGCTAATCAAAACCTGAAATCTAATCTGATGACATATATGATGGGTGCAGCTCCAATATAATTCAGAAGTACTTAACACATAAGCAGAAAGTAACCAAATATCAGGCAGAATAATAGAAAAACAGGCAGAATTTTATACAAATAAAATGAGACGTTCCAGGAGACAAGTCATTTGCAGGTAGTAGGCAGGCCCTGTTCTTTCATGCTACAAACAGATGGGGGATAAGATCCCCACAAACATGCTACAAATCCATGGGATGCCATCCGACCTTGACTACACATAGTAGAGGGAGTGTGAGGAACCCAGAGCAGGTCGTTCCTAACTGGTTCTGGAGAAAAGTACTAGAAGACATTTACACCTGCAGTTGTATGGAGGATGCGTGTGCTTCACCAATATCCTCCATAAATAATACTACAGGCCAGGTGCTAGAACTTAATTTTATCTCAGATATACCAAGAATAAGAAACGTTAAAAGTTAATCTGAGATCTAAAAGGGCCAACCTATAGAGAACTGAGAGCGCACCACGAATGAGCAGCTTGCTGCTTTTGTAGAGATACATGATTCCAGCTGGAAAAACACTGGGGCCTACACTCAAAAAACGAGCATTAGGGAATGAACCAGATCCCAAACTGTGCAGGTAAGTAAACGTTTACCAGCCAGGCAGAGAACGAGGGATTAAACATGTTAAGCAAAGTGCTATCCAGATGAGCTGGAATGGTTCCCACCCAGTTGTGGCCTGTGTGGCAATCATGGTGCCACCCCATCCCAAGCTGGGTTTATTAGTGAGATGTACGTGTAGAACAGCAGGCTTCACACTCAGGCGGTGAGCACTTAAGACAGAAATGTACTCCTCCAGTTGTCATTTTCTTAAGAAAGTTCTCGGGACGTTAAGACCGGCTTTCCAAATCAGGACCTGACTACGAGGCTCGATGCCAGTAATGCTGCTGTGTGATGCAATGGTCCAGTCTGAAAGCCTGTCCCACGTTTAGGATACACATCTGTTCCAACAGAATGAACAGAATCGCCTTACCCTATAAAACAAGACTAAAACGGACCAAAGTTATGAAGGCCACCCCTGCAGCAGAGATCCATGGGAGACTTTAAAGGCACACCACACCTACTGGAGGAGGTGGAAGAGAAGACCTAATACTTGATAGGTCCTGTGAGAGAGATGTAGTAAAATCTGTACCCTGTATCACAAAACCTGTACTTAGTCTTTCCACTGAGTTTCAGTGACGTTCCCAATCATAAACTACGTCAAGTCTGTGTAAAAGTTTCATATTGCAGTCTTCTCAATATACTGAACGTCGTTGGGATTCCTGCCGCAATGGCAGGAAAAGCAGCTGAATGTTTTATTTCCAATGTAATGCTGAGGACTGGGAAGCCGGTGACATACCAGCTGCAAGGGGTAATGGTTCCTGGTGAATGAGAAGACAAGAAATAGTTCCACATTGGTTTGCCTTTGTGCTGTTGAGCTCCTGCTCCATGTGGACTGTGTAGTACTGGTACTTTAAAGGTCCTTGAGTTTTGTGACCTGGACATACTGCTCTATGAGACACTAGAGCATCGAATGCTTGGAGACCCCATCTGAGTAAGAACCTTATCCAACCACTGTAAGGGGCCGTTGAGGTGTAGCTCGATCCAGCAGGGTGTGCTAGTCACAGTCTGGCGCCTGCAAAGACAGAAATACAAGTGAGGGGTAATTCTAGAAGTAACAGCATCTGGAAAAAAAAAAGTCCATTTGCTTAGACATATCATGGTGTGCTGTCATGCAGAGATCAGACTATGAGGCTAATTTATTTTGGTCAAAGACGGTGCGGTCAGATATTCCTGAAAAGTGAACATACACCTCCAAAACACGAAACGTTGTGGTGATGTATGCCTTAAGGAGCCCTCAAGATATACCTTGTAAACCGTTCTTATTCAGAATAAATGGCTCTAGATACCTTTTTTCCTAAGGGCTCATGCACACGAACGTAATTTCTTTCCGTATTCGTTCCATTATTTTTTTTTGGGTGGACCGTATGCGGAACCATTCATTTCAATGGGTCCGCAAAATAAAAACAAAAAAACAGAAGTTACTCCGTGTGCATTCCGTTTCTGAATGTCCGTTCCACAAAAAAAATAGAACATGTCCTATTATTATCTGCATTAAGGACAAGGATAGGACTGTTCTATTAGGGGCCAGCTGTTCCGTTCCGCAAAATATGGAATGCACACGGATGTCATCTGTACTTTTTGTGGATCCGTTTTTTGTGGACTGCAAAACACATACGGTCGTGTGCATGAGCCCTAAAGGTTAGGTTGATAAAAACAAAGATGAAACAACTATGCAAATAATTTTGATTAAAAATTTCCAATTGTTTCTATCTAGACCCTTTACAGACCCATGTGTCCCCATCACAACGGACAACAACCCCCATGCAGGGGTTCACCATCTGCATTTTTCCTTCCAGGTTTCATTAGGACAAGAAAAAATGGTTGCTCTAATGAACCTAACTTTTTAGCATCATTGCAGCCAAACGAAAAAAAAAATATAAAAAAATCAGTGACTACCAGTAAATGGTCATGAGTATGTATGGGGCGTGACAGTATACGGACTGGAGATCAATTAGCCAATGATCGCTCCGATCCCCAGCACTTCCTGACTGCTTCTACTTTCAAAAGGGCCTCTGAGAAATAGGAGCTGGAACCAATGAGACTGACAGCGAAGGAAAACGTTTTCATGCGTTTCCAGTTGCAGTTTTCATGACATCTTTTTTGTGACCCCCACCCCACATCTGTAGTCAGATGTTAAGCTAGTCTATAGTTGTGTACACATCGTTCTGGTGTTTTTTTGTAGCATTTTCGGGGTGAGTAGAATTTTCAGTAGCATGCTCTACATATGTAATTGTCTTCTCCGTATGTCTCTTTATGGAACTTCCCAAAACTGTCGGAAAAAAACCTGCCAGCACAAAATAAAAAAAAATGCCACCACAATGCATGTAAAAAAAAATAAAAAATGTGCGTGAAGGGGTCCTAAAACTGTATTTTTTCACTTTACACAAACTTGCACGGCCAGTAACACCTAATTATTTCATATAACTGAACTCTGCAGTTAGCTGCTAGTTCTGAGGTTAGTCAAGTCATCTGCACAGAAGGTTTGGTAATGAATTGGTTACTAAAGGAAGACGTTAAGTGAAATGTGAGCAAGAAACCTCAGGATCTGTAATGAGGCTGCCAAACAGAGGCACATCTGGGTTCCATTAGTTCTTCTGGCTCTGGGCCAGGGCTGGAACTGGCTGTCAAGTGTGGAAGATGAGATTTAACCCATTCGACACTAGGCAGCTTTACAATCGCTGTACTGATTTTGCCGTAGCATATCATGCGCCCTCCCGGCAGGAAAGAGTTAACTGCATAAATGGTCACTGAACATCTGGAAATCAGCAGGCAAAGGGAAGATGTGCTCTCGAGTGTCTGCTGCTCCCACAAAGCAGAATGTTACACTCTGGCAGGCAGTGTGTGCTACACCCTCCAAATAATGACATTTGTCACACTGTTGTCACCTCCCCGGATGTTGGGGCTGAACTCAGTACGACCACAACTAAATCCATTTAGGAGATCCTAGAAATAGAATGTCGCCCCCTCTGAGACTGGAAACCACCAATCAAAGGTCATCAAACTTCCTTTACCTTGAACTTTAGGCTACTTTCACACTAGCTTTTAAGTTTTCCGGTATTGAGATCCCTCATACGGTCTCAATACCGGAAAAAAATGAAAGCTGTCTGCTCCCGGTGACCGCATGTGTTTCAGAGCGGCTCGCGGTGCAGGCACAGGTAAGGACTTACCTCTGCATCGCCGGGCTTGGGAATAAAGATGGCAGATCGCATGTGTTCCTCGGCGAACACTGCGAACTTGCCATCACTGCCTGGGATGCGGAGCAAGACGGATCCGGCATAACCCCCAATGCAAGTCAATGGGGACGGATCAGTTTTCTCTGCCACAATAGAAAACGGATCCGTCCTCCTCTGACTTTCAATGGAGTTAATGACGGATCCGTCTTGGCTATGTTAAAGATAATACAACCGGATCCGTTCATAACGGATGCAGATGGTTGTATTATCAGTAACGGAAGCGTTTTTTGCTGAACCCTGCCAGATCCAGCAAAAAAGCTAGAGTGAAAGTAGCCTTAACAGGTTTGTGATCCTCCCGCACCGCAAAAAAAAACACAAAAAAACATGTTCTATTTTTTGGCGGTGCAGAGGCACGGAGAGAAACCCCACGGAAGCACTCTGTAGTCCTTCTGTGGAGTTCCGTGCCTGTGTTCCGCACTGGACGTTTCTGATTGCGGACCCATTTACGTGAATTGGTCTGCATCCGTGATGCGGGGTGCACATAGCCGGTGCCCGTCCGCTATTTGCCATACGGGCACAGCTGTGTGCATGAGCCCTTATACATGTAGGCATACAGTATATGTACTAGATGTATAGGGTCTGAAAAGAACTAGTCAGTTATTATAACCTGCTAGTCGCTTTTACTAACCTGTACTCAGCTCCCCAGCCCTTGACAAAGCTCATCCGTATAGTACACATCCTGGTGAGCTGATACACAGCCTCGAATCCTTGGTTCACCGACTGGGCTAGTAAAGCTGCAAACTCCTGGTTATTAAAGATCTTCAAATTGCATCCTGGGACAAAGGGAAAAATATATAGTTATTTTCAAATCTACACATTTTTAATGCATGCAACTGTGGGCCTTGCTAAGACTAGGTTCCCGCCATATCTGGGGTGCATGTTGGAGCCTATACATCGAAAAATACATCTAACGTGCCCATAAACTTTCATTAGCCAGACATATATTTTTGACAAACATTTGGCTGGTATAGCTACCTCTACTGTATTAAAAAGCATAGTCAATGGCAGACATTTGGTAGGCACAGAGCTGCATAAGATGAGGCAAGCCTTTGCGATTCTAGTGGTACCATGAAAAAGAACCACAAAAAGAGGTGTGGACCATGCCCCACTGTTACAAAAGAAAAAGGAAACCTTTAAATCAGAATCTAAGGGGGAGAACTGTATTAAGACTGGTGCTTCTTACACAACAAGCCCTGCTGGTGTACAAGTGCCGGAAGGATGAAGAGGTAATAACTCTGGCACATCTTCAGGAGCTCCATGTGCTAGAAAATGAAATCTAACACAGCAGGGAGCTGGCATGTATCTCAGGTGCACAGGCTGGCCCTCTCCTTTACTCCCACATTTTGTAAAAGTGTCATTTTGGCACAAAACGTCACTTGCAACAAAATTTGCAACTTTGGTATGCACGAAAATTGCCATACCTTAAAAGCTACATCCACCCCAAGTATCTTTCCTAAGGTTAAGGGCCACATAAGGCTGAATGTTTCCACCAGAGAGCTCAACAAAAATCCAGCCGTGTGCACACTGCATTGCGGTGCAGACTGATTGACTTCACGATCTGCAAAATGTGGCTGAAGATAGGACATGTCCTATCCTCTGCGGCGCAGCGGCACAGACCCGGAAGCACATGGAGGACCTATTATAAGCCGCATCTTGTGGATCATGGACCCATTGAAGTCAATGGGTCCACAACTCAATACGGTGTGCAAATGGATAGTGCCCATATTTTGCTGTCTGCAAAACAGGCATGGCCATCCCACTGTCGTGTGAATGCAGCCTAATGAGTATGCTCGTTTTCCACACTGAATTTTTCTGTTTCATGTGCATGGCATTTTCAAAACCCCATCCACATGTATTATACTGTAATTTTAGGTGAATATGTGAATCACCATGTCTGCGCTCAGTTCTACTGAGCGCTGAAGACCGCTGTGTGTAACATACAGAGGCTTCCAGTCCGCCTCTTGTCACTATCCTGGTCCCTGACTATGTACATATGGCCTAATTATCACTGCCCATCACCCTGCCTATCTGACTTGTTACACGCAGGTGTCTTCAGTGCTCAGTAGAACTGAAGACAGACTCTCCTTAGTAACGCTCAGTTACAGGTTTACTAGAACAACTCTACACCCCTTTACATCTTTTCTACCACAAACATTTTTCCCTAATAAAGTATAATATAAAAACGTATAACATCCCTGTACCTACACTATATTAATAATGAACTGAAATAATTTACACTTTAAGATTCCTTTAATGAAATGGTCGCTAACTTGTACTCAATAGTACAAGCAACCACAAGAAACTTTGTAATATCTTTTCAGAGAGAAATGTCTAGTTTTGTTATCAGCTGTTTATCTCTCTCCCCCCGCCCCCTTTTCTAATTGTTTTCTGTTTGAAATATGCTCTGAATCCCTATGGAGATGGTCGTATTACACATGTCAATGCAAGTCTATGGAGAGGGTAGGATGGAGGACTGAGAAGGGACTCAAGGAGAAACAAATTCACAAGCATACAGGTCAGTAATTGTCTGTATTGTCCTCCATGACCTTGGGGCTGCTTCTCAGTGCATAAGAGAAGATTAGGAAGCAGATTATCTTCCACTTTCTGTGTGCAGTGCATTGCAGCTTTTCTATACCCACCAACTCTGGCAAACTTGACATTCACCATGTACAGGGGTCCACTGCCAAATACAAGTCATAGAGTGTCCAGAAATAGTGGTATTCCTCACGTACACACACTGAACTATGGATTAATGCAGAGATTGTTGATAGGTCAGGTACACTTTAAGTAACTGATGCCCACATTTCCTGATGGTAATGTCGCTACCAACAGCCGCAGATGAACAGATGTTCACATTCATAGAAATGACTGTTTCTACACAGCTTACTGTGGTTTGGTAAAATCCTGATACGTCAGCGTTACATTGGGTGCTGGGCTAGAAAGCAATTCACTATAGGAAGCAGTGCTCTATTACCTGGAGGTATCTTGCATACAGTAGCAGGGTGCCAGCCATAGCGTTGGTTACAATTTGGAGATTGTACAAATATTGCACTGTCACTGAGGCATTCAGCAAACACTTCACCTCCAATGTAGTACAGACGTACTCCTCTACCTGAAATAAATAGCAAGGAAATAAATGCCCCCATAGTCCAAACACCCATTCTAATAATAGCGACTGGTAGCATCAGTAATTCTCTGACACGTGATTAGCACCTAAATGCAGCCTTTACGATTAGGAGCCATTAGTGTGATAAGGAAGGACATGGGCTGGGATAACGCTGTCCCCCGAGACACCATTTATGACAGAAGAAGCAGAGAGACTGTCACAAGGAATTGCAAGCACTGTAGCACCTCATTCCATTCACAGAATACAGGCTGCCATAAATTCTGTCTGTATACTGACGCCAGTGCCTGCAGAGATGCAGTGAGGAATTTCATGTCTGTGCTACTGCCCTGCTCTATAAAGGGTTGCTGTAGATCACTCCAGCCTGTAATGGATGCCATACAGGTAATCAGCACATATGATGGAACTGCTAATAATCCATTCTGACTATATATACATATATATTGTATACACAGTGTATATACGGTACATATGATTAAAGGGGTTGTCTCACTTCAGAAAATGGCATTTATCATGTAGACAACATTAATACTAATGTATTGTGATTATTCATATTGAATCCTTTGCTAGCTTGATTAATTTTTCCATCACCTTATACACTGCTCGTTTCCATGGATACGACCACCCTACAATCCAGCATCAGTGGTGGTGCTTGCACACTATGGGAAAAGGCGCTGGCCGGGACTGTGGGAGTGCACATAGGCCACCGTTTTTTCCTATAGTGTGTAAGCACGACCACCGCTGCTGGACTGCAGGGTGGTCGTATCCATGGAAACGAGCAGTGTATAATGTGATGGAAAAATAAATCAAGCCAGCAAAGGAGACAATATGGAAAATCACTATACATTAGTTAGTGCCTTGTATTAACTTTGCCATTTGCTGAAGTGAGACAACCCCTCTATGTTAGTTATGTGAGATAGTAAGCATTAAAGTACTAACAGATTTGTTTTGCTTTACTGATTGGTTTCCATCTAAAACAATTGATATTTTTAACGTTATGACAAGTTCACAAACTGCATATTTTTTGTGCTGTTGTCCCTTTTTTTTTTTTAAACTCATTTTATTAAAAGAGAATGACACAAGTATGACATGTAGCAATGTGATGGCCCACGCAGGGGCGCCTCAGAAATACCAAGAAAACATTGATACATAAAAACATGTGCTGTTGTCCCTTTAAATAAGTGCAACTAATGCAAAACATCTCTATACAAAAAAAAAACTATTATTAATAGAAAGAGGGGGAAAAAGACGACCTGGGAATACAAGTAACACATGACCAGGCGGTTGTCGGTGAACCACAGAAAGGGGGGGACTGTGTGTGTTGAGGGTGCACACTGAGATCCTGCAGTGCTCTCTGGGCAGGGTTCATGTTATGGGAAGTCCTCTATTCTCACCCTCAAAGGTCCAGAATGGAAAATTTTTGTAACCACTGAATTAATGAGGAGACTGAATGGTTCCAGTTACTTCGTCTCAGGCACAAATGTTCATTTTCTGGAATACTATTCCTAGCAGACCCAAAACAGGACCTGAAAACCAAACTGTGAGAAGCAAGACTAGCGAACGCCTTTACTTTACTGGATTTTTTTTACTATGTGGTGCAAGTGATGAGAGAGAATGCAGATTACTGTACAGAGCAATGGAAGAGATTCTAAGATGGGAGAGGTGGGGAGGGAGAATAATATTTCCCAAGTAAATTAAAGTGTACCTAAACGTATAAATTAAAGGAGTTGTCCGGCCATATATATTGATGACCTATAGTGAGGATAGGTAATCAATATCTGATCGGAAGGGGTCCAACATCCCCCGCAGATCAGCTGTTTGGCGAGGCGGCGGCGCTCCTTGCGAGCACTGCTTCCTCGTCATTACACTACGCTTAGTCTCTTGTGGAGCAAGTCCTCGTCCTTCCACTGCACTTCGGAGATGAAGTGCAGTGGAATGAATGGGAAGTGGTGCTCACATGGAGCGCCGCCTCCTCGTCAAACTGCTGATCGGCAGGAGTGCTGGGTGTCGGAATTCCTCAAATCAGAAAAAAATATATATATGGCTGGACAACTGCTATAACTTTATTGAAACCTACTCTAAATGCGACTAAATTAATTGTTGCAATATGATTTATTTATTATTATTTTTTACTTTTCCTTAGCAAAATAGGCATCTAAAAGTTCAGGTGCCTATTGTGCTTTATAACCCGTACTTCCATATACCGCCGTGTATGGGTGTACGGCTTCACTGAGGCCTGACTGACAGCTGTACAGTCAGGAGCACGTCGCTGTTCCTGCCTGTACCAGGGCTGCTCTCCTCTGGCCTGGCACAGATGGGCTATGTCAGGAGCGATGCGCTGCAGAGCTCCTGCCCTCGCTCCCCTCTGCTAATAGCCTATACCAGTGGTGGCGAACCTATGGCACGGGTGCCAGAGGCGGCACTCAGAGCCCTCTCTGTGGGCACTCGCACCTTGGAAAAAGTCTATGGTGTACCAATATGCCTTAGACTTTACCTGCCATTCATCAGCGCAGGGCGAGCTATGGACAACACAGGCAGTGCACTGAATGTAGTAAGGCTATTATAGCTAAATGATAAAGTACATGGAGGATATACTATATTGGACTGTAATATTCAGGTTAAATTGTCGTGTTGGCACTTTGCGATAAATAAGTGGGTTTTGGGTTGCAGTTTGGGCACTCGGCCTCTAAACGGTTTGCCATCACTGGCCTATACCAATGTGGAATGCAGGCTCAACTGTTTCCACAAACAACTATGTTCCACACAGAACTATGCATGCAGCTCTGGATGTAACTCGGAGCTGATGCAGTGTATTCCTAAAACGTACCCAGCCGTTTCTATAGATTACATCTATACGCGAGATGTAAACCTGCACTTTTTCTTACAATGTGGCTTATAAGGAGTTGATGCTTCAATTACACTTTTCAGTCAGTGGGCTTTTGACATCACTCCACATATCTTCCAGCAGGCCATGCATTGTACATTATACGCACCAATGTGTCGCCGGGTCAGCTCCACAGCAGCATTGCGGTTAACGTTGGAGAGCAGGCCCAGACAGAAGCGCTCAGAGTTTGATGGGTCTGTAAATCCGTCTACCGTCATGGAGGGTTGGGATGCATGGAACGTCTCGCCCACTCGCTGGTTGAGCTCGTAGTATGAGATGGAGCACCAGAAGGCAGGCTCACAATATGTGACAGGCTGAAGATCTGTGCAGACGTAAAGCAGAAATATACGGCCATTACTAGTCATCAGAAACATGCATTTTCCTTCAAATAAATCTCTCAGTTGACTCTCTTCACATAGGCCTCATGGCTACTAAGAAAAGCACATCATGGCGTCAATCTGAGAGTAAGACATGATGCTAGTGTGAACAGAGCCTATGGCTATATTCACATATGTGTTCATTACGCCAGCCACAATTCTGAGCCGGGTCTTTCATATGATAAACCGCATTGATGTTCCACATACCCCATTGGGGTCGTTTATGATTCCATCACGGTTTGCACCTTTATTTGGCAATACGCTCTATTCTTGCCTTGTAATCTGACAGAATTGAGTACAGAGGCGTTGTACTGAGCCTTTAAAGCAAGTGTGAACATAGCCCTACTTATATTTGTTAATGCAGGAGTTGAGTAACAACCAACAGGACTCATCTTTCCTAGAGTCCTGCATGACCAGCAATATGACAGATGGGGATTTAACACTGGATACCTGGGAAAATTAAACTTTTAGGTTAGGAGTCTGGGAAAGCAATAGGTAAACTGCTCCATATACGGCCATATTAGTTTTAATTTCAGGGGGGGACGCCCCTAATTAGAGATTTTAGCCTTGGGTTCAGAACTACATAATAAAATAATGCACCAAGAAGAGGCGGACAAGAGATCTTCTCTGCAATGGGAAAACTTGTATGTTCTGATATTGAAGTGATGATACAAGACGCCTTAAGTTCTCATACACCATAGAGGTTTTCACCTCAGAAACCACAGCTTTCTTCAAGAAGAGGAAGAGCGCAGGGAGTTAAGTAAAGCTGATCTCACTCCCACAACCTCTCTGATAAGGACAGGCCCCTCGTATATTCAGGCCTGGCACCCGGCCAACCAAAACCGCCTGACCTAAACTCTACATCCGGCCAACTTCCCCGGGATCGGGAGGAGAGCACTCAGGGGCATGTTTATATTAATATTAATATACGGAGCCATCGTAATCTATTATTCTTACAGAATCGCTGACAATCCACTTTACTGTCAAAATATACACAGATATGCAGCGCTCATCGGGAACAGATGTGCAATGGGGACTTACATGCAATCACCGAGGCAGACCGTCACATCACACTAGATGTCCTGTGTCCTAAACAGAAGGGACGGCCACCTTAACTGGGAGCTACAGTCTAGGAAAGTGCGGTTTATATGCAGCAGAGCTAATATTGCGCACACAGACGTATTTCAAAGTGTAGGTGAGATAAAGCTGTAAGATCACAAGGTCAGGGATTCTTCTGGACGAATACTACTCCCAGCCTCGATTATGTTCAACTGCACAGAGATTTCACAAAGAATAGACTTATAGGAAATTTCCGTGGTTCTGCAGTACTACGCCTCTTTTCCTCCCTAAGTCATCATAGGTGGACATCAGGCCACAGTTTATGGCACTACTGCCACTCTGGTGCACACAGCCTGGCACGGCGATATTACAGGAATCACGGATACCGCCGTGGGTAGCCATCCTTTATGATACGCATGGCCTGACACAGTCCCTTGGCTGCATCCTTCGTCTTGTGATTCATTCAGAATATGGGCACTTATAACAAAGCGACGGCAGATCGGCTCATGCTTAGCCAGAGCCAGAGCTTACACAGATGGGAAGGACTGAGTCATGGAGCTGGAAAGAGCAGATTCTGGGGCCAAGAACTGATAAGGAACCACAGCGGTGGCGGCAGCGCATGTCCCCTGATGCACAGGCTGTCCCTTTATAATGCGTTCCTTCAGTGCCACAGTCACACAAAGAAATCAGGACGAGGCTAAATCCATGAAGGGCAATATCTGGGATTAAGAGATATAGCGTGCAGATGTTTAAGCCGTGGACCGCACAGGTATCAGAAAAGTCCTTCACTGAACAGAGGGGAGAAACAGGATTCTGCAGACCCATACCTTAGATAAAATGCTCTGCTCTGTCTCCTTCACCTTTCAAAAGCATCTCTGGTTCTGACAATAACAGCCCATTGATTTCAATGATCACTGTGCAATGCTTTATTACCCCTGTGGTGGCGCTACAGCAGTACTGAACACTCACTGTCACATTCCACCATAGATTCTAGTGGATCCCCAGCATCTATCATCTGATCATCATCTGGGCCCCTTGTAACAAAAACATTGGCTTACCTATTTCAGGTTAGGGTAATTTACTGAATAATTCCTGTGGATTTCCCTTGCTGGTCCCATAAGTAAATATGCAGAAAATAGAAGCGACTGTAGTTTTTCCCATTTACACGCAGCAGGGAAAAAAAAATAATAAACGCACAGATTTTAGGGTTATGCTAAGTAAATGAAAATTCAAAGTATGACCCATCTCAAATTTGTTGGCCCTGACTACAAACATTGAAGGGGTTATCCCACCAAAATCATCTGTCACCCATCCACAGAGCTCCATCAGTCCCACAGAAGTGAAAGGAGTGGTGGACTTTATTCAGAGACCTTCTCGGGAATGCTGAGGTGCCCGTCGGTCGGACTCCCAGAGAGCCAATATTTATTACCCGTAAAGGGGCTATCCGACTACGGTAACGTATACAGAGACTTGTGTATTCTCTACTTTACTCCCCAGTAACCCCCCATTATCAGTTCCTTATAAATGTACTAGGGCACCTTTATGCCTATCCTTTGGTTCTAGTATCTACGTTACCTGAGGTGTGTGTCACAGTTACGCTGCAGGCAAGGTGTACATAGGAACGGTATACAGATATATATAATGCAGGGCACGTTCTGTCCGCTGGCAGGAGCACTACTTCAGCTAAGGCCTGTGCTTCTGCTGAAGAAGGCCCTAGGCTGGGTACTGTGGTTTGTACACACAAAAGGCACTTTGAGGTGAGTTTCTATGTAAAATGCTGCAGTCAGCAGTTTACAGTTTATTAGCAAGGTGAAACTAAGGCCTCTTTCACACGGGCGTTGCGGGAAAAGGTGCGGGTGCGTTGCGGGAACTTGCGCGATTTTTCCGCACGAGTGCAAGACATTGTAATGCGTTTTGCACTCGCGTGAGAAAAATCGTGCATGTTTGGTACCCAAACCCGAACTTCTTCACAGAAGTTGGGGCTTTGGATCGGTGTTCTGTAGATTGTATTATTTTCCCTTATAACATGGTTAGAAGGGAAAATAATATCATTCTTAATACAGAATGCTTAGTAAAATAGGGCTGGAGGGGTTAAAAAAAATATATTTAACTCACCTTAATCCACTTGATCGCGCAGCCGGCATCGCTTCTGTCTCCTTCTTTGCTTATTGCAGGAAAAGGACCTGTGGTGACGTCCCTCCGGTCATCACATGATTCATCACCATGGTAAAAGATCATGTGATGGATCACGTGATGACCGGAGTGACGTCACCACAGGTCCTTTTCCTGCAATAAGCAAAGAAGGAGACAGAAGCGATGCCGGCTGCGCGATCAAGTGGATTAAGGAGAGTTTAATTATTTTTATTTATTTTTTTAACCCCTCCAGCGCTATTGTACTATGCATTCTGTATTCAGAATGCTATTATTTTCCCTTATAACCATGTTATAACGGAAAATAATAATGATCGGGTCTCCATCCCGATCGTCTCCTAGCAACCGTGCATGAAAATCGCACCGCATCCGCACTTGCTTGCGATTTTCACGCAACCCCATTCATTTCTATGGGGCCTGCGTTATGTGAAAAACGCACAAAGAGGAGCATGCTGCGATTTTCACGCAACGCACAAGTGATGCGTGAAAATCACTGCACGTGTGCACAGCCCCATAGAAATGAATGGGTCATGATTCAGTGCGGGTGCAATGCGTTCAACTCGCGCATCGCATCCACGCGGATTACTCGCCCGTGTGAAAGGGGCCTAAGGGTACTTTCACACTAGCGTTATTCTTTTCCGGCACCGAGTTCTGTCGTAGGGGCTCCGCATCCGTATCAGTCTGACAAATGCCATCAGTTTGCATACGTTTTGCCGGACCCGGCAGGCAGTTCCGGCGACGCAACTGCCTGCCGGAATCCTCTGCCGCAAGTCTGAAAGTACCCTATAGATCCTCTCACACAGCCAGATGTAAAAAAATAAAATAAATCAGCACCGATCGATCATGCATGGATGGAGACATGTTATTATGGAGGTTTGCCTCCCATTCACTTTGCATTCACTTTTTTACCGTCTACAATAGTTTAAGTATACTATACCATACTGTTAAAAAAAAATGATATAATACAAACTGGCTCAATGGAGACCAAAAGGTGAATAAAGTACCATGGATATAATTGGGAAAATGGCATATACCCTAAACGTAGGGTTAAAAGGGGAGTTAATTCAATCTCTCACAAAAGGCACTAGATGCTATAAAATAAATAATGGGCCTATACTTACCTGTTACGCCCCTGTCGTGTTCAGCACCACAGCTCCGGTCGCAGGGTTTGTGTACAATGCTGCAGCGGTGATGTAGAGGTAGACAGCATGAGAACGATGCAGCCAATCACTAACCTCAGCAGTACGGCACAAACACTGTGAGGCTATGGCGGAGGAGTAACAAGTCACTGTAGGCTGGTTATTTGCTTTATAACATTTAGCGATTTTTGGGAGGTAATTCGGACAACCCTTTAACGTGCCTTACACAAATGAAAGGGCTGCAATGCATTCATTAATCTAGTACAGTGGTGGCGAACCTATGGCACATTAAGAGCCCTCTCTGTGGGCACCCGCACCCTGGAAAAAGTCTATGGTGTACCAAAATGCCATTCATCAGCGCAGGGCGCACTATGAACAGCACAGGCGGCGCACTGAATGCAGGCAGGTTATTATAGCTAAATAATAAAGTACATGGAAGATATACTATATTGGACTGTAGTATTCAGGTTACATTGTGTTGGCACTTTGCGATAAGTGGGTTTTGGGTTGCAGTTTGGGCACTCGGTCTGTAAAAGGTTCACCATTACTGCTCTAGTATAATACAATCTTATGAAAAGAAGGTCAGTAGCATAACAGTAATAGACGCAGGATCTTATGCAGTGTAAGAAATGTGTAACTCTCCAGTGATGCCCCATAGGAAGCTTATTAGATGATCAGCAGATGCCAACTATAACCATAATAAGGTCAAATGGACTGGAAAATTATAGATGTCCATCAGGCTTATTCTGCCAAATGGAATTAGGTCGACTCAATCACATGAGCATCACATTCTGATAATCAAATGCTACTTGTTCAAAGGGAACCTGACACCATGAAAATGCAGTGCAATCTGCAGGCATATAAAGCAGGAGGAGCTGAGCAGATTGATATATAGTTTTATGGGAAAAGATTCAGTATAACTTCTCATTTACATCTCTGCTCATTCTGGGCTTAGGAGTTCCGGGGGTGGTCATACCTTGTGATTAACAGCCTTCCCTGAGAGACTGCATACAGAGATAGCTGTCAGTCCCTGATAAGATTGTCCCATAAGCCCAGAGGTATGAAGGAATAAATGACAAGTTTTTCTGAACCTTTTCTAAAACTATATACATCAATCTGCTCAGCTCCTCCTGCTCTATAACCCGCTGCCTGCAGATTGCACTGCATCTGCATGGTGACAGGTTCCCTTTAAAATATGAAACTTAAAGGCCCCTTGCAGACGAGTGTTCCTCCCGCAGCGAGTCCGCATCGCAGCACCCGGCCTGACCTCCCATCGCTGCCTTACAGTTCTGGAATGTATTGGATAACACTGGCAGCATCATGCCAGTGTTATCCAGTACATTCCAGAACTGTAAGGGTTACACAGCATCACAAATCAATGCTGTCTGATCTGTGCTTGCTGTCAGTGATAAAACAGTGCTCACAAAATGCAGGGCATCAAAGCAGCTGTGTCAACTGGACATGGATCTGGACAGGCTTTTAGCCTCTGGATAAAAATATATATATATATGTTTCCATTCATTGACTGCAACCAGAGATGTTGAAATTAATGGAAAAAAACATGAACCACAAAGGCCCCTTTCACACGAGCGAGTTTTCCGCGTGTGTGCAATGCGTGACGTGAACACATAGCACCCGCACTGAATCCTGACCTAATCATTTCAATGGGTCTGTGTAGATGAGTGGTTTTTTTTTCATGCATCAGTTGCATTGCGTGAATATCGCAGCATGTTCTATATTCTACGTTTTTCACGCAGCCCTGGCCCCATAGAAGTGAATGGGGCTTCAGTGAAAAACGCATTGCATCTGCAAGCAAGTGCGGGTGCGATGCGTTTTTCACTGATGGTTGCCAAGAGATATGTTTGTAAACCTTCAGTTTTTTATCAGGCACATGAAAAACGCATCAAAACGCATTGCACCTGCGCAGAAAAAAAAGTAACAACTGAATGCAATTGCAGACAAAACTGACAACCTGCTTGCAAAATGGTGCGAGTTTCACTGAACGCATCCGGAGCCAATCCGTCACGCTCGTGTGAAAGAGGCCGAAGTATCCCAGAAAGCTGCCTAACAACTCATGCAATTCAGCCAAAATTGGACACCGCTCTTTCAATGTCTTCATCTCCCCTGAACATTTCTGTGTACAGAAAATGGCATTTTTTACACTTACAAATATTTTGGGAAGAATGAAGTAGAAAACCATTAACTTACCCATGTTACTGTGTGCAGGGGACATGGAATTTGGAGACAGGCTTGGTGACCCTAAAAGAAAATAATAATAATAATAGGAGTTAATCCACTTATCGCGACACCTTTACCAGGCTTAGGTCATGGGCAACACGGCACTGGGGCTGGAGTATTCTTGGCAGCACACACGTGTTAGAGGAAGCAGAGAAGACGTCAGTCAGCCTACTCCATTCCGTCCATAGACTTACCTGAGTCTATGCTGTGGTTCATCTGATCGCTAGTTTCCCCATCTTCACTCAGGTAACCAGGAGGTGGAGTTTCTAGGCAGAAATAAGTGACATTATTTTACAGTGTATGAGTATAAATTGCATTAAAGAGATTCACTCTCCCATAAGGTACTGGCACAGGGAAAAATTAAAGGAGTTTTGCACCTTGGTAGGTGTTTTTGCCCAACCCCCATCCCTCCAGAGCAGACCTGAGGAGGGAGACATACTTGTTTCCCGATGCTGGCTCCTTCGTGCCACCCTGCAATGTAAGTGGCTCACTGCTGCAGCCAGCGATTGGCTGCAGAGGTGTCAAACTGGAAGTTTACATCCAGGGAGCCCAGAGGAGCAGCCTAGGCTGTGGAGAGAAGGAGCCAGGAGCCAGTGCCGGGAAGCAGGAAAGTTTGCTTCCCTTCGCAGGTCTGCTCAGGAGTGGGGAAGGCTTTGCCAACCCCTCTAATGTGCACAACCTTTGCAAACACTGTCAAACTCGTGTGCATGCACAGTCTGACACTCTCCAGTCAGTACTGCCAATGTCTGACCGTTTAGGAAATAGTAACACCTAGTTGGCAAGTTATACAGTTGTTCTAGGTGGAATAACAGAGGAATGGCACATCACAGAGTTAGGCTACATTCACACGTCCGTGGTGTGTTGCGGACCCACAAATTGCGGGTCCGCAACACACCAGCCTGTCACCCCCATAGAAATGCCTATTCTTGTCCGCAAGCTGCGGACAAGAATAGGACATGCTCTATCTTTTTGCGGAGCTGTGGACCCAAAATCAGGGCCGCGCTCCGCAATTGCGGCTGCAGACAGCACACTGTGTGCTGTCCGCATCCATTCCGTCCCCATAGAGAATGAATGGGTCCGCACCCATTCCGCAAAATTGCGGAAAGGATGCGGACCCATTTTGCGGACGTGTGAATGGAGCCTTAGAAGAAAAGATTCTCCAGAATTGTTATCTTATGGGGAGTAAAGTATAGTGTTGAGTGAACGTGCGATAGACTTCTTTTATGGCGGAATGCAATACGGACTGCCTCTTATAGGCTTCCGTGGTGCATGCCGTCATAGAATTCTGTTATGTTCCGTTGTAGCGGAAGCCATAACGGGATTCTTAGATAAAAAGAACGCCAAACTTGAACATCGCACGTTTACTGAGCACTAGTAAAGTATTTACTAAAACAGACATGTCAGAGGAGGTGACCGGTTCTGTTTAAGGCTCTCCAAGCGACCCCTCTGCTATTGAGTGATGGCTCTAGCATCCACCAGAGACCCCCAGAGCCATTGCTGAAGAGCAGAGGAGAGAAGTGGGGACGCACTTACTGCAGAAAGCCCAGGGCTCCGGTTATGTCACTAGCATGACCACCCACCCAAGTGTGTTTTATCCATTTCACGTCACATGTATCTAACAAGAACGGTAATTTTAAGGGGTAAAAACTGCTGACAGGCCCCCCATCAAGTAGCTTTGGGTCATGTTGCTCTAGGACATGTTCTATCCTCCATAGAAGATTGAGAAGAACGCTATTTCTTAAAATTTCTTCGGCTTCTCCCCCCCAAGTAATGATAATTTACAGAGGAAGATGGTTGTGCTTGAAGCATTGTTAATGCTGCCACTGCTAGAGTCAACAGGCCTCATTTAACAAAACCGTCTATGGTGCCCATAGCAACCAATCAGAGCTTCCCTTTTATTTTTTCAGAACACGTTAAGAAATGAAAGGCGAGGCTGATTGGTTGCTATGGGCAACAAAGACCGTTTTCCTGTTAGACAGTTTTGAAAAAGGAGGCCCTATAAGTTATCAAGCAGGTTGCATCTCGCCAATCTCCAATGTGGTAGGTTTGCACCACCGTGTAGTGAATTTCTGGGATGTAAATTAGTGTACGATACATAGATTATAAATCATGGAAGGATCTACAATACATGAACTGAGCGTACATCCTTACCTGGAATGTAGCTGCTTATGGGCTCAATGCCGGCTGGGAAGTTGGTATTCTCCGGGATGGAATGACTATAGTCATCGAGGGGAGGGAATTCTGTAGGAATCTCGGTGTTTCTTGGGACTAACACGGGAGGCAGAACTGAGGCAAAATAGAGATAAAGACATTACAACAACAAAAAAATAAAATAAAAACTTTTGAAGATTTTACAACCAGAGAGACCGCCGGTAGGAGACGATTATCATGGCTCCACCGCATCCATTTTTGGAATATGTAACACTGACGCATCTGACCTGCTTCACCATTTTTACATTTTGCTCCCAAAATACCTATAGAGATGATTATATCTTTTTTTCTGCGCAAACGTCACACTCAAAACAGAAGAAAGAACAACTTACATATCAGCACTATGTTTCACAGGAAGGGCAGCGTAATGCAAGTGAATCTGCTGCTCTGTGGGTGAGTGACCTCCGTAAAAACAGCAATCGTATATGCAGGAAATAATGCAAGGAAATCATGTCTGCTCCCATGGAGAGCACACGCGACAAAGTGATTACCTGTACTGCTGGATTTTTCCATTAACCACTTCACTACCACTAGATTTTCTTCCATGCATCACCAGCCACAGTTAAGCAAATTTTAGCATATATGAGAATAAGGGCTCATGCACACGAACATATTTTTTTTTTTTTTTTTTTTTTACAGGTCCGTATGCGAAACCGTTCACTTCAATGGGGCTTGAAAAAAAAAAAAAGAAAAATGACTCTGTGTGCATTCCGTGTCCGTATATCCACATGTCTATTCCACCAAGTCCTATTTAATTGTTACAATGAATACCCAAAAAAAATAAAAAATGCAACACGGATGTCATTTTTATTTTATTTCTTTTTTGCGGATCCGAGTTTTGTGGACCGCAAATTACATACAGTCGTGTGCATGATCCCACACTAGTCAGTCTGATGCATGGAGTGTATGCATTTGGGTTCCAGGGTAGGACTAGAAAATAAAGCTCCTCTGCCTTCTCTATGGGGCAGTTTGCAATTCGATCACACTGGTTCCATTTCTAATGGAGGCCATGATCTAGTGGTGTACCCACTGTCTTTAGTAATCAAATTGATGGATCCAAGTTATGAAATCCATTCGAGAAAGAATTTCACAGCAAAACAGAACAACAAAATGCACTGTTCTTACCATGATGGCCAATTGCACCCAATGCAAGCATTAAAAGGGGTTTCCGGCTTTTTTACACTGAGGACGTATCCTCTGGATAGGTTATCAGTATCTATTTGGTCGGGGTCCCACAACCGGGACCCCTGCCGATCAATTGTGAGAGAAGGCCGCAGCGCTGCAGCCTTCTCACAGCTTATTTTAGGTCAGCAGCGTCACGTTTATCAGTCACGTGGCCCAGGTACAACTCACCCGCATTCACTTGATACCAAGCACAACTGCTAGTCAATGCACAGCACTGTGCTTGGTAAGCTACGAGGGTGCAGTGGTGCTCTCACAGGAACGTCGCAGTCTACCCCCCACCGATCAGACACTGATGACCTATCTTGATGACTAGATCATGAGTATGAAAGTGTCAGAAAGCCCCTTTAATGGTGCCTGAATATAGCCTGGTAGAATTGACAACAGAAATAATCAGTTGGTATTCCTTAGAAAAGGGCCCATTTACATGCGCTGAAACACAGAGCAGTGACTGGGAACGAACCGTATGTTCACGATCGTTGCAGCAGATCCCAGGATACACAAATCAGTGTGTTGCCGAGAAACGATTTTAAGTGCCACATTTGCTGATCGCTGACTCATTTACATGGAACAATTATCATACATAAGATATTGAAAGAATAATAATCGTTACAAAAAAATAAATAAAAAAAAGTCTCTTCAATATAATGAATATGTCTGTGGTGTGAAGGCAGATACCTGGAGTCTCCACTCTTTGATAATGATATGGATTGACACACACTTCATCCTTCTTCATGTTGAAAGCGTATTCACACATTTCCATTGCCCGGAGCTCGTGGTGACTGTGCAGATCTGGCCACCTCCAGAGGCGGCAGTATATGACGTGTGGCAGTCCTTTTCGATGGGACACTTGCAGCCTACCATCCAGAGATCTGTGAAGATAAGGCACAATCTGTAATCAGCATCGCTCTGCACCACATGCGACCTTCAGTACAGGTTCACATCTCAGACAAAGCTTGAGATCTCTGCTCTTTCTATGCTTTGGAGTCATGTGGACAGTGATGGGCAGCCATCTCTGTATATACACTCCTACAGAGAAGGCTGTAAGTCAATCAGTAAAACCACCCACTGGACTCCAGTCTAGAAAGAGCGGAGAGTTCAATTAATAAAAGTACAAGTTATACTGGATACCATATTGTTCGCTCCATAAGAAGCACTTTTTCCTCCCAAAAGTGGGGGGAAATGGCAGTGAGTCTTATGGAGCGAATATTAGTGAGCGCTTCCATTATGGAGGTCTGATGGGGGCTAGAGCTGAAGTCTAATAATCAATGGGGGTCTGATCTGAGGTCTAATTAGGAATGGAGGTTTAATTCTGGGGTCTGATCTGAGGTCTGATGAGGATTAGGGGTCTGATCAGGATTGGAAGTCTGGTCTGAGATCTGATGAAGATTGGGGGGTCTGGTCTGAGGTCTGATGAACATTGGGGGTCTGGTACGATGAAGTTTGGGGGTCTGATCTGAGGTCTGATGAAGATTGGGGGTCTTATCTGAGGTTCGATTTTCTTCCTCTAAATCTTACGTGCATCTTATGGGCCAGTGTGCCTTATGGAGCAAAAAATGCGGATATATCAATCTGCTCAGCTCCGTTTGCTCTATAAACACAGCATGTCATGGTGACATGTTCCATTTAATGTGTATTCTAAATTATCTTTAGGCTCATAATCGCATAAAAGGGTCTTTTTAGACATTAAGTTTAAGGTCAAATACTACAATTTCGGTTACAGTGTTTTGCTCAGGATAAAAAAAAAAAAAGATTAATTCAGATTTTGTGGCTTCCATTGCCAGTCAAAGAGAAGACAATCTCTTCTTCAATCTCTACTGAGGCAATGTGAATTATTACATTGGTGCTAGAAGCAGTGATAGCATCCTCTGCACAGCATCCAAATGATTAGAAATGATAGATAAATGAGGTGTCTCCTAGCTGGCAGGAGTCATCATTTTGTTGGCCAGAGTCAGGTTTCGACCACGCTGCACTTACAAACCACATGGACGCCTGAACTATGAGGACTTTATATATAAGTCAGCAGGATTCAGCGTACACATACAGGATGTGTGACAGGTCACCAAGCTGAAAAGGGAGGTCTGGCCGGATAAGATAAAATACTGATAAGAGGCAGGGGGAACCAGCCTCATGGCAATGCCATCTGTTAATGCTTAACCCTTCATGGCAGACGGTGCTCTACCTGCTCCCAAACACGTGTAATAGGTGATTTACTCCGTTTTTCGGCTATGTTGAACAACTCCGTATGATTCCCATTTCAAAGTGTTCTCCTGATCATGGAGACAACTTAGGCTAAGTTGACATCACGTTTTTGTCTTCCATATACATTAAACAGATGTTTCTGACCAATGCCATACAGTGGCATCCGTCACCATATGCTTCCACTGAAAAAAACAACTTATATATCATAAGTTTTTTTACTTGACTCTGTGGTATGGAAAAGCGTGGTGTACTACCACTTTTGCATTGTTTTTTCTCAACATGTACTTTAAACGTGCGGCAAAAACGTCATGTGAGTTTTCAAAAATTCACACTGAATCTGACACCACTTTTTAGGACTTAACATACACCAAAAGCACAATCTTAAAGGGCACCTGTCAGCAGATTTGTCCCTATGAAAGTGACCTGTTACATGTGCACCTAGCAGGTGAAGGCATCTGTGTTGGTCCCATGTTCATATGTGCCCGCACTGCTCAAAAATGATATTTTAATATATGCAAATGAACCTCTAGGGGCAATGGGGGCGTTGCCGTTACACCTAGAGGCTCTGCTCTCTCTGCAACTACTGCACCCTCTGCATTTTGACAGGGCCAGGCAGTGAAAACTTGATCATGTCTGGTTCTGACTTCTCCTAAATTCAAACTGCAAGGTTGCAGAGAGAGCAGGTGCCTGATTAAGAGTCCTGAGTAGTCTGGAAATCTTGCAATTTTGTTATAGTCTTTTCAGTTAGCCATTAAAAGGTATCAACCACTGAGGAATCTCAATTCTAGATGTCGGCTGTTTCATCTGTGGGCACAACAGCTCAATAACACTGACCATCACTAAATGTACCGAGATGGTGCTTTGTGGATGAAAGTCACAGATAGAGCCGACTCTTGTTCTTAACACCACTTCTCATCATAGTCACACAGGTCAACAAACCAGTGTTTCCATTTGCATTTTTATATTTCTATTGGCTACAAATTGTTATAAATCCTAAGATGTAGAATTAATCTACATAATATTTTGAGTAACTTACTTAATGGGGCTTTGTCACTTCAGCAAATGGCATTTATTATGTAGAGAAAGTTACTACAAGCCACTTACTAATGTATTGTGATTGTCCAGGTTACCTCCTTTTAGCTGGATTCATTTTTCCATCACATTATACACTGCTCATTTCCATGGTTCTGACCACCCTGCAATCCAACAGCAGTGGCTGTGCTTCCATACTATAAAAAAAAAAAGTACCAGCCTATGTGATCTCCCACAGTCCCGGTCACCATGGAGACCGATATTTTTTCCTATAGTGTGCAAGCACGAACACCACTGATGGATTGCAGGGTGGTCATAACCATGGAGACGAGCAGTATAAAATTTGATGGAAAAATCAATCAAGCCAGCAAAGGAAGCAATATGGACAATCACAAGACATTAGTACTTTTACAGAAATAGAAGCAATTGCTAACTTACACCAGTCTTCTGGCCTCCTAAGGCTACATTCACAGCCAACTAATGTCTATGGGGTTATTGACGTTGCTGTTTTTTTTTTTTAACAGCTAGTGAATAGCGGCTGTTAAAAAAAATAGGGCGTTTTTTTTTTTTTTTACTTTGTTTTAATGGCCAGAAGGACCTCACCAAAATCAATGCAAATGTTTTTAAAGGGGTTCTCCGGGAATTAAGAAAATTATAATACGCAAATATTACTTTATTATAAATATATTCCCAAATACCTTTTATTAGTTATAATGGCTCATTTTGTCTGGGGAGCAATCATTAGGAGAAATAAAATGGCCGCTGTCCTATTAGTACACACAAAACCTGTCCTAATCACACAGGAGGACAAGTTACTTCACAACACTGAGGTAAAGAGCTGCCTCATCCTCGTCTCTGCTCTGACTGTCAGGGATTATGATCCTGACTACAGTTTAGGGGCCATTCACATGTCCGTATGTATTTTGCGGATCCGCAAAACACGGACACCGGCAATGTGCGTTCCGCATTTTGCGGACCGCACATCGCCGGAACTCTTATAGAAAATGCATTTCTTGTCCGCAATTGCAGACAAGAATAGGACATGTTCTATGTTTTTGCAGAACGGAAGTGCGGATGCGGACAGCACATTCCGGCCCCATTGAAAATGAACGGGTCCGCACCTGTTCCGCAATTTTGCAGAACGGATGCGGACCCATTTTGTGGACGTGTGAACCGACCCTAATATATTTAGCTGAAGCTTTCAGTGTTGTGAAGTAACATGTCCTCCTGTGTGATTAGGACAGGTTTTGTGTGCACTAATAGGATGGCGGCCATTTTATTTCTCCTAATGAGTGCTCCCTAGACAAAACGAGCCATTATAACTAATGTAAGGTATTTGGGAATATATTTAAAATGAAGTAATATTTAAGTATTTTCATTTTCTTTATTCCCAGAGAACCCCTTTAACGGCCGTTAAATGTAGGTTCAAAGGGCCTTTTTAGGGGGAAAAAAAAAATACTCACCTCATCCACTTGAATGCATGGGACACTAGCTCCTCACTGGATGCAACAGGAAAGGACCTGCACTCCCAGTGTGATGACATCATCATGCTGGATGTGCAGGTCATTTCCTGCTGCATCCAGCAAGGAGCGAATGTCTCTGCGTGTTTGAGTGGATGAGGTGAGTTTTTTTTTTTTACACAAGCTTAATGGGGACCAAGGGGGGTACTAATAATCCACTGGGATCCACTAAGGGGGCATTATGAATACAGGGGGGGCACTAATGGGGGCATTATTAATAGGGGGGGCAGTAAAGGAGGCCACTAATGGAGGCAATAATACCAGGGGTCGCTAATGGAAGCATTAATAATACCGGGGGCACCATGGGGGGTGTATATGGTGGGCACTGCAAATGTTGGGATTTTTTTTGGGGGAAAAAAAGCCAGTTGAATTCATCCATTTTTCGTGTAAATGTAACCTAAAGCGCAGAAGATAATCTTATATCCGACTAGAGCTGACAAAAACTGTACGAGTTTGCTTTTTCTGTATTGTTTAGGTATAGGGACAGTACACAATTTATAGAGTACATGAAAAATTTTAATATATAATCAGATGAGTGACAGGCTTTATAGTCAGCGACTGATTCTAATTATTCTCATGGACACTTCGGAGAAAGTGCTGAGCTCCAGGTCACAATAAAGTTATTTTAAGGGGATAGAGCTCTAGCTGGGACCTGCCCTCTGCCAGAAAACACGTCTAAAGCCTGCAAGCGACTGCCAGTCTTGGCCTTAATCCAGTAGAGCGGAGCCTTGCCATTTGTACTCCCATTGTTGCCAAGTCAGCCACTTACGAAGTGCGAAAAAAAGCCTGTGCTGCAATGAATTCATTTACACATGAAAAAGATATGCAGCACAGTAGCACACGCTATCTGATGTTTGTCTGTATGAGCGTTTCATGTCAAACATGTAACCTTCCGATCTACCTCTCGAAGCCTGTAAACACGCAGATCTGTCACAGACTTTTAGGCTCCATCCAAACTGCCGCACACAGCGTCCAATGCGGGAAACATTGTAAAATGGCCATTTTATTCCCACTGTAAAAGCAGCCGGATTATCCGATTCCCGTACGGATATATTATATGCATTACAAAGCACGCCTTGCAAATGTATAGATGGATAACCAGGCCATGGGAGAAGGAAGGGGATGTCAGCGCATTTTTTTCGTATCGCGAAAAAAAAAAAAAATATATATATATATATATATATATATATATATATATATATATATATATATATATATATATATATATATATATATATATATATAACCTGACCGCCAAGTCAGAGCTGCTTGTCAATCACACTGCTCCCCAACCGTTCCCATACACTGAAGCGGTCAGCCGTTGCCTGATCAGGGTTCTGCTTTCATTTTCAAAAGGGTCTCCAAAAATTCTAGATATTATTGGCAACTGCTCCGTTCTTCTATTTCACTAGACCCTGAATGGCGGCACACAGAGTGCTGCGGTCTTTATCACAAACCCTCCCTGTGTCATGCCTCCATGTGGCAACGTATTCTCCCCTAGAAGCAAGAGAACAATTCCTCTACAACATGATTTCAATTTCTGATGGATTCTGTATAAATCTATAATATAAAATGGTACAGTATGGACCCATAAGACTTCTGCTGTGGATTTGCATTTACCATTGCCGCAGGGCCGCATGCAGATGAGCCCCATTTTTAAAAAATCGGATTTCAAATCTCTGCTGAAGAAAATCTACCGTCTTATGAATGGCAACATGGAATTCCACTGCCCACAATGGCGTTCGTCATACAGCCGTGATACATTCCATTTATTGGTACCATGTGCCCTCCAAGATTTATTGTCAAAGTGGGGGAAAAATTGATGCTCTTTCGAAACTTCTATTTAGCCAAGCGCTGGTAAGCTGAACAATACACTCAGACTCAGGGCTCATTCAGACGGCAGTATGCTGTCCGCGGATCCAATTTTTTGCGGATTAGATGCTGACCCATTCATTTCGATGGTGCCCTTTTCTTCCATTGCACAGCTCAGCAAAAAAAATGTGCTATACTTGTCAGTGAAAATCAGGACATGGCCCTATTGAAGTCTATGGATCAGCAAAAAAATGGAATGCAATCCGTTTTTTGCAGACATGCTGAACTGTCCGCAAAAAAAAAACAGATCTGCATTTTTGCGGACAGCATACGGCCATCTGAATGAGCCCTCGATATCCACGAGGAACAGTCATGTCCGCCACATGGCTAAACAAGGCTCTAATCAGACTGTGGAGTCATACAAGACAACCCCAGGATGTGAGAGCAATGTTGTGTGCTCACATGTATACAAAAACCTCCGGATCAGACAGTCTCCCCCAGAATCCCTGCGCCGTCTCAAAGCTGTGGGAGCACACTTGGTGGTCCTGAACGAGACAGCAAGTGACAAATGCTGTGCAACGCAGATGAGAAGCGCCATTCTTATTTATTTCTGGAATATTTTGCATGGTAAACATTCTTTCTTCCGAGCCGCCGGTGACGGTTAGCCTCAACTTCACTTTATGAGTCGGAGCTCGACTCCACACTTAGAACGGCTCACTGCTTGGGAGGTTTAACCATTCCCATACCCTGTACAGCAAGAGACGAGGGAGATTGTGCACTGTCGATGAAACAGGAAGAAATAAAAACCACCCGATTTTTACAGTTTCCTTTAAAACAACAATTTACTTAATGGGAAAGCCACCCAAGATAGACCTAAGAAGGTGGCATGCAGTGTAAACAATGAAGAGGCTGCAGCACTAGCCCGAATGGACCACCTGTCATAAGACTATGCCACCAGTATTGTGAACCCCCGAAAACGGTTTTCTGGGAGCTCTCTTAGGACAGGTAATCAGTAGGGTTTGGCGAATCGGGTTCGGATTGCTGTGTCCGAACCCGATTCTTTTAAAAACTACGTTAAGAATATCAGCTCCTTCCTAATGTAAAATGTATGGCCTCCGTGGAGGTCGTTCTATGAGGCACGAAACCGAGTTCGGCATCGTAAATTGATACAGTAATTTATGCGAATAAACAAAGTGACACGTGATAGAGGCGAGGCGAGACGAAGTAAGTCTTGTGACATTTGCTGAAACTTCGAAACGACCTCTGCGGAGGCAATATATTTTACTGTAGGACGGAGCAGATATTCTTAACTTCGTTTTTAAAGAATTGGGTTCTGATCTAGCAATCCGAACCAGATTCGCTCAACCCTAGTGATCAGTATCTGATCGGTGGGGGGCCGACAACGGGGACCCCTGCTGATCAGCTGTTTGAGAAGGCAGCGCAGCCTTCTCACAGCTTTCCCTAGGCCGTGTGACATGACATTAATCGGTTACGTGGCCTAGACACAGCTCACCCCACTGAAGTGAATAGGGCTGAGCCGTGATACCAAGAACGGCCGCTATAACCGCCGTCCCAGTTGTCGGCCCCCACCGATCAGATACTGATGACCTATCCAGAGGACAGATCGGTATAAAACTCCCGGAAAAGTCGAGATATTGTGTTGGAATTAGTGCGGCACTACGTTTTCTGCTACACGTACCTGGCCATGTTAAGATAAATGAACAGTCAAGTGTGCACACTGCTGTAAATAAAATGGTGTCAACGGGGTTTGGGTGCTCTATAGTTTTGGGTGATGCGATTTACAGACATGTCGCTGTTGTATGCCAAATCATAAATCTTGGCTAGATATCCCCTTTGAAGTCAATCCTCCAGTCTTCCATTTTGTACTTATTCAGTGCAGATCATGGCGTTCTTTAAATCCAATGAGAGGACCATCCCCAAATTCGGAAAATTTAATAAAGAAATACTGGACCCCTCAACGCTAGTAAAATGCACCCAAGCAACAATATAAGATACAGCTGCAGAAGTAGAGGTCACTATAGACAAGAGAACAATGTTATGTCTTAGGCCACGCCTCTTTTCTGATGAGACCCACCCCTCCCACTAAACCCCACCTCTTGTTGAGCAAATATCTGAAAATATAGCGGAAAAGTCTGCTGCGGTTTTTGCCGGTGGTCTGTAGCAAAGACTGCATAGACAGTGAATTTCCATTGCAACCTATGGGAGTTTCATTATGTTCTTAGGCAGGCATGGTTCCATATAAACTATTAGGCCTCTTTCACACGGGCGTTGCTGAAAAATGCGCGGGTGCGTTGCGGGAACACCCGCGATTTTTCCGCGCGAGTGCAATACATTGTAATGCGTTTTGCACTCGCGTGAGAAAAATCGTGCGTGTTTGGTACCCAAACCCGAACTTCTTCACAGAAGTTCGGGCTTGGGATCGGTGTTCTGTGGATTGTATTATTTTCCCTTATAACATGGTTATAAGGGAAAATAATAGCATTCTGAATACAGAATGAAAAGTAAAATAGCACTGGAGGGGTTAAAAAAAATAAAAAATAATTTAACTCACCTTAATCCACTTGATAGCGCAGCCGGCATCTGCTTCTGTATTCTTTTCTTTAGGACCTGGCTAAAGGACCTTCGATGACGTCACTCCGGTCATCACATGGTATGTCACATAATCTTTTACCATGGTGAATCACCATGGTAAAAGATCATGTGACGTACCATGTGATGACCAGAGTGACGTCATCCCAGGTCCTTAAACTATAGTTAATGCTCTCCACAGGTCCTATACAGTAAAAGAGTCAGACGGAGATGCCCGCATCGCGAGCAAGTGGATTAAGGTGAGTTAAATGATTTTTTATTTTTTTTAACCCCCTCCAGCCCTGTTTTACTTAGCATTCAGTATTCAGAATGCTATTATTTTCCCTTATAACCATGTTATAAGGGAAAATAATAAGGTTCGGGTCTCCATCCCGATCGTCTCCTAGCAACCGTGCGTGAAAATCGCACCGCATCCGCACTTGCTTGCGGATGCTTGTGATTTTCACGCAACCCCATTCATTTCTATGGGGCCTGCGTTACGTGAAAAACGCACAAAGAGGAGCATGCTGCGATTTTCACGCAACGCAAAAGTGATGCGTGAAAATCACCGCTCGTGTGCACAGCCCCATAGAAATGAATGGGTCAGTATTCAGTGCGGGTGCAATGCGGTCACCTCCCGCATCGCATCCGCGCGGAATACTCGCTCGTGTGAAAGGGGCCTTACTGTGGTAGCCTTGGATCCTTCAGAGGGTTCCAAACTACCACATCGAACAAATGGCTCCGCTGATCTCAGCGCAGGGGAGCTGTTCGGGCCCCCGAGAGCTCAGCACTCCTGGGGAAAGCCATCTTGGATGCCGTGGTCAGAATTGACCACGGTATCTGAGGGGTTAAAGGGGTATTCCCATCTCAGAAACAATAGGGGCACATCGCTAGTATATTCCACGATTGTCTGATAAGTGTGGGTGCCACCTTTAGGACCCGCACCCATCTCATAAATGCAGCCGGCAAAATGAAGGAAGGTGCCCCACGCATGTGCAGCCACCCTCCATTCATTTGTATGGGTCCGCCAAAAATAGCAGAGCGCCACTGAAGTGAATGGAAGCTGTGGCCACGCAAGAGCAGTGCACTACCCTTCATTTCTATGGGGCTGAGAGAAATTGCTGAGTCGGCTATTTTCAGCGGCCCCATAGAAATGAATGTAGGGTGGTAGCACATTGCCGGCTCAGTTTACGAGACCTCTGGGACCTGCACTTATCAGACATATCGACATGCCCTCATTGTCTGAGATGGGAATACCTCTTTAAATGTCTATGTGAGCGGGTGCCATGTTTGAAGACCCAACTTCTTCCGTACATGTACGGCGGAGGTTGGGAAGGGGTTAATGAGCTATGCTGAGGAATCTGGGAATCTCAACACAGGTCCTACATATTCTTGTCCAGTTTTGTGGATAACACTACCCCTTTACATTGATGGCAGGGAGAAAAAGAAAGTAGAATACCCCTGGGGGCTGTCAGGCTACTTTCTCATCTGCATTTTCCTTTCCGGTTTTGAGATCCAGCAGAGGATCTGAAAACCGGAGGAAAACGCTTCAGTTTTGTCCCCATTCATTTTTAATGGGTACAAAACTAAACAGACCGAAACGAAGTGCACTAGAATACATTCCGTTCGGATTTGTTGCGTTCCCATGCCGGACACAAAACCGCTGGAAGCAGTGCCAGATCCGTTTTTTTTTTCTGTGTCCGGTATGTTCATTTTCGATATATAATACAACCTGGTTGTTTTATTTAAAACGATGCGTTTTGCTGCGGTTTTGAGATCCCATGGCAGATCTCAAAAGCGGACAGCAAAAACGCCTTGTCAAGGATCTGTTTTTTGCAGACCAAAAATTGGCTACAGCCATGTGCCCGAGACCTGAAGTGACCAAAGAAAAGTCTGTAAAAGTAGTAATGATCTTGTTTGGGGCGCATGTATGCCCCTCAGTGTTCTGGATGCACTGTATCTGTGCTGACCCGGAATAAACCACGCAACAGCAGCACATATCAATGCACAACCCTCACTACAAGAGACTGGGCGCCGCAGTCATTGCCTCCTCCTACTACTACTGTGCCATTCTCTTCCTCTCCATACCCCGCTGCAGTGCAAGGAATTGGAGGATGACTCATTTCCTCCACAGAGAGGAGCTTACCTCATTTTCTGTGAACGAGCCCAATAACAAACAAAAGGTATCGTATCTGAACGCCATATAGCACCGGCTTTATAGCAGCGGGGTCACTGTATCAGCTGACTCATCCGCAGCTTTCACAAGCAGGAAACGGCATGAAGCCACTTTCACACGGTCAGGATTTGGGCAGTATTTTACCTTAGTATTACTAAGTAAAAAAAATAAAAAACAGTCGTGCGCCTCTAAGTTTGGCATTTCCCAGATTTGACCCTCCCTAGTAAATTACCCTCTAGGTTTCCTCTGAATCACTACGGTATTTCAGAGTAAAACATGGGGGGGATTTATTATAGACCGGCGTTTTACACTGGCTCAAGACACCCCTGCTCTGTCAAATAATGCGCTTAGTTTATGATGAATTAGGCACATCCTCCGGCAGTCCGCGCGCCTAGACTGAAATCTACGACAGCTCGGAGCTGCGGTAGATTTCAGCATTCTTTGCGTCAGAAAATTGGTGTAAATGAAGGTAAATGTTCCAGGCTCGCTGGCCCCACATCCTTCCCTTTTTCAGATTGTGGTATGGGCAGCGTAGAAACGGCACTTGCAAAAGATTTTGGCTCAGTGATGTATAAAAAGTCGCAAACACAGGGGTTGCAAGTGCAACTTCTTTTTATGGCAGAAAAGTGGTATGGTGGGTATGATAAATTCCCCTCGTAGTTCTGCTGCCGTTTCACGCTGCCTGCCTATGAAACTGAAGACCAGTTTAAAAGTCGCCATACAGATATGATTCTGATCAGCCAGAATGTGGCAAAGTAGTAGGGATTGTTCAGTGATGTATACTGAAATGGGGTTTTTTTTCAGCTGTTTTTCCATTCCCATGGAAGGGGGAAGCCATAAAAAAAGCGCATGTTGACATGAAAAAAAGCGCATTCATTTCTACCAGTATTTTTTTTTTTTTAGTGGCCAGGAAACAAAACCGCCAAACTGAATTCATGTGTGAAAGAGCACTAAATAGGTGTATTCTTGCAGTAAAATGTGGATACTTACCTCAAGAATAATGAGGATGTACAATAACCACCATCCTCGGTGTGAGAGCGTTTACTGCTAGGTAACTGGATTGTGGCGGATCAAGGTTATGGGAAACAACCCCGGAATATCATTTCATCACAGTGTATAGTCTGAATGTTCACAGTGTTATGTCTGCTGCTCACATTCTCTGGGTACAAGGACTGGAGAGCCGGAGAAGTCCTGGGAGTGATCATTGTATTACACAACTATTACATAAAACACAGAAGACGGTGAAGAAAAGACCGTTAAACACCAATTCTGATCTTAAAGGCTTTGTGAGAAGAGTTCACCATGGAGCTTCAGCGGGAGAAAAGGTTTTTTTCTGCTAGACTGCACCCTGTGGTAAGGAAGTGACGGCTCTACAGAACGACGTCCATCTCAAATCCTATACAGCTAACTGTAAGAGGGCCACCAAAACCAAAAATATTCCAGCTTCACGGAGTCGTCGTGATTACACTGCACCGCCTCTACAAGCGAAATGACGCGCAGGTAATTTGGAAGCGGAAGCAGCGCTCACACAAGCACCTTCAAACAGCTGATTGGCGGGGGTGCCAGGAGCTGATCTGATAGGGATGGCCGATCCTGAGGCCATCAGCCTCTTTAAGTCATCGATATTAGATTGGTGGGGGAGGCTGAGCTCTAAAGTAAGCCGCCATGGTCACTACACAGTGGACTGGGAGTTCTACTTCTGGCTCTGTCTACTGAGAACAGCCGATCAGTGGTGGTGCCAGGTGTAGCAACCCCACCCCTCTGATATTGACGATCTATTCTAAGAAAACATCTAAAGCAGGTATGCTCAACCTACGCCCCTCCAGCTGTTGCAAAACTACAATTCCCAGCATGCCCTAATAGCTGTAGGCTGTCCAGGCATGCTGGGAGTTGTAGTTTTGCAACAGCTGGAGGGCCGGAGGTTAAGCATCTCTGATCTAACGGATACATCAAGGTTACATCTACAGATGCAAAACTTGACTACTGTATATGTATTATTTTACTTGTTACTCTGTGTATGCTTAAAGTCATATTTTGTTCTTATTCTAGTGTTTGATCGAAACGTCACACATGCATTTAAGTTGCCTTGCAAGTAAAATCAAATAAAAATGATGCACTGATCACACTTTACTCAGAGGAGTGCTTAAAAGGGGATGTCCCACGAAAAATATTCTACAGTTTGCAAACCAGCATCTGGATCTGAATACTTTTGTAACTGCATGTAATTAAAAATGTTGTATAGCTACTGAGTTATTTAGTAGCTTTATAGTAGGGGTGGGCGATATAAACAATATTATCATCATCAATTCGGCCGACGATATAGATTTTAGTTATATCGCGATAGACCACGGAGCGGTAGTGAATTTAAGAAGCTTCTCACTCACCGCTCCGTGGCCTCCCGACTCTGCACCGCGCTGCTGGCCCTTGCGTTCACACATAGTCAGCGCGCTGGCTGACGCTGTGTGTGAGGTTAGGTCCCTCCCAGTGCATGCTGGGAAGAAGACGCGGCCCGTCTTGTCTCCTGCGGACTCCATCAGCCAGCCGTGCAGGAAAGTTAAGTAGCAGTAGGGGCCCGAATTTACCTGGATGTGGGGAGGTCAGGTGGTGGATGGCTATGGCATGGGGCTGATGATGGCGATGGCTGGGGGACATGATGATGGTGGCAATGGCATGGGGCTGATGGCACTGGCTGGGGGACATGATGATGGTGGCAAATTGGCAATGGCATGGGGCTGATGGCGCTGGCTAGGGGAGATGACTATGGTGGCAATGGCATGGGGTTGATGGCACTGGCTGGGGGACATGATGATGGTGGCAAATGGCATGGGGCTGATAAATAAAAGCAATGTTTTCATAAAGCAATTTTAGTAATATGTTAAGGTTTTTCTTATTAGAGTATTCGATTAATATTCAATTGCTAAAATAATCGTTTCCTGCAGCCCTAGATGTCATCAAGCTGTGTGCTCGTTTTGGTCAACTCGCAAGCATGGAGGAGCTTACATGTGTGGAGGAGGAGGAGGTACAAATAAAGAAGACCGGTGCAACGTCAGTCATATGGACCTGGTTTGGGTTTAAGGAGTCAGATGTTGAGCAGAAAAATATAATCTGCAAACTATACCGGGCGAGAATAATAGCGAAGATGGGGAAATACAACAAATTTGTTTTATCACCTCAAAACGAAGCACGTTTTGCAATACGAAGATAGCCAAAAACTGCGCCCCCCTCCACAAATGCCCAGTCAGTCAAGTGGAAACCAAAAAGGTGGCCCTGCCCCTACACACCAGATTAATATTTTAAAAGCATTTTCTAAAGGCATTCCATATGACAAAAGAAATCAGCGGTGGATTGATATTATAAATGCCATTACCCTGTACCTGTGTAAGGACATGGTGCCGCTTCTTACAGTGGAGAAAAGCAGCTTTCAGAACATGATTAAAGGGAACCTGTCACCGGGATTTTGTGTATAGAGCTGAGGACATGGGTTGCTAGATGGCCGCTAGCACATCCGCAATACCCAGTCCCCATAGCTCTGTGTGCTTTTATTGTGTATAAAAACCGATTTGATAGATATGCAAATTAACCTGAGATGAGTCCTGTCCCTGACTCATCTCACCTACGGGACTCATCTCAGGTTAATTTGCATATGTATCAAATCATTATTTTTTTTACACAATAAAAGCACACAGAGCTATGGGGACTGAGTATTGCGGATGTGCTAGCGGCCATCTAGCAACCCATGTCCTCAGCTCTATACCCAAAATCCCGGTGACAGGTTCCCTTTAAGACACTCGATCCACGTTACAAGGTACCTAGCCGCAAACAATTTACCCAAACTGAAATGCCCAAACTGTATGACAAAGTCTGCGAGCAAGTGAAGAAAGAACTCTGGAGCATAAAACACTATGCAGCTACTACGGACTTGTGGTCCAGTCGCACAATGGAGCCTTACATTAGTCTCACAGTCCACGTCATCAATGACGAGTGGAAGTTGTGCAGCAGATGCCTACAGACATCTTATTTCCCCGAGGATCATACGGGTGAACTGATATCTCAGGGATTGAAGGAAATGCTGGAGTCATGGGGACTTAAAGAAGAGTTACAAGTCTGCATAACCACCGACAACGGCGCAAATATCGTGAAAGCAGTGGAAATGAACGGCTGGACAAGACTGCAGTGCTTCGGCCACAGGCTCCACCTCGCCATCAGTAGGTAAACGTTTCTTTTAGTCCTAGCCTAGTTCAACATTATGTGGGGGTATTGTGCTAATAATATACCAACAAGATGGCGGTCTCCACAGAAGATGATTCAGTGGGTGCCTGAACAAGAGAAGGCCATATCACCGGTACCTGGTACCAACTTGGCAGGACATTGATGTGTTAGAATCTATAAGACCCTCAGTCCCCTGTTGGAGTTCACAGATGCTCTGTCTGGAGAAGAGTATGCGAGTGTGTCGTATGTCAAACCTGTGCTCCACCTTCTAAACACCACAGTTCTTCCTCTAGCTGATGATGACATTGACACAGACCTGACGAAGGACATGAAGAGAGCCATCCTCAAGTATTTTAAATGAGAAGTACTCAGACTCTGCAACTGATGACCTCCTGGATATGGCCTTCTTTGTCGACCCACGCTTCAGATCATTATATATAGCAGATGACCAAAGAGAGTTCATCTTCACAAAAGCAGCAGCAGAAATTCAGGCACTGCTAGAGACGCAACCGCGAGCTGTGTCTGCCACAGAGTCCCCACCATCACACACAAGCACTGGAGCTGATGGAGAAGCCCAGAGAGGACCCAAGAGGAGTAAATGGCATAAGGCCATCCTTCATATAAGATGGGGCCAGGGACTATTCATAGTATTCAGTATATTGGGCAGACTAGATGGGCCAAATGGTTCTTATCTGCCGACACATTCTATGTTTCTATGTTTCTATAAATGAAGTCTGGGCAGCTTTTTCAAAAAGGCATCCGCTCAGCCTGGCCCAGCTGCCTTCACTGACAGAGAAGCGGCTGACATTGAGCTTAAGGCTTAGTTCACACTTCAGTGATTTAAACAGTGATTTCTATCGGTGATTGTGAGGCAAAACCAGGTGCTGGTCCACTACACAGAGCACATACACATCATTTCATTATACTTTATCACTGTTTAGGCTCCTCTTCTGGTTTTGGCTCACAATCACTGATGGAAATCACAGACCAAATCACTGAAGTGTGAACTAGGCCTAAGAGTTACCTGCAGGCACTGGATGTAGAAGGAGAGGCTGACTACTGGTGTGGTGGAGGCTGCACCAGGCTAATTTTCCCAGGGTGGCAAGCCTAGCCAAGAAATACATTTGCATACCTGCCACGAGTGCCCCCTCAGAAAGGGCATTCAGCACCAGTGGCAACATAGTAACATGCCACCGATCTGCACCGAAGCCGGAGACTGTGGACAAACTTGTCTTCCTGGCGAAAAACCTTGTCTGATGTTTAATCACAGCACGCAAGGAGCATAAACACTGATGTTGTTCAGTCATGTTCGTATTTGCACTACATATTGCAAACAAAATTTGTGGTATATTTACAGGGAACCTGTCATCGGCTTTAGGCTGACCTAGAGGACAGCATAAAGTAGTGACAGAAATGCTGATGTCAGCGGTGTGTCAGTCATGAGCTAAAAGTAAGTGGTTGCCGAGAACCAGCATCATAATCATTGCAGCCCAGGCCTTGGAAAGAGTCACATCTACCTGAGAAGAGTCCTGGTTATTATAATCTCCTGCTCTCTCCCCCATCTGCTGATGATTGGCAGTTCTCTCCTAGAGAGAAAGGGAGAAAACTAGGTAGAAGACTGTCAGCCATCAGCAGGTGGGGGGAGAGCAGGGATTCATGGATAACCAGGACTCTTCTCAGGTGGCCGGGACTCTTTCCCAGGCCCAGTTTGCAATGTGATGTTGGTTCTCGGCAACCACTTTTAACTTATAAATGACAGACCTCTGAAATCAACTCACCTGTCTCTACTTTATTCTGCCGTTAGTATGGGCAGCACAAAGCTGATGACAGGTTCCCTTTAATGGAAAAGAAACCTGTTGAACTTGAAGGTTTTTTTGTTTTAAATATGTGCAGCTTTATTTTTGTGCAATATAATCAGGACAGCATTTTGCACTTTATTTTAAACAATTTTGTGTTTTACTAACACTTCATCTTTACATTGTTTGGAAAAAGACCTGTTACACAATACACATCTTAAAAATGTCTTGAAAAGTTTTGAAATTTGTATACATACAGAAGAAAGTGATACATTGTTATATTGCACATGCTTCAAATTATATCATGATATAGATTTTAGGCCATATCGCCCAGCCCTACTTTATAGTGCCCAGAGGTCGCGCTACATTTTTTCTGGAAGAGTAAAAATACTCCTCTTACCATTTTTGAGGAGTATTTTCCGCCGATGAGGAGTACGAAAGTTACAGTAATTCAAATAGTTAATACGAAGGCCTACATAACATTAAGGGGTTGCTATTTATGCATGAAAACCATTACTAGTATCTAGAACTCTCTTCCATGCATAAATGGCAAATTTAGACAATTTTACATTTAGCTGAGGTCCCTGTTGCTCTGAGGGGGTCGGCACCACTGAGGTCTCTGTTGCTCTGAGGGGGGTCGGCACCACTGAGGTCTCTGTTGCTCTGAGGGGGTCGGCACCACTGAGGTCTCTGTTGCTCTGAGGGGGTCGGTACCGCTGAGGTCACTGTTGCTCTGAGGGGGTCGGCACCACTGAGGTCACTGTTGCTCTGAGGGGGTCGGTACCACTGAGGTCACTCACTGTTGCTCTGAGGGGGTCGGCACCACTGTGGTCCCTGTTGCTCTGAGGGGGTCGCACCACTGAGGTCCCTGTTGCTCTGAGGGGGTCGGCACCACTGAGGTCCCTGTTGCTCTGAGGGGGTCGGCACCACTGAGGTCCCTGTTGCTCTGAGGGGGTCGGCACCACTGAGGTCTCTGTTGCTCTGAGGGGGTCGGCACCACTGAGGTCTCTGTTGCTCTGAGGGGGTCGGCACCACTGAGGTCCCTGTTGCTCTGAGGGGGTCGGCACCACTGTGGTCCCTGTTGCTCTGAGGGGGTCGCACCACTGAGGTCCCTGTTGCTCTGAGGGGGTCGGCACCACTGTGGTCCCTGTTGCTCTGAGGGGGTCGCACCACTGAGGTCCCTGTTGCTCTGAGGGGGTCGGCACCACTGAGGTCCCTGTTGCTCTGAGGGGGTCGGCACCACTGAGGTCCCTGTTGCTCTGAGGGGTCGGCACCACTGAGGTCTCTGTTGCTCTGAGGGGGTCGGCACCACTGAGGTCTCTGTTGCTCTGAGGGGGTCGGCACCACTGAGGTCCCTGTTGCTCTGAGGGGGTCGGCACCACTGTGGTCCCTGTTGCTCTGAGGGGGTCGCACCACTGAGGTCCCTGTTGCTCTGAGGGGGTCGGCACCACTGTGGTCCCTGTTGCTCTGAGGGGGTCGCACCACTGAGGTCCCTGTTGCTCTGAGGGGGTCGGCACCACTGAGGTCCCTGTTGCTCTGAGGGGGTCGGCACCGCTGAGGTCACTGTTGGGCTGAGGGGGGTCAGCACCGCTGAGGTCACTTGCTCTGAGGGGGTCGGCACCACTGAGGTCCCTGTTGCTCTGAGGGGGTCGGCACCACTGAGGTCACTTGCTCTGAGGGGGTCGGCACCGCAGAGGTCACTGTTGCGCTGAGGGGGGTCGGCACCGCTGAGGTCACTGTTGCGCTGAGGGGGTTGGCACCACTGAGGTCACTGTTGCTCTGAGGGGGGTCGGCACCGCTGAGGTCCCTGTTGCTCTGAGGGGGTCGGCACTGCTGAGGTCACTGTTGCAGTGATTTTATGAGGTTTAAAGGGTTTTTCCTAAGATGGATATTTATCACCTGTCGTTAAAAAAGGACCCCTCACCACTCCTGATTTCTCTGTTTTGGTAACTACTTGCACCCCCACATGTAATAACAATCCTGGAGGATCTATTCTTATGACTTTATGTTGCACCATTCCACTGTTATTCCTGTTCTTAGTTATGAATGACTTGCTGGTAGTTTGCAGTGAAGGTCCAGATGGGGGTGTCACCGCACAGCCTGATATTATTCAATCAGTGCTGTCAACTGGTAACATCCAGCTGGACCTTTATTGCAGACTACTAGCAATTAGTTCATAAGTTCTAGAAGGAATAATAGAGTAATGGTACAATATAGAGTCACAAGAATTGACTCCCCAGAATTGTTATTGCATGGGAAATGCAAGTAGTTACTAAAACAGACATGTCCCCTTCAAGTACATGATCGCTGGGGGTCCCACCTTGGTTACCACGTTCTAGTGTTCTCTGGGTCAAGTATGGACAGGTAAATAGTGTTGATCTTGGGACAATCCCTTTAATTTTTGCTGCTGTTTCTGTGCTGCTAGTCACTGGGGTTTGCCATCCATCACGTGGCCATTGCTGCCCACCAAAGTTACGTCCTTGTAGATGAGCTCTCAGGTGGGTATGTCGGTGCCACCGGGGCTGTTGGTAGACTCTGAAGAGACCTGAGGCACTGGCGGAGCAGGACACAGGCACAATGGATAGTGGTGCATGCTGGTGCCAAGGGCACAAGCGAAAGACCCGGGCACATACCTTGCACCGCCACAGTCACATGTTGTGGATCTGGATGATGACATCACGCAGTGATAACCACTGATCTAGGGAGCAGCAACCTTTGGCACTCCAGCGCTGCTGTGAAACTACAACTCCCAGCATGCACACTTGCTCAGCTGTTCTTGTAACTCCCAAAGAAGTGAAAGGAGGATACTGGGAGTTGTAGTTTCAGCACAGCTGGAGTGCCGGAGGTTGCTTATCCCTGATCTAGAGGCTGTCATTTTGTGTTATGCTTGATCTTGCTATAAAGGGGTTTGTCTTCCATGACCCATTGCCCTATCTCATTCCACAAAAAAGCCACCACCGCCGGTTATTGGATTATACAGTTTTACAGTGAAGTACTTCATGTGCTTGGCAGAGTGACTATGTCCTGGAGGCTGTAAATGGCCACATGCGGCACCGCATTACAGAAGAAATCCTTATAAGCATCTGATGGAACATGCTGCAATGAATCCTTGATGGATTCGTAAGAAAGCTGACAGGCGACAGAGGTCTACGGGTGACAGGTCTGCCGTTATGGAGGTCTCCTGTTGGCGTGTCCAGCGCTGGGACCCCCGCTGACTTCTATAAGCAGGAGTCTGAAGCGCTCAGCCACTTTTCCTCACTGCTGACTGCGGTAGTGAAGACGGTCCCCTAGACTAGACCTTCTATTGAGGCTGTCTTCACTACCGCGCTCAGCAGGGAGGAGCGCTCGGCTGAGCGCTTCAGACTCATCACTATAGGGTAAAAACAAGGCTCTCAGACCACCACTTACCCTGCCAGTGAGGGTCGCGCGCCTCCTTCATCCCTTCAGAGCGGTGTGTCCTAAGCTCCGGCAGCCCGCTCAAACTGACCAATAACAAAGCTCCTCACTGTAAGGAGCCTTGTTATTGGTTGTCTCAGGCAGCAGCAGCATCGCTGTGCTGCCTGCGCCGTTCACAGCATTCACTACACTTATGAATGGCAGGGAAAAGTCTAAGGCGTATCGGTGCGCCTTAGACTTTTTCCAGGGAGTAAAATGGCCTGAACAGGCGTCTATGGCGCTTGTACAGGCGTTATTGCGACCTCTGATAGTGCCACTTAATTTCTTATTTCTTTGTCCTGCTCACTGAGATGGTCGCACATGCTCAGTTTCATCCTTCAACTGCCTCCTGAGCTGTGATAGGTAGAGCACGAACACGCCCCCTGAGCAGCAGCAGAAAAGACACGCCCCCTGAGCTGTAAGCTCGATATAAATCTAGCGGAGCAATGAATGGGGAGATCTCTGGATCCATGTTAGAAAGGTATTGTCATGTACTATATGATGTCTGATTTTCATATTTTACATTATTCATGGGATAACCCCTTTACGTTTTATTACAACCTTATAGAGCAGGGGTCAGCAACCCCCAGCACGTGTGCCAAAGATGGCACGCAGGCTGCTTTTTACTGGCACGCCACTGCAATTTGTGGTGGCTGCACCATTTAATAATCAAATTAATGTCAGATGTGCCAGGCCCGCCGCCTCTGATGTTTTCCACCACGCAAGCCAGCAGAGTAGACTCTGCTACCTCCAGGGCTGGCGGTGTAGCGCAGCAATACACCGCGCTGTGCCTTTAATAAATGAAGAAATGGGAGACGCGCCATGCAGGGAACATCTCCTAGACCTGCCCCTCGTGCTTTCGGGCCTGCCAGCCACCCAAATGCATTCTGCTGCTACCTTATGGCTGATATCTGAATCTGTCACCTTGGGTGCAGCAGGCGGATTAAAGGAGGCTGGTGAGCTTAGGGGTAAGGTTAAGGAGCATGGTGACTAATTTGGGGGTGAGGGGAGGATGGTGGGACAATGGGAGCAAACTTGTGACAACTTTAGGGTGTGGGAGAGAATGGTATGCCTGCTGTTTAGAAATGTAGGAAGATGGGGAGCAAGCTTTTGACAATTTTGGGGGGTGGGGGAGGATGGTTAGCCTGCATGCGATTGCTGGGGGGGGGGGGGGGGGATGGTGAACTTTTTTCTGATTGCGGGGGGGGGGCATGTGGGGATTATGGGATGCAAGATTCTGACAACTGTGGGGGAGGGGAAGGGTGGTATGCCTCCATGGGGCTAAGCTCTGATTATTACTGGGGGGGGGGGGGTGTATTGGATGCCAGTATATGGGGGACCCCTCTACCAACTATGCACTTACCGACAGTGGCGAGCCCTCATTGAAAATGACTGAGTGAGGGCTGTCCTGCCCACCACTGTCAGTAAGTGCATGGTTGGTAGAGGGGTCCCCCATATATTTTCCCTTAGGGGGATTCAAAGGAGCAGTGAAAAGCTACTTGAAACATCCAAAGTAAACACATGGGGAGATTTCTCAAAACTGGTGTGAAGTAGAATTGGTTTAGTTGTCCATAGCAACCAATCAGATTCCACCTTTCATTTTACAAAGGAGCTGTGAAAACTGAAAAGTGAAATCTGATTGGTTGCTATGGGCAACTAAGCCAGTTCTACTTTACACCAGTTTTGATAAATCTCTCACACAGTCCCTTTTCATGTGTTAGAAATCACTTCAGAGAAACTTGACTGTTTGAAGATTGTATTTGCGTGGCATTCTTTGGGCTGACGTATCTATGTGAACAGATCTCACATCTGAATGGTGCCCTCTGCCCCTCAAGAAGCAGGCTGACTGCAGAGGGACCCGTGTCTAGCTCAAAGTCAAATCTAAGAAAGTCAGGGATCACACTGAATGGTAAGTTAAACTGATAATTTGGTTTATGTCATATACAGTTTGTATTATATGATTTTCCTGTATTGCCCGACACGCCGAGCGCTTCAACTTTGATTTTTGTTTTTAAATTGGCACTCTGTCTGAAAAAGGTTGCCGGTCCCTGTTATAGAGGGTTGGGAACCCACAACTAAAGCTCCCAAGAATTGGACAAGAGTGCCACGCCATTGAACCAGACTATCCTAAGGATAAGTTATCAATATCTAGAACTTGGACAACCCCTTTAAATTACCATGGTTTTCTAATACACTTTGTGTTTCCATTCCTTACCATTTTCACGATCTCAGTCTGCCGCAAGTTTTTAGTGACGAGAACACATAGCACCCACACTGAATCCTGACCCATTCATTTCAATGGGTCTGTGTACATGAGCGGGTTTTTTTTTCCACCCATCAGCTCTGCGTTTCGTGAAACGCAGCATGTTCTATATTCTGCGTTTTTCACGCAGCCCTGGCCCCATAGAAGTGAATGGGGCTGCAGTAAAAAACGCATTGCATCCGGAAGCAAGTGCGGGTGTGATGCGTTTTTTCACTGATGGTTGAAATGTTGCTTGTGAACCTTCCGTTTTCTATCACGCGTGTGAAAAGCGCATCCAAACGCAAAAAACTGACTGAACCTGCTTGCAAAATGGTGCAAATTTCACTGAACGCATCCGGAGCCAATCCATCACGCTCGTGAGAAAGGGGCCAAAAACTTAAGGGTATGTTCAAACGCACACTGTAGAAGTACAAGTAAAAAACACAAAGTGTGAAAAAAAAATCCAAGCAGCAAGGAGACCCCGGGGAAGAAAGATAAAGAGACAGGAAGGATTGGGACGCGGATTATTGTTCAGCCCGTGTACGCTGCGCACAGACATGAACGGTCACTTACAGGATTTCACAAGCCAGTGACTAAGTGCCCACGTGTGACTGCAGAGGCACTGGATCCTCATCCTGTGTAGGTGAGGAGGTTATGGAGAGTTCCCCTGAGTAAGCCTTCGGTTCTCAGCAGCCGCAGAAAACAACATCATTCTACACACACAGGAAATGAGCAATCACACCTCCCTGTATGAGAGATAGAGCCCCGCAGGAGGCCGGCTGAGGGGAACACAGACTTGGCATGAAGGCATACATGCACCAGGCACCTCAGATGCCAAGGCATACATTTGACTTTGCGACCCACCTCTGACTTTTGTAGGAGCTTTCTGACATTTACAATATGCCCGTCACACAGCTAGACACCCACAAAAGTCAAGAAATTAGGGTGACATTTTGAGGGGTGACACCCCCCCCCCCCCCCCCCCCCATGATTGTACCGCAGGAACTGAAATGATTTACAGAAGGGGTTTTGCTAAAGAGAATGTCCTTGTTATTTGGCTAAAGGTAGATTCACATGCAGCAGACTTGTTGCAGAAATTTTTTGAGACTAAAAATCAGTTCGGTTCATCAAAATGAGGATGTTTCGGGGCAAAGGATCTGGATTTCTACAATCTCTATTCAGATAACTTGGGAAAGTCAAAAGTTCGGCAACTAATTTGTCATGTGTATGAAAAAGCGTTCAGGAAAATAAAATAACCCAGTGAGGCCAATGCTTCACAAGAGCAGCTCCCGGGGTGATGACCCCCCCTCCCCCCAAATATAAGTAAAGCAAGTGGGGTCACTTAAAGGGAACCTGTCATAAACTTTATACTGACCTCACTGAGGGCAGCATAAATTAGTGACAGAAATGCTGATGTCAGCGGTGTGTCAGTCATGAGCTAAAAGTAAGTGGTTGCCGAGAACCAGCATCATAATCATTGCAGCCCAGGCCTTGGAAAGAGTCAGATCTACCTGAGAAGAGTCCTGGTTATTATAATCTCCTGCTCTCCCCCCTGATGACTGGCAGTTCTCTGCTTGAGAGAAGGGGAGAAATCAGCATTTCTGTCACCAATTTATGCTGCCCTCAGTGAGGTCAGCATAAAAGTCGATGACAGGTTCCCTTTAATACAATATGGGGTAATCCAAATGTGTTTCGGGAGGAGGATGCCATTTTGTTGTAGCCTGTGTACTTGTTCCAGTGTTTCATGCTACAATGTTCTCATTGCACAACTATAGCACAACCACACTAAGGCCTCATGCACACGACTGTATCCATTTTGCTGTCCGCAAAACACAGATCCAGTGTGTGTGGCGTCCGGATTCCATCTGCGGACCCATTGTTTTCTCAACGGGTCAGTCGGACGCATTTTGCAGCCATGGTCTTTCTTTTTGCGGAAAAGACATATGGATGCAGAAAGCAGACAGATGATCCATATGCTTTTTCGCATCCAAATGTCTGTTCCGCAAAAAGATACAACGTGTCCCATACAAAACGTGGGCCGCGGATCCATTGAAGTTATTAAGTCCACAAAAAATGCGGATGCAACACAAACCAGTTCCATATTTTGTGGAATCCCGATTTAAAAGATTTTGTAAATTGCAGGGATTGATGGCCTTCATCTGATATGAAGGCTGGTAGGTGGGCTTTATGAAAATACACACTTCTGCTTCTAAGCACCTGTCTCCAGCTACACGTACACCCTGTGTAACCACCAGCCATGTAATTATGTAACGGCCAGCAGTATGGCTACAGTATTATATTAGTGTATGCATTACACATACCATCATTCAAATCATGGAAATTAGCTGATTTTTCCAGTCTGATCCAAGAGGATAATGTGAATGTGTACGGATAGTAAAGAAGGGCCCTTCACACCTGACATTTACAGAAAATCTGAGCGATTTCAGCAATCTTCCTCCTTAAGGGAAGTTATCCCCTATCCACAGCCTACCTAGGGGATAACTATTAGATCAGTGAGGGTCCTACCGCTAGGAATCTCACTGATCATGAGAACGGGGGCCCCGTACTCCCTGCACACCCCCTGAAACGAACGGAGCGGCCGGTCGGGGATGGGTGCGGCCACTCCATTTATTTCTATGGGAATTCCGGAAAAGGTTGAGCGCTGTACTCGGCTATCTCCAGAACTCTGAATTAAACGAATGGAGTGGCCAAGCGTATGTGCAACCGGCCGCTCCGTTCATTTCAGGGTGGCTGCAGAGAGTACGAGGCCCCCCGTTCTCTTAATCAGTGTGGGTCCCAGAGGTAGGAATCCCACAGATCTAATAGTTATCCCGTATCCTGTGGTTAGGGGATAACTTCAAACAACCGGAATACCCCTTTAAGGGACCCCTCAGCAACAAGCAAAGATGCAGCAGAGGTTCTGAAGACCGGCAGCTGTCTCCATGCCAGTGGATGGTCTACACTATATCAGCATAGAAAGCTCAGATCTTTCCTTCTGCTATTAAGTTCCTTGATCTGAAAGGCTATTATGCAGCGCAGAAAACGGATTGTTGCTAGCGCTTGCCCCATCACAAGGCTGCAAACAGCAGGACAGATCTTGGCTTCCAAGACCCCTGTAAATATGACTTGGGAGACTTCAATGAAAGAGACCCTGTCGAGTAATTTCTGTTGCCCTGTCTGAGATGACAAGAACCTGAGCTTGATAATAAGGCCTCATTCACACAACCATATTTTTGGTCTGCATCCACTTTTTTTGTGCTTGCACACGGACCCATTCATTTCTATGGGACCGCAAAAAAAAAAAAAAACAGCACGTTTGCAGTCCACATCATTATGTCTTTTCCGCATCTCTGCAAAAAAGATAGAACATGTCCTATTCTTGTCCGTTTTGCAGAGAATAGATAGGCATCGTTACAATGGGTCCGCAAAAAAAAGAAACAGATGCAACAAGGACTTCATCCATATTTTTTGCAGATCTGTGTTTTGCGGACCGCAAAATACATGAGGTCAAGTGAAAGCACCCTAAATCTGTCAGGACAGATTTAGAGGCAGTGGGAATCCACAGGTTTTCTTTAACCTAATGGAACATACACAAGGCAGGAACAAGAATGCAACAGCCATTAGATGTCCTGCTCATCGGGCATTATTCTATTTGCCGTGGGCTCCTCACCCAGGTTTCCACGTTGCCGCACTTCTGTGGATAGGCACTTTATATTCATGACATAGCCGCTGTTTCACTCCTAATGCAGGAGAATGCTACCTTCACAATACAAGAGAATGCTTTTAATTTCCTCTGCTAAATAACAGTGTGCCGAGTTGTAAAGTTGTGGAATGCGCGACTTGAAGATTTTCCATCTCCCTAAAGCCTCAATATAAAAGGCGTCAGTGCAATTCCCGAGCCTTTCCAGTAACTGCAGCTTCTCTACCAAACCCGTAACATTTTCTTCTATGGCCAAAATAACATTTCCTGTAATGCCGGTCAGTAAATGGAAAATATCTGGCTTCTTGAGTCTTACCCCAAAATCAGCTGTAGAAAACTGAAAGGTGTTGTCCTCTGGCCTAGAAAAAGGCTTAACTGCTCACTGGGTTTCTTCAAGAAGCTGATTGCTGGAGGTGCCAGGGGTCAGACCCCACTGGTCTAATACTGAGGACCTATCCAAAAGATATCCTGGTGGCTACATATTTCCTACTATGTCAACTCTGAAGACCCTAGGACAGCAAAAGCATTTCTACTGGGAACAAAACATTGGTGAGCTAGAATAAAGCTGGAATTGCTCACGTATGAGCCCCACTGATCACACAAAGAAGTCCAAAAACAACCCGAAAAATGGTGTATACATACACCTTAGACAACCTCCAGATAAACATATCACTCAACCTCTCCATACACACTCAGCCGAGCATGCATATGTTCTCAATAGGGAGAGGGGAATAAGCTGCCACCGGCCACTTACCTCACTTGAGAACAAAAGGATCATGCGTGTTGAAATCCAACATGCCCAAATCGCCCTTTCTGCCGACATCCGGTGGACACTCAGATACACATTAAATGGTCGTCCACTACCAGCTTGAGAAGCAAGTTCAGGATATCTAGGTGTGTTGGTTACCTAGCTCATGGCATTTCTCAGGCCGTTACTGCTTTTAGGTTTTGTCTAGAAATGGACTTTTAATACTGTAAAAGCAATTTTGTTCTGTCATTTTTCCCAGTACACCCAACTTACAAGCTGTTTTCTTGGCAACCTAGTCGCAGCTTGTACTGCACATTTTTGCAGTTTTCCAGATCTCACATTTCTTCCTGAAACTAAGCTGAAGGTCACCATGTCCGTTCTGTCCAGTCCCTCAGTAACTGGTAGCTGAAGGCTCCAGCAGCGTATCACAAGTCTTCAGTGACTGCCAGCTGAGGACAAATGTGAGACACATTCTCTATACTGTGAGAGGGTCAGGGCTTTGTCTAAAAGATAGTGTATAAGAACGAGGCTGTGCAGGAAGGTTTACACCAGGCCAGAAGAGCACACTTTCTAAGGCCTGTTTACAGTGCTCGGACATCGGGCAGATTATCGCCAACAAGTGTAAGTGATAATCTGCCGCTGTAAATGTGCCACATCCGATCTGCATTTTTTGCAGGTTGGATGCGAACCTATTCACTTCAATGGGGCCACAAGTCTGCTGTCCACATTCCGTGGCACCTGCAAAAAAATAGATTTGGATAGGTCAGTTCTATAGAGGAAAGACGTTCCGTAAAATGCGGAACGCACACAGCCGGTATCAGTGTTTTGCAGATCCGCAATTTACAGATCGCAAAAACATCAACTGTTGTGTGCATGAGACCTAAGGTAGACTGCAGGCCGAGCGAGGCCAGCAGACTTAACATGGCTCCATTTTCTGCTCGTTTTCCCCCCTGAGGACAGAATCCAGATCTCCTCGTGCACGGATTGAGTAAAGTGATAACGATCGTCACCTCTCTCTCACATCATTGTCCTGCCTACCCCAATGAGTTCATGTCTATGTGAAGAACCAGACAGAAGGGAACTTACATCATCCTTAGATTAGGCTTTCCAGATATTTATTGAGGCCTCAGGCCGCCGCCACACGTTCAGGTTTTTGGGATGCAATTTTTGAAGCCCAAACCAGTGGATTCACAAAAGGAGAAGACATCTCTGTTCTTAATACTTTATTTCCTTTTTATGATCCACACCTGATTTTGGCTTCAAAAACTGCATTAAAAAAAGCCTGAACGTGTGGCAGCACCCTAACTATCAGGATATGATGAGCGGCACACGATATTAGTGAGAAAAGACATAAAATGACTGAGGTATTGGCTTATTTGGGAGGTTAATCGGCATTGAGGGGAACTGCAGCTGTCTGAATTTGCTACGGGAGGTGCAGATATTCGTATCATTCATATCTAATCACCCCAAATTTCTGCTCTGCCATCAAAATGCGGCTTCAAATTTTTATGTCCCCATTTTCTTTTTCCTTGCAGTGCAGTGGAAAAAACGGACGACAAAACGCAGTTCACTATAGGGTCAGTATTCCAACCCTATAGGCACAGGCCTCTCAAATTTGGCATCTCCTCCAGCTGTCCATAGGCCAGAAATTTTTGGCATAAATCTTGCACCCAGCGGTCCACGAGTGGCAAGAAATCACAAATAAGGACATGCACCATAATTTTCAACTTCTTCTAAGCAAAAGTGGCGTAAAAGCTCAAATAAATCTGCCCCAGTCCTCAGTAAGGAATGCTGTGATGTTGTGTAGAATTATGAAAGCAGCTCTGGAGTATAAATAATAGAAGCTGTTACTCAGGATCAGTACACATCAAGTAAGGCTGCAGTTACACTGCCATATTCTCAGTCCCTATAATTAGTGGTCATAGAACTGCCTAACTGCACATACTGTACTGGACACTAAAGTGAGGATCCATCTAGTTCTCGAAAGCTCTGGTTTTCATTGCGTCGTCCTCTTAACCCATACAGGCTGTATGTAATCAGAAGAGATCTTTCTGAAACCCTTGAAAAGCGCAGGCTGTTTCCGGCTCAGCTGACTAACATCGATCAGAAGCGTATGAAAGCTGTCGTTGTTCAAAGAAATGCTAATTCTGAGGACACTACCACCTCCGAGAGCAGGCCACAAACCAAACATCCACCTACACCCAGAGCAGGCATACCCCGGCATTACAGGGACGGGCATCACAAAGTTTCTATTCAGACAGTGAAGACCTTGCACAACTTTGCTGCTAACAAAAAAGCCACTTATGAAGAGCATATCTTATGTCATTCAGGTTTCAATCTGAAGGCACATTAATGGGTGACAGGGCGAGATCAAAGTCATCGTCACACAAGGAGAGACATCATTTGTGCATCTGTCAACAGAATAACACAAAATGTGCAAAAACAGAAGACTTTTCTGATATTCCTAATTACAAAGGGGAGAGGGGGACAGGATTTTTACTACTGGATGCGAGGGTGTACATACCTGAAAGGGAATGAAAGAGGACTCCTTTTTAAATAGAAACCGGGTCCAGCTTCCCTAACCCTGGAGATCAGCTGTTACAGCCAGGGAAAGGTGGCTAAGCCTCATTCACATCTCCGTCAAGCAGATCAGACAACGGCCTGCTGGATTTCACCAGATCAGGCATTGCCAGATTCTCTACGGTAGTTCACCGCCAGATCCCCATTGACTAATAAGATCCATCCACTTTCCGGCAAAAATGTCGGATTTTGGCCAGACAAAAACAGATGCAAGCAACTTTTTTTTATTTTGTCCGGCCGACAGCCGGCATTTGTGTCGGATCTGCTTGATGGGGATGTGAACGAGTCCTTCTAAAGTAGTATTACATGTAGTGTGTGACCGGATTGCTCAGAGGGGACACCACATGGAGCATTGTCTATGATATACCTTTTAAAGGACGGTCTTCATCTCTGAGAAGGGGAATGTGAAAGGCCTAACTCATATCTATGAATGTGCAAATCATGTTCTCCTCAACTAGGGTTGTATGGACTCGGCCCTAAATCTTGTAGCTGCTGTCACCAAGACCTGGCTAGGTTTGCTACAACCTAGTGTTTACTAGATGACCGTCATTTCAGAGTTCAGACGCCAGTGCTTTGGTAGGTACACAAATCATTTCACCCATCAGTTTTTTGAAAATCTGTATTCCTTCTACAACCAATGCTAGTTTGTCGTCCACTATACAATATTAATTTTACTAATCTAGATAACTGCCATAAATATGAAATATCCTGATTGTTACTTACCTGAATCTAAAGCTGGCTACACAAATTAGATTAAAGTGAGATAAACCCAACATTTTGGGACTGGCCAACCATCTAAAATGGGGCAACCCAACAATCTGGAAGGCAGACTTAGTGCTTGATTCTTTGCTCCCCCAGCAGATAAACCTACCAGAGATGCCTGCTACTGGCTTATCCCCCTGTCCACCCAGACGGACTCCTTATAAGTCAGTGTGGACTATAGAGCCCTGTTGGAATTCATTAGCTTGACTTCTGTTTTACATGACGGAAAACAAGATGGAAACCCCTAACACATGTGAACTCTCCATTACACATGTGGGTTCACCATTACATATAACAGTGGGATGAGCATAAAAAATATCGTTGGTTTAATGGAAATAGTTGCCTTTTTACTAATAGTTGCACACATGTAAAAGCAGAAGGAAACAAAAAAATGTCCTCTAAAATTACCCCCCACCCCCTTCATATCACCCACCATCTTGTAGGATTGGACTTTTACTATATCTAAAAAGGTATAACATGAAATAAATGCATAAAAAAATTATTCCTGCCTAGATTTACCTTAAAAACATTCCCTCCATAGAAGAATAATCAGAAAAAAATGCTAGTGCAAAATGATCATGTAACAATGGGGAGGAAAAACAACTTTACTTTTGTTTCCTCATAGAAAATAATTATAAAAAAAACAAAAACAAAACAAAACATGAATTTAGTGGTCAAGAGGAAAAATGTGACAGTTTACATATGCGAAAATCCTTCCAGAGAAAGCAGACACTTCATCACTGCTGTGCCGGGTGCCAGCCGAGTATCACTGCAGCTTCTTTCTGTACAAATTATCATAAGTCAACTGTCTGGAATGAGGAAGTTCAGGCAAATCCTTACCCTCCGCACCACAATCCACCCGAAAATGAACAAACCCACTGAAACCGATATTAAATAATTGCTGCATACACAACATTTATATATACAAGCCATCACACAGTATTCTGTAAGATAAAGTCAACTTTCAATTAGAGCACTAGCCAAAAGTTTCAAGTATAAGTACAGTTACACACAGGTCAGGAAATGTATACTGGTTACCGTATGCAGGGTCCTTGCGCCTGCCTGCAACTTACAGAAGAAAACGGTGTCTTTGCTTTAACCCTTCAGAACCCCTTTACATCAATTTTAAAGGAATGGGCTAAAGCAGCTTCCGGTGTGAAACTCCTACATACAGCAGCTCTGATATCAGCTTCTTGGACTATTGGAATATTTTGGAACATGGCACCAGGGATTTTCATTCAGTCTGTCTCAAGAATACAGGTAAAACTGAAAGTGTATATGGAGTTAATACATTCAATGTTACAGTTCTAGCCATGTGGTTTTAACTGTACCTCAACATTTACCTGTGACCATCCCCAAAATGTACCCAATGGGGAGGTCATCCATGCTCTGTGCTCAAAGTGATGTTCTGGACCTTGTTTTGTCACACAATTGGAAAGACACAATTCTCTCACTCACACAACCAAATGTTTTTTGCTGTCTGCAAATTGCGGATCCGCAAAATATGGATACCGTTAGTCCGTGTTGCATCTACATTTTTGAGGAATCGTTGACTTCCTTGGGTCTATGGTCCACATTTTGTGGGCAAGTATAGGCCATGTTCTATTCCTATGCAGAACAGACATACCTATGTGGAAAGCACAAGGATCACCAGTGTTATTTCTGCAGCAGTATGTCCGTTCCGCAAAAAGACAGAATATGTCTCAAAATGTCATTAAAGGGGTTCTGCACTTTGTTTTAACTGATAATCTATCCTCTGGATAGATCATCAGCTTCTGAACGGCGGGGGTCCGACACCCGGGACCCCCGCCAATCAGCTGTTTGAGAAGGCAGCGGCGCTCCAGCAGCGCTGCAGCCTTCTTGCTGTTTACCGCCGGCCGAGTGACATCACGACTAGCATCAACTGGCCTGGGCGAGGCTAAACTCCATTCGAGTGAACAGAGCTTAGCCCCGCCCACGCTAGTTGATACTAGTCGTGACGTCAGTGGGCCGGCGGTAAACAGCAAGAAGGCCGCGGCGCTGCTGGAGCGCCGCTGCCTTCTCAAACAGCTGATCGCGGGGGTCCCGGGTGTCTGACCCCCGCCGATCAGAAGCTGATGATCTATCCAGAGGATAGATCATCAGTTAAAACAAAGTGCAGAACCCCTTTAAAGTCAATGGGTCCGCATCCATATTTTGCAGGTCAGTGATCTGCAGACTGCAAAACAGATAGATACAGTCCTGTGCATGAGGCCTACGATTTCTTTCTTTCCTAGAACTAAGCGGTCCATTCATAATCGTGAAGAACTACTTCAGACCATTATCCTCATCTAAATACTGCTCCTATGCTCTGTTCAGAAAGTCTTCTTCCGTCCACCCAGATTTGTGAGTCAGTCCATCAGTAGTGTTGAGCGAACTTCTGTTTTTAAGTTCGGCGTACAAGGTTCAGGTTCGGGATATCTAAGAATTCCTATTATGGATTGCGCTACCACGGACCATGACCTATGGTCCGTGGTAGTGGACTCCATAACGGAATTCTTAGATAACCTGAACCTTGTACGCCGAACTGGAAAACAGAAGTTCACTCATCCCTATCAGTCTACCAGCTGGCGAGCAGAAAACTCATTTCTTCTGCTCCAGAGCCCAATGTTAGTGAGCACACACCACTTCAGCTCACGCTTCACAGTATGTTTGATGTTAGCACCATGCAAACTGTTAAAAAATACTAATATATACATGTACCACAGTCCCTTTGTATACAACAGTTGAAAATGCTTAGCTTGCCAACTAAACATCATGTAAGTAATCTAATGTCTAATTTTGCCATTCGTGTGGGTGGAAAAAAAAGAAAAAGAAGTGGATGAAATATATCCTTGCTGACTTCTAGTGTCAATGAGCCCTGCATGTGTAATCCAAGAATTTTAGAAGATTAAGACTAAAAGAGGTCTTCCATGACAAACAGGAGAGAGAATTCTCAAACAGCCAAACACAATTGGCACTGGTGGACAAAAAACAGTCTGACTCTGACTGGACCCCTCTGCCATTTTGGACCAGTACATTGACTCCTTTAGAAATGTAGTACAGTCTACAATACGGGCCAAACATATAAAAGAAACATTCATCAGCATACAGGAAAGGAGGGCGATTCAAACCTTACTACATCAAAATGGAGGGAGACCCAACTCAGAAATATTTGAGAGAGTTAAAAAGGTCATTAGGGGTCTTCCTGCAGGATCCCCGCAACTTTTAGACTTGAGAATCCCAGGATAGGAGTATTCTAGATGCTTCCCAAAATACACGATGCAGGGAATCCAGGGAGGCCGATAATTTCAGGTGTGGGAACCCTCACTGGAAAAAAATCTCAGGTTGGATAGAGGGCATCCTCATATCATTAGTGAGGAACACAACTAGTTATCTACAGGACACCACTGACTTATTGAACAAACTGTCAACCATAAGTCCCCTCCCTAAAGGCACAATCTTGGCCATCATGGATGTGGAATCCTTGTATTCGAAAATCCCACACGATGATGGATTAACTGCTTGCCGAATATACCTGGAGGCGAATGGGATCGTCTCAGAGTCTGTACTACAACTAACCAAAATCATCCTGACCCATAACTATTTTTCTTTTGACAAGGAGATATATTTACAGTGCACTGGGACTGCCATAGGCAGTAAATTGGCACCGCAATATGAAAATCTCTTCATGGCAAAACTGGAAAATGACTTTTTGGTATCCTACCCCAGAAAACTCTTGGCCTACTTTCGTTTCATTAATGACATCCTAATAACCTGGACCGACTCTGAACATGAACTGATAAAATTTCATGAACAATTCAACAAATTCCATCCCACCATAAACCTGACCCTCAACTATTCACAAAGAAGTCAGCTTTCTAGACACCACCATAAAACTTCAAGACGGCTCAATACAGATGTCCCTGTATTAAAAACCTACATACCTCAAATGGGACAGCTTCCACCCCAAACATATTAAAAAGTCCATCATCTATAGTCAATACATCAGATATACAGTAACCGAATCTGCTCCAGCCCATCAGACAGGGATAAGCATTTACAACATCTTAAAAGGACATTTTTACACCAGGGCTATCATCCTGCTTCAATTAAAGATCAGATCACAAGAGCCACCAAGATCCCCAGAAGTCAACTTCTCCAATACAATGAAAAGAAACAGAACCATTTCTGATATTTGTGGACTCTATACTGACAGGGAATGTCCCACAGGATTGGCGCATGGCAAATGTGGTGCCAATATTCAAAAAGGGTCCAAAAATAGAGCCTGGAAACTATAGGCCGGTAAGTTTAACATCTGTTGTGGGTAAACTGTTTGAAGGTTTTCTGAGAGATGCTATCTTAGAGCATCTCAACGGAAATAAGCAAATAACGCCATATCAGCATGGCTTCGTGAGGGATCGGTCACGCCAAACCAATTTAATCAGTTTCTATTAGGAGGTAAGTTCTAGACTTGACAGCGGCGAATCAATGGATGTCGTATATCTGGACTTCTCCAAAGCATTTGACACTGTACCACATAAAAGGTTAGTATATAAAATGAGAATGCTCGGACTGGGAGAAAACGTCTGTAAGTGGGTAAGTAACTGGCTCAGTGATAGAAAACAGAGGGTGGTTATTAGTGGTACACACTCAGATTGGGTCACTGTCACTAGTGGAGTACCTCAGGGGTCAGTATTGGGCCCTATTCTCTTCAATATATTTATTAATGATCTTGCAGAAGGCTTGCATAGTAAAATATAAATTTTCGCAGATGACACTAAACTGTGTAAAGTAATTAACACTGAAGAGGACAATATACTACTACAGAGGGATCTGGAGAGATTGCAGGCTTGGGCAGATAAGTGGCAGATGAGGTTTAACACTGACAAATGTAAAGTTATGCACATGGGAAGGAATAATGCAAGTCACCCGTACATACTAAATGATAAAACACTCGGTAACACTGACATGGAAAAGGATCTAGGAATTTTAATAAACAGGAAACTAAGCTGTAGAAACCAGTGTCAGGCAGCTGCTGTCAAGGCCAATAAGATAATGGGTTGCATCAAAAGGGGCATAGATGCCCGTGATGAGAACATATTCCTACTACTTTACAAATCATTAGTCAGACCACACATGGAGTACTGTGTACAGTTCTGGGCTCCAGTGAACCAGGCAGACATAGCAGAGCTGGAGAGGGTCCAGAGGAGGGCAACTAAAGTAATAACTGGAATGGGGCAACTACAGTACCCTGAAAGATTATCAAAATTAGGGTTATTCACGTTAGAAAAAAGACGACTGAGGGGAGATCTAATTACTATGTATAAATATATCAGGGGTCAGTACAAAGATCTATCCCATCATCTATTTATTCCCAGGACTGTGACTAGGGGACATCCTCTGCGTCTGGAGGAAAGAAGGTTTGTACACAAACATAGAAGAGGATTCTTTACGGTAAGAGCAGTGAGACTATGGAACTCTCTGACTGAGGAGGTGGTGATGGCGAGTACAATAAAGGAATTCAAGAGGGGCCTGGATGTATTTCTGGAGCGTAATAATATTACAGGATATAGCTACTAGAGAGGGGTCGTTGATCCAGGGAGTTATTCTGATTGGAGTTGGGAAGGAATTTTTTATTCCCCTAAAGTGAGGAAAATTGGCTTCTACCTCACAGTTTTTTTTGGCCTTCCTCTGGATCAACTTGCAGGATGACAGGCCGAACTGGATGGACAAATGTCTTTTTTCGGCCTTATGTACTATGTTACTATGTAACCAGCGCGTACCTCTGGTTGTGACCTACAACCCGCAACTAGAGGTACTGCGGAAAACTGCCAAATAATTACACCATGTCCTACATAAGGATTACCGACTAAAAACAATCTTCCCAGATCTCCCCCCCCCCCCCCCCCCCCCTTACTAGCTTACTGGCAACCTCCAAATCTAAGGAATATTCTGATCAGATCGAGTGCAAGGCCAGGTACCACAGAAAAAGGAACCCATCCCTTTAATATAAGAAGATGCAAAACTTGTTCCCATATAATGACAACAGATGAGATCTGGATCCCCAACACACAGCAGGACTATAAGATACCTGGGACATTCACATGTTCTACATCTAATATTGTTTATCTGATTCTCTGCACTAAATGTCCTGTTGGAGGACTCTACGTTGGAGAAACAGGACAGAAAATCAATGCAAGGATGAGGTCCCACCGCCACACAATTAAAGAGAAGAAGCTACACTTTCCTGTGGCTCAGCATTTCTGTAGCCCAGGACACAAAGAAGAACACATGAAAGTTCTCATATTAAATGGTAACTTCAAATCCCAAAGAGCTAGAAGAATTTGGGAATTCAAATTTATAACACTGCTTGACACTTTGAATACTGGACTAAATTTGTCCCCGGGATTTATGACACACTACAAGATCTAAAGAGTCTTCTATGGACATAGTCGGGCACCAGGTCTCTGAGAAAACATCAATTTAGAGACCATAAAACTTTCACACCCCTTATCTGTAAGATACTTAAGGACTCATTCTCATGATCTTTGATATTCTGTTCCGCTGTTTTTCAAAATGTCCATTCATTCCCCCAGGTCTCTGTTCTTATTGTATACAGTTGCAAGGAAAAGTATGTGAACCCTTTGGAATGATATGGATTTCTGCACAAATTGGTCATAAAATGTGATCCGATCTTCATCCAAGTCACAACAATAGACAATCACAGTCTGCTTAAACTAATAACACACAAAGAATTAAATGTTACCATGTTTTTATTGAACACACCATGTAAACATTCACAGTGCAGGTGGAAAAAGTATGTGAACCCATGGATTTTATAACTGGTTGAACCTCCTATGGCAGCAATAACTTCAACCAAACGTTTCCTGTAGTTGCACATCAGACGTGCACAACGGTCAGGAGTAATTATTCACCATTGCTCTTTACAGAACTGTTTCAGTTCAGCAATATTCTTGGGATGTCTGGTGTGAATCGCTTTCTTGAGGTCACGCCACAGCATCTTAAATCGGGTTGAGGTCAGGACTGGGCCACTCCAGAAGGTGTATTTTCTTCTGTTTAAGCCATTCTGTTGTTGATTTACTTCTATGCTTTGGGTCGTTGTCCTGTTGCAACACCCATCTTCTGTTGAGCTTCAGCTGATGGACAGATGGCCTTAAGTTCTCCTGCAAAAATGTCTTGATAAACTTGGGAATAAATTTTTCCTTCGATGATAGCAATCCGTCCAGGCCCTGACGCAGCAAAGCAGCCCCAAACCATGATGCCCCCACCACCATACTTCACAGTTGGGATGAGGTTTTGATGTTGGTGTGCGGTTTCTCTTTTTCTCCACACATAGTGTTGTGTGTTTCTTCCAAACAACTCAACTTTGGTTTCATCTGTCCACAGAATATTTTGCCAGTACTGCTGTGGAACATCCAGGTGCTCTTGTGCAAACTGTAAACGTGCAGCAATGTTTTTTTTTGGACAGCAGTGGCTTCCTCTGTGGTATCCTCCCATGAAATCCATTCTTGTTTAGTGTTTTACGTATCGTAGATTCGCTAACAGGGATGTTAGCATATGCTAGACACTTTTGTAAGTCTTTAGCTGACACTCTAGAATTCTTCTTCACCTCATTGAGAAGTCTGCGCTGTGCTCTTGCAGTCTTGCAACAGTGCTGAACTTTCTCCATTTATAGACAATTTGTCTTACCGTGGACTGATGAACAGCAAGGCTTTTGGAGATACTTTTATAACCCTTTCCAGCTTTATGCAAATCAACAATTCTTAATCGTAGGTCTTCTGAGAGCTCTTTTGTGCGAGGCATCATTCACATCAGGCAATGCTTCTTGTGAAAAGCAAACCCAGAACTGGTGTGTGTTTTTTATAGGGCAGGGCATCTGTAACCAACACCTCCAATCTCATCTCATTGAATGGACTCCAGTTGGCTGACACCTCACTCCAATTAGCTCTTGGGGATGTTATTAGTCTTGGGATTCACATACTTTTTCCACCTGTACTGTGAATGTTTACATGGTGTGTTCAATAAAAACATGATAACATTTAATTCTTTGTGTGTTATTAGTTTAAGCAGACTGTGATTGTCTATTGTTGTGACTGATGAAGATCAGATCACATTTTATGACCAATTTGTGCAGAAATTTATATCATTCCACAGGGTTCACATACTTTTTCTTGCAACTGTACATGACCACCACTCCATTCAAACTCTTATTTTAGTGATTGGAGGGGTCCCATCAGTGGAGTCCCCAGTATTTAGACATTTATTGCCTATTCTGTGATGTAGTGATAAATGTCCTTTGTTAGGAAACCCCCTTAGGCTACTTTCACACGTCGTGGATCTGCAAAAACGCTTCCGTTACAATAATAGAACCGCATGCATCCGTCATGAACGGATCAGTTTGTATTATGTCTTCTATAGCCATGACGGATCCGTCTTGAACACCATTGAAAGTCAATGGGGGACGGATGTGTTTTCTATTGTGCCAGATTGTGTCAGAGAAAACGGATCCGTCCCCATTGATTGAGGCCTCTTTCACACTACCGGTTTTTTTTTTCCGTTTTGCGGTCCGTTTTTTGCGTTCCGTATACGGAACCATTCATTTCAATGGTTCCGCAAAAAAAAAACGGAATGTGTTCCGTATGCATTCCGTTTCCGTATTTCCATTTTTCCGTTCCGTTGAAAGATAGAACATGTCCTATATTTGGCCGCAAATCACGGTCCGTGGCTCCATTAAAGTCTATGGGTCCGCAAAAAAACGGAACGCATACGGAAATGCATCCGTATGTCTTCCGTATCCGTTCCGTTTTTTGCGGAACCATCTATTGAAAATGTTATGCCCAGCCCAATTTTCTCTATGTAATTACTGTATACTGTATATGCCATACGGAAAAACGGAATGGAAACGGAAACACAACGGAAACAAAGAAACGGAAAAACGGATCCGTGAAAAACGGAACGCAAAACACTGAAATGGACATACTGTAGTGTGAAAGAGGCCTTACATTGTGTGCCAGGATTTACATTGTGTGCCGTTTGGCTCTGCTTCGTCAGGCGGACAGCAAAAGGCTGCAGGAAGTGTTTTGGTGTCCGCCTCCAGAGTGGAATGGAGACTTATCGGAGACAAACTGATGCATTCTGAGAGGATCCTTTTCCATTCAGAATGCATTAGGGCAAAACTGATCCGTTTCGGACGGCTTGTGAGAGGTCTGAATGGATCTCAGAAACGGAAAGACAAAACGCCAGTGTGAAAGTAGCCCGAAAGAGATTCGACTTCATCAGTCTGTTCCTACAAAAGCTAGCCCATGTACCCACTAATGGCTAGAATAAAAATGGGGAGCTTTCTTCTCGTATTACAGGGATGATGAATCTAATTTAAGCACGTCCCCTTTAATAACCAACACTTATGTGTTACTTCATAGGCCATATAAAACCGCACCCTCATTTAATTTTCTCTAAGGCTAAATTATCTGTTCCACTCACAAATGTTGCATCACTACAAAAAAAATAATCTGTACCAATATTTTTTTCTCCCTAGAGTCTGCAGTACATGTAAAGCATGGTGATCACTATTCTACTCCCGCACTGGAGGACTTTAATCCAATTAGTGTCCGCTTCTAATATTTGGCTTTAGACACAGCAGGAAATTATGCTACTTTTCGTTCTAAAAACAAAGAGGGCATGTTACCATTAAGGCTTTTTCTTTCTTTTTTTCAACATTCTTGGAAATTTGAGGGGAAAAAATATTTTTTATACTGACTGAAGAGAAACTCCATCGGGGAGACATTAAGCCCCCAGCTGGACTGCGACGCAACAGTCGCAGAAAATCCATTCGAGATGGATTTTTCTGCGACTGTTGCGTCGCAGTCGCAGCATGTTGCAGTGCGACACCATAGACTGCCATTATAAAAATTGTCGCGCGACATTAGTGCAACAAAATGTTGAGCTACAAATGTTGCAGTGTAGTTGTGCCCTATCTGTCGCGCGATCGTTGTGTAGACGTAGCCTAAACGTCCGGGAGGTGGTTCTCTATTTCTGAATGGACGTTCCAGAACGTCCGTTCAGAAACTGCAGCTGCACGCTAATCGTGCAGCTGCTGATCGGGTTGCCCGCTGTCAGTGACAGCAGGGCAACCCAGAGAAAAGGCAGGGACAGTGCCCAGGTGTCCCTGCCTTCTGGATTGCTGCATACACAGCGCTCAACGAGGCGCTTCCTGTTCCGGCCCGGCGGGACCGGAGAGTGCAGGAGCTGTGTGATGTCTTTCACAGACCTCGATCAGCCCTGCACTGAGGCTGTACAGCGCTGTATGTCAGCCCCAGTTACAGGAGAAATCAACAGTGAAAAAAAAAAAGAAAAAGTGAAGTAAATGTCCCCCAGAGGTTTTGTATGACCTTATGGGGGACGAAAAATGTAAAATTAAAAATTAAAAAATAAAGTGTTAAAAAAATAAAATTAAAAAAAAAGGTTTTACATGTAAAAAAAAAAATAATTCCCCAAGTAAGGAACAAAAAAATAAATAAAATAAAATAGACATATTTGGTATTGCCGCGTCCGTGACGGTCGGCTCTATAAATATATCACATAATCAACCCAGTCCAATAAACACCATACATTTTTTTTATAGCTGTCAAAAAAAGCCATTTTTGTCACCTTACATCACAAAAAGTGCAACACCAAGTGATCAAAAAGGCGTATGTCCCATTTTTTGTTTCAAAATGCTATTATTGTGTTAAAGTGAAATAAATAAAAAAGTATACATAATTGGTATCGCCACGTCCGTAACAATCTGCTCTATAAAAATGTCACTTGACTGAACCCCTCAGGTGAACGCTGTAAAAAGAAATAAATAAAAACTGTGCTAAAACAACAAATTTTTTGGTCACCTTGCCCCATAAAGTGTTATAATGAATGATCAAAAAAATCATATGTACCCAAAAATAGTACCAATAAAACTGGCACCTTATCCCCTAGTTTCCAAAATGGGATCACTTCTTGGGAGTTTCTACTAAAAGGGTGCATCAGGGGGGATTCAAATGGGACATGGCATCTAAAAACCATGTGGAGTTCCTTTTCTTCTGCGCCCTGCCGTGTGCCCATACAGCAGTTTATGACCAAATGTGGGGTGTTTCTGTAAACCGCAGAATCTGGGTAATAAATATTGAGTTTTGTTTGGCTGTTAACCATCGATGTGTTAAAGAAAAAAATTAGATTACAATGGAAAATCTGCCAAAAAAGTGAAATCTAAAAATGTGATCTCCATTTTCCTTTAATTCTTGTGGAACGCCTAAAGGGTTAACAAAGTTTGTAAAATTGGTTTTAAGTAACTTGAGGGGGTGTAGTTTCTACAATGGGGTCATTTATGGGGGTATCCACTATGTAGGCCCCACAAAGTGACTTCAGACCTGAACTGGTCCTTAAAAAGTGGGTTTTGGCAATTTTCTTAACAATTTGAAGAATTGCTTCTAAACTTCTAAGCCTTCTAACGTCCAAAAAAAAGAAAATGACATTTCCAAAATGATGCCAACATAAAGTAGACATATGGGGAATGTTAAGTAATAAATATTTTATGAGGTATCACTTTCTGTTTTAAAAGCAGAGAAATTGAAATTTTGAAAATTGTGAATTTTTCTAAATTTTTGGTAAATTTGGGATTTTTTCATAAATAAAAGGTGAAATATATTGACTCAAATTTATGACTATCATGAAGTACAATGTGTCATGAGAAAACAATCTCTGAATGACTTGGATAAGTAAAGGTGTTCCAAAGTTATTACCACATAAAGTGGTAAAGTTTTGCTAAATTAGGCCTGGTCAGGAAGGGGGCAAATGGCCCAGATGGGAAGTGGTTAAACTGTATCATTGTCCTGAGGACATAGAAACAATTGAATGAGTAGGAGAGAATCAGATCATTATGGACCTAGGTGGCGGCCGTGAGGATGGCTTGGGTGGCCCTCCTAGAGATCAGCCCACCGGGAAATTTCCCTGTAGGGTCTATGGCCAATGCACCCCTGGTTTCAGCCAACTAATATGAATTATTGAAATGATATAACCGACATATCTAATTTTATCTGACACATGCACCATAGCATCACTTGTAACCAGTTTAGGCTACTTTCACATCTGCACTTTCCCTTTCCGCTATCGAGATCTGTCATAGGATGTCAATAGTGGGGGGGGAACGCGTCCGTTTTGTCCTCATTCATTGTCAATGAGGACAAAACTGAACTAAAATAGCCATGATGGATCAGTATCTGAAACCATTGTAAGTCAATGGGGGACAGATCAGTTTTCATTTGTGTCCGAGAAAATGGATCCGCCACCATTGACTTACGTTGTGTGTCATGATGGATCAGTCTTGCTCAGCACATTGTGGACAGAAAAACTCTGCTTGCAGCGTTATTCTGTCCGCGATGGGTGCGCAACCAAACGGAACGGAATGCATTCTGGTGCTCTCTGTTTCGTCCGGTTGAGTTTTGCCCCCATTGACAATGAATGGGGACAAAATGGCAGCGTTTCTCCCCCCCCCTCCCTATTGAGATCATATGATGGAGATCAATAGCGGAAAGGGATGTGAAAGTAGCATTACTATGACGGAGGCATTTTTGCTGGTGTGAAAGTAGCTTTATCTGTGAAATATTACTAAAATAAAAGGCAAATGATCTGCCTCATGTCAGCTTCAGATGGGAGGTCCTCAGAGTGGTTTGAGCCATGGGTACAAGGCAGTATGGTGGCCTGTGGGGTACACAGAATGCTTCCATGTTACTCCCCTGCATAATACAGTAGACGATATCAGCACACCAGTTATAATAACTTACACCACTTCTAATACTTCCAGTCTCTGCATAGTTACAGATTCCTTTGTAAATTCTTTCTAAATACAGAATACATGCCTGAGCAGGACTTTCCCCACTAGTAATCATATACACTGCTATTAAAATCTGTACGCCCAGAATAGTAATTCCTGACATTCCTCCAAGATGCTGCTATCGAGGATGAAGGTGGCGCTCCTGTGCACTGTATTAAGCCTAATAAAGATTACAGTGTAATTCACTGGTAGGGCTACTTTCATATTAGCGGATTTTGCGGATCCGTCATGGATCTGCAGAAACGCTTCTGTTACAATAATACAACCGCATGCATCCGTCATGAATGGATCTGGTTGTATTATGTTTTCTATAGCCATGACGGATCCGTCATGAACTCCATTGAAAGTCAATAGGAGACAGATCAGTTTTCTATTGTGTCAGAAAACGGATCCATCCCCATTGACTTACATTGTCCGTCTCGCTCCGCATCCCAGAACGGACAGAAAAATGCTGCAGGCAGTGTTTTGGTGTCCGCCTCCAGAGCGGAATGGTGACTGAACGGAGGTAAACTGATGCATTCTGAGCGGATCCTTTTCCATTTAGGCCTCATGCACACGACAGTAATTTTTCACGGTCCGCAAAACGGGGTTCCGTTGTTCCGTGATCCGTTTCCGTTTTTGTTTCCGTGTGTCTTCCTTGATTTTTGGAGGATTACCAGACATGAAAAGTGAAAAAAAAAATCTCAAGTCAAGTTTGCCTTGCAAATGATAGGAAAAAAAATCTTGTGTGCCTCCGTGTTTTTTCACGGACCGATTGACTTGAATGGGTCCGCGAACCGTTGTCCATGAAAAAAATAGGACAGGTCATGGAAACATGGATCACGGACGCGGACGACGAACGGTGCATTATCTGAGTTTTCAACGGACCCATTGAAAGTCAACGGGTCCACAGAAAATCACGGAAAACGGAACAACGGACACGGAACACAACAACGGTCATTTGCATGAGGCCTTAGAATGCATTAGGGCAAAACTGATTGTTTTGGACCGCTTGTGAGAGCCCTGAACGGATCTCACAAACGAAATGCCAAAAAGCGAGTGTGAAAGTAGCCTAGTCAGGCACATTGTCTTGTAGGGCTAGCTCCGCTGAATGTAATGATACCTTTCACTTATTGATCCGTTGCTTCACAGGGGAGAAAAATAACTTAATTCATAAGCAAATGGGCAGTTAAGTGCACAGAGGGCGGACCCAAGCCACTCTGTGCAACCTTGCTCCTCCTTCAGCTTCTCCCGCTCCTTCTTGATCGTGAAGGCCAGGCAAGATGACTATGCAGGAACCTGGCTCTGACAATCAAGGAGAGGGAGGGGCTAACACAGGAAGAGCAAGGATGCTTGGGCCCGCCCTCAGTGCACGGATCATTTGTATATGAATTAAAAGTGCTTTTTCTCCAGAATAAGGCCGAATGCACACAGCCGTGGAACACGGAAGTGAGCGGTCCGTGGCATCCCGGCCTGGCATCCGGCTGACAGCAGGAGCGCACGGCGTCATTGGTTGCTATGACGCCGTGCGCTTCATGCCGCCGCTGCACTACAGTAATACACTGGTATAGATCAAACGAGTGTATTACTGTAGTGCAGCGGCGGCATGAAGCGCACAGCGTCATAGCAACCAATGACGCCGTGCGCTCCTGCTGTCAGCAGGATGCCAGGCCGGGATACCACGGACCGCTCACGTCCGTGTTCCACGGCTGTGTGCATTCGGCCTAAAGCAAAGGAGCACTAAGTGAAAGTTATCATTACATACAGCTGAGCTGACACTACAAGACTTTGGGAGTCATTTACTAACAGATATACACCACTTTTTATTTGCGCCGCAATCTGAAACTTTTCCCAGCTCTAAAAAAGGTGGCGCGGGTGGAGAAGGGGACGGGCTGGCAGGCATGTCTCATTTATCATTTTCCATGGTTCTTTTAGGCATAGAAAATGGTCAATCTATGCCAGGAAGGGAGCGGGCGTAGATTTAGACAGGCGGTGTTATGTAGAACCAAACTAAAGGGGCATTGAGACCGGTCTTAATAAATGACCGCAATTGTGCCTAGTTTAACCGTGAATTTCCTGGTGAGGGATTCCCTCCATATGGTGCTCTATGCCGCACACTGTTTCAGCGTTATTCAATTCTATAATACAGCAAGCAATGGAGGACCCCACTTTTTTTTTTTATTAGTTGAATATGTATGAAATCTGTTTGCCTTCATGTGGAGCAGGCGACATACGGTCCCATAGAAATCAATAGGCACTGTATTACAGCCCTGTATAACCCGGAGGTTGAATCGGGCCACAACAAGGCCAAGTACCTGAGGCTTTAGTTTTTTATACACCCACTATAACCAGTAAAACCTGTATATTTCTAAGAGAAAGCCACAATTCCCTCTACTTGACAGCTACCTGGAACGGTAATGGTAGTATACACATGCATGCCGTTAATCCTGCATCACCCACATTCTTGTGCATGGGCTTAGTCGTCAAGTCACAGGTTTTGCGATAAATATGCCCCTTATGGCCTTACCAGTGTATCTGTACTGTAAATCATTCCACTAAGAAAAGGCAGATATGGATATCCAACGAAGTTACAAACGGCCAAGCAGCTGTGTGACGAAAACCCTATGAAGACGATGGAAAGCATTAACCTCCTGGGTTACAAGGCAGAAATGACATGGGGTGCCCATTACCTGGTTCTCGTCAAATGTATGGATTTCACTCCACATCAGAGCTGACGGAAAACCCTTTGGGAGGGAGACGTTAACTAGGAATATTACGCTAAGTAAATTTAAAAGCTAAACATACAGCTCATGTCTGTAACCATATCCACCGGCGCTCAGCAGATATCAGACTTATTATACCTGACTGATGCAAAAAGCAGCTGGCTTAGGTTTTTTCTTCCACAAAAGCCAGAATTTCTTGGCTGGAAGTTTAATTTGAATGACTAGAAATTCTGTACATAGAGGCCCTGGTAAAATAAGTGATTCATGATGTCCACCAGCACAACGCAAAGCATTAAGGACAACCTGCATGTATGTAGCTCGGGTCTAACCTGTCCTTCATGATCAGACAAATACCAAGGACAACCCAGTCCTCAGCAATTTGCTATCGGTGCCTACCTGTAAGGATGGTTTGCTGTTGATGTATATGACGGTCGCTATTTGACGCCTGTGGCGGTACTGGCTCATGAAGTGATTAAACTGACATTTAGGTTCCAATATGTTTTATCGTCCAAGCTTCCCTGGCACAGATGAAAGGATCTGCAAGTGTTGTGGTAGGTTACATGGCCAGGAAGACTGGTAGAGACTATGGGGGGGGATTTATCAAAGCTGCGCGCCGCTTTTCTGGCATACAAATGATTGAAATTTTGGTGCAAGCCTCATTAGCACAAAATATTGTGAATTTTCAATGTTTTTTCCCTACTCGTGCCACTTTTTCTGAAAAGTCAGTGTGACTTAGGCCCCCTGCACACGAACGTGCGCAGGGGGCCTAATGCGGGCCAAAATGCGGGCCGCAATGCACGAACACAGTCCGTAGGGCAGCTGCAGCGGATTGCGGAACCATTCACTTTAGTGGGTCCGCGATCCAGCCGTTCATGTTCTATCTTTTTGCGGAACAGAAGTACGGGACGAAACCCTACGGAAGCACTCCGTAGTGCTTCCATAGGGTTCCGTTCCGTGCTTCCGTTCCGCACCATTCCACATCTCCGGATTTGCGGACCCATTCAAGTGAATGAGTCCACATCCGTGATGCGGAATGCCCACGGAACCGCAATACGGCAACGGGAAGCACACGTTCGTGAGCAGGGGGCCTTAGTGGGAGAGGCTGTGTCCTGATAGAGTTAAGTTATTATTATTATTATTAGGCTTCTTTCACACGAGCAAGTTTTCCGTCCAGATGTGATGCGTAATGTGAGCGGACAGCATTCATTTCTATGGTCTGTGTACATGAGCGTTGTTTCTCAGTGATCATCTCTGCATTCAGGAAAAATCTATACTGTGCGTTTTTCATGCAGCCCTAGCCCCATAGAAGTGAATGGGGCTAGTGTGAAAAACGGAAGGCACACAAATGAAATGCGTTTTTCACTGATGGTTGCTAGGAGATGAGTATTATTTTGATTTTCTTCACGGGATTGAAAATTGCATCAAAAAAGGAATTAGACTTATCAGTAATTCGATTTCCCGGGATTCCCTGATAACAGCCTCCTTACATTCCTGTGGTGCTGTCATGAGGGCTGAGCTGGAAATCAGCCTTAAAGTGCAAATCTATGCCAGCTCATGGCACGTGGACAGGTAACGATGCAACAAACTTATACATTTGTGGCCTCTTACTCCAGCGCAATTCAGACTAAGAGGGGTGTAGCATTTGCCCACAGATGTTACAGCTGGGCCTGTAGACCCTGCAGATTTGTAGGGTGCTGACGCGCTGGTGTCCAAGCTGGTCCCATAACTGCTTGACTGGCGATAAATCTGGTGACCAGAAAAGACAGGACCTGGATTCATCACTAAAGACAATATGGTTCCAGTCCATAGCCCTCAAGATATCTCATTCACAACACAACTGCAAATGAAGGCCATAGTGGCTGTCTGTTAATGGCAGGACACATAATGGGTGACATGACACTAAAGTTCCTTCTGCTAAGTGCCTGGAAATGGTCCGGGCAGAGACAGGGATGTGTAATGAAGGTGGTCAACAAAACTGTGGGATTTGCTTGTGCTTGTCAGCGGATCATACGATTCTCTCTACTGGTGGTCTGTCTGGGCCATCCAGAGCCTGTTCGCCGTGTGTGCCCTCACATAACCACTGCTCCCAACAGCTAGGTCAGAATGGCCAAGATGGCATTCAATTCACAGAAATGACCATCTTGCTCTCAGCCCAATGATGAGCCCCCTCACAAAGTCTGTCAACTGGAGAAAATGTCTTCAAGTGCACCGCAGAGGCATGTCTGGCAGTCAACAATTTCTCACCAAGGGGTACACAACCCAAAGGTAGCCTCTGAGACACTACTCTTTATATAGGACATTGGAGTCCCCCTCTGCAGTTAAAGCACATCTTGTTCGTTTCATTTTAAAACCATTGTGGTGGTGTATAGAGCCAAAAATATTAGAATTGTGTCGATTTCCCAATATTTATGGACCTGACTGCATGTGTCATCCACAGATCGCGTGACAGAGTAAGTGACGTTACGCTGCCAGCCTGCCTGCTACAGTAGTTTGATAGTGAGTACTACAGAGGTTTGCGATACTTTAACAAAGCTCCCATGACTACACTTTACATATAAAGACTGCTGTGAGCGGGGCCCGATGTAATAGAGTACAGCGACTGCACCGGGCTCCGCCGCGATTCCAACAGCAGTTGCCGGCCTCCAGCCCCTCCTCCCTCCTCACTGATACATCGCAGGCCGCGCTGTGCAGCAGAGTAAAAATGGCAGCATTTGCTTTATAAGACGCACTGCCATTTCCCCACCACTTTTTTTGGGGGGGGGGGGGGGGGAGTGTGTCTTATAAAGCGAAAAATACGGTGTAATATATTGTGTGTGTATAATATATATATATATATATATATATATATATATATATACAGTGGGGGAAATAATTATTTGACCCCGCACTGATTTTGTAAGTTTGTCCAATGACAAAGAAATGAAAAGTCTCAGAACAGTATAATTTCAATGGTAGGTTTATTGTAACAGTGGCAGATAGCACATCAAAAGGAAAATCGAAAAAATAACTTTAAATAAAAGATAGCAACTGGTTTGCATTTCATTGAGTGAAATAAGTATTTGAACCCTCTAACAAAAAAAGACTTAATACTTGGTGGAAAAACCCTTGTTTGCAAGCACAGAGGTCAAACGTTTCTTGTAATTGATGACCAAGTTTGCGCACATTTTAGGAGGAATGTTGGTCCACTCCTCTTTGCAGATCATCTCTAAATCCCTAAGGTTTCGAGGCTGTCTCTGTGCAACTCTGAGCTTGAGCTCCCTCCATAGGTTTTCGATTGGATTAAGGTCCGGAGACTGACTAGGCCACTCCATGACCTTAATGTGCTTCTTCTTGAGCCACTCCTTTGTTGCCTTTGCTGTATGTTTTGGGTCATTGTCGTGCTGGAACACCCATCCACGACCCATTTTCAGTTTCCTGGCAGAGGGAAGGAGGTTGTAGCTCAGGATTTCACGATACATGGCTCCGTCCATTTTCCCGTTTATGCGAATAAGTTGTCCTGTGCCCTTAGCAGAAAAACACCCCCAAAGCAAAATGTTTCCACCCCCATGCTTGACGGTGGGGACGGTGTTTTGGGGGTCATAGGCAGCATTTTTCTTCCTCCAAACACAGCGAGTTGAGTTAATGCCAAAGAGCTCTATTTTGGTCTCATCAGACCACAGCACCTTCTCCCAGTCACTCTCTGAATCATTCAGGTGTTCATTGGCAAACTTCAGACGGGCCTGCACATGTGCCTTCCTGAGCAGGGGGACCTTGCGAGCCCTGCAGGATTTTAATCCATTGCGGTGTAATGTGTTTCCAATGGTTTTCTTGGTGACTGTGGTCCCTGCTAATTTGAGGTCATTAACTAACTTCTCCCGTGTAGTTCTAGGATGCTTTTTCACCTTTCTCAGAACCATTGACACCCCACGAGGTGAGATCTTGCGTGGAGCCCCAGAGCGAGGTCGATTGATGGTCATTTTGTGCTCCTTCCATTTTCGAACAATCGCACCAACAGTTGTCACCTTCTCTCCCAGCTTCTTGCTAATGGTTTTGTAGCCCATTCCAGCCTTGTGCAGGTCTACAATTTTGTCTCTGACATCCTTGGACAGCTCTTTGGTCTTTCCCATGTTGGAGAGTTTGGAGTCTGCTTGATTGATTGATTCTGTGGACAGGTGTCTTTTATACAGGTGACTAGTTAAGACAGGTGTCCTTAATGAGGGTGACTAATTGAGTAGAAGTGTCTAACCACTCTGTGGGAGCCAGAACTCTTAATGGTTGGTAGGGGTTCAAATACTTATTTCACTCAATGAAATGCAAATCAGTTGCTATCTTTTATTTAACCACCTCAGCCCCCAGTGCTTAAACACCCTGAAAGACCAGGCCACTTTTTACACTTCTGACCTACACTACTTTCACCGTTTATTGCTCGGTCATGCAACTTACCACCCAAATGAATTTTACCTCCTTTTCTTCTCACTAATAGAGCTTTCATTTGGTGGTATTTCATTGCTGCTGACATTTTTACTTTTTTTGTTATTAATCGAAATTTAACGATTTTTTTGCAAAAAAATGACATTTTTCACTTTCAGTAGTAAAATTTTGCAAAAAAAACGACATCCATATAGAAATTTTGCTCTAAATTTATAGTTCTACATGTCTTTGATAAAAAAAAAATGTTTGGGTAAAAAAAAAATGGTTTGGGTAAAAGTTATAGCGTTTACAAACTATGGTACAAAAATGTGAATTTCCGCTTTTTGAAGCAGCTCTGACTTTCTGAGCACCTGTCATGTTTCCTGAGGTTCTACAATGCCCAGACAGTACAAACACCCCACAAATGACCCCATTTCTGAAAGTACACACCCTAAGGTATTCGCTGATGGGCATAGTGAGTTCATAGAACTTTTTATTTTTTGTCACAAGTTAGCGGAAAATTATGATTTTTTTTTTTTTTTTTTTTTTCTTACAAAGTCTCATATTCCACTAACTTGTGACAAAAAATAAAAAGTTTTATGAACTCACTATGCCCATCAGCGAATACCTTGGGGTCTCTTCTTTCCAAAATGGGGTCACTTGTGGGGTAGTTATACTGCCCTGGCATTCTAGGGGCCCAAATGTGTGGTAAGGAGTTTGAAATCAAATTCTGTAAAAAATGACCTGTGAAATCCGAAAGGTGCTCTTTGGAATATGGGCCCCTTTGCCCACCTAGGCTGCAAAAAAGTGTCACACATCTGGTATCTCCGTACTCAGGAGAAGGTGGGGAATGTGTTTTGGGGTGTCATTTTATATATACCCATGCTGGGTGAGAGAAATATCTTGGCAAAAGACAACTTTTCCCATTTTTTTATACAAAGTTGTCATTTGACCAAGATATTTATCTCACCCAGCATGGGTATATGTAAAAAGACACCCCAAAACACATTCCTCAACTTCTCCTGAGTACGGGGATACCAGATGTGTGACACTTTTTTGCAGCCTAGGTGGGCAAAGGGGCCCATATTCCAAAGAGCACCTTTCGGATTTCACTCCTCATTTTTTCCTGAATTTGATTTCAAACTCCTTACCACACATTTGGGCCCCTAGAATACCAGGGCAGTATAACTACCCCACAAGTGACCCCATTTTGGAAAGAAGACACCCCAAGGTATTCCGTGAGGGGCATGGCGAGTTCCTAGAATTTTTTATTTTTTGTCACAAGTTAGTGGAAAATGATGATTTGTTTTTTAATTTTTTTTTTCATACAAAGTCTCATATTCCACAAACTTGTGACAAAAAATAAAAACTTCCATGAACTCACTATGCCCATCAGCGAATACCTTGGGGTCTCTTCTTTCCAAAATGGGGTCACTTGTGGGGTAGTTATACTGCCCTGGCATTCTAGGGGCCCAAATGTATGGTAAGTAGGTAAATGACCTGTGAAATCCGAAAGGTGCTCTTTGGAATGTGGGCCCCTTTGCCCACCTAGGCTGCAAAAAAGTGTCACACATCTGGTATCTCTGTATTCAGGAGAAGTTGAGGAATGTGTTTTGGGGTGTCTTTTTACATATACCCATGCTGGGTGAGATAAATATCTTGGTCAAATGCCAACTTTGTATAAAAAAAATGGGAAAAGTTGTCTTTTGCCAAGATATTTCTCTCACCCAGCATGGGTATATGTAAAATGACACCCCAAAACACATTCCCCAACTTCTCCCGATTACGGAGATACCAGATGTGTGACACTTTTTTGCAGCCTAGGTGGGCAAAGGGGCCCATATTCAAAAGAGCACCTTTCGGATTTCACAGGTCATTTTTTACAGAATTTGATTTCAAACTCCTTACCACACATTTGGGCCCCTAGAATGCCAGGGCAGTATAACTACCCCACAAGTGACCCCATTTTGGAAAGAAGAGACCCCAAGGTATTCGCTGATGGGCATAGTGAGTTCATGGAACTTTTTATTTTTTGTCACAAGTTAGTGGAATATGAGACTTTGTATGAAAAAAAAAATAAAAAAAAAAATAAGCATTTTCCACTAACTTGTGACAAAAAATAAAAAATTCTAGGAACTCGCCATGCCCCTCACGGAATACCTTGGGGTGTCTTCTTTCCAAAATGGGGTCACTTGTGGGGTAGTTATACTGCCCTGGCATTTTCCAGGGGCCCTAATGTGTGGTAAGTAGGTAAATGACCTGTGAAATCCTAAAGGTGCTCTTTGGAATATGGGCCCCTTTGCCCACCTAGGCTGCAAAAAAGTGTCACACATGTGGTATCGCCGTATTCAGGAGAAGTTGGGGAATGTGTTTTGGGGTGTCATTTTACATATACCCATGCTGGGTGAGAGAAATATCTTGGCAAAAGACAACTTTTCCCATTTTTTTATACAAAGTTGGCATTTGACCAAGATATTTCTCTCACCCAGCATGGGTATATGTAAAATGACACCCCAAAACACATTCCCCAACTTCTCCTGAGTACGGCGATACCAGATGTGTGACACTTTTTTGCAGCCTAGATGCGCAAAGGTGCCCAAATTCCTTTTAGGAGGGCATTTTTAGACATTTGGATACCAGACTTCTTCTCACGCTTTGGGGCCCCTAGAATGCCAGAGCAGTATAAATACCCCACATGTGACCCCATTTTGGAAAGAAGACACCCCAAGGTATTCAATGAGGGGCATGGCGAGTTCATAGAAATTTTTTTTTTTTGGCACAAGTTAGCGGAAATTGATATTTTTAATTTTTTTCTCACAAAGTCTCCCGTTCCGCTAACTTGGGACAAAAAATTCAATCTTTCATGGACTCAATATGCCCCTCACGGAATACCTGGGGGTGTCTTCTTTCCGAAATGGGGTCACATGTGGGGTATTTATACTGCCCTGGCATTCTAGGGGCCCTAAAGCGTGAGAAGAAGTCTGAAATATAAATGTCTAAAAAATTTTACGCATTTGGATTCCGTGAGGGGTATGGTGAGTTCATGTGAGATTTTATTTTTTGACACAAGTTAGTGGAATATGAGACTTTGTAAGAAAAAAAAAAAAAAATTCTGCTAACTTGGGCCAAAAAAATATCTGAATGGAGCCTTACAGAGGGGGGGATCAATGACAGGGGGGTGATCAATGACAGGGGGGGTGATCAATGACAGGGGGGTTGATCAATGACAGGGGGGTTGATCAATGACAGGGGGGTGATCAGGGAGTCTATATGGGGTGATCACCACAGTCATTGATCATGCCCCTGTAAGGCTTCATTCAGACGTCCGGATGCGTTTTGCGGATCCGATCCATCTATCAGTGCATCCGTAAAAATCATGCGGACATCTGAATGGAGCTTTACAGGGGGGTAATCAATGACAGGGGGGTGATCAGGGAGTCTATATGGGGTGATCACCACAGTCATTGATCATGCCCCTGTAAGGCTTCATTCAGACGTCCGGATGCGTTTTGCGGATCGGATCCATCTATCAGTGCATCCGTAAAAATCATGCGGACATCTGAATGGAGCTTTACAGGGGGGTGATCAATGACAGGGGGGTGATCAGGGAGTCTATATGGGGTGATCACCACAGTCATTGATCATGCCCCTGTAAGGCTTCATTCAGACGTCCGGATGCGTTTTGCGGATCGGATCCATCTATCAGTGCATCCGTAAAAATCATGCGGACATCTGAATGGAGCTTTACAGGGGGGTGATCAATGACAGGGGGGTGATCAGGGAGTCTATATGGGGTGATCACCACAGTCATTGATCATGCCCCTGTAAGGCTTCATTCAGACGTCCGGATGCGTTTTGCGGATCGGATCCATCTATCAGTGCATCCGTAAAAATCATGCGGACATCTGAATGGAGCTTTACAGGGGGGTGATCAGGGAGTCTATATGGGGTGATCACCACAGTCATTGATCATGCCCCTGTAAGGCTTCATTCAGACGTCCGGATGCGTTTTGAGGATCGGATCCATCTATCAGTGCATCCGTAAAAATCATGCGGACATCTGAATGGAGCTTTACAGGGGGGTGATCAGGGAGTCTATATGGGGTGATCACCACAGTCATTGATCATGCCCCTGTAAGGCTTCATTCAGACGTCCGGATGCGTTTTGCGGATCGGATCCATCTATCAGTGCATCCGTAAAAATCATGCGGACATCTGAATGGAGCTTTACAGGGGGGTGATCAGGGAGTCTATATGGGGTGATCACCACAGTCATTGATCATGCCCCTGTAAGGCTTCATTCAGACGTCCGGATGCGTTTTGAGGATCGGATCCATCTATCAGTGCATCCGTAAAAATCATGCGGACATCTGAATGGAGCTTTACAGGGGGGTGATCAGGGAGTCTATATGGGGTGATCACCACAGTCATTGATCATGCCCCTGTAAGGCTTCATTCAGACGTCCGGATGCGTTTTGAGGATCGGATCCATCTATCAGTGCATCCGTAAAAATCATGCGGACGTCTGAATGGAGCTTTACAGGGGGTTGATCAATGACAGGGGTGTAATCAATGACAGGGGGGGTGATCAGGGAGTCTATATGGGGTGATAACCACAGTCATTGATCACGCCCCTGTAAGGCTTCATTCAGACGTCCGGATGCGTTTTGCGGATCTGATCCATCTATCAGTGGATCCGTAAAAATCATGCGGACATCTGAATGGAGCTTTACAGGGGGGTAATCAATGACAGGGGGGTGATCAATGACAGGGGGGTGATCAGGGAGTCTATATGGGGTGATCAGGGGTGATCAGGGGCTAATAAGGGGTTAATAAGTGACGGGGGGGGGGTGTAGTGTAGTGTAGTGGTGCTTGGTGGGACTTTACTGAGCTACCTGTGTCCTCTGGTGGTCGATCCAAACAAAGGGGACCACCAGAGGACCAGGTAGCAGGTATATTAGACGCTGTTATCAAAACAGCGTCTAATATACCTGTTAGGGGTTAAAAAAAACACATCTCCAGCCTGCCAGCGAACGATCGCCGCTGGCAGGCTGGAGATCAACTCTCTTACCTTCCGTTCCTGTGAGCGCGCGCGCCTGTGTGCGCGCGTTCACAGGAAATCTCGCCCATCGCGAGATGACGCATATATGCGTGACTCTGCGCAGGGCTGCCACCTCCGGAACGCGATCCTGCGTTAGGCGGTCCGGAGGTGGTTAAAGTTATTTTTTCGATTTTCCTTTTGATGTGCTATCTGCCACTGTTACAATAAACCTACCATTGAAATGATACTGTTCTGAGACTTTTCATTTCTTTGTCATTGGACAAACTTACAAAATCAGTGAGGGGTCAAATAATTATTTCCCCCACTGTATATATATATATATATATATATATATATTATATAGATAGATAGATAGATAGATAGATAGATAGATAGATAGATAGATAGATAGATAGATAGATAGATAGAGAAAAGAAAGGCAGCACCGACATGGATTGAAAAAAGGGCGAATCAAAACCGGGTGCACGCTCAGTGGGAATAAGCTTACCCAATATAAAACTGTAAAAGCGAACAGCACTCAAACGCATAATAAAGTGAAAAAAAAGTACGTTTATTCACCCATATAGTGTAGCGACGTTTCGTCTCTAACCAGCTTGAGAAAGGCTCTGGTATAGAGCCGAAACGTCGCTACAACATATGGGTGAATAAACGTACTTTTTTCACTTTATTATGTGTTGGAGTGCTGCTTGCTTTTACAGATGATGAGATTATATATATATATCATCTTCCTTTAAAGTAAACTTCCTGTTCTAAAAACAAAAATGAGAACCTCTCCCAGTTCCTCCCAGTAGCATACAGCAGTACCGCTGAAGAAATTCAATCTTTTCTTCATAAACAATTTCAGTCTACTGGTCCCACGTGCACAACTTCTCGGCGGTCGGACCTGTTGACACGCTGCCACAGTAATATGAAAGCATGGCTGGGTGAGCAGATATTTACTTCAGACTAAAATTGCAGTAGTTAAGATTAGGAACACTAGAGCTCTTGTCACACCTTTCTACGTGTGCGAGGGCTGGAGCATAAAATTACTCTAGAGATGTAGCTTATTTAGTTGTCTGCAGAACTGTGCTGGCGACAATAACAGAAACTATGTGAGCAGAACTATGAAGAAAATTAATTTGTGGATGCAAGCTAGAACTGCCTGCTCAGCCATGAGTACAGGGTATAATACAAAAAAGCAATTTATCCAGTCACATATATTTAAAATGCAGAACTTTTATTAAAGCCTCCCAGTACCCTCTCCACTTCTACCAGCACTGTTCATACATAGAATGGTTTTTTATCCCCTTTCACATTTAGAGACGGACCCATATCAAGATATATATAAAAGCATCAATCAGACGACCGTAGTGTTTTGCTTATCCGCAAAACACGGATACCAGCTATGTGCGTTTCGCAACCTGCGGACCGCACATGGCTGCAGCCATAATAGAAAATGCCTATTCTTTCTGCAGAGCCGCAAAACGGAACCACAGATGTGAACAGCTGTGTTGTGATGTCCGCATCTTTTGCGGCCCTAGTTAAATTAATGGGTCCGCACCTGTTCCGCAAAATTGCGTAATGAATGCAGACCCATTCATGCGCACGTGTGAATGGACCCTAATAGGCCACTGGCAATCAAATATAAAAGAAAAACAAAACACTCATTTTATAGGAAATCAGCTTCAATAAAGACAGTAAATAAGTAGAGTTCCTATGACAGGGAAATCCTGAAGTAAAGCGGACGGGGGCCAGTCCAGTAAATGGCTTGGTCATCATGGAATAGAAGATGCTGAAAGTGGCTGTGATTGGGTGCTGTACCCCAATTTAAGTGCCACTTTTAGCATGATCAACCCTATTATTGGCTCGTAAGGTTGTTCATGCTGATTAAAACGATACCTTTCTTTTGTCTGTAGGTTAAACAGCTGCAGAGATATCTGCATTTTTATTCAAATGCAAATGAGAGCATTAGAGCACCAAGGGGCAGGGCTGAATCCTTGGAGCACTGTTTTTGAAACACCCCTGTGCTCTGCACACTACCCCCTCCCCTTGATTGACAGACATCAGCATTCTGAGGGCATAGCTGTGTCCTAGCATATACATATATACGCTACTTACTATAGCATAGTTTTCTATACTTAGAAAGCTAATGTACATATTACTGATTTATTCACAGGCACAGTGTATGATTATAAAGAAACCAGTAATATGTATTAAGTATAGAAAACCACTCTTTTCAATATTATAAGTCTATAGCCTAGAAGTAAGTATTCAGCCTTACATGTAGATGCCCCAGGTTCAAATCCCAAAAATGAAGTTTTATTCTGCCAGAATCTGCTCCTGCATTTGCCCTGGAGGTGGAGCTTCACTGTAAAGTGCTCTCTACATCGAGCTGCTGCACAGCCCCCCAGATCCGGCTGTCACTTACAGCAGAGGAGCAGTCACGGCTGTCACACACAGGGGAGGGGCTAAGTATCTCAATGCAGACTGCATTTCATAATGAAGATCTGCCTACTTACAAAAGAAGTACCCAGGAGAAAGTTCCTTTTCAAACTTCTCCTAATCATAAAATGCTTTGCAAAAGGTATGTTTGTCCTATTCTCCCCAGATACCTACCTACTGGCATGCAAAACTGCTTATAAACCGCCTTTTAACGGTGGCAGGGAATCTTTGAAAATATGCACAGAGAATCCAGGACCAATAACTAGGTTAAGTAGTATGGAGCGATTCTTAAGCTAACCATTGAGATTGGCCAAACCCAGTGATTTTGATGGGATTGTCCATCGATCTAATCTATATGAAGGTAGCCTCCAGAGTCCTGTGTTAGTAGATGATGGTCAGCTTTGGTTTTTAGCTTCTTGAATGTATATATGCACTGAACAAAGTGATTTAATGTGAAGTTAATTTGTTTACTGCCATTGTGTGGACCTATTTTTAGAGTAGGGACCACACGTTTTACAGGGAGTTCCCATACATACCATCAGCCTGGTCAACCCAACAAGTTAAAACTCTTTGACAGTCTTAAAATGTTTAATACAAGACGTGTTATTCTTTAAAACACCTTGCATCCATCTTGTTGGCTCCTGCATGATGTACTGCGTCTTGCATTTTGTCTACAATCCAATTTCCCACATTGTGAACGAGGCCATTTAAGTTCTTCGCCCTTATACCACCTTATTGTTGCCAGGGCAGCTTTCCTTTTTTTCTTAGAGAATTCCCTTGGCTTAATTTAAGGAGAATAAACAAACCTTAAAAACATATTTGTAAAGGTCCGGAAACTGAGTCAAGTGCCTCTTAAAAGGACCACATCAGTTTCCTACCGTCTAGACTATTTTTAACAAATAAGTGACTTGTAATTGTAGTAACCAGCGCCGGCGTATCTCTGCTCGTTGTCACAACCTGGCCTGATGAAGGGCTTCTTTGCAGCCCGAAACGTTGCCACAACTGTACGGTTGTGCACCATCATGTCCAGCTGAAAAAATTCACTAATTATCATACCAGTTGGAGTGCTGTCTAGTTGTAAAAATAGTGTGGATCCTGAGGTGGAGCCAGGAACAGATACCTTGACGAGCACCCAGAAATTAGCCAGGCTACTGTGATCATTTGGGATTATACTACTGTAGTAACCAGCATGCCATGGTAAGGGCTCTAACACAGGATTGGAAATACAATCAGGTCCATAAATATTGGGACATCGACGCAATTCAAACTTTTGGCTCTATACACCACCACAATGGATTTGAAATGAACCAACAAGATGTGCTTTAACTGCAGACTGTCAGCTTTAATTTGAGGGTATTTACATCCAAATCAGGTGAACGTTGTAGGAATTACAACAGTTTGCATATGTGCCTCCCTTCCAATTGTTAAGGGACCAAAAGTAATGGGACAGAATAATCATAAATCAAACTTTCACTTTTTAACCGCCTCCGGACCGCCTAACGCAGGATCGCGTTCCGGAGGCGGCAGCTCTGCGCACAGTCACGCATATATGCGTCATCTCGCGAAACGCGAGATTTCCTGTGAACGCGCGCACACAGGCGCGTGCGTTCACAGGATCGAAAGGTAAGCGAGTGGATCTCCAGCCTGTCAGCGGCGATCGTTCGCTGGCAGGCTGGAGATGCGATTTTTTTAACCCATAACAGGTATATTAGACGCTGCTTTGATAACAGCGTCTAATATACCTGCTACCTGGTCCTCTGGTGGTCCCTTTTGCTTGGATCGACCACCAGAGGACACAGGCAGCTCTGTAATAAGTAGCACCAAACACCACTACACTACATCCCCCCCCTGTCACTTATTAACCCCTTATTAACCCCTGATCACCCCATATAGACTCCCTGATCACCCCCCTGTCATTGATCATCTCCCTGTAAGGCTCCATTCAGACGTCCGTATGTTTTTTACGGATCCACGGATCGGATCCGCAAAATACATACGGACGTCTGAATGGAGCCTTACAGGGGGGTGATCACCCCATATAGACTCCCTGATCACCCCCCTGACTTGAACTTTTGGGGGTCTAATCCCCTTTACAATGCATTCCAATACTTCTGTATTGGAATGCATTGGCTGTATGAGTAATACTGTGTGTATTACTCATACAGCTTCCGGCCTGTGAGATCCAGGGGGCTGGATCTCACAGGCTCGTCACCGGAAGGCAGCGCTGATGCCTAAGGAAGTCATCGCGCTGCCTTCCATGCCATCGGGTTCCCCCTACAGCCGCATTGGGGCCCGATGGCACAGCCAATTGCTGCCTCAAACCTCAGGTAAAGCCTGAAACTGCAGGTCTGAATTGACCTGCGGTTTGCTGCGATCGCCTATGCTGATTCCGCTGATTTCAGCGGACATCCTGTTCCGATTAACCCCCGTCCTTAAGGGCTCTGCAAACATGGCGTACCGGTACGTCCTAAGTCCTTAAGGGGTTAAAAAACTCTTTGGTTGCTTTTGCAGTATGCTTTGGGTCGTTGTCCATCTGCACTGTGAAGCACCGTCTAATGAGTTCTGAAGCGTTTGGCTGAATATGAGCAGATAATATTGCCCGAAACACTTCAGAATTCATCCTGCTGCTTTTGTCAGCAGTCACATCAATAAATACAAGAGAACCAGTTCCATTGGCAGCCATACATGCCCACGCCATGACACTACCACCACCATGCTTCACTGATGAGGTGGTATGCTTAGGATCATGAGCAGTTCCTTTCCTTCTCCATACTCTTCTCTTCACATTACTCTGGTACAAGTTGATCTTGGTCTCATCTGTCCATAGGATGTTGTTCCAGAACTGTGAAGGCTTTTTTAGATGTCGTTTGGCAAACTCTAATCTGGCCTTCCTGTTTTTGAGGCTCACCAATGGTCTACATCTTGTGGTGAACCCTCTGTATTCACTCTGGTGAAGTCTTCTCTTGATTGTTGACTTTGACACACATACACCTACCTCCTGGAGAGTGTTCTTGATCTGGCCAACTGTTGTGAAGGGTGTTTCTTCACCAGGGAAAGAATTCTTCGGTCATCCACCACAGTTTTCCGTGGTCTTCCGGGTCTTTTGGTGTTGCTGAGCTCAACGGTGCGTTCCTTCTTTTTAAAAATGTTGCAAACAGTTGTTTTGGCCACACCTAAATGTTTTTGCCATCTCCTTGATGGGTTTGTTTTGTTTTTTCAGCCTAATGATGGCTTGCTTCACTGATAGTGACAGCTCTTTGGATCTCATCTTGAGAGTTGACAGCAACAGATTCCAAATGCAAATAGCACACTTGAAATGAACTCTGGACCTTTTATCTGCTCATTGTAATTGGGATAATGAGGGAATAACACACACCTGGCCATGGAACAGCTGAGAAGCCAATTGTCCCATTACTTTTGGTCCCTTAACAAGTGGGAGGCACATATGCAAACTGTTGTAATTCCTACACCGTCCACCTGATTTGGATGTAAATACCCTCAAATTAAAGCTGACAGTCTGCAGTTAAAGCACATCTTGTTCGTTTCATTTCAAATCCATTGTGGTGGTGTATAGAGCCAAAAATGTTAGAATTGTGTTGATGTCCCAATATTTATGGACCTGACTGTATATACCCAAAGGTATCAAAAACTAAACTCAATGTGAACACGGTCTTAAAGTGTCACTGCACTCTTGAAAAAACGTTTGCGGTGTCAAACGTTTTGATCGGTGGGGCTCCGAGTGCAGAGACCACGCTTGACTGCTAGAATGAGAAGAAGGAAGCTCTCACATATCACGCTCCCTCTCCTCGCTGCAGGCGACAGAAACAAGACGGGCTCATAGGCTTTCTATTGAGTCCTTACTCCTCGTTATAGCGATCGATGGGTGTCTCTACACTTGGTTCCTCACCTTTTAAAATCTTTGATACGTTGCCTAGGGACACTTTAAACATGTCAACCAGAACATTCCCTTTCCTTATGTTCCGTTAGGCATATAGGACATAAAAGAGAGGGCCCACCTATGAGACAGAGGGGAGACCTGTGACCAAGCAGAAGCACCCTCTCCAGAGGACTCACGCTGTCCAGGTATTACATGGACAGAGTGATAATTATCTGAACGGCTGCCATGCTACATTTTCCATGTTCGTGTCTCGAGGAGCCGGAAAACACTGACAATTTGCAGTGATACTAAAGCGAAGAAACACCAGTGTACAATTAGGCTGCATTCAGTTGGTTGTAATACTGCTACCAAAAGGAGCTGTAATGTGTAGGTGTCTGAATGAGGCCTGAAACCTACGTCAGAAAGCTGTGACATGGCTGCACGTCAGGGGGTGTCTTACAACGGACCTACTGTTCTGAACCTGGATCACCAGAAAACCCTATAGTGATTTCAGTTCAGCAGAACCAATGGGGAGGGGTCTGTATGTTGCTGCCGAAAAAGACCCTAAAATGTGGCAGTATTATACCTGTCTGAAATACCTATTAGGGGGAATTCACACAACCGCAGTTTTAGTCTGCATCCATTCCGCATTTTTTTGCTGATCGAATGCGGACCCATTCATTTCAATGGGGCTGCAAAAGATGCAGACAGCACACCGTGTGCCGTCCTCATCCGTAAGTCCGTTCTGTGGCTCTGCAAAAAAGATAGGGCATGCCCTAATCTTATCGGTATTGCAGACAAGAACAGTCATTCATAAGAAAAGGCAGAACATGCGAATCGAGTTCGGATGAAAAATCCAAAGTTGATTCGCATAATACTTAGTTTGAATACTGTACAGAGTGAGCGCGCTGTACAGTATTAGAATGTATTGGCTCCTATGAGCCAAAGTTATTACTTTGCGAAGTCTCGCAAGAATTCGCATAATAACTTCATAAATCATATTCTACTGTAAAAAAAAAAAAAAACATTTCCCGAACTCTGGTTCGGTTGGTTCGGTTCCAAGTGGTATGCTTTCAAGCTCGCTCCGTACCGTATTCAAACGAAGCATTATGCGAATCTACTTTGGATGTTTCATCCGAACTCAATTCGCTCATCCCTAGTGCCGATCCACAAAATGCATAATGCACAAGGCCGATATCCGTGTTTTCTGATCTGCAATTTGTGGACCGAAAAAAGGATATGGTCGTGTGAATGCCCCCATTCTAGACTAGAAAAGGTGAGTGGAGTGACCACTACTGTGGCAGCTTTACTAGAAACTGAATGTAACATTTTGAAAAGAGACAACAAGTAACGCCTCATGCACAACCTGTCTGCAAACCACAGATCTGCAAAATGCGGATACTGGCCATGAGCATCCCGCACTTTTCTCGGTCCCTATTATAGAACTGCCTGTTCTTGTCTGCAAAATGGACAAGAACAGGACATGTCCTATAATTAGCAGAAAGGCTGCACGGATGAAAACAGCACACGGATGACTTTGGTGTGCTGTCCTCGTTTTTTGCGGAACCATAGAAATATAAGGGTTCGCGTCTGAACAGCAGATGCAGACCAGAAAATACGGTGGTTTGCCTGAGGCCTTAGACCGGGCTTTCACTTATCATTTGTGTCCGGCCAGTCGGTTTACGCCAGAGTTAGTTAATATAAAGACAGAAAAATACTGCATTCTAAGTCTTTCCTGTTCGGCACTTTAACCTCCGATTCATCAGCTTTGATGCCGATGTAATACACGATCCCACAGAACATTATGGGATGAGTTCTGGTATGAGTTCCACTCCAGTGTGAAACCAAATGTCCACGATGCCAGCCTTAAAGGGGTTCTCCTGTTTCCTCTGGATAGGTCATCAATATCAGCTTGGCAGAGGTCAGACTGGCGGCACCCCCTCTGAGCGCTGCCTTCTCTTCACTGTTTACCTGCTCGACGTTGGAAGGAGCAGACGGGAGTGTAAGGCCTCTTTCACACGGGCGTTGCGGGAAAAGGTGCGGGTGCGTTGCGGGAACACCTTAATCCACTTGATCGCGCAGCCGGCATCTCTTCTGTCTTCTTTGCTGTGCACAGGAATAGGACCTTTGATGACGTCACTGTGCTCATCACATGGTCCAATCACATGGTTCATCACCATTGTGAGGGACCATGTGATGTGACGTCACCACAGGTCCTTAGCCGGCAGCTCAACATTACAGAAGAAGACAGAGATCCGCAACTACGCGATCAAGTGGACTCGGAGAGTTAATTTTTTTTTCATTTTTAACCCCTCCATCACTGTTTTACTTTGCATTCTGTATTCAGAATGCTATTATTTTCCCTTATAACCATGTTATAAGGGAAAATAATACAGATCGGGTCCCCAGCCCAATCGTCACCTAGCAACCATGCGTGAAAATCGCACCGCATCCGCACTTGCTTGCGATTTTCACGCGGCCCCATTCACTTCTATGGGGCCTGCGTTGCGTGAAAAATATAGAGCATGCTGCGATTTTCACGCAACGCACAAGTGATGCGTGAAAATCAGAGCTCATGTGCACAGCCCCATAGAAATGAATGGGTCAGGATTCAGTGCGGGTGCAATGCGTTCACCTCACGCATTGCACCCGCGTGGAATACTCGCCCGTGTGAAAGGGGCCTAACTGCTCCTTCCCACTGAAGTGAATGTGAGTAATTACACCTGCTCGCAGATGCAGGTAAACAGAGAGGAGGACATAGCGCTCGTGCAAGCGATGCGTTCTCTTAAAACAGCTGATCGGCGGGGGTGCCGGGAGTCGGACCTCATAGGACACCGAACAACCCCCTTTAAAAAGGATTTGTCACCTCTCGTAATGTGCCTATTAAAAAAAATACTTATATTCTCCATGAAATAACCACCATGTAACACCTTTTCTACTAGCTCTGTGTTACGCTGTTCCTCAGTTTTTTCCTCCTATAAATTTATGAATTGACAACTAGGCGATACAACACACAGTGACTGGCAGCACCGACTGGATAGTATCGGACTGAGCGGGGACACACCTTCAACTGGCACCACCCAATCGTCAATGCATTTATAGATTTGTAGGAGGAAGAACAGAGGGATGGCAGCGCTATACAAGCATTACCATCATTCACTGTCACCCTGTGGACGAAAATGCAAACAATTAGAAATGGGGAGAAAATGCAAACTTATCATACAATTATTTACTAAAAACTGACATGTCTGGTGCGGACTTATATTTACTTGGGGGGGGGGGAGAAATACATTACATACATTTTATTCATCGTCCCGGCCAAGGAAACCACTCTATCAATTCGTCCCTGTGGCCAAACCGGCTCCAGACAGTCTCATTATAATAGATTAGGTGCATTTTTAATTAACTATAAGTGAGCGTAGCAAAAAAGTAATGTTTCTCGGCACTGCCACCCATGTGAGGGGTTAAGACGCCACTCTCCAAGAGTGCAGCTGAGAGCAGGTACTTACAGCGCAGCTCAGATTGTTTAATACAAGCCCGTATTACAGAAGAAACCAAGGGGAATACGAACTGATTTCAATTTAAACCAAGCGCTCCATGATGCGGTTTGTATCAGTGAGCAGTTCAAGCAGAATAATGACATCTCTCTCCTGTTACGTACAAATAACTGCTGCTAATAAATTAATAAATTAAAATTAATGGTCGCTCAGTCCATTAAATCTTGTTAATTTTCTTTCTCCTATAACCCACAAGTTTACATTAGTAAAACAATAAATATATTTTTTTTTTTAAATGATAATTTTAATTGGATCCCTGATGTGACAATCCCGCGTGTTATGGATTTCTTAATTTCTTTTCTGGATTTTTTTTTTATACCAACATTAGTCATTAGTGCTATTAAGTATAATGCCCCAGACTTAGACTGCTAACAATCAAAAGAGAAAAAAAATTAAGAAATCAGTTAATGTTAGTGTGAACGGATACGGAGTAGAATCCGCTCAGGTGTACAGCTCTACGGTTCGCTGCAAATCTCCTTCAGATTGCTATTGCCACGGAGGATAATTCAGCAAATGTGATAATGAAATGCTGTGAGCGCTTCTCAGGCGCCAGACTTCCGAATGCACCTACCGACCTGCAACAAATAGTCAGAAGGCACACGCTCAATGGATTTTTTTTGCAGTTGTTAGTCGCAGGGCAATTAAGAAATCAATTGTATGAGATGAACCCGGGAAAAAGTAGCTTTACAGCACAGCATTTCCTGCTCGGGATCATCTCTAGGGATCAGCTTTTTATCTTCAAAACTGTAAACTGTATGGAAAGCAACTGAGCCGGATCATCACACTGCAGTCATAGGAATCTAGGACAGAATACGGCCCGGTTTGTACACATACATTTTTTAATGGTGGTCAACAGTACAGGAAACAGCAGCAACCCAAGCTATACCAGGAGAGGGGGAAAAAAGGTATTGCAACACATACCTGGTACATACCAAAAGGACACTCATGGCATCTGTTCAGCTCACCAAATATACAAATCAATGGGGCCATTTATTAAGACCAACGTTTTAGACGCTGGGCTTAATAACCCCGTGCTGTTGCTCAATGCACCCAAGTTATGCAGAGGCGCTGGCCGTGTGACTTACTTAAATCTGTGCCAGCTCCCGCACTGGCCACCAATGAATTAAATACAGGGGAGGCCGCACTGGCCACCAATGAATTTAATACAGGGGAGGGAGGGGGGTCTGCCCCCTGCTGCCTGGCAGCACCTGATCTCTTACAGGGGGCTACGATACGCACAATTAACCCCTCAGGTGCGGCACCTGAGGGGTTAATTATGCTGATCACAGCCCCCTGTAAGAGATCGGGTGCTGCCAGGCAGCAGGGGGCAGTCATGTACACAGTTGAAGCGTCCCCATCACTATGGGAACGCCTCTGTGTTAGAATATACTGTCGGATCTGAGTTTTGAGGATCTAACGCAAATCAGATGGTATATTCTAACATAGAGGCGTTCCCATGGTGATGGGGACGCTTCAAGTTCAAATATACCATCGGATTGGAGAAAACTCCGATCCGATGGTATATTAATAGGGACTCCTGACTTTACATTGAAAGTCAATGGGGGACGGATCCGTTTGCAATTGCACCATATTGTGTCAACGTCAAACGGATCCGTCCCCATTGACTTGCATTGTAAGTCAGGACGGATCCGTTTGGCTCCGCACGGCCAGGCGGACACCAAAACGACTTTTTCCTTCATGTCTGGTGATCCTCCAAAAATTAAGGAAGACACACGGAAACGGAACAACGGAACCCCGTTTTGCGGACCGTGAAAAAATACTGTTGTGTGCATGAGGCCTTATTCTGACAATCATAATACATGTATAAAAATACAAATGTATAAAAAAACATTAGGAAACTTAAAATGGTCACTACAAAAAAACAAAAATGGACATTTAGAAAAAAAATATAAAAAAAGTAAGAAACCACAATCGGAATAACAAAAAAAAAAACTGCATTAGAGGAAAGAGGATGTTGTAGTAAAACACAGCACTAAGGCTACTTCACACTTGCGGCAATGTGATCCGGCGGGCAGTTCCGTCGTCAGTGTGATCAGCCGATTTGGATGTGACTGAAAGCATTTGTGAGACTGATCCGGATGCGGATCCGTCTCACAAATGCATTGCAAGAACGGATCAGTCTCTCCGCTTGTCATGCGGACAGACGGATCCGTCTTGTATTTTTTTTTTACATTTTTACCGGTCTGCGCATGCGCAGGCCGGAAGGACGAATCCGGCATTCCGGTTGCGTTTTATCCGAATGAGAAAGATTTCATAATAAGGATTTGGAGAAGGGGCAGAGGGGTCACAGATTCCGGTATTTTGAATGCGTTATTATCTCCGTCCTGATCAGTCAAAAAGACTGAACTGAAGACATCCTGAACGGATTACTCTCCATTCAGAATGCATGGGGATAAAACTGATCAGTTCTTTTCCAGTATAGAGCCCCCTAGGACAGAACTCTAAGGCGGAAAAGAGAAACGCTGGTGTAAAAGTACCCTAAGAAAGCCAAAAAAAAAGAAAGCTCCATGCGAACCCAACTAAAAGAAATTCCTAAAATGCAATTTACCAAAACACTATTTGAACATGCCATATCCCAGCAGCACTATGCGACTAACAAGCACTAAAAGCTCCACCACATAACGTGTTACAGCGGAAGAATAATCTTGTTGGCATCTGCATCCACACACATCGCACTGTTCCCCAGTCTCCTCCTCATTAACTAAAACGAAAAAATTCTCCGTCTATTTATTGACAGAAGTAAGTCTACTGAGTAAGTACAAATTACCCTCCACAGTTTCCACTACCACAGCTTATATTACAGAAAGCCAGGCTGAAACGCCTCCGAATCGGGTTATACAACACCTGGAATACCGCCAGAGAGCGCGGCCACATATCCAGTGGAGGAGAAGCCCTCCTCTTGTACGTGGAAACTTCTGCCAGGGTGCAAGGGGTTAAGGTGGAGCGGTGAGATCCCGTTGTTCTTGAGTGGAGATTGAATAAACTGTCTGCAGCAACGCGATACCTGCGAGGGCCGCCTATTACTGTAACCAGCCTCCTCAGACTAATTGCATTAATGCCTGGAGCGCTCACCCTGCTGCTGTCTGCACCGCACCTAATCTCACTGAACCCTGAAGGACTGAGATGGATTTCAAGGAACAGATGTATTAATTGTGCTGATCTGGAATTATCAACAGTAACCCCTTAAAATAAACATTAATTAACCACCAAAAAGCGTTTCCATGAAATATCGGACCGGGAAACACACATCCTTGAGTTGTATTCTTCAGTCAAAAACGCTGTCCGGCAGTTTCGCAGTTATAAAAGTCATGTGCATGCGATATTTCGGCGGAGTACCTTTTGTTCGGGTCCACTGTGCATCCTTTTTGGTGTTGAGCGAATCGAAGTTGACTTCGATCCGAATTTCAGGAAAAATTTGATTCGTCAAAAAGCCGAATTTCCTTACGCATTGTGGTAATGAATGAATTTTTACTGAAATGGTGGTAAAAAAAAATAAAAACAACAACATACTCTTATCTATTTGCTTGCAGTGACGCCAGCGCGTCCTGCCAGCCTGATGACATGGTGACGTCATCGCGTCAGCCAGCACAAGATTTGACACGTTTTCTTCAATTAAGTTGGCCGCCATGGCCTCTCGAGCAAATGGATGAGGGAAGTTTGTATCTTTTTTGGCTTTTAACCCCTGAAAGGCCTCAATGTGACTGTTAGATGCTGCGTTCAACATTAAACGTGGCACCTAAGGGGTTCAATAGGGGGGCAAGCGCAATCGCGGTTCCCAGTGATTGAGTCCACTACATACAATGGAATGCAATTTATGACAAAGTAATTCATCAAGAACTTTGGCAGAGCAGTCAAATCGAATTTCTGATAACTTTGCTCATCTCTAATCCTTTTCAATAAATATGCTTATGTTAAAGGGGTATTCGGGTTTCTGCAAAAAAAAAAAAAAAAGGCTATTATTTGCATAATGAAGAGTCACAAAACTTCCTTATATACTTTGTGTATCAACTGCAATTTTTCAAGATCTCTGCTTGTCGTCATTAAAATTAAAGGGATTGTACACTTTTTTTGGGGGGGGGGGGGGAAGGGGGGCGAAGAGGGTTGAGCAAACCACCCCCCCCCCCCTCCTGAGCAGACCTGCGAAGGGAAGCATACTTGGCTTCACCTGCCCCGATGGGCTCCCAGTGCAACACAGAACGGACAATAGGACATCATTTTTTTAGTGGAACGGACATACAGATGTGGACAGCAAACAGTGTGTTGTCTGCATTTATTGAAATTAATGGGTCCGCATCTGATCTGCAAAGAATGTGGATCGGAGGCATGCCAAAAATATGGTGGTGTGCAGGGGGCCTAAAACTACACAGGGTTTGTTTGTAGTCTGTTGCCATAGAGATGCATACATCTGCATAGGAGCTGTAGACAAAAACAAAATGTGGACGCTTTGGAGTACTATTTGCTTTGTTTTCCATCTTACGTGTACAGTGAGAACGTCTAACTATTTAAAACCCATTCCAGTTTTTGGTTTTTAAAAAAATAAAGAAAAAGAAAAAGGTTACACAGCGAGGGAAACCCTTATTCCCAACTCAGAGAAGCCCGGTGTGGGGGCAGCTAAAGTATTATAGAATTCTGTCCTGTGGTCGATGTGTTGACCACTTTCCCAAACATTCGGCTGAGATCATCTTGCCACCTCTATGGTCCAGGATACAGATCTTGTCGCTGCTGCCCTCTGTCCTCCTCTGACCAGGATCAGACGCAGATGTGAACAGAGCCTTAGTGCTGCTACAGATTTTTTATGAAATTTTTCGGAGGATAGTGTGAAATTATATAAGAGTTATATAATGCCAGCAAAAAACTGTGAGAATTAATATGTAAGAAACTCTGTGGCGGTAAATACTGCAGCACGTCATGTTGACTCACACCTTCTGTGTCAGCATTTCAGAGGGATAGTTAAAGACCCATCTGTACCAGCTAATAATGCCAATCCCAGCCTTCCTTTCAAAGTGGATGAATCAGTAAGGGCTCATGCACACAAACGTGTGCCGGCTGTGCCCGTATTGCAGCCCGCTGTGTGTGCACTGTATAACGCAATCCGTAAGATACGGAGCAGAGGCACAGAGCGGAAGGCCACGGCATCACTACTGAGCGCTTTTTTACTGACCGCAAAAAAAAAAAAAAGAAGTTATATTTTTTGCAGTGCAGAGGGATCACTGACCCATTGAAGTTGAATGGGTATGCATCAGTCAGCGCAGGCCACACGGACAGTGCCCCAAATTGCAGTCCCCAATGCACAGCACCAGTGGCACACGTTCACATTGCCCTTAAAGGGGTTGTCTCATCATGGACAATGGGGGCATATCGCTAGGATATGTCCCCATTGTCTTATAGGTGCAGGTCCCACCGCGCCCTCCATTCATTTTCTATGGGGCCGCCGAAAATAGTCGAGCGCTGGTTCGGCTTTTTCCGTCGGCCCCAAAGAAATGAATGGGAGCGGGGGCCGCGCATGCACGGTACGCTCCCATTTACTTCTATAGACCCACACCTATAAGACAATAGGGGCATATCCTAGCGATATGCCCCCATTGTCTATGATGAGACAACCCCTTTAAGGCTACTTTCACACTAACAGCAGCCTTCTCTGGCAGGCTGTTCCGGTGGGGGAACAGCCTGCTGGATCCGTTCTGCCTCTAGTGCACCGTGCCGCCGGAAGTCCGCTCCGGCCCCATTCACTATAATGAGGGCGGGACGGAGCTCCAGCCGCAGCACGGCAAACATGCAGAGAGGCGGCCGGAATAAAACTACGACTGTTCCCCTGCCGGAGAAGGCTGCCGCTAGTGTGAAAGTAGCCTTAGCTTTCAGCATTAGCGTTAGCAGAACATATAAATTATTTTAACAAATGGTTCCGTTATTTTGAGCCTCCATTAAGATCAGTTTGCATCACTTTATCAAAACTGGTGTAAATAAAAACTGGCTTAGTTGCCCATAGCAACCAATCAGACCCCATATTTTATTTATTTTTTCGATAAATTAAGAAAAGTATGGCTTTGTTTTGGGACACCGACGGAACAAACGGAGCGGCTCCGCCATGGCGCACCGATATCCATACATGCATAAAAATAAAAAGAATTATTGCTCTGGGTTAGGTTTCCAGACACCTACCCTACATGGCGGCATGCTTAGTTTGAAACAGATTTTGTAGGAGACAGACTCCCTTTAAGGGCTCATGTACACGGTCGTAAGTGTTTTGCAGTTTGCAAAACACTGATACCTGCCGAGTGCATGCTGCCATTTTTTTTTCCTACTCCTGCAGAAATGTCCTATCCTTGTCTACAAACCGGGTAAGAATAGGACACATTTTATCTCTTTTGCGGGGCCGCGCAACGGACTTACGGATGCAAACAGCATGCAGGCGAGTCCGTATCTTTTACGGCCCCGTTGAGCTGAATGGGTCCGAATCCCATCTGCAGAAAAAGGATGCGGACAGAAGCTACGGCTGTGTGCATGAGCCCTAAGGGTGTAGTTACACGTAGTAGGAAATTCCGCCATGGATTTGCTGCAGATTTCACCCTATGCATTGCAAATGATGAAATCCGCACAGCATGCTGCAGATTTCGATCCAGATTTTTTTGCAGCAGGTGGATGTGTACTGTAACACTACTTATGTTTTTGAATATGATTTTGAGCTTGTGCGGCACAGGTTATAGTTGATTCTCCAGATATCATTCGCCTTTGCCCAGTGTATGAAGCTAATTACAACTTGTGAGCTTTAAAGCCTCCAGACCTGAGCACCCCAAGTCTACTGGGCATACATGGATCTAAATATATCTGCGTCGTCTCCGGTGAGCACTGGGCTGAGTGCACACAGAAGGAGCTGTGTGTGCACCACTCCCTGCGCACAGATTCCAAAGTCACATGGGTTGTGGTTACAGAGGAAAACTATTTATTGCCTGAGCAATGGAAAGAAGCCTCTGTTGGGGAAACTCAAACCGATCACAAGCCCGCTCAGCTATATGGGGTGCGTCTGATAGCACCGCAGGAGAGCAAGCATTTAAATCCCTCCGTCACCCCCGAACAAAGCAAGAATGTGATTGAAATATGCCACAAACTCCTTTTGCAGCATGAAATAAAGCAAGGCTGGCCAAATCGCATGGGATGGGGTGACGATTATCGCCGGATGTACCCTTTACAGCAGATTTAGGCTACTTTCACACTTGCGGCAGAGAGATCCGGCAAGCAGTTCCGTCGCCGGAACTGCCTGCCGGATCAGGCAAAATGTATGCTAACTGATGGCATTAGTAAGACTGATCAGGATCCTGATCAGTCTTAAAAATGCCTGATCAGTCGAAAAAATGCATTGAAATGCCGGATCCGTCTTTCCGGTGTCATCCGGCAAAAACGGATCCGGCATTTATTTTTTCACCTTTTTTTCAGTCTGCGCATGCGCATACCGGAAGGACGGATCCGGCATTCCGGTATTCTGAATGCCGGATCCGGCACTAATACATTCCTATGGGAAAAAATGCCTGATCCGGCATTCAGGCAAGTCTTCAGTTTTTTTAGCCGGAGATAAAACCGTAGCATGCTACGGTTTTCTCTTTTGCCTGATCAGTCAAAACGACTGAACTGAAGACATCCTGATGCAAACTGAACGGATTACTCTCCATTCAGAATGCATGGGGACATACCTGATCAGTTCTTTTCCGGTATAGAGCCCCTGTGACGGAACTCTATGCCGGAAAAGAACAACGCAAGTGTGAAAGTAGCCTAATTGGTCAAGGGGCAAATTTACTAGGACCAGCTTTTTTACGCTGGTCTTAGTTTCCCCGCTGCGCTGTCTTTAGATTTATTTACTTTATGACGAGGCGTGCGCCTTGTCATAAATTACGCGCATCGGTGGCGGTCCTTGCGCCTGGCGTAAAAACTACTCCAGCCTCTGGCTGGTGTAGTTCTTCTCTGCTATTTACGCCAAAGGCCTCTTTCACAAGGCCGTAGTGCCCCGGTGGCCGTATTGGGGGCCGTATACGGCAGTTCAGCAATACACAGGGCACCGGCCGTGTGCATTCCGCATCATGGATGCGGACCTATTCACTTGAATGGGTCCGCAAATCCGGAGATGCGGTACGGAACGGAAGCACTACGGAGTGCTTCCGTGGTGTTCCGTTCCACAAAAATATAGAACTTGTTCTATCTTTTTGCAGAACAGATGGATTGCGGACTCTATTCAAGTGAATGGGTCCGCGATCCGCATGCGGCTGCCCCACGGTCAGTGCCCGTATCACAGCAGTCAGTCAGATGTAAAGGGAAAAAAAGGGAAAGTTTTTAGTGGCGTTTTAATGCTGAGGTTTTTTTTCCCACCTGCAGGTTCTGATGTGTTTTTTCTCTTTGCAGGAGAAAACGCCAGTTCCGGTTATTAGCTGAAGGTCTATGAGAAATACAAAACACAGGACACGCTTTTTTTGCCTAGTGGCATTTTGTTAATTAGGTGGTTTTTTTTGGGGTGAACAAAAAACACCAGAGCAAATTTGTGTGTGAAAGGGCATTAAAGGGGTTGTCTCACTTCAGCAAGTGGCATTTACCATGTAGAGAAAGTTACTACAAGCCACTTACTAATGTATTGTGATTATCCATATGGTTTCCTTTGATGGCTTGATTCATTTTTCCAACACACTGTACATTGCTCGTTTCCATGGTTACGACAATGTAATCCATCCTAGTGATAGGCCCCCATTGTATGTGATGGGAATACCCCTTTAAGGGTTATCCTTTGAACATTGTGCAATGAATAGAGCCTTAAATGAAGTATTATTGCAATATACATGCAACAAAGAATATTTTTTTTGCTTCTACATATATTTACCTCTCTGGTAGCTCCCCCTGCTGTCTATCCTTCTGGTCCACCTTCTGCTTCATTCAGTGGTGGACTGACGTGCTCTGAAGCTTCCCCTTCTCAGTGCTGGCATACTAATCTTATAGTGAAATGGCCCAGACACCTTTCATTCATTTATCTCTACTTAAGTCATAGTAATATATATATACCTATAGCTCTTTCTCTAGACAGTGGAGAAAGAGATTGGGGGGGGGGGGGGGGGGGGGGGGGTACTGCCTATCATAGCGCTATTTATCAGTAGGAACGTTAGGGCTGTGTGTGAGGGTCCATTTTCTATGCAAAAGACAAAAAGGGCTGACTGCACTACACTCCTGGGAGATGCAGGTGCTGGACGGTCATATGTGATGAGCTGCTGCCCTCCCACAGAAACTGAAAAGACCAAAGCAGGAGAGAGGGGAGTAAAGCAGCTAAAAGGGGGGAAATTAAACTGGAGAGCAGAGTTTTTTTTGCACTGATACAGATAAAATAATAGTGTTAAAGATGTGTGCACTACTACTCCAGATATTTTTTAATTCTTGGGATTAGAGATGAGCGAAGCGACTTTGGATGCTACATCCGAAGTCACTTTGCAAAAAAATTTGTTATAATGCTGTACGGAGATCCTTCTCCGTACAGCATTAGAATGTACCGCCTCCGATGAGGTGAAGTAATTGATTATTACAGTGAAAAACCTTGGAACTGAACTTGGCTTCGGTTCCAAGGTACCACCCGGAACCAAAGCAGAGTTTGGTTCCATGTTTTGGAGTGTTTTTTCACTGTAATAATCATTTACCGATGTCTCGCAGAACTTTGTGAATAACGGACTTCGCCTCATCGGAGGCAGTACATTCTAATGCTGTACGGAGAAGGATCTCTGTACAGCGTTATAACTAATTTTTTAGCAAAGCGGCTTAGGATGTAGCATCCGAAGCTCGCTTCGCTCATCTCTACTTGGGATAACCCCTTTAATAAAATAAAGCTTATGGCTGGCCACACGTATGTGATATATATATATAATGGCCCCCTATGGGGCCAGATGTGAATACAATTCACAGATCATCAAAACTGGAGAAACCTGAGATAAGGCATGGACACAATAGGACTGACCCACTACAACAGCATTTAGGCGTTCAAGAAGAGAACAACCTCCTCTTCAGTGGTCAGCGGAGTAGATCTGCTGGAGGTATCTACCGCACATGGCGGAATGCTTACTCTTAGGCCTCATGCACATGACCGTATCTGTTTCTGCCATCTGCAAATCGTGGAAACCCAAAACAGATACCGGCCTTGTGCATCTCACATTTTCCCTTCCGCAGGTCCCACAGTGTTTTATATGCAGACAAGTATAGGACATGTTCTATTTTTTTTTTTTATACCCCCTGCAGCCCCCATTCCCTGAAATTAGCGGAGTGGCTGGTCGCACATAAGCATGGCTGCTCCATTCATTTCTATGGGCACAGTTAAAAGGGGTTCTCCGGGAATTAAGAAAATGAAAATACTTAAATATTACCAAATACCTTACATTAGTTAGTTATAATGGCTCGTTTTGTCTGGGGAGCAATCATTAGGAGAAATAAAATGGACACTGTCCTATTAGTACACACAAAACATGTCCTAATCACACAGGAGGACAAGTTACTTCACAACACTGAGGTAAACAGCTGCCTCATCCTCCTCTGCTCTGACTGTCAGGGATTATGATGCTGAATACGGCTGATAAGATCTTTAGCTGATTCTCTGTTGGAATTGAGTTCATGAGGAGATGTGGCTAATGAGCAGCAGCACTTGTATGCAGTCTCCATTACCCCAGTCTGTCCTGTCCATTCTCCCTGTACTTCATGTCTCCTCATGAACTCCATTCCCACATAGATTCAGCTAAATATCATATTAAACCGCATTCAGGATCATAATCCCTGACAAGCATAGAAGAGGATGAGGCAGCTCTTTACCTCAGTGTTCTTAAGTAACTTGTCCTCCTGTGTGATTAGGACAGGTTTTGTGTGAACTAATAGGACAGCGGCCATTTTGTTTCTCCTAATCATTGCTCTCTAGACAAAACGAGCCATTATAACTATTGAAAGGTATTTGGGAATATATTTATAATAAAGTAATATTTACGCATTTTCTTTCTCTTAATTCCCAGAGAACCCCTTTAAGGGAGACCGCAAAGTAGCATAGTACCCGCCTCCAAAAGAGCCTAGGGCAGCCCTATACACCGCACGTCTGTGTCAGTGACATCACCGGGCTCACTGCTAGGCAGAAGCCTCCACCTAGCATTATGTTGTGAAGCCAGGTATGTCACCGGCTCACAACAAACTTTGGTTCCCGCTGCGCAATGCAGCCAGGCATAGGGGAGCATTGGAGCAAGGAAATGCTCCGACGCTCCTCACATACTAAATTAATACAGATGAGGAGATATCCGGGTTCAGCCCTGAACCCAGACAAACCCTTTAAGCGCTGTACTCTGCTATCTCCAAAATTCCCATTGAAACTAATGGAGCAGCTGGTAGCTTCGCTCATTTCAGGGGGATGTAGGGGGTACGGTGCCCCCGTCCTCGTGATCCCCTAGCCCAGTGGTGGCGAACCTATGGCGCAGGTGCCAGAGACGGCACACAGAGCCCTCTCTGTGGGCACCCCCACCCTGTAAAAAGTCTATGGTGCACCAACATGCCTTAGACTTTTCCTGCCATTCATCAGCGCAGGGCGCACTATGACCGACACAGGCAGAGCACTGAATGTAGGCAGGCTATTATAGCTAAATGATAAAGTACATGTAAGATATACAATATTGGACTGTAGTACTCAGGTTACATTGCCGTGTTGGCACTTTGCGATAAATAAGTGGGTTTTGGGTTGCAGTTTGGGCACTCGGTCTGTGAAAGGTTCGCCATCACTGCCTTAGCCTCTGGATAGGGGATAAATTGAAAGAACTGGAATACCCCTTTAAACTGATCTTGGAGGTGACAGACTCCCTTTAAAAGGTTGTACAGAGCCATGATACGGCTGTGTGCATGTGCACTAAAGGATACATCCCTGGGTTATTTTCTCACAGAGCTTACCATCTAACTTCACCGAGATAACCTCATTTTCTGAAGGGCCAAGGGATTGAACCCAGTGTTAACCCTAGACTGAATTCAGCAAGCAGGTTACTTCCTCTCTGGCAGAGAACGGTTTTTATTTGCAATTCTGGAACCAAACCAAAACCCATCTGTACATTTACATCTAAACGCTGCCCCATTAACCCTTTGCACGGGAACTGATGATCATTAAATGAAAAACTCTATTGTTTTCATTTGCAAAAAGCCTCCACATTTGCGCTCGCAATTCTACATTTAGAGTTGAAAATTTGGTTCCTGAGCGTAGAAGTGCAGCTGCGGGAGGCAATAAAAGGGAACACATCTAGCCGGCTGCTCCTCGCCCCCTCTGCACTGTGAAGGTTTCGTAGTGAGAATAACATCTGCATATACAGAAATCCACATGTACAGATGGTTATCATTAATTGAAACGGGGCTCTTATATTGCAACCTGATACAACAGGATGGGGGGTTTAACAAGACTGCAATTATGCTGAATTTAAACATTGAAAAGTACAGCCCTCCGACTTGTTATGCCAAATCCTCAGGAGGCAGAGAAATCTATGCAGCTGATCCCCGCTCGCTGGTGAGAAGAGATGCAGGCAGACCCAGCTATTATGTGGGTGACATTAATACAATTACCGCTAGAGAAAGTTCCTATAGTTAGCACCTGGGGAGCCTGGCCAAAGAATGCCCTAACGCCTTGCTGTTTTATTACAGGACCTTTTTTTTTTTTTTAACACTTATTTCACACAATAGATGTGATTACCCACGTGTACAGGTAGGGCCGGGCTATTTACAGCTACCACCATACTCATTTCCAGGACTGCAGTACTTCAAATCTGGTAAAGTCAGTAGCCCCGGCAAGAGCTAGTCAGCGACTCTTACAAATGCCAGCCATCCCAGGCACCCTGCGGGGGCTAACGCAATCTGGACACAGGAGGGGGGGTTATAAAAGCCACGCATTGGGCTCATATTTAAAAGGACGGTCCAAGCTTTCAAAAACATGGCTGCTTTTGGCCAGAAATAGCATCAGGAATGTCCGTGGGCTGTGCGGGCATTTGTGGAAGAAAGCAGCCACGTTTTTCTACTGCTGAACATCTCTTTTAGGGCTCATGCACACAAACTTATTTTCTTTCCGCTGCCGTTCTTTTTGCAGACTGTATGCGGAACCATTCACTTCAATGGGTCCACAAAACCAACGGAAGGTACTCCGTATGCATTCTGTTTCCATATTTCCGTTCTGCAAAAAAGTAGTGCAGGTCCTATTATTGTCCGCAAATCACGGTCCGAGGCGCCATTCAAGTCAATGGGTCCGCAAAAAATATGGAACGCACACGGAACACATCCGTTGGTCATCCGTATTTTGTGGATCCATACTGTAGAAATGCTATTCCCAGCCCATATTGCTCATGTGTTTGGTGATTAATAAGTTACTGTTTCAGTTTCCGATCAGCAAAAAACGGATCGCATACGGAAACCATACGGATATGTTTTGTGGAATAACGGAACGGAAGAGGACGGAGCAACGGATCCGTGAAAAACGGACCACAAAACAACAACGGTCGTGTGCATGAGCCCTTAAAGGGAGTCTGTCAGAAACTTTACATGTCTCAAACTGCTCACACCGCACTGCGGGACACATAGGCAGAAAACAAAAGCTACTTTCTTAGGCTTTTCTGTGTCTTTAAAGCTCCAAAAAAGATTTATTGGTATACGTAAATGAGGATTGCAAGTGCCCAGGGGCGGTGGCTATCACAGCATGTGCCCAGCGGCATCGATAGAGTGCTCATGCACCACTTACTAGTGTGAAAAGCAGTGCATGTGCAGTCCGTTCATGCATGCCGCTGCCCATAGTGGGTACTGCACAGCACATGCCTGGGCTCAGTGGTGATGTGACACTGGGCTGGCTAAAAGCTAAACAAGGCAGGAGATGTCGACCAGTAACACTGGGGTCCCCTGGGCACTTGCAATGATAGCCACCACCCCTGGGCACTTGCAATGATAGCCACCACCCCTGGGCACTTGCAATGATAGCCACCACCCCTGGGCACTTGCAATGATAGCCACCACCCCTGGGCACTTGCAATGATAGCCACCACCCCTGGGCACTTGCAATCCTCATTTGCATATCCCATCAAAGCTCTTTTTGGAGCTTTACAGATGCATAAAAGCCTAAAAAAGGTACCATTTGTTTTCTGCATACGTGTCCCGCAGTGTGGTGTGAGCAGTTTGAGACATGTAAAGTTCCTGACTCCCTTTAAGGCCTCTTGCACACGAACGTTTCTTTTTTCAGTTTACATTCCTTTTTTTTTGCGTTCCGTATACAGTCCAAATACGGAACCATTCATTTCAATGGGTCCGCAAAAAAAATAAAAACGGAATGTACTCTGTATGCTTTTCCGTTCAAGGATAGAACATGCCCTATTATTGTCCGCATAACGTACAAGGATAGTACTGTTCTACCAGGGGCCAGCTGTTCCATTCCGCGGACCGCAAAATACTGAAAAAGCCATACGGTCGTGTGCAAGAGGCCTAAATAACTGCTGGGTGCAGTGGTTCTGGAGCATGCAGGAAGGTAAAGTAATGCACAGCCCGGTCAAGGGGGCGCTATGGATTACTGTGTTGGGGATGGGAGTTTCTGGCCCTGTTAAATGGCAGCTCCCAATGACAAGCAGGTACGATTCCACTGCACTGCATAATACTGTATATATCTGGACACTGGGTAAAAGGGGTGATAGGTCAGGAAAGAGACATGTAATTGTTATGGGGGATAAGACTTGCTGTTAATAAGGATACTCTTTAAATATCATATGGCTTTTTTTTTGCTTTCCTTCCTAGACACTGTAATATATCTCATTATTGCCATAACTTGCCAAATATCGTACTTGGCCTAGCATTTCTCCTGCTGTCCAGCCCACCTTGGATGGAGAGGTGTAATACGGGTGTAGCTTCCAGACAACACAAATATGGGCACAGTGAGCCGTGTTCACCCTCAGGTTGTTGCCTCTGCTCCGTCCTATTTTTGAGGAGGTCAGGACTTCTATATGCAGCGTTCAGCCTCAGTACGTAGCAGGTCAGTCCCCATCTGTTCCTCGGCACCTGGCTATCCTGCTCAATATTCAGTCACCCTCTGTGGAAGTAGCTCTTATTTTGCTTACCGCAAACATTATAGTACTTACTATATCAATTATTACTACAATGCATAATTCCAAGCACACAGAGGCACATTCATTAAGACCGGCAATTAAGACGCCGGTCTTAAAGGGGTTGTCTCATCATGGACAATGGGGGCATATCGCTAGGAAGCCAGCTTGGTGGTGGCCTGACCGGAGTCCTCCAGCCACCACCTTGAGGGGCTCCATTCTCGATATAGAGACCCTCGCCTATAAGACAATGGGGGCATACCCTAGCAATATGCCCCCATTGTCCATGATGAAACAACCCCTTTAATAAAGCCCCATCGCTGGCGGTGGATTTCCAAAGTTATGAAGTGTCGGCCTCTACATAACTTCAGCGTATCCAGAAGCTTCTGAACTGTCTTACATTTAGACCTTTTTCTACACCTGAAACAGGCATAGAACATGGTAAATGAGACGGTTCTGCCAGCCTGTCCCCTTCCCCGCCACACCCACTTATTTAGACCTAGAGTGAGCGGGGACAAGACGCAGATTGCGGCGCAACTACCCATTGCACTGCAATCTGCGCTTGAAATACGCTTATTTAAGCGCATTTCAGCTTGATAAATGACCCCCACAATCTATCCATAGTCCACAATGATGCGCTCATATGAACTTTATCTAAAGGGACACTGTCATCACATTTTAGGCCCTTAAAATGCCACCTTGCCATTAATGTCAACGGTAATAGGTTTCCAAATATGTCCCTTCCGAAACTGTCCATAAAGGAGAAGTTAGAAAATAGCATGCACTGTATATTAAAAAGAGGACCTTTCATGGGTTTGTACTTTGTAGTAAGTGAGATAAATATCTGTACCTGCGCGGTACCCCCCGCTGTGCTGCCACGCTGCCTGTTTTTTTTAAATAGCGCTCCTGCGCCCCGTTATGGCCCCCCGCAAATTTCGCACTTAGTATGCTAATACTGAGCATCGGAGCAATGGGGAGGAGACTGAGTCTTTCTCCGTGGGCGTCTCCTTCTCCCTGGCTGTGACACTCTGCGCTGCGATTGGACAGCGCTACAGCCAGGGAGAAGGAGACGCCCACGGAGAAAGACTCAGTCTCCTCCCCATTGCTCCTAAGCTCAGTATTAGCATACGGAGAGCGAAATTTGCTGGGGGCCATAACGGGCCACAGGAGAGCTATTTTAAAAAAACAGGCAGGGTGGCAGCACAGCGGGGGGTACCCCGCAGGTACAGATATTTATCTCACTTACTACAAACCCATGAAAGGTCCTCTTTAACTACTCGAGAAGTTAAAGGGGTTCTCTGTGAAAGATTTAACATGGCCACCAGCAACCTGTTTTAGAATGCGAGCAGGACTGGTTGCGTCCACCTGCAGAGCTGTGTAGGGGGTGAGGGGACGGGGCCTCACTACACACTGTGCTCTGCAACTTGCATGTACTACACATTGGTGAGCGTTGCTGTTGGGCTGCTCAGCCATGATGGCATATTGTAAGCAGGATCATATCAATATCTATGGAAGAGCAGTGTAGTGTGCGTTGAGGTCCCAACACATCACCCCCCTAGGCAGCTCTGCGACCGGTGGCAACCAGTCCTGCTCACATTCTAGGACAGAATGCTGGCAGCCATTCCAGAAGAACCACCTTTTATATAAAGTGCGCCCCTCATGACTTCATTTCCATCTCTCAGACCGGGATACATTATTACAAGCCAGCTTCAGCAGCATCCAGGCACATACATCTCACTGCACTGTGCATATTACACACACTATTTTACAATTAAAGGGGTTGTCTCACTTCAGCAAGAGGCACTTATTATGTAGAGAAAGTTAATACAAGGCACTTACTAATGTATTGTGATTGTCCATATTGCCTCCTTTGCTGGCTTGATTCATTTTTCCATCACATTATACACTGCTTGTTTCCATGGTTACAACCACCCTGCAATCCATCAGCAGTGACTGTGCTTACAGCCTATAGGAAAAGGTGCCAGCCTATGCACACTCCCGCCCACCAGAGAGGCCATTGCCTTTTCCTATAGTGTGCAAGCAAAAAAAGGATCCGCTCTGGAACCTGGGATGCTCAACCTGCGGCCCTCCAGCTGTTGTAAAACGACAACTCCCACCATGCCCTGCTGTAGGCCGATAGCTGTAAGCTGTTCAGGCATGCTGGGAGTTGTAGTTTTGCAACAGCTGGAGGGCCGCTAGACATATAGAAAATGACTATTCAGCCAATCACCACTGTGACCTGTGAATTCCTTGTGACTCAAGAGGGGCCAGGAAGTAGAGGCCATTGGGCACCTGGGAAAAATCTGAATGGGATCAGCGAGGCGGTTTTCAAAGGGAGTTATGATATTTTTTTAAATAACCTTTTAAGAAATAAAGACTATGGGAAAGATAGGCAACTAAAGACAGCATTTTAACTATCAATATTCAAGAATATCTCAGTTCTCAAAGTTCCTTCCAACTGAAAGTATCACTGAACGCTTCCATTTCTCAATAATCTAAAGGGATCCAGTAGATTCAGGATTTATGAGATTGTACCGATCAGATATTCCAGTAACAGGGCGCAGTCAGGAGCAGGGGAGACGCTTATCAATACACTTTGGCAGGGAAGGCTTGTCCAGGATGAGTCACGATTTGACGTCTTCCTAGGCAATAAGTTACCACATCTGGGCACGGTTCACACCTGTGGCTATCAGCGCAGCCGCACCCTGCCATTCACCGCTAGCTCCACACGACCGGTGTGTGTAAACAAACCCAGGAATGTGCTCTGCATGAGACTGCGACAGAGCGCGTGAACTACAATATCCGATATGCTTGAGAATGAGCGGCGAGTAAACAGATCATCACAGCCAGTGCCAAAGGTGCAGCATGTGCATGGGGAGCAGTGCCAACATATGTACAGCAGGTCGCACATGGGAACAAACAACAGCACAAGTTTTCCCTTTCCATGACAGACTTCTACATATTCATACAGATAGGAGATGCCTGGGCATCACCACTAGACTGGCAGGTTACATGTCGGGACAGGTGAGCATCAGATTGAATTCCCTTTTATTTAGCAATTTCTGGTTTATGTATAGGACAGAAACACAATGTCACAGGCTGATGTGACTTATGTGATCCTGCAACATTTTACATCTTAAGGTTACATGCACGCAACCGTATGTGTTTTTTGGTCCGCAAAAAAATGAAATAAATTGAAATAGATGACATTCAGATGCAATCCGTATTTTTTTGTGGATCCATTGTAACAATGCCTAAAACGGACAAGAATAGGACATGTTCTATTTTTTTTGCGGGGCTACGGAACGGACATACTGATGCGGGCAGCATTTTTTTGCGGACCTATTGAAATGAATGGGTCCGCATCCTTACCGCAAAAAAAAAAACGAACGGACACGGAAACAAAATACGTTTGTGTGCATGTAGCCTAAGGCCTCATGCACACGACCATTGTTTTGGTCCGCACCCGAGCCACAGTTTTTGCGGCTTGGATGCGGACCCATTCACTTCAATAGTCAAAGGGGCCGCAAAAGATGCGGACAGCACACTGAGTGCTGTCCGCATCTTTTGCGGCCCCATTGACTATTGAAGTTGCTTCGTTCCATGGTCTGCAAAAAAAATATAACCTGTCCTATTCTTGTCCGTTTTGCGGACAAGAATAGGCAGTTATATCAATGGCTGTCCGTGCCGTGCGGAACCCACACGGACACCATCACTGTTTTGCGGATCCGCAATTTGCGGACCGCAAAACACACAACGGTCGTGTGCATGAGGCCTAAAGGGAATGTGTTGCCATGATTCTGGACTACCATCAGCAGTAGTACAAGCATAGCACTGCACATAACGAGTCCAGATCGCCATGTTTTATGTTCCACCTGCCCAGCTTTCCCCCCTCTGTCAGAGCTGCACTGAAATCCATAACCTGGACTGTAGTGTTGCGCTAATATAACGGAGAGGACTCCTGAGCGCAAGCACAGAAGTCCTTACAATGTATCTCAGTGCAGATGTAAACGCTGACAGTGGGGCAACAGAGCGCCGTAAGAAAATAAAAAAGTAGCAGTCTGGACTCCCTATCTGCAGTACTACTTATGTATTATTGTAGATACTGGTCCGCAGTCGTGGTGACAGATCTCCTCTACGTTGCTCTATGATGGAAGTGAATGGGATACTTTGCACATCTGCCTTGTCCACCTTTTCTCTACTAGGGTTGCACCAAAACTGCCATCGACTAAAGCTTTGTCGTGATCTGCAGCCATGCTTGAATTTCTAGCAAAACACGTGGCTGCACTGATGGGTAACGCAACGTGGCAAGTGAAGCTCGATTTACTCGCTCATTAGTCCCATAGGTTACATGGATGAACAACTGATTCTCAACAAGAAGCTTCAGATCAGGCGACATTTTGGCCCTATATTGGAGGCATAGATCCCACTGCAAGAAGGCTGCGACATATCCCACCGTATAGACATTCAGTGGGAAGCATTACCAATTACCATTACCAAGTACAAGACGAGCTACGAACCCTGGAGGTGCAACGCATGCAGTTCTCTCATCAGTCCTTCAGTTTATGTATAAGCTCTACCATGGACAGGATAGATCTCACTGTCAGCAAAGACCATGAGAAGCTGTAGGCCACTAGGAGTGCTGCCGATCCACCTGGGATCCACAAGATCACACACAGTGGATCATCCACGTGGATATGAACAGTGAAGTAAACTCTCATAAACCATGCCTTGGGATCAGTGATAACTTTTAGGCTTCAGCGAGACGGTCATAACCCCATGTCTTAATATCTGTATTGTGGCCACAAGTCTGGGATCAATGGCAGGTCTTGTCACCAGAACTAAAAGCATGGATGGCACCATGGCCATGTGAATGAGGCCTTCTAGGTGGCAACCCATTTTCTACTAGGTTATATTAGTCTTGTATGTATTCTAAATTCTACCACATCTTAATTTTCTGTCTACATACCCATAAACGGCGCTGATAAACTTGCCCGTATATATTAGATTAATGTCAGGGTAAATGAAGACGGAGCATGGTGGATTTTACCATACCTGATCCCTCATTGTGCAGGGAGATAAGCAGTCATCAGAAGTGTATAGTGGCTGCTCGTCTCCCTCCACCCACTGGAAAAAAATAAAATCAAATATATATATATCTTGAAGAAAATAGGACTGCACTCCAGATTAAAAGTGAAAATAGTGAGCTTTATTCACCCATAGTATGGCAACCTTGCAAGGTTGCCATACTATGGGTGAATAAAGATCACTATTTTCACTTTTAATCTGGAGTGCAGTCCTATTTTCTTCAAGCTGTATTATTGGGGCATTGCCGTTGCCCTTGTGGACATTGCACCCATTCCTTGGTTAGTGCTCCCGCTGGATTTTTTTTATATATATATATATATTAAAATACATGCAGACAGAGGCTTTCCGCGGACCAGGAGTGCTGCTGTGCTAGGAAAAGCAGAGACAGAACCACACTGCTGCCCCAGGATTAGCATGGGTCCCAGAGGTCGGACCCCCACCCAATCATAATAGGATGCTAAATCCTAGCGATAGGCCATCCCTTCATGACATAGGGATACCCTTTCACAATACAATCATGCGGAGTTCCTTCTATGCTCAGTGGATGATGGAAGTGTACTTTTTCTGCACAGGTATATTTGTCCTACAAGAGTATTTCACTCACAGGAAATTCGCCCGTTTCCTGCCCATTACTGATCAGATGGCAGCTGGGATCTATGCCCTAGATAAATGAGCAGATGACATAACAACTGGGGGGGTTTGTGTATTTAGAGGCAAGAAATTCCTTCAATTGGATTATACCTTCAGTGAGGAATGGCTAAAATCCAGCTTTACAACTGTGCTATTCTCAGCACTGGGCTCGGCCGCCCCCCCTGCCGTTCCCATACATGTGCTCACATGCCCTCTTTGCCCGGGACACTTTGGTAACATGCAGATTACGTGCCTTTCTGACACAGAACACGCAGAGAGATGGAAGCGCGATCACGGACGCCTTGGCCACATGCCACTTGTAAATGTATGATGGCAGTAACACCGAAGCCTTAGAGCCGTCCGAAGAAAAACCCGCAGAATGTCCAAATGATCAACACCTTTCTGCATGACCACGGACATGACACTGCATCCAGAAGAGTCATACATGGAGGGGTACTCAACTGCTCGGTCACGCTGGCCACAGATTATCTGGCACCTCACTAACACCATGTGCTGTAAAACACCCGCAATCCTCCCTGTCGCACCATTTATGCTGATTTCAAGGTCCGTGCTTATGTATATATCTATATGTACATGTCACACGTGCACAGACCTCCTCCTTCCCTCCTTGGATCTTGGGGACCAGATTTGTCAGGGTTGTCTGGGCTACAGATACTGAGGACCTATCCTCAGGATATCAGATCGGTGGGGTCCGATGCTGCCATCCCCCATGCTGCTGGAAACTATACAGTGTACGGAGCTGAAAGCAGCAGGCTCGGTACATGTTGTAGTTTCCAGCACCAGCGTACTGCAGCTCAGCTCCTATTCACTTGAAAAAGATCTCAGCTGCAGTACCCAGGCATGGCCACTACACAGTGTGTGGAGCTGTCTGGTGCTAGCCCTGTACACAGCATCATTTGTAGCGTCACGGCGGCAGGATCGGGCCTCCAACGAATGGATATTGATGCCCGATCCTCAGGATGGGTCATCAATATTTGCAGCCTGTACAATCCACTCAAAAGGAACAAGATCCCTTTAAAAGGGGTTGTACAGTAATATAAAGACATGGCTGCTGTCTTCGAGACGGAGCACCACATCAGTCCATTAGAAGAGGTAGGGGATGTAAAAATTGCATACGCTCTTCAGACAACTCCTTTAAAAGATTTATCCCAAACCAGGAAAATAAATAAATAAATAGTCTTTCTACCAAAACAGCGCCACGCCAGTCAGCAGGTTGTGTGTGGTATGGCAGCTCAGACCAATTTACAGTATTTGAGCTGAGGTGCCATACCACACACAATACTAGATGAAACTTGCTGACGTGACACCTGGGAAATGCCTGGAGATGCTGGCCCATTACTGTGTGCAGAGACCAGTGGGGACTTGGTAAGCGCAGGAATGGCGAAGGCAAGGGATTGGCGAATAACATTTTAACTAATTCTGCCCCTTATGTAAAAAACTTTATCTCCCCACGTTATCTAACAACCCCTTTACGCACTCCATGCTTTTAAGAAATATAGAAAAAAGGGAACCGACTTCTTGGGAACCTCTTGACACACTAGTATGTACAATGCATTCAGAAAGTCAGACCCTTTCATTTTTTTCAAATTTTGTTATGTTGCGGCCTTGTGCTAAAATAAATTTTAAAAAAAAATCTAGTTTTCCCCATCCTTCTGGACTCAGTACCCCATAATGAGAAAGGGAAAACAGGATTTTAGAAATGTTTGCAAATTTACTAGAAAGGAAAAACAAAAATTTCACATGGAACTGTGAGAAGGCCATGGCGCTACTGGAGCGCGGCTGCCTTCTCAAACAGCTGATCGCCGGGGGTCCCGGGTGTCGGACCCCCGCCTATCAGAAGCTGATTATCTATCCAGAGGATAGATCATCAGTTAAAACAAAGTGCAGAACCCCTTTAATGATCTTTGAGATGTTTCTACACCCCGACTTTAGTCCACATGCGGTAAAGTCAGTTGATTGGACATGATTTGGAAAGACACAGCCCTGTCTACATAAGGTCTCACAGCTGATAATGCATATCAGAGCAAAAACCAAGCCATGAGGAGGAAAGAACTGCCTGTAGAGCTCAGAGACAGGATTGTGTGGTGGCACAGATCTGGAGAAGGGAACAAAAGAAATTTCTGCTGCACTGAAAGTTCCCAAGAGCACAGTGGCCTCTATAATTCTTAAAAGGAAGAAGTCTGGAACAACCAGGACTCTTCCTAAAACTGCCCCCTCCCTTCCAAACTAAGTAACTGGGGGAAAAGGCTTTGGTTAGAGAAGTGACCAAGAACCCAATGGTCTCTCTGGCTGAGCTCCAAAGATCCCGTGTGTAGTTGGGAAAAACCATCAGTGCAGCATTCCTCCAATCTGGGTTTATGGCAGAGGGGCCATAAAGAAGCCTCTCCTCAGTAAAACACATGAAAGCTGCCTGGGGATTGAAAAAAAAATAAAAAATAAAAAATAAAAAAAAAGCACCTAAATGACTCAAACTGTGAGAAACAAGATTCTCTGGTGTGATGAAACAAATATTTCACTTTTTGCCTCAATTCTAAGCATCATGTCTGGAGGAAACCAGGCACCGCTCATCACCTGCCCAATACCATCCCTACATTGAGGCATGGTGGTGGCAGCATCATACTGTAGGGGTGTTCTTCAGCAGTTTGGACAGGGAGACTAGTTAAGGCTGAGGGAAAGCTGAATGGAGCACAGTACAGAGATATTCTTATTGAAAACCTGATCCAGAGTTCTCTGGACCTCAGACTGGGCTAAGGCTGGGTTCACACTTGAGCGTTTTACAGCGCGTTCAAACGCGCTGTAAAACGCTCAACACATGAAAACCAATGCTTCCCTATGGCCCTGGTTCTCACTTGAGCGTTTTACAGCGCGTTTGAACGCGCTGAAAAACGCCCTACGCTCAAACAAGTTCTTGAGCTTCTTTGGGGCGTTTTGACGCGCGTTTGTGGCCATAGGACACTGCAGTCAATCACACAAACGCGCGTCAAACGCGCGTTTACTATTGCAAAAAACGCGCGTTAAACGCGCATATAAAATGCGCTCAAGTGTGAACCCAGCCTAAAGGTTCATCTTCCAACAGGACAACGACCCTCAGCACACAGTCAAGACAACACAGGAGAATCTTAGGGGACAACTCTGTGAATGTCCTTGAGTGGCCCAGCCATAGCCTGGACTTGAATCCAATCGAACATCTGGAGAGACTGTATAATAGCTGTCCACCGACGGTCTCCATCCAACCTGACAGAGCTTGTGAGGATCTGCAGAGAATGGCAGAAAATCTCCGAATCCAGGTGTGCAAACCTTGTGGCATCATAGAAGACTGGAGGCTGGAATCACTGCCAAAGGTGCTTCTACTACGTCCTGAGTAAAGGGTCTGAATACTTAGGTCAATGCAAGATTTTTAGTTTTTCCTTTTCAATAAATTAGAAAAGATTTCTAACATTCTGTTTTCACTTTTCCATTATGGGGGATTGAGGGCAGAATGATGGGGAAAAACTTGAACTTCTTTGTTTATTTTAGCACAAGGTCGTCACATAACAAAATGTAAAAAAGTGAAAGGGTCTAAAGACTTTCCGAATCCATGGTATATGTGTATACAGAGAGAGTAGACATCTGTACATAGTAATCCACATGGCCACTGAACCTCCAGGGGTTGTCACCTAGCCTCTAGACCTCACTATGCTGTGATCTAGTAGGTCTCGGGGGCTGGGTGACAGCCGCTGCGGAGTCTTAACACCAGCCATGTTGTTGTCATCCACCTTTCACAATTTATAGACGCGCTTACACTAGAATATAGTAGAAGGCAATGAATCGCTAGGCAGACATGTCAGCCGGGAACCTCGGGGGCTGGGTCATATTAATGGCAGCCATGTTGGTCGTCACCCAAATATCAATAAGACATTCGTGAATGACTTTAGAGAGGAGGACGGCTCCAGAACTTTTTTTATTTTTGGTGATAGAAATGATATGAAGTAGGGGAGACTGTTCCCAATGTGAAGGTACTATAGGACACGAGTGTATTCCTACCAATAAGATGCCATAGTGCTCTGTGCCCCCCATGGGTTTTCACCATAAGCATTGGGGGGCAGAAGGTCCTCTGGGCCCAGTGGTCACATAGGCATGTGCTGCCACTGGGTACCAAGCACACTAAGAAGCAGTGCTGTGCCAGCATGGCTGGGTGGCAGCCCTCACCTGGGGATGGTGATGCACTTGGTGCTGATGCTCTGGGTGGCCAGTGCCTTCTCCAGCTCCTCCAGCTGGCCAGTCTTCTTCAGCTTCTTCACCAGGCTCTTCACCGCCTTCTCACACCACTTCTCCTCCTGGCCATTCTGCTCTCCCTTCTTCCAGCCCAGCAGCCTCTTGACAATTGGGGGAGTGAAGGGCAGGATGGAGGACATGGCAGCCCCCTGTAGGAAAAGATGCAGGCTAGAAAGAGTGGGCAGCAGGGCGCGGAGGAGTCTGTCCGTGTCCGGTGAGTGTCCGTGCCACTGCCCTGTGCCAGCCTCTACCTGCCGCTCATTGCCCGCACTTCTCCCTCACTCTGCCTCCAATTCTCTTCTAACTTTTCATCCCCCTCCGTCTGAGCCGCGTCACCTCCCCTCCCTCTGAGGGTATTCCTCCCCCCACCCCTGACACCGGTCACTCCCACGTTGTCCCGCAAACACCCCTGTGGCCACGCCCCACGCAGTGACGGCCTGTTCTATAAAGCGCCTATAGGCCAGTGGCTACGGAAAGCGACGGGGCGGGGCCAGAGATGATTGACAGGTCCGGCGAGATTAATGCGCCCGGTGACGCGGCTGTCTCTAGTCACTCACTTTCCCTTGCGTGGGTGGAACGTGTTGCTGTGGGCTGCCGTGCGCTCCGTTATCTGGTCTTGTAGTTCCACCAGCCCTTCCTATAGTAGTTACCATTCCGTGCCAAGCTCAGTGTACACGTGTTTATAATAAATATCAAAGATTTCTAATATAACTCTACAGAAGTGTGTAAGGTTAACCTAGTCCAAGCAAGAGCTGTACTCACATATCATAGGGCCCCATAGAATAATGTAAAATCGGCCCCATATCCTCAGGATAGGTCATAAGAACCAGATCAGTGGGAACCAGGAACCCCCCCCCCCCCCCCCCCCCCCAATGATTATTCTCTATCTAGTCTGCTCCTATCCCACAGTAAATGATTACTCCCTTCAGGAATCCCGCTGTATGTTTATGGTGGAAGAACGGGATCTGAAAAGGCGGTCCACTGCGCCCAGAGCAGTGGCGTCTCTAGCTTTCAAATTTTGGGGGGGCACACTGGGGGCCAGGACAAAAGTAGGGGGGGCAGCTATAACAACGATACATTTACAGAAGTACACTTAGAAATGCTGCGATACTTGACCCAATACCTAAAACCGCAACAGGGAAGAAAAGTCCTGCTGTCTGTGGTTTAAAAAATAAAATAAAATCACTCAGATTTCCATGTCCTAGTTGCCTGTGGATGACACTTTTTTAGGGAGGGGGATCTGTGGATGACACTGCTATGGGGGGGATCTGTGGATGACACATACCATATAGCATCTTATGCTATATGTGTCATCCACAGATCCACCCCATGACAGTGTCATCCCCATTTCCCCCTCCATAACAGTGTCATCCACAGATCTCCCTCCCCGCCTCTCACAGGAGTGTACATTTGACATTTCTAAACTGTAATCCATATCCTGCAGTAACTTTAACTTTAAATCAGGATTAAGCGGCCGCTCATCTCTACTAGTACCTTAACCTTACACCACTCGGCTAGCTTCGGTAACAGGGCCAGGCTACAGCCTACAGGTACTGCCTGTTAGTTGTTACCGAGCGAGTGCTGATTTCTGCAGGTCAGAGCATACGGATTACAGTTTAGAAGAAATGTACACTCCTGTGAGCGGTCCAGACCAGTGGCGGATCCAGAGCCTGGTCTCGGGAGGGGCACTTCCAGATTATTTTCTGTCCACCGCCACAGAACAAGGTGCTTATAGAACAGACTCCACAGTGTAGAGGTATACTGTACATTGTGTGGCACAGTGTAGAGGTATACTGTACATTGTGTGGCACAGTGTAGAGGTATACTGTGTGGCACAGTGTAGAGGTATACTGTACATTGTGTGGCACAGTGTAGAGGTATACTGTATATTGTGTGGCACAGTGTAGAGGTATACTGTATATTGTGTGGCACAGTGTAGAGGTATACTGTACATTGTGTGGCACAGTGTAGAGGTATACTGTATATTGTGGGGCACAGTGTGGAGGTATACTGTATATTGTGTGGCACAGTGTAGAGGTATACTGTACATTGTGTGGCACAGTGTAGAGGTATACTGTGTGGCACAGTGTAGAGGTATACTGTACATTGTGTGGCACAGTGTAGAGGTATACTGTATATTGTGTGGCACAGTGTAGAGGTATACTGTACATTGTGTGGCACAGTGTAGAGATATACTGTACATTGTGTGGCACAGTGTAGAGGTATACTGTATATTGTGTGGCACAGTGTAGAGGTATACTGTATATTGTGTGGCACAGTGTAGAGGTATACTGTACATTGTGTGGCACAGTGTAGAGATATACTGTACATTGTGTGGCACAGTGTAGAGGTATACTGTATATTGTGTGGCACAGTGTAGAGGTATACTGTATATTGTGTGGCACAGTGTAGAGGTATACTGTACATTGTGTGGCACAGTGCAGAGGTATACTGTATATTGTGGGGCACAGTGTAGAGGTATACTGTAGATTGTGTGGCACAGTGTAGAGGTATACTGTACATTGTGTGGCAGTGTAGAGGTATACTGTACATTGTGTGGCACAGTGTAGAGGTATACTGTACATTGTGTGGCACAGTGTAGAGGTAAACTGTATATTGTGTGGCACAGTGTAGAGGTATACTGTACATTGTGTGGCACAGTGTAGAGGTATACTGTCTATTGTGTGGCACAGTGTAGAGGTATAACCGAAATACTTCTCAATACCAGTGAGAAAATCATATGTGAGTACTAACTCAATGTAACCGATAAACAACAACACACATATACGTAAATAACGGGATATTTTATTAATTAGTCACATAAAGGACAAAAACCGTAGACAAAGATAATATATGATAAGTAATGCAGTAATGTGGCAACACTGCGGATCGGCGACACACCAAGGTTCCACAGAGTGGATCTATCCCCTAAGCGCACGTCACTTGCTAGTCTGAGTAAGCCTAATGGCTAAAGTGAGATGAAACCTCTTACACAGGCCAGATAGAGACGTGGGCTTTAAGTGGTGGTGCAGTTGTTACCATGCCAGCCGCATCACAAGTGAAATGGGTGCAGCGTGTGGATAATATATCCACAACAGCGAACTTAGTAAATGCAATATGCACCCAACACATAAATAATCGCAACTGGCATGGAAAACATACATGAGATAATAAGCATGAGATAATAATAAAGGGGAACCAAACCTTGGGACCTTGGTGAGCGCACCCCTGACGCGCGTTTTGCACAGCTTCTTCTTCTGTGCCAGTAATTAGAGCCCAGCCCCCCATCACGTTCCAGTAATAAGAGCCCCCCAAGGTTCCAGTAACAAGAGCCCCCCATCATGTGCCAGTAATAAGCCCCCCCATCATGTGCCAGTAATAAGCCCCCCATCATGTGCCAGTAATAAGCCCCCCATCATGTGCCAGTAATAAGCCCCCCATCATGTGCCAGTAATAAGCCCCCCATCATGTGCCAGTAATAAGCCCCCATCATGTGCCAGTAATAAGCCCCCATCATGTGCCAGTAATAAGCCCCCCATCATGTGCCAGTAATAAGCCCCCCCATCATGTGCCAGTATTGTAATAAGCCCCCCATCATGTGCCAGTAATAAGCCCCCCATCATGTGCCAGTAATAAGCCCCCATCATGTGCCAGTAATAAGCCCCCCATCATGTGCCAGTAATAAGCCCCCCATCATGTGCCAGTAATAAGCCCCCATCATGTGCCAGTAATAAGCCCCCATCATGTGCCAGTAATAAGCCCCCATCACGTGCCAGTAATAAGCCCCCCATCACGTGCCAGTAATAAGCCCCCCATCACGTGCCAGTAATAAGCCCCCATCACGTGCCAGTAATAAGCCCCCCATCACGTGCCAGTAATAAGCCCCCATCACGTGCCAGTAATAAGCCCCCATCCTGTGTCAGTAATAAGCCCCCATCACGTGCCAGTAAAAACCCCTCCCATCATGTGCCAGTAATAAGCCCCTCATCATGTGCCAGTAATAAGCCCCCATCACGTGCCAGTAATAAGCCCCCATCACGTGCCAGTAATAAGCCCCATCACGTGCCAGTAATAAGCCCCCCATCACATGCCAGTAATAAGCCCCCCATCACGTGCCAGTAATAAGCCCCCATCACGTGCCAGTAATAAGCCCCCATCACGTGCCAGTAATAAGCCCCCATCACGTGCCATTAATAAGCCCCCCATCACGTGCCAGTAATAAGCCCCCATCACGTGTCAGTAATAAGCCCCCCCATCATGTGCCAGTAATAAGCCCCTCATCATGTGCCAGTAATAAGCCCCCATCACGTGCCAGTAATAAGCCCCCATCACGTGCCAGTAATAAGCCCCATCACGTGCCAGTAATAAGCCCCCCATCACATGCCAGTAATAAGCCCCCCATCACGTGCCAGTAATAAGCCCCCATCACGTGCCAGTAATAAGCCCCCATCACGTGCCAGTAATAAGCCCCCATCACGTGCCATTAATAAGCCCCCCATCACGTGCCAGTAATAAGCCCCCATCACGTGTCAGTAATAAGCCCCCATCACGTGCCAGTAATAAGCCCCCCATCACGTGCCAGTAATAAGCCCCCATCACGTGCCAGTAATAAGCCCCCATCACGTGTCAGTAATAAGCCCCCCATCATGTGCCAGTAAAAACCCCTCCCATCAAGTGCCAGTAATAAGCCCCCCCATCATGTGCCAGTAAAAAGCCCTCCCATCATGTGCCAGTAATAATCCCCCCATCATGTGCCAGTAATAAGCCCCCCATCATGTGCCAGTAATAAGCCCCCTATAATGTGCCAGTAATAAGCCCCCCCATCATGTTCCAGTATTGTAATAAGCTCCCCTATCATGTGCCAGTAATAAGCCCCCATCATGTGCCAGTAATAAGCCCCCCATCATGTGCCAGTAATAAGCCCCCCATCATGTGCCAGTAATAAGCCCCCCATAATGTGTCAGTAATAAGCCCCCCCATCATGTGCCAGTATTGTAATAAGCCCCCCATCATGTGCCAGTAATAAGCCCCCCATCATGTGCCAGTAATAAGCCCCCCATCATGTGCCAGTAATAAGCCCCCATCATGTGCCAGTAATAAGCCCCCCATCACGTGCCAGTAATAAGCCCCCATCACGTGCCAGTAATAAGCCCCCATCACGTGCCAGTAATAAGCCCCCCATCACGTGCCAGTAATAAGCCCCCCATCACGTGCCAGTAATAAGCCCCCCCTCATCATGTGCCAGTAATAAGCCCCCCATCATGTGCCAGTAATAAGCCCCTCTGTCCACCCCCCTGGCGACGCCACTGGCCCAGAGCAACTGTCTGCGAACAGAGATAAGGCCGAGTGGAGACATTTAAAGGGGTTATCCAAGACTAAAATATGTCCCCCATATTTCCGGGCCCATCACAATGAATATATGTCACGGACGTACCGAGACATACGGACGTCCCGGCGACAGTGAGTGGCAGGAGATCTGTGAGACTGGCAACACGTGGTTTGATCTGACAGGTTTTCCTTTTGGATCAATAGGTGTCTGTGTTGTTTCTGGTAATGGCCACACCCCTTGCCTCCAGGTGTTGCTTATGTGGTCATTTAACCTTCCTTATTTATAGTTGCTTCTCCCACTATGCTGTGTGGTTTATAGCTTCTGTGCCTGTGGATTGTTTGTGGTTGGATCTCGGCTGAGTTCCTGGTGCTTCCGTAGCCTATTTGCAGTTAAGTCTTTCCTTTCACTTTTGTATTTAGTTTTTTGTTTTGGTTCTGTGTGTTGCATTTCCCTATTGTTTGTATTAGGCCCAAAGTAGACTCCTGTTCGGCCTTCCTTTTGGAGGAACAGGTAGTCTCGTCCCTGCCATTAGTATCAGGGTCCTATAGGGCTAGATAGGATTCTAGGTATTCCTGCGTATGAACTCACCTACCTCTGGGATCTGTTCATACTGGTAGTCAGTCAGGATTTTGGTTAGGGTTTTCACTAGGAGGTGTCCATCTTTCTTCTCTAGTTCTCAGTCCTGATTCCCTGTTTCCCCCTTCCCTCCTATGCTCGGTGTGGGAGCATGACAATATACTTACCTGGCTCCCTGCACAGCTCCTGGTCCCCGCACCACCGCTGCTGCTTCTCCCTGTGTGCAGATGGATCAAAACATCCGGTGTCGGCGGAGGAGCAGCCATTGGCTAGCGGTTAACGGGGACGAGCCTCCCTAGCATCTAAGATGACACTAGGGAGGCTCGTCCCCGGGGACAGGGAGAAGCAGTGGCGCGGGGAGCCAGGTAAATATTCAGTGTGAGGGGCCCGGCCATATGGGAGACATTTTTTAGTCTCGGATACCTCCTTAGATACCTTGGTCAATTGTGGCAAGCCTCTACAGTAAAATAGAAATTCTCTCATACACTGCAATGGTAATTCATTGCCGTGTAAGGGAAAAGCAATATGAAGATCGCATATTCAAGTCCCCTAAGGGGACTTAAAAAAAGGAGAAAAAGAAATGCAAAAAAAATGTTACCTTCCCTGTTCTTCTTCTGGGTCCCACTGTGCACTGTGTCCTGACCGCACACAGCAGCAAGAGGTAGTGCACATAGGCACGCACTATGACCTGACGCTGTGCGCCGTCAGGTCACATTACACAGAGGGACCCAGATGAAGTGATAGAGCGATTAGTCCTGGATCTGCAGCGCCGTCAATAGCAAGTTTATTTTTTTCTGATTTGAGGTCTGATAGGGGTCCAATCTGAGGCTGATTTGGGCTGGGGGGTCTGATCTGAGACTAATTGGGGGTCTGATCCGAGTCTGATGGGAGCTGGGGGGTCCAATCTGAAGCCGATTGGACTGATGGGGGCTGATCTGAGGCTAATGGAGGCTGGGTAAGCCTGATCTGAGCCTGATGGGGGTCTGATCTGACACTGATCTAAGGCTGATGGAGGTTGGGGGGTCTGATCTGAGGCTGATGGCGCTTGGGGGTCTGATTTTGGGGTCTGATCTGAGGTCTAATGAAGAATAGGGGTCCGATTTGGGGGTCTGATGAAGCATGGAAATCTGATTTGGGGGTCTGCTCTGAGGTCTATTGGAAAATATATTTTTTTTTTAATTTCCTCCTCCAAATCCTAGGTGCGTCTTATGGTTAAAAAATAAAGATCACCGGCATTGACAAAACGCCCAAACTATTAAAATATAAACATATTTATCCTGTATAGTGAACACAGTAATGGAAAAAAAGGGCCAATTTGATGGTTTTTGTCGCTTCGCCTCCCCAAAAAATGTAATAAAAGGTGATCAAAAAGTCATACACACTCCAAAATGGTATCATTAAAAATGGATGCCTCTTTTCCATTTGTATGAAATTTCGACTTCATCGCAATATGGAACAATTGCCACAAGTATAAATGGAGTCAAGGTGAGGAGCTATAGTTGTAGAAGTGGCCGAATCATTATAACAGTAATCCACCCTTAGTAAATCTGCTGACAGAGAAGATACTGTATTTGTGATCCACACTTTAGTTTTCCCTGGAACGGTTCCAGCTACACATCGGTAACTGTCTCTTGTTGTTTTTCAATAGTTATTATAGTTAAACCTGTCTAATAAATGATGCCCTTGCAGGTTATGCCTGGGAGCCTATGAGTCAGTACTAGAATACCTGAGTCACCGCATGCTTCATAGCTTGTTTGTTATGTCAGTATTTGTCTTGTACCGCTGAAGAGGAATTGACCTCTCTGTTATGCCTAAAAGGTGAACTCCATGCTCTGCAAAAATGCTAACCTAATGAACTTTATATTACAGGATAATTACATTTCCTGACGGCTTCCATAATATATTGGACCAAGTGTAAATATTCACTGATGAAATATTGTTTTTGTCAACAGAATCCAATTGTCTAGTCTGCCACAGAAAAACATTGTCTATTTTAGTCGCTGAATTTTGCTATAGCCATTTTGTCATAGCAGGACTAAAGACAAATAGTTATTTTCTGTCCAAAATGCGTAAGCATCTCTAGCAGGTACTACTTATGTGTTTCGGCAGTGGGTGTGGAACCAGGGGTGTAGCTAAAGGCTCATGGGCCCTGGTGCAAGAGTTCAGCTTGGACCCTCCTTCCTTCAGTGCTTTGTGGCCAGGGGCAGAGAAGCACATTGCCTTCATGCTGCCTGAGGCAAACATTGAAACGGCACCCCCCTGTCCGAATTCTTGACCTAACCCCTTTCCCCCCTCCAGTCAGAGGTGTAACTTGACCAGCATGCACTTTCTATAATACTGGTGTCTTCTTATGTGGAACAAGGGTCTTTGGGCCCCCTCAGGCTCATGGGCCCAGTAGCGACTGCTACCTCTGCACCCCCTTTTAGCTACGCCCCTGTATGGAACCACTGTGTTAACCAACAGGTTTGACTTGGGCTAATCCTAAAAGCGTTATCCTGACAGTCCGCTGGTTTTCACCCTTTAACCCTTATACAGGGATCTGGACTTCACTGCAGGGGATCACCAGGCCGCTACCTCATGGAGTTGTCCCTGTGTTGTTAATATCTGACCCACGGGGGTCAGAGACACTGGTGTGAAGCAGAAAGTTATCAGGCAAAACTTGTAGTCAGAAACAGTCTGGAGGTCAAGGCAAGCAGCAAAGGGTCACTACAGTAATCAGACAGAGGTCAGGTCAGGCAGCGGATAATCAGTCAGAAATCAGGTAGAGGTCAGAACACGGGCAGAAACATGGAACAGCACACCTTTGCAGGGACTAGCAATCTAGACAAACCTATTGCTCAGGCACCCTCCCTGGGGGAAGATGCCTTAAAGGGGTATTCCAGTTATATTTAAGTTTTTCCTTATCCACAGGACAGGGGATAACTTTATATAACTAGAATACCCCTTTAAGTACCCTGAGGTGGCCAAGCTGTCATGTGCCATATGCGAGTTGCCATTTTTTGGTCACCCTGCCCCTTGGGAAAAAAAGAAAAGAAAAAAAAAGTGATCAAAAAGCTGTTTGTACTTCAGAGTTGTGGCTCATTTGGTTTAGTAATCTGGCACATTGTGTGCACATATGAAGATAAGGTGGCCCATCACTATCATAATGCAAATTGTACAGAAACCACATCACATTTTGCATATTGGGTGGAACCCAAAACCGCTATATTAGATATAATGCAAAATCTAAGCAGACTTCTAGAGCGTAGATGACCATTGAATCTAGATTGAGGGATCGCAGGTTGAGGGCACCCAGTCACATTGGCCTGTCCTTACCTTTTTTTGTTTTGATTGATATTAGAAATACAAAATCTTTTTTTTGCATGCAGGATGGCACAGGATATGCCCCCACCTATCAGACAATGGGAGCATATCCTAGCGAAATGCCCCCATTGTCTCAGATGAGACATCCCCTTTAAGGGAATCTGTCAGCAGATTTGTACCTATGACACTGGCTGACCAGTTACATGTGCGCTTGGCGGCTGAAGACATCTGTGTTGGTCCCATGTTCATATGTGTCCTCATTGCTGAGAAAATTGAAGTCTTAATGTATGTAAATGAGCCTCTAGGAGCAACGGGGGTGTCGCCATTACACCTAGAGGGTCTCTGTAACTGTGGCGCTCTCTACACTTTGGTTGACAAGTCAGTGCCAGGTGTGATAACGTTTACACTGCCTGGTCCGGTCAATCAAAGTGCGGAGGGCGCAGCTGTTGCAAAGAGAGCAGAGCCTCTAGGTGTAACGACAACACCCCCGTTGCTCTTAGAGGATCATTTGCATACATTAAAACAGGCATCCTCAAACTGCGGCCCTCCAGCTGTTGTAAAACTACAACTCCCACAATGCCCTGCTGTAGGCTGATACCTGTAGGCTGTTTGGGCATGCTGGGAGTTGTAGTTTTGCAACAGCTGGAGGGCCGCAGTTTGAGGATGCCTGCATTAAAAATTCATTTTTCTCAGCAATGCGGGCACATATGAATATGGGACCAACACAGATGCCTTCAGCTGCAAAGTGCACATGTAACAGGTCAGTCAGTGTCATAGGTACAAACCTGCTGACAGATGCGCTTTAATAAATATTGTCTGCTGATCATTTTTGCCTGTGTGAGTTCTCTAGTTGATGTATAGGCAGCTTTGTGATGGAAACTGCAGGAAACTGAAGCTACAACTGATCCCATATGGGATCGTTCATATTCATCCAGCACATCACTTATGATGCCAGATGTCAGTCTATAGAAGCCAAAGTACACGTACTAAAATGCACATACACATATGGTATATATTAGTTGTATTCAACTCCAAAAACACAACTGATGTATGTGCACCCAACCTGAAGGGGTTGTCCAGGGAAAAATACCTTCAAAGCTACATTCACATGACCGTTTTGCAAAAAAAACGGATGACGTTCCGTTTTTTTGTAACAATGCCTATCCTTGTCAGCAAAACGGGACAAGAATGGGACATGTTCTGTCTTTTTTTGCGGGGCTACGGAACGGACATACGGATGCGGATAGCACACTGTGTGCCAACATTTTTTGCGGACCCATTGAAATGAATGGGTCTGCATCCTATCCGCAAAGAGAACGGAAAAGACACGGAAACAAAATACGTTCGTGTGAATGTAGCCTAAGACTGTGGTGCTAATTATTTTTGAGTGCTGTGCGTATGCTCCTGGAGAACCCCTCTGAGAATAGTTTTAAAAATAATACCCTTGATAGTTTCATACTTGATCCTGAATTTCTCTTTCTTTAGAATAGAGTCCCTGCGGTATACGGGCATTAATATTCTTGAACCTTATAATGGTTATAAATCTTTATAATAAACTTTAGAAGCACATTTCTGGATTTTCTAATCACTGTCGTCTCAGATTTCTAATACCAGGGATATGTAGACTTCTACAATGACAACAGCTGGGTTGTCCAGTCACAAAGAGCAGACATTGAGAAATGAGAGCCTGACAGTATGGTCATTTTATGGTACTTATTATGTTCCCCTTATTATTGTATTGTGTTTTCCTCTTTTTTTGTTCACTGATCAGTTAAAAACTAATAAAAAATAAGTGAAAACAGCAGAATAGTGATGAATGCATATTTAAAATATGGTCTTGGTAGATTTGAAAATTTGCTTACTACTGTATATAGCTGATGATATTTAAAACTGAAGTGACACGTGATGGATATATCCAATATCGGTGGGCGGGGCATGTATGAAGCGGGCTCACAAGGTGATCCTGCTCCATACGCGGCAGGTGCCAGCTGTATAATACGGCCGGCACCTGGCCACAGTGACCGGGATCAGAGATAACCTCAACCCTGTTCATAGCTACTGCAGCATCTGAGTGGTTAGACAGAGGGAGGGGGCTCCCTTGGTCCTCTGATTGGAGCCCCCGCGGCAAAATCCCAGGATTCCGAATAGTTGCTATGACAGCCTGGGGTCTTGTGAAGGCTCCCAGGTCTGTTCCTGAGGCACAGTCTGACAGGCAACCTGTAAACATCCCAAAGACTGCAATAGTATTCTATTGCAGTCTATGGTATAGGTGATCAGAAGATCGCATTTTCTAGTCTCCTAAAGGGAATAAATATCACAGTATTAAAGGGAATCTGTCAGCCTCAATAGTTTCACTGGGCATGCGCCGAGCCCAGTGACGTAATCAGAGCGCTGTTGCCCTCTGGAGCAGGAGTATCGTACAGGCGCAGGCACTCAGCGATACTGCGCCTGCGCGGGATTTCGCAGGCCAAGAGAGGAGGAAGCAAGGACGGTGCAGTGAATACATTAAATGACGTAGTGGAGGGGGCGGCGCCATTCGGCAAGGATGTAGGAGTACATTTATTTCTTAGGAGGCGTGCTGGGCTTGGAGGAAAGGCGGGCTGGGCACTGCAGGGGGCGTTACTGGGCACTAGAGAAGAGTAATAACGCCCCTCTGGGCACCTTGAGACTTAATTTGCATATCAGAAAAATCGCTTTTTCATCTGAATGAAAAGTTGAATAAAAGAAAGAAGACACTGTAGACACATGCAGGAATGAAGGTACTTTATTGCACATTGCTATGTTAACAGTATTATAGGCTCAAAATAGGTGACTGATTCCCCTCAAAACATAAAATATTACAAATTAAAATCACTCCTTTTAAAAATTAATAAACAATAAAAAAATAAACATAATTGGTATCGCTGAATTAGAAATTAACAAATAGAGGATGATTGGTGTAGTTTCCTGTCTCTAACTTAAAAGATACTCACTGCCTAATAAGATGGTTAAAATATAATAACACTTTATTAAAGATGCTTATAAAATATGGCTAATTCCTCTCTTGAAGTCTAGAGATAGGCAAAATAAGTATTTACTTAATAGGGATAAGTATATGTGCTGATATCCCCTATATCAACCTGCGGATGCCTATTAGCACTGTTTTATGGATATTCACAGTGATAAGGTAACTATCCGCAATGGAAATGGCAATAGACCGTGCTGGGCTATTGTTACTTTCCAGTCCCAGCAGTGTCACCACCAAACATCGACAGCCATACTAGCGCTGATACAGCTGCACAAACCATGTGCGGCGTTCTCCTCCAATTTCTTCATTTAGGCAACTAACCAGTTACTCAGCTGTCTTTACCTACAAGCTCCTGAGGAGGTGCCCGATACAGGGTCACCAGAAACACGTCGAGCAGGGCTGGGCACCAGGATTAGTTTGCCACTTACTCTACTGTTGGTAGGGTCCGCCGGCTGACCACTCTGACTGTCAAGTTTATGGACAGCAGGGTGGCATATCCTGGGCTAAATATATGGACCCTTGATGTGTACAACATTGGCTGGTGATCAGGCTTTTGTAAATCTACCTGGTGCAACATCGATGTTTGGTGGTGACACTGCTGGGACTGCAAAGTAACAATAGCCCAGCACGGTCTATTGCCATTTCCATTGCGGATAGTTACCTTATCACTGTGAATATCCATAAAACAGTGCTAATAGGCATCCGCAGGTTGATATAGGGGATATCAGCACATACTTATCCCTATTAAATAAATACTTAATTTGCCTATCTCTAGACTTCGAGGGGAATTAGCCATATTTTATAAGCATCTTTAATAAAGTGTTTTTATATTTTAACCGTCTTATTAGGCAGTGAGTATTGCTGAATAAAAAAATGTCCAAACTATTAAAATAATGATAATAATAATAATTTTTTTACAGTAGTAAAACATAAAAACGATATAGATTTTTATCGCCCTAATTGTACCAACCCACAGAATAAGGTTGTCATGTCATTTTTATTGTACAGTGAACGCCATAAAAACAGAATCCAAAAAACCATGACAGAATTGTGTTTTATTTTTCAGTTTCACACCACAAAGCATTTTTTCCCATTGTCCAGTACAAGCTACGGTACACTAAATGGTGCCATTAAAAACATAACTTGTCCTGCAAAAAAAAAAAAAAAACTTATATGAGTATCTGAATTAACATTTTAAAAAGTTAGCTCTTGGAAGGCGGGGAGAAAAAATAAAAATAAATATTGGTCAGCTCATTAAGGGGGGTAAAGGGGTTGTCCAACGGCATTAGTACCCGATTGGTGGGAGTTCAACACATGGGACCTCAGCCGATCAGCTTGATATTGCAGCTCAGCCCCATTTACTTCAATGGGACTGAACTGCGCCTAGGATATGTGACCAATGAACATGATATCACAAGGCCTAGAAAGAGGCCTATAAGTGTAAGTGCTCACAGAACGCTGATCGTTGGGGGTGCTGGGAGTCTGACCCCCTCCAATCAGATACTGATGGCCTATCCTGAGGATAGATCGTCGGCATAAAACAGTCAGAAAACGCCTTAAGGCCTCATGCACACGACCGTTGTGTGCATCCGTGGCCGTTGTGCCGTTTTCCGTTTTTTTTCGCGGACCCATTGACTTTCAACCCCCCCCCTCCCTCTATTGTAATAATTCGTTGGTGGCACAGTGTGCGCCCCCCCCCCTCCCTCCCTCTATTGTAATAATTCGTTGGTGGCACAGTGTGCGCCCCCCATCGGCCCCCCCTCCCTCTATAGCATTAACAACATTGGTGGCCAGTGTGCGGCCTCCCATCTCCCCCCCCCCCCCATCATTGGTGGCAGCGGAGTTCCGATCGGAGTCCCAGTTTAATCGCTGGGGCTACGATCGGTAACCATGGCAACCGGGACGCTACTACAGTCCTGGTTGCCATGGTTACTTAGCAATAGTACAATAGTAGAAGATTCATACGATTCATACTTACCTGCTCCATGCTGCTGCTGCGATGTTCGTGTCCGGCCGGGAGCTCCACCTACTGGTAAGTGACAGGGTCTGTGCGGCGCATTGCTAAATGAACCGTCACTTACTAGTAGGAGGAGCTCCCGGCCGGACACGAACATCGCAGCTCCCAGGTAAGTATAATTCTTTTACTATTGTACTATTGCTAGTAACCCGCTGCCACCAATGATCGGGGGGGAAGGGGGGGGGGGGAGATGGGAGGCCGCACACTGGCCACCAATGTTGTTAATGCTATAGAGGGAGGGGGGCCAATGGGGGGCGCACACTGTGCCACCAACGATTTATTACAATAGAGGGAGGAAGGGGGGGGCGCACACTGTGCCACCAACAAATTATTACAATAGAGGGAGGAAGGGGGGGGCACACTGTGCCACCAACGAATTATTACAATAGAGGGAGGAAGGGAGGGGGGGCCGCACTGGCCACCAATGATATTCAAACTGGGGAGGGGGGGGGGGGGGTCTGCCCCCTGCTGCCTGGCAGCCCTGATCTCTTACAGGGGGATATGATAGTACAATTAACCCCTTCAGGTGCGGCACCTGAGGGGTTAATTGTGCTGATCACGGCCCCCTGTAAGAGATCGGATGCTGCTAGGCAGCAGGGGGCAGTCATGTACACAGTTTGTAGTATATTCTAAGTAGAAGCGTCCCCATCACCATGGGAACGCCTCTGTGTTAGAATATACTGTCGGAAATGAGGTTTCACGATCTAACTCATATCCGACAGTATATTCTAACATAGAGGCGTTCCCATGGTGATGGGGACGCTTCAAGTTAAAATATACCATCGGATTGGAGAAAACTCCGATCTGATGGTATAAAAGGGACTCCAGACTTTACATTGAAAGTCAATAGGGACGGATCCGTTTGAAATGGCACCATATTGTGTCAACGTCAAACGGATCCGTCCCCATTGACTTGCATTGTAATTCAGGACGGATCCGTTTGGCTCCGCACGGCCAGGCGGACACCAAAACGACTTTTTTTTCATGTCCGTGGATCCTCCAAAAATCAAGGAAGACCCACGGACGAAAAAACGGTCACGGATCACGGGAAAACGGAACCCCGTTTTGCGGACCGCAAAAAAATACGGTCGTGTGCATGAGGCCTAAGGGTACCGTATGTATTCATCTGTACTATTGATTTATTTTAAGTTTGTTAAAAGTACAGTGCCTATTTAAAGGGTTTGTGCGAGGTATTAAAAATCTCAGTCAATACTTAAGATAGGTCATAATAGCTTAAGATAGGTCATAAATATCAGATCAGCAGAGGTCCTACCCCTGGAATCCCCACCGATCAGCTGTGCAAAAAGAGGCCGCAGACCTCCGTGACCACTTAGGTTTCATCATAGGCCATGTGATGTCATGTTCATCGTTCACATGGCCTAGGCGCAGCTTGAATGGGGCTGGGCAGCGATTCCAAGCACAGCCGTTATACAATGGATGGTGCTGTGGTTGGTAAGGCCACAACACTCCTCGGAGCACAGGGACTTCCTCTAACAGCGGATCGACGGGGATGCCAGGAGTTGAACCCCAGCCATTCTCATATTGATGACCTATCCTGAGGATAGGTCAATAATATGTAAATCTCAGAGAACCCCTTTAAAATAATGAATGATCTCATACTCATCCCTTTCTGCAGCGCTGTTCTAGGTCAGTATAAATGACATGACTGCTGCAGTCAATCACTGTCCTCAGTGGTCTAATGCTGAGGACAGTGATTGGCTGCAGCAGTGAAGTTCTATACACCTGCCCGTCACTATGCACATCACAGCATTGGTAACATGCACAATTGCGCAGTTAGCAGGAGGACTGGACCAGGGCCGCAGAGAACAGCGCTGGGAAAAGGGGTGAGTAGAAGATAATTGCTTTATTTTAAACTATTGCAGGGGTTGTCTGAGATTTTTAGTTATCTCTGACAACCTCTTTAATGATGACATTATTAATACATGAGCTCCATAAGCATAGGGCTACAAGGGGACTTTGGTCACAATGCACGTCTTGCAACAGATGCGTCTATATAGTTGTTGCAGAATGCACACATGCACAGCTTAGACTTGCAGTTAGAAACCATGAATCAAGGGAAAGTCACCATGTAATTGTAGTCCATTGTGTTGTAATTGCACCTTATGAGTGGACAAACAGCTGACAAACGACACCACGATACAACTAGTGAATGGTGCAGTATGAGTAATTGGATTAAGTCTTCAACACCGTCAAACCTCACTCAGACTAGTAAAATAACAATCGCATTCTTTAGTTAAACGTTTTCATCTTGTTACATTCCACGCCATTGCTCACAATCAATGAACATCAAAGACAAGACCTCACTGAGCTCCTTTGTTTCACCATAACAATGTCTAGGAAAAGAAGATATCAAGAGATTATACATATTACCAAGAAATTGATGACAGATTGAATCTATAAAACTTCCTATAAATTGAGTTTATGAGAATTAAGAACCTGCTTTCATCTCTGAACACTATTCTTTGCCATTGATGGCCACATCAGAGTTCGCAGGAGAACTGGAGAGCACCTTCTGCCATCATGTATGGTGCAGAGACGCACCGGACAAAACCCAGGTGTCATGTTGTGGGGTGTCATTAGCGACCATGCCTGTTCCCATTTGGTATTTGTGGTGGGAACATTGCCCAGTCTTCATGGAACCAGTCCTACTGTCTCTTTTGACTCAGAAGATGTGGTGCCCCAACAAGATAACACCTGCCCAACACTATCCGCACTACACAACATGCTCCTCAGGGTATTGAGCAGGTTGCTGGCCAGCTTGATCACCAGATCTCTCCCCATTGAGAATATCTGGGACTAGATGGAGCGACGGATGTCTCGTGCACAGCAGCCAACAACCACTTGGCTGATCTACGGCTCCGAGGTGAAAGAGCTTGGAAATACATCCCACAGGAGCATACCTATCATCTGTATGGCCATTACCATGCCAGAGTGCCAGCCTGTACCACAGCAAGGGGAGATGCCACCCAGTATTAATGTCACCCTGCCTCTACGAATACCCTGCTTCAGAACCCAAAATAAAGGGTGCACCACCCTGGCTGCGTGATCGCTGTCTGAGCACCACTAGCAGATTATACTCTGTCAATCTCAGCTCAATTACATTAGCTTTCCAGGTGTTCTTTTTTCATTTTTCGTTAGTGTACATATCACATATAGGGCCACAGTTTTTCTTGCCCTTACTGCAACATCTAGATGACAAACATAGCAATGTGTTAAACTCTGTTCATGCACCCAAGGGCAGCAGCCCAGATTGCCATGGTACTGTGCCACGAAAAACTGGAAAGAGTAGGTCTTATGTAGTCATGCATAGAAATTGCACTAAGGCTACTTTCACACTAGCGGCACGGACCTCCGGCAGGCTGTTCCGTCAGATGAACAGCCTGTCGGATCCTTTTAGCCGCTAGTGACCGCGTGCCTCCGGACTGCCGCTCCATCCCCATTGACTATAACGGGGGCGGGGGGCGGAGTTCCGGCGAGGCATGGCAGCGCACGGCGAGAGGCTGCCGGAATAAAAGTACGACATGGCCGACGGAACAGCGTGCCGGAGGTCCGTGCCGCTAGTGTGAAAGTAGCCTAATATGTAAGTTTGGGGTGGTTTGTAGTCAAAATGGGAGTGGGGCATAAAATATCCTGCATTTTGGGATCTGTTGGGAGGTATGGTGGGCTCCGTGGTTTTGCCGTAATTTCTGTAAAACTGCATGAAATTATATGACATTTTTGTGTTGTTTTCCCTACTGACTCCATCTGGGAAAAAGGCATCCAGCGACATGCATGTCATATACTGGTCTGAATCTGCAGTGGCTGCCCGTCCACTACAAGATGAAATCTTCACCAGTTATGAGCTATGTCAGTCTACCTTTATTCAACTGTAGTGATGAGAGTAGCCAGCTAGGTTTTCCATACCATTAAAATCAATGGCAGATGTATGAAACTTTATAGGCATGGGAATAGGTGCAATGACGACGCCCCCATTGCTCCATATGTTAAAATGTCATTTTTCTCAGCAGTGCGGCCACATGTGAACATGGGACCAACACAGATGTCTTCAGCTGCCAAGAGCACATGTAACAGGTCAGTGTCATGGGTACAAATCTGCTGATATGATAAGTAATAACCTAATCCTATGTGGTATGTGGTAGGCAATTAAGAGTGCCGCATTTGTGTGAGGGGAGGCGGGGCGTTCACTATTTAAACCTGGCCCTCCTCCCCCCACTTGTCGGTTCGAACGATTTCAACCCACCCAGGAGCCCTCCCTTCTTTCAGGTCTCATCATTGGGGTAGCCCCCTTTAGGCTACCCTTCGATAAGCAGTTCCGGCATAACTCTGCTGCTTCTAGGTTGGGGGGGTGGAGTATAGGCTTGGGTAGGGTACCCTCTCAGCATGAGCCGATCCGAGCACAAATGCAGGTATAGGACTATAAGGTAGGTGTCAGACTGCAGGACACAGGTTGGTTGTTCTGTGTTTTTGGTGCTGATGCCTCATTTAATAGCCGTACAGTCATGCATGCTTCTTTTGTTTGCTTGTCTGTCTCTCCATGGAAATGATGCAAAGTGTTTGTGTGGACGGCGTACATTTCCCTGGAGGTGTAAGGCAGGAGACGGGGATGCAGTGCCATGTCAGCGGCAGTGCCTTCTGTAATGAGGCGGCTCAGACTGCTGCCTCGTCCTCTCATTATGTCTGCATTGTGAGGAGTGTCATGACTAAGAAGTGACTCACGGCATATACACAGCTCCCAGATAAGCCCAGTGACTGTACCCAACAACCCGTACCCACCATCCTCCCACCGCTATACCATGTCCTACCGACAGGGAAGTCAACACAGACAGCAAGCCGGAGAGAGTGGCAGTGTGGGCCCAGCCCTCTACAGCTGGCACCGGTCACCGACAATTTCAGCATTGCCAGGGTGATGAATAAGAATTATTTTATGGCAGACTGCTCGCTATCCTCTTCTACTTTTAGTTTTGCCTTTTTTTGGGACATTTTGTCGACTCAAGTCCTTGAATTTGAGTTTCAGTCTTTTCTTCAATAATCAAATGCTCATTCAGCAACAGCTATTCCTCCTGAACCCCTAGGCCTCATGCACACTAGCGTATATTCTTTCCGTGTCCGTACCGGGGTTTTTTTTGCGGACCGTATATGGAACCATTCATTTCAATGGGTCCGCAAAAAAAACGGAAGTTACTCCGTGCGCATTCTGTTTCCGTATGTCCGTATTTCCGTTCCACAAAAAAATAGAACATGTCCTATAATTGTCCGCATTATGGACAAAGATAGGACTGTTCTATCAGCGGCGACCGTATTTTTTGCGGACCGCAAAATACATATGGTCGTGTGCATGAGGCCTGATACACATGCATGCTCAGTTTGACCGAGAATGCATATGATCTCAATAGATAGAGGGCAATGAGTGGCTGGCAGACACCTCTAGCGGCAGCTTGAACAAAGGATTGGGCATATTGAAATTCAGCATGCCTGATCCCTTGATGCAAGGGAAGAGTCAGGACATTTCCAGTACATATTAGATTATCTGATGGTTTGGATATGTATGGCCACCTGTAGGCTCTGTTCATGCACATATAGTTGTATATGTCTGCCGTTGACACTTTGGTGTGCACTATGTTTTTCTTTTTCTATGAGATGCCCTTGTACAGTTGAACGGACACTCTTTTGGTATGCATTTTAACCATTACAGCTTATGTATACACTTGGATGATTACGCAGTGCATGCTTCAACCCTACACACAGAAGGGGGTGAGAACTAAATGTAAAACTCTGTTCACACTTCGTTCTTTTCTTTCCGTCAGAGGTACTGTTTGGATCAGGTGAACTTTTCATTTTTATTATTGCCCACAGTTTGGCCTCCTGACAGATTTTAACTCTTTCCTGATGTGGCGATTAAACGTATTAGTGTTTTCGTTTCCCACTCCCTGCCTTCCCAGAACCATAACTTTTTTATTTTTCCGTGGACATAGCTGTATGAGGGCTTGTTTTTTGAAGGACAAGTTGTACTTTCTAATGCCAGCATTTAATATTACATAGGATGTAGTAGAAAGCAAGAAAAAATTCCAAATGCGGTGGAATTGGGGAAAAAACTGCAAATTGGCATTTATTTTTTTCGTTACGCCAATCACCATATGGGCTAATTTTTTTTATATTTTATTAGTATGGACGTTTTCGCACGTGACGATGTCCTTGTTTTTTTTTTTTTAAAATAGTTTATTTTGATTTTGGGGAAAGTGAGGTGATTTGAATTTTTTTTTAAAACCTTTTTTTTTTACTCTTTGTTAGGACCTCAAATGAACCACAACTTTCAATCGTCAGCTTTCAACCTGTACAGAATAATGGAAAATGGTCGATTAGTCTGTACAGAAATTACTACCGTATATCCCAGTTCAGTGCTGCCACCTGCTGGCATGAACTGAGATATACTAATAATGAGCCTGGAAGCCTAGTACAGCCTAGTACAGACTCCAGCTCATTATTAGAGCAGGGCGCTTTCCTAGATCTCTGCCAGGGGAAAGCGCGCCTGACCTGGAAGCACGCGCTCCCGGGTTTTAGCCTTCTCAGACGCTGTGGTCACATTAGCTGCATGCTGCACATTACTGCAGATTGCCATCTTTAAAGACCCGACATCCACTGTACATCTACAGTGGATGTTGGGAAGGGGTTAACAAAAAGAAGAAAATATTTTCTAACATTGAATAGAGAACCATCTCGCCAACGCCACCTATTGCAAATGGCTCCCTATGATTCAAGATCCGACTTTCCAACAAGCCTTGGGATTTGACAAGGGAATATAACCAAGCCAGATATCCATCCGTAAACAGCTGTTTCGGGGTGCTTGCCACTCGTCAGTATGGAGTAGGATTCTGGATGCCTTGGAAGCAGCACACTGTCAACCAGAATCCTACTCTGTATTGATGAGGGGCAATCACCCCGAAACGGCTGTCTATGGATGAATATCTGGCTTGGCTATATTCTGTTGTCAAATCTCAAAGCTTGTTAGTAAGGGAGCCACTTACACTTGGATGATTACGCAGTGCATGCTTTAACCCTACATACAGAAGGGTGGCGCTGGTGCAGTACGCCAGTCCTTCAGGGGGAGCGAATGTGAGGTCACAGGGGTAGTTAACAGACCGAGGGTTGCTCTTGGTACTCACAATTTGTAGAAGACCCTGGGCAGGCGTACAGCAGTGATGGAGAGGCTGGCACATGGATCCTCTGGGGCACTCTCTGTATATAGAGACCAGGCCGGGTGGTAGGTGAGGTGCCCTGGGTGTTGGAAGTTTAGTGTGCTGGTGGCAAGATCCTTTATAGTTCGTGACGCCAGTGGCACACCGATTTGTTGTAGGAATAATTGAGGTACACACAGTTGTAGTGAACCAGAACTCCTTTTTACTGAACAGTTCAACTATATACAGGCTTCAGACAGTTCCATATGCAGGATAATGGTATCAGGCAGGCTTCACATAAATGGCAGGTAAAATCCTAGCAAGATTACTCAGAGGGAATAAACTCACAGATCAGGCTGTACTTTCTGCAGAATCCTGTCTGACTTTCTCCAAGGCCCGGATGCCTAATAGCTGGCTTTATCCTTGGGAGGGAAACCTTCCTCTGGTATGAATCCACTTGCTGCAAATAACCTTCTGCCTTTCAGCTTTCTACTTTGCTGGTTAAGATTAGCACTGCTCTGTACTTTGTAAGATGCAGGATAACTTCAGGAGGGAACCTCTTCTCCTGGGGGCAAGCTAGGAGCCTGGGCTATCTAGCTGCATGTTGGAAGCTGCTCTTCATGTCTAACATGGCATTACACATTGCAATGCAATACAAAATACCATGACCATGTTCTACAGGAGGTGGAGAACAACATGACCCAATTGACCCTTGAGTAGTGCCCACCTTTACGTAGTGGGACAATACACTGGCAAGATGGTTCTCTTTCTTGGGAGATACCTCATTGCATATTCTTTACCCATGGAGCACTTCTAGTAAGTTTCCATACAGGACTGGTCTCTTTAACCCCTTAGTGACCACCCATACGTGTTTTTACGGCGGTCACTAAGGGGCCTTGGGCTGGAGCGCCGCCTTTTTACGGCGGCACTTTAGCCCAAGTTAGCGCAAAAATTAATCTCTGTAGCTCTGTTCCCGCAGCTACCGGAGGTAGCTGAGGGCTCGGGGCAGTGATCAGAGACCGTGACAAGCGGTCTCTGATCACGTGATCGCCGTGATACACTTTATCACGGCGATCACCGAAAATGCCGGCAGCGGAGCTGCCCGCACTAAACTTTCTTCCTCCTCTCATGTAAGAGAGGAGGGAGAAAGTCTCCGGTGCTAGGATCGGGTCCCCCAGCGCTGCAGGTCCTAAGCTGGGTCCCGATCCTCACCCCCACCCCCCCCTTACCCTCAAGGAAGATGCGCAGACTTAAAGCCGGCCGCCGCCGCTCTCTGTAAGGTCTCTCTCCTCAGGAGAGGAGAGAGAAGTTTGAATTATGCCCCGATCGGGTCCCCCAGCACCCCGATCGGGGCAATATGGCCCCCAGATATGTAATAATAAAGTTATTAGGGCGCCCCCCCCCCATCTAATAAAAAAAAAAAATGCCACAGACATGCGCACTGGTTACTGTGCTGAAGATCTGCCTTCATCACAGTAACCATCAGGGACCAATAATAATGGTCCCTGATCATGTGGTCTCCATGATAAACCTATCATGGAGATCAGATCCATTATATTTACAAAACATGGCCAGGACAGGGGCTGTGCTTCTCTCCCCCCTCAGCGCAGTTGTTCTGTGAGGAGAGAGAGATCAGACTTCTGTCCTGGCTCTGAGAATACTTACTGTGAAAAGAAAAAGAAAAAAAATCAAATTATAAACTGTCCGTCAGTAACTGGCGGTCAGTGGGCGTCCGTGATTAGGCGTCCGTCATTAGACGTCTATTAGTTACGGTCAATTATTTTTATTAGGGACCCTGTGTCCGTCTGTTACTGGCGGTCAGTCAGTGTCAGTCAGTCGGTGGGTGTCAGTGAGTTGTTGGGTGTCACTCCGTCAGTCGGTGGGTGTCACTCTGTCAGTGTGTGTCAGTCAGTCGGTGGGTGTCAGTCAGTTTTAGGGACGGTCAGTTATTTCTGAGCTGTACAGAAAAAAAAAAAAAATGGCTCGGAGATTGTTAAGTGCGGAGCAGGCCTACGAATTTCTCTGCTCTGACCACTCTGAATCTGGCACCGCTTCAGAGGCGGAAATATTTTCAGATAGCGAGGATTCCGATTCCATCCCCAGACCCCATAGCCCTATGGTGGTAGAAGTCACCACCTCCTCTCATTCTCCACCCAGCGGTCCCGTCCCTTCTGCTACGTGGGTTCCTGCCACTTCATTTTCCCCCCAAGTACCCCAATTTTTATCCACTCCGCAAATTAATGTGGATGTCGGCAATTTTACCCCTTATGATTTTTTTCATTTATTTTTGGATGATAACGTCCTTGAGTTAATTGTGCAGCAAACTAATTTGTATGCCACACAGTTTGCTGTACAAAAGCCCACGTCTATTTATGTAAGACGGTGGACCCCCACAAGTGTCCCTGAAATAAAAAAACTTTTGGGGCTTACCCTGGACATGGGCATTGTAAAAAAAACCTCTGTCCGATCCTATTGGGCTGCGAGTACTGTCCACTCAACCCCTGTGTTTGCAGCAGTTATGTCCCGTAACCGCTATGAAATCCTAATGCGGTTCATGCATTTTTCAGACAATTCCCAAGTCCCCCCAGAACTGACCCAGCCTTCGACCGCCGAAATAAATTGAGACCCCTTATTTCCCTCCTTACAGATTTATTCTTGAAATTATATACCCCTGAGAAAAATTTATCCGTTGATGAGTCCCTTTTTAGTTTTAAAGGCCGCCTTTCCTTCCGTCAATATATTCCCTCCAAGCGTGCCAGATATGGGATAAAATTATATAAGGTGTGCGAGAGCACAAGCGGCTACACCTGTGGTCTGTCTATTTATGAGGGCAGAGACTCCCAACTTAACCCCCCAGGCTGCCCTGAAAATATTGGGACATCAGGAAAAATTGTGTGGGATTTATTGGCGCCATTCCTGCACAAAGGGTACCACGTGTACACCGATAATTTTTACACTAGTATACCCCTTTATAAATCCCTCCATGCTGCAAACACAGGGGCTTGTGGGACAGTCCGCAAAAATAGAGTGGGATACCCACAACCGCTGGTCTCCAAACGTTTGGAGAAAGGAACATCCTTCGCCCTCGCAAGTGACCAGCTGCTTGCTGTGAAGTGGAAGGACAGGAGGGATGTCTACATGCTGACCACCTTGCATGCAGACACCACAGTGGCAGTTAGGGAGAGGGGGGCTACTGCGGACAAGCACAAACCAGTCTGTGTGACAGACTATAATAAATTTATGGGAGGTGTAGACCTCTCGGACCAGGCGCTTCACCCCTACCTGGTGAAGCGAAAAAACAGGGCCTGGTATAAAAAGGTAGAAATCTACCTCATCCAGATTGCTACCTACAATAGTTTTATTTTATTTAAAAAGTCCCAGGGAAACCTCAACTTCCTCGAGTACCAGGAGAAGGTGATTGAGAGTCTCCTGTTTGAGTCCCCCGCCCCTAGGCAAACCTTCGAATCGGAGGACGTTCGAAGGCTTTCAGAACGCCATTTCCCTCACCCCGTCCCTGCCACTACCAGCAAAACGTATCCCCAGAAAAGATGCCGGGTGTGTAGCAAACATGGAAGGAGGAGGGACACCCGGATTCACTGCTCCAGTTGCCCATCACAACCAGGCCTCTGTAATTACCCCTGCTTTGAAACGTACCATACGGTTGCGAAATATTAATTTTATTTAAAAAGAACGGGGGGGGGGGGGGGGTTCAGGAATTCAATTTATTCTCATTTTCTGTTTAGTTTGTGGGCTTTCCAGGGAGGGAGGGATCCCTTTGGGATGGGTCGTAGAGACAATTTTTTTTTCCAGACATTGGAATTAATTTTACCTTTTCTGATTTGTTTCCTTACATTTTGGAGTGTACATCTTAATTTTCATGTGCTCTGTAGAAATTTTTTTTACACTTTTGTGTAAAAAATGAAAATTACATTTTTTCCGCCTGCTTTGCATTAATTTCTACAAAAAACTAGGGGGTCTAAATGCTCACTACACCCCTAGGTGAATACCTTAGGGGGTCTAGTTTTCAAAATGGGGTCCATTATGGGGGTTTTCTATTGTTTTGGCAGCTCAACGCCATTACAAGTGTGCAATGGGGCCTGAACCATTTTCAAGCAAATATTGTGTTCTGAAAACAACTGGGTGTTCCTTTATGTTTGGGCCCTGCCGTTTGTCAAGACATAAGATTAGGGCCACAATGGGGGTATTTCTGAAGACAGGAGAAACGGGGTGATACATTTTGGAGTGTACATCTTCATTTTCAAGTGCTCTGTAGAAAAAAATCTGTCTTTCAATTGACACTTTTGTGTAAAAAATGAAAATTAAATTTTTTCCGCCTGCTTTGCATTAATTTCTACAAAAAACTAGGGGGTCTAAATGCTCACTACACCCCTAGGTGAATACCTTAGGGGGTCTAGTTTTCAAAATGGGGTCCATTATGGGGGTTTTCTATTGTTTTGGCAGCTCAACGCCATTACAAGTGTGCAATGGGGCCTGAACCATTTTCAAGCAAATATTGTGTTCTGAAAACAACTGGGTGTTCCTTTATGTTTGGGCCCTGCCGTTTGTCAAGACATAAGATTAGGGCCACAATGGGGGTATTTCTGAAGACAGGAGAAACAGGGTGATACATTTTGGAGTGTACATCTTCATTTTCAAGTGCTCTGTAGAAAAAAATCTGTCTTTCAATTGACACTTTTGTGTAAAAAATGAAATTTACATTTTTTCCGCCTGCTTTGCATTAATTTCTACAAAAAACTAGGGAGTCTAAATGCTCACTACACCCCTAGGTGAATACCTTACGGGGTCTAGTTTTCAAAATGGGGTCCATTATGGGGGTTTTCTATTGTTTTGGCAGCTCAACGCCATTACAAGTGTGCAATGGGGTCTGAACCATTTTCAAGCAAATTTTGTGTTCTGAAAACAACTGGGTGTTCCTTTATGTTTGGGCCCTGCCGTTTGTCAAGACATAAGATTAGGGCCACAATGGGGGTATTTCTGAAGACAGGAGAAACGGGGTGATACATTTTGGAGTGTACATCTTCATTTTCAAGTGCTCTGTAGAAAAAAATCTGTCTTTCAATTGACACTTTTGTGTAAAAAATGAAAATTACATTTTTTCCTCCTGCTTTGCATTAATTTCTACAAAAAACTAGGGGGTCTAAATGCTCACTACACCCCTAGGTGAATACCTTAGGGGGTCTAGTTTTCAAAATGGGGTCCATTATGGGGGTTTTCTATTGTTTTGGCAGCTCAACGCCATTACAAGTGTGCAATGGGGCCTGAACCATTTTCAAGCAAATTTTGTGTTCTGAAAACAACTGGGTGTTCCTTTATGTTTGGGCCCTGCCGTTTGTCAAGACATAAGATTAGGGCCACAATGGGGGTATTTCTGAAGACAGGAGAAACGGGGTGATACATTTTGGAGTGTACATCTTCATTTTCAAGTGCTCTGTAGAAAAAAATCTGTCTTTCAATTGACACTTTTGTGTAAAAAATGAAAATTACATTTATTTTCACCTTCTTAGCATTAATTTCTTTAAAAAACTAGTGGGTCAAAAAACTCATTACACCCATAGATAAATACGTTAAGGGGCCTAGTTTTTAAAATGGGTTCACTTTTGGGGGCGTTCTATTATTCTGACACTTATAAGCCTCTGCAAACTTGGCTTGTTGCAGGAAAAAATATGTACTTCAAAAATGTTAAAATTTATGTTAAAATGTAAAGTCTCCTAAATAAAAAAATAAAAAGTAAAAAATTTTTGTGAGTGCAGCCAAAATAAAGTATAGATGTGGAAATATATTTCTGATAAAAAAAATATTGAATAGTATTTATGTATGTATATGAAATATTGCAGTTGAAAATAGGAAAATGTGCCAATTTTTACAAATTTTCATAAATTTTCACTTTTTTAATAAAGATACGCATATTTTATCGGTATAATTTTACCACCTAAGTAAAGTACAATATGTGACGAGAAAACAATGTCAGAATTACTTTGATGTGCAAAACCGTTACAAAGTTATTCTAAGCTAAAATGACACGTCAGATTTCCAAAATTTGGCTTGGTCATTAAGGCCCAAACAGGCTTGGTCACTAAGGGGTTAAGGAGATTCAGAACCCTGCCTAAATAACACTGGATAGAAAATGTAATACACGGAAAATGATATCTCATCCCCATTCACAGGTGCTGAAAACAAAAAGTGAAGCAGAAAATGTGCTTGAGGTATGAAATAGGGACAGGGGTACCAGAGCCATGAGTTCTGATTAATTAGTAGAACCTGAAAGGGACCTAGTTTTTATCTTTGCTTATGGGGCTCCCATCCTCTGTGTAGATCACTGAAAGCTAGAGTCATGCCACCACTCTTGTCCATGTGCTGTGTCTGATAATGCTGTTCAACCTAATGCAATTCACAGTGGCTGAGCTGCAATACCAGACACAACCCATGGACAAGAGTGGCGCTGTTTCTGGGAAAGGAAGCAGACCTAGTTCTCTCATCTTGTACGTCCCCCTTTAATATAAGATTGAGGGATACCTTCCTGGAGCTCTATTAACTTCAGTACTATATGAGTAGTTCTGCTGGCATTGACTCTGGATCGCTACTTCTGATGTGTATATTTGCCCCCCATCTATTCCTCCTCTGTGCCACCGCAAACTGCCTCTGTGTTATATTGACAGGACTCATGAGATGCATTATGTACGTGCGGCTCATGAGTCCTGTCAATGTATTACAGCGGCAGCTTGCAGCTGGAATGGGTGGTAGTATATACTGTACAAGGGCTTCTGCACACAAACATATTTTTGGTCTGCATCCGATCTGCATTTTCTCGGGTCAGATGTGGACCCGTTCACTTCAATGGGACCCAAATGATGTGTGCTGTCCGCACGTCTGTTCCGTCCCCCCGCAATAAAATAGGACATGTCCTATTCTTGTCCGTTTTACGGACAAGGATAGGACTGTTCTATAGAGGCCAGGACATTCTTTTCCGCGGAATGCACACGGCCGGTATCTGTGTTTTGTGGATCTGCAATTTGCAGACTGCAAAAACGCAAACGGCCGTATGCTTGAGCCCTCAAATGGCGATTTAGAGTCAGTGTTAGCGGTACTTCTCATGTAGTGCTGCAGGCAGATGGCAGGTTCCCTTTAATGCAGGAAGGCAAACATGTAAATGATTGGATGGATGCGTAGAAAGCACGTGTGAGCGCCCCTATGGGGGAGGATGGTAGTAAGTGATCAGGACACATTCAAGTGTATCATTTTATTGCTGTAGATCGCTTTAAACATTCAAGGGGTTGTCCAGTTTCAGGAGGTGCACCACTGAGGTCAGTGATTGCTTGCAGTGGTCACGTGTTGTCAACAAGATGTCACTGCTGTGGTCAGGTAAACAGAGCCTGGATGGGAGAACCGGAGCAGAAGCGCCAATCTATTCCACATTGCAGGCGGATCGCATGTGTTGTCCGTTTTCCTTCTGAAACAACCCCTTTAACCATGAGTACTGCAATAAACTTTCCTTGCCACTATCAAGGCAGTTTTCTGCCCCAGGCCGTCTCTGCCACATTGCGTGGCATGCACAGTACGCATAGGCGCTCTGTTACCTGGTAATTTTTATAGTTATAGTGGTGTGTACCTAGTACCTACCTTTATACCATCACCTACTTGTTCTTGCTGTATTTGACTAAGAATAGGATGATATAACCTCCATAGGGTAAAGAGAGGGCACATCGTATTGATTCAGACCCTGAACAACAGACAGAACAAGTTCCTGAAGAATTTGTCATCTATATGACAACCATGGGCGGAACTACCAGGTAGGAGGCATAGCTCCTGCTTTTGGGCCCAACGTCTAAGGGGGCCCGTTTCCACTCGAATGGTGCAGTTTTTTAATGTCTAAGGCGAGATTTCCGCGCGGGTGCAATGCGGTAGTTGAACGCATTGCACCCGCACTGAATCCCGACCCATTAATTTCAATGGGGCTGTTCAGATGAGCGGTGATTTTCACGCATCACTTGTGCGTTGCGTGAAAATCACAGCATGCTCTATATTCTGTGTTTTTCACGCAACGCAGGCCCCATAGAAGTGAATGGGGTTGCGTGAAAATCGCAAGCATCCGCAAGCAAGTGCGGATGCGGTGCGATTTTCACGCACGGTTGCTAGGAGACGATCGGGATGGAGACCCGATTATTATTATTTTCCCTTATAACATGGTTATAAGGGAAAATAATAGCTATCTGAATACAGAATGCATAGTAAACTAGCGCTGGAGGGGTTAAAAATAAATAAATAATAATTTAACTCACCTTAGTCCACTTGATCGCGTAGCCGGCATCTCTTCTGTCTCCTTTGCTGAACAGGACCTGTGGTGAGCATTAATTACAGGTAAAGGACCTTTGGTGACGTCACTCCGGTCATCACATGATCTATCACATGATCTTTTACCATGGTGATGGATCATATGATGACCGGAGTGACGTCACCAAAGGTCCTTTACCTGTAATTAATGCTCACCAGAGGTCCTGTTGAACAAAGGAGACAGAAGAGATGCCGGCTACGCGATCAAGTGGACTAAGGTGAGTTAAATTATTTATTTTATTTTTTTAACCCCTCCAGCGCTAGTTTACTATGCATTCTGTATTCAGAATGCTATTATTTTCCCTTATAACCATGTTATAAGGGAAAATAATACAATCTACAGAACACTGATCCCAAGCCCGAACTTCTGTGAAGAAGTTCGGGTTTGGGTACCAAACACGCGCAATTTTTCTCACGCGAGTGCAAAACGCATTACAATGTTTTGCACTCGCGCGGAAAAATCGCGGGTGTTCCCGCAACGCACCCGCACATTTTCCCGCAACGCCCGTGTGAAAGAGGCCTAAGTGTAAGTCAAAACGTATGCAAACTGATGGCATTTGTCAGACGGATCAGGATCCTGATCCGTTTGACAAATGCATTGAAATGCCAGATCCGTCTCTCCGGTATGGATCCGGCATTTATTTTTTTCGAATTTTTTGCAGTGTGAGCATGCGCAGACCACAAAAATGGATCTGGGCCGGCATTAATGCATTTCAATGGAAAAAAATGCCGGATCCGTCATTCCGGCAAGTGTTCTAGAATTTTGGACAGAGATAAAACCGCAGCATGCGCCCCGTGGTCGTGCTGCGGCCCGCAAAATGCAGGCCGCAATACACGAGCACAGTCCGTGGGGCAGTCGCAGCGGATCGCAGACCCATTCACTTTAATGGGTCCGCGATCCGGCCGTTCCGCAAAAAGATAAGACATGTTCTATCTTTTTGCCGAACGAAAGTACGGGACAAAACCCCACAGAAGCACTCCGTAGTGCTTCCGCTACGTGCTTCCGTTCCGCACCATTCCGCATCTCCGGATTTGCGGACCCATTGAAGTGAATGGGTCCGCATTCCGTGATGCGGAATGCCCACGGAACGGCACCCATGTATTGCGGATCCGCAAATGCGGTCCGCAATACGGCAACGGGGCGCACACGCCCGTGTGAAAGAGGCCTTAACCCTTAGGGTACTTTCACACTTGCATTGTTTGATTCCGGCAGGCAGTTCCGTTGCCTGAACTGCCTGTCTGATCAGGAAACCTGTATGCAAACGCATGTCATTTGCAGACTGATCAGGATCCTGATCAGTCTGACAAATGCATTGCAGTACCGGATCCGTTTTTCCGGTGTCATCCGGAAAAACGGATCCGGTATTTATTATTTTTGAAATTTATAAAGGTCTGCCTGGAAACCGGATTCGTTTTACCGGAACACTTGATACCGGATATGGCATTAATACATTTCAATGGAAATCCGGCATTCAGGCAAGTGTTCCGGAATTTTTGGCCGGAGAAAATACCGCAGCATGCTGCGGTATTTTCTCCGTCCAAAGACTGTAAAAGTGACTGAACTGAAGACATCCTGATGCATCCTGAACAGATTGCTCTCTATTCAGAATGCATGGGGATAAAACTGATCAGTTCTTTTCCAGTATTGAGCCCCTAGGACGGAACTCAATACCGGAAAAGAATAACGCTAGTGTGAAAGTACCATAAGGAAGGGGGTGTGTAAAACTGAATGCTGCCATGTGCATTATCCATTTCTGCGGCAGCACTTTTTTCATTATTCATGTACTGCAATATCATGTGTACAGTATACCAGCACATAACATCATTAGAGATTTTTTTCTTTACCATATCATGTTGTGTATAAATCTTTGATATTGTAGTAATCTTTAATGTTTTTATAATCCTTGTGCTGAACATTACAAAGTAGACGATCCCTGTAGTGTGACATTACTATGCACATTGTCCCTCTATTCTGATGTCACTGTGTGCATTATCTCTGTATTGTGACTACTGTGAGCATTATCCCACTTTTGTGACATCACTGTGTGCATTATCCCTGTACTATAACAACACTGTGAACATTGTCCCTCTATTCTGATATCACTGTGTGCAGTATCCCTGTATTGTGATATCACTGTGTGCATTATCCCTGTATTGTGACATCACTGTGAACATTACTCCACTATTACGACCATTAATTCCTTACTGTGATATCATTGTGAGCACTATTCCCATACTATGATATCATTGTGGGCATTATCCCTCTACTGTGATATCACTGTGTGCAATATACCCCTACAGTGACATCATTGTGAGCATTATCTTTTTACTGCGACATCACTGTATGCATTATCCTTCTGTTGTGACACTAGTGTGAGCATCATTCCCTTACTGTGACATCACTGTGATCATTATCCCTGTACTGTCATACCACCCTTTCTGTGACATCACCCTTTCTGTGCTCTATCCCAGTACTGTGACATCACTTTGAGCATTATCCCCTTACTGTGATATCACTGTGTGCATTATATCTGGGGAGACCAAAATAAACATTAAACTTTCCATATTGTGGACTGCTAAAGGTGGTCATGGTGGAGTAGGGCCTCATTCCAAGTTTTGCTATAGGGCCCCATGTTTACACGTTACACCTTTGATTACAATATACATTAGAAAATATATTTTACTGGTTTCTATATTTGGTGTATGTGGTTTATTTTATTTCTTGTTGCTTACACACGATGGAGAAAAGTTATCCTCCTCGGTGGACATCTAAGGTTGTCCAAAAGAATGTCCTGTACCTAACACTAGTGCATCTCAGTTGTATTAGAGTTCATATAATATGCAAAAAATTCTCTATTACTTGTATTCAAAGGGCCCCAGATAAGGTATCCTTAAGAACGGAGGGCCAGAGAGCTGAAAGTGAGTAATATTTGGTTATTTTATTACATTCATCTAGCTACACCTAAAGTCACTTTTTTCATTTGGGTGGAGATATCCATTAACACGTTTTATGGAATAGTCCTGAGAGAGACTTCTGTTATTTTTTGTTTTTTTTTCTATCACAAAACACATTGCATTATGCACAGACACTGTAGAAGCAAGTTATTTCCTCTCTTTGTGTGTGTTTCAGGACTAACGGGTGAGACATCTAAAGAATGACAACACCAGTTGAATAGGAATGAATGGTTAACCAAGCTCTGTAGTCAATCTACTTGAGATCTGTAGGGAACACTTTATCAGTCTAGAGTGTAAGAAAACCAGTCTTGTACTACAGAAAAGATTGTGAGCGTTCTTTTCCTGACTTATATGAAATTCCAAGGAGGAAAATAAACTTTGGGGACACAGCTGGTGATAGGGAGTACAGATTATTATTTATTATTAAAGCGCCATTCATTCCATGGCTCTGTACATATGAAGAGGGATATACATACATAATACAAAACAAATGCAATAAGCATGAACAAGACCAGTTACAAACTGGTACAGAAGGTAAGAGGACAAAAGAAAGCTAAAATAATTTGCAGGTCCTATTTCTCACCTGGCACAGACAGCCATTATACTTTCTCAACAGTCTATGGACAGAATTTAGGAAAAAGTGTGACAGAATATTAATTTGGTAAAATCAAAAAAACTTCAAGATCAGGCCATTTACCCTCCTTCCTGACCAGGTGCATTTTCCATTTTTTCCAGTACATGCATCATCTTTAACCACCTCCGGACCGCCTAACGCAGGATCGCGTTCCGGAGGTGGCAGCCCTGCGCAGAGTCACGCATATATGCGTCATCTCGCGATGGGCGAGATTTCCTGTGAATGCGCGCACACAGGCGCGCGCGCTCACAGGAACGGAAGGTAAGAGAGTTGATCTCCAGCCTGCCAGCGGCGATCGTTCGCTGGCAGGCTGGAGATGTGTTTTTTTTAACCCCTAACAGGTATATTAGACGCTGTTTTGATAACAGCGTCTAATATACCTGCTACCTGGTCCTCTGGTGGTCCCATTTGTTTGGATCGACCACCAGAGGACACAGGTAGCTCAGTAAAGTCCCACCAAGCACCACTACACTACACTACACCCCCCCCCCCGTCACTTATTAACCCCTTATTAGCCCCTGATCACCCCTGATCACCCCATATAGACTCCCTGATCACCCCCCTGTCATTGATCACCCCCCTGTCATTGATTACCCCCCTGTAAAGCTCCATTCAGATGTCCGCATGATTTTTACGGATCCACTGATAGATGGATCAGATCCGCAAAACGCATCCGGACGTCTGAATGAAGCCTTACAGGGGCGTGATCAATGACTGTGGTTATCACCCCATATAGACTCCCTGATCACCCCCCCTGTCATTGATTACACCCCTGTCATTGATCAACCCCCTGTAAAGCTCCATTCAGACGTCCGCATGATTTTTACGGATGCACTGATAGATGGATCCGATCCTCAAAACGCATCCGGACGTCTGAATGAAGCCTTACAGGGGCATGATCAATGACTGTGGTGATCACCCCATATAGACTCCCTGATCACCCCCCTGTAAAGCTCCATTCAGATGTCCGCATGATTTTTACGGATGCACTGATAGATGGATCCGATCCGCAAAACGCATCCGGACGTCTGAATGAAGCCTTACAGGGGCATGATCAATGACTGTGGTGATCACCCCATATAGACTCCCTGATCACCCCCCTGTAAAGCTCCATTCAGATGTCCGCATGATTTTTACGGATGCACTGATAGATGGATCCGATCCTCAAAACGCATCCGGACGTCTGAATGAAGCCTTACAGGGGCATGATCAATGACTGTGGTGATCACCCCATATAGACTCCCTGATCACCCCCCTGTAAAGCTCCATTCAGATGTCCGCATGATTTTTACGGATGCACTGATAGATGGATCCGATCCGCAAAACGCATCCGGACGTCTGAATGAAGCCTTACAGGGGCATGATCAATGACTGTGGTGATCACCCCATATAGACTCCCTGATCACCCCCCTGTCATTGATCACCCCCCTGTAAAGCTCCATTCAGATGTCCGCATGATTTTTACGGATGCACTGATAGATGGATCCGATCCGCAAAACGCATCCGGACGTCTGAATGAAGCCTTACAGGGGCATGATCAATGACTGTGGTGATCACCCCATATAGACTCCCTGATCACCCCCCTGTCATTGATTACCCCCCTGTAAAGCTCCATTCAGATGTCCGCATGATTTTTACGGATGCACTGATAGATGGATCGGATCCGCAAAACGCATCCGGACGTCTGAATGAAGCCTTACAGGGGCGTGATCAATGACTGTGGTGATCACCCCATATAGACTCCCTGATCACCCCCCTGTCATTGATCAACCCCCCTGTCATTGATCAACCCCCCTGTCATTGATCACCCCCCCTGTCATTGATCACCCCCCTGTCATTGATCCCCCCCCCCCCCCCCCCTCTGTAAGGCTCCATTCAGATATTTTTTTGGCCCAAGTTAGCAGAATTTTTTTTTTTTTTTCTTACAAAGTCTCATATTCCACTAACTTGTGTCAAAAAATAAAATCTCACATGAACTCACCATACCCCTCACGGAATCCAAATGCGTAAAATTTTTTAGACATTTATATTCCAGACTTCTTCTCACGCTTTAGGGCCCCTAGAATGCCAGGGCAGTATAAATACCCCACATGTGACCCCATTTCGGAAAGAAGACACCCCCAGGTATTCCGTGAGGGGCATATTGAGTCCATGAAAGATTGAATTTTTTGTCCCAAGTTAGCGGAACGGGAGACTTTGTGAGAAAAAAATTAAAAATATCAATTTCCGCTAACTTGTGCCAAAAAAAAAAAATTTCTATGAACTCGCCATGCCCCTCATTGAATACCTTGGGGTGTCTTCTTTCCAAAATGGGGTCACATGTGGGGTATTTATACTGCTCTGGCATTCTAGGGGCCCCAAAGCGTGAGAAGAAGTCTGGTATCCAAATGTCTAAAAATGCCCTCCTAAAAGGAATTTGGGCACCTTTGCGCATCTAGGCTGCAAAAAAGTGTCACACATCTGGTATCGCCGTACTCAGGAGAAGTTGGGGAATGTGTTTTGGGGTGTCATTTTACATATACCCATGCTGGGTGAGAGAAATATCTTGGTCAAATGCCAACTTTGTATAAAAAAATGGGAAAAGTTGTCTTTTGCCAAGATATTTCTCTCACCCAGCATGGGTATATGTAAAATGACACCCCAAAACACATTCCCCAACTTCTCCTGAATACGGCGATACCACATGTGTGACACTTTTTTGCAGCCTAGGTGGGCAAAGGGGCCCATATTCCAAAGAGCACCTTTAGGATTTCACAGGTCATTTACCTACTTACCACACATTAGGGCCCCTGGAAAATGCCAGGGCAGTATAACTACCCCACAAGTGACCCCATTTTGGAAAGAAGACACCCCAAGGTATTCCGTGAGGGGCATGGCGAGTTCCTAGAATTTTTCATTTTTTGTCACAAGTTAGTGGAAAATGCTTATTTTTTTTTTATTTTTTTTTTCATACAAAGTCTCATATTCCACTAACTTGTGACAAAAAATAAAAAGTTCCATGAACTCACTATGCCCATCAGCGAATACCTTGGGGTCTCTTCTTTCCAAAATGGGGTCACTTGTGGGGTAGTTATACTGCCCTGGCATTCTAGGGGCCCAAATGTGTGGTAAGGAGTTTGAAATCAAATTCTGTAAAAAATGACCTGTGAAATCCGAAAGGTGCTCTTTTGAATATGGGCCCCTTTGCCCACCTAGGCTGCAAAAAAGTGTCACACATCTGGTATCTCCGTAATCGGGAGAAGTTGGGGAATGTGTTTTGGGGTGTCATTTTACATATACCCATGCTGGGTGAGAGAAATATCTTGGCAAAAGACAACTTTTCCCATTTTTTTATACAAAGTTGGCATTTGACCAAGATATTTATCTCACCCAGCATGGGTATATGTAAAAAGACACCCCAAAACACATTCCTCAACTTCTCCTGAATACAGAGATACCAGATGTGTGACACTTTTTTGCAGCCTAGGTGGGCAAAGGGGCCCACATTCCAAAGAGCACCTTTCGGATTTCACAGGTCATTTACCTACTTACCACACATTTGGGCCCCTAGAATGCCAGGGCAGTATAACTACCCCACAAGTGACCCCATTTTGGAAAGAAGAGACCCCAAGGTATTCGCTGATGGGCATAGTGAGTTCATGGAAGTTTTTATTTTTTGTCACAAGTTTGTGGAATATGAGACTTTGTATGAAAAAAAAAATAAAAAAAAAATCATCATTTTCCACTAACTTGTGACAAAAAATAAAAAATTCTAGGAACTCGCCATGCCCCTCACGGAATACCTTGGGGTGTCTTCTTTCCAAAATGGGGTCACTTGCGGGGTAGTTATACTGCCCTGGCATTCTAGGGGCCCAAATGTGTGGTAAGGAGTTTGAAATCAAATTCAGGAAAAAATGAGGAGTGAAATCCGAAAGGTGCTCTTTGGAATATGGGCCCTTTTGCCCACCTAGGCTGCAAAAAAGTGTCACACATCTGGTATCCCCGTACTCAGGAGAAGTTGAGGAATGTGTTTTGGGGTGTCTTTTTACATATACCCATGCTGGGTGAGATAAATATCTTGGTCAAATGACAACTTTGTATAAAAAAATGGGAAAAGTTGTCTTTTGCCAAGATATTTCTCTCACCCAGCATGGGTATATATAAAATGACACCCCAAAACACATTCCCCACCTTCTCCTGAGTACGGAGATACCAGATGTGTGACACTTTTTTGCAGCCTAGGTGGGCAAAGGGGCCCATATTCCAAAGAGCACCTTTCGGATTTCACAGGTCATTTTTTACAGAATTTGATTTCAAACTCCTTACCACACATTTGGGCCCCTAGAATGCCAGGGCAGTATAACTACCCCACAAGTGACCCCATTTTGGAAAGAAGAGACCCCAAGGTATTCGCTGATGGGCATAGTGAGTTCATAGAACTTTTTATTTTTTGTCACAAGTTAGTGGAATATGAGACTTTGTAAGAAAAAAAAAAAAAAAAAAAAATCATAATTTTCCGCTAACTTGTGACAAAAAATAAAAAGTTCTATGAACTCACTATGCCCATCAGCGAATACCTTAGGGTGTGTACTTTCAGAAATGGGGTCATTTGTGGGGTGTTTGTACTGTCTGGGCATTGTAGAACCTCAGGAAACATGACAGGTGCTCAGAAAGTCAGAGCTGCTTCAAAAAGCGGAAATTCACATTTTTGTACCATAGTTTGTAAACGCTATAACTTTTACCCAAACCATTTTTTTTTTACCCAAACATTTTTTTTTTATCAAAGACATGTAGAACTATAAATTTAGAGCAAAATTTCTATATGGATGTCGTTTTTTTTTGCAAAATTTTACTACTGAAAGTGAAAAATGTCATTTTTTTGCAAAAAAAATCGTTAAATTTCGATTAATAACAAAAAAAGTAAAAATGTCAGCAGCAATGAAATACCACCAAATGAAAGCTCTATTAGTGAGAAGAAAAGGAGGTAAAATTCATTTGGGTGGTAAGTTGCATGACCGAGCAATAAACGGTGAAAGTAGTGTAGGTCAGAAGTGTAAAAAGTGGCCTGGTCTTTCAGGGTGTTTAAGCACTGGGGGCTGAGGTGGTTAAAAGCAAAAATTTATTATAATTTTTTTTTTTTTTGCTTTGGTGATGTAAATACATTTTGCACTTTTTTGTTTTAGGGGAAAAATAGCATGTTTTAACATTTTTAGCACAATGTGTAACACAACTATTTTTTACACCTTGTGCCCCCAATAAGGTCATACACAACTTTTGGGGAACATTTAAAAGGATTTTCCGACATTTTACTACTGAGGACCTATCCTCAGGATAGGTCATCAATATCTGATCTTGGGAGTCCGACACCAGGACCCCAAAGATCAGCTGTTTTGGTGGGCCCCCGGTGCTCCTGTGAGAGCCGCGGCCTTCTCGCAGCTTACCAATCACACCGCCGTACATTTTATAGAGGCTGTGCTCGGTATCACGCTCAGCCCCATTCACTTCAATGGGGTTGAGCTGCGCCTAGGCCACGTGACCAACGAACATGACCTGGGAAAAGTTGTGAGAAGGCTGCGGCACTCACAGGGGCCCTCTCAAACAGCTGATCAGCAGGGGTCCCGGTTGTCGGACCCCCACCAATCAAATACTGATGACCTATCCTGAGGAGAGGTCATCAGTAGTAAAATGACGGAAACCCCCTCTACCATTAAATTTTTTTTTTTTTATTGCTGATTTTACCTGTAGCTGAGGCTGACATAGTAGCCCCAGTTACAGGGAGAATGCAGCCCTCAGAGAAGTCGTATAGGGCTTTACAACCTCACAGCAGAGCTGATCTGGGTCTGCTAAGGCCCAGCAGCTCATGCAGACTCCTAGTCCTCAGCAATCACATGACTGCTGGGACCTTCCTGCAGAGGTGTAGCTAGGCTTTCCTGCACCCGGGGCAAGGATTCAGCATCGCGCTTACCATTCCCCCCTTACACAATTGCCACTCAAATTTGCAGCATCAGTTGATGGCACTGAGCGGACAGCTGGTGGCACTGAGGGGAAAGCTGGTGGCATTGAGGGGTAAGCTGGTGGCACTGGGAAGAAACTGATGGCACTGAGGGGGCAGCTGGTGGGCCTGAGGGGGCAGCTGTTGGCACTGACTGGCAAGCTGGTGGCACTGAGGGGCAAGCTGGTGACACTGGGGGGAACCTGATGGCACTGGGGGGCAAGCTGGTGGCACCTGATGGCATTGAGGGGCAAGCTGGTGGCACTGGGGGCAGCCGATGGCACTGAGGGGGCAGCTGATGGCACTGAGGGGGCAGCTGATGGCACTAGGGGGAGCCTGATGGCACTAGGGGGCAGCTGATGGTACTAGAGGGGGCTTGATGGCACTGGGGGCAGCTGATGGCACTCTGTAGAAGCTGATGGCACTGGGGAGCAGCTTGATGTCACTAGGGGGAGCCTGATGGCACTGGGGGGGGGGCAGATGATGGCACTGAGGGGGCAGCTCATGGCACTGGGTGGAAGCTGATGGCATGGGGGAACCTGATGGGACAGGGGGTGCAGCTGATGGCACGTAGGAAGATGATGAGTTTTTATAAAGAAAAATATTCTTTTAATAATTTTTTTATTATTCGAGTTCTCGATTAATCGTTGGATCAGTCGATAGAATACTCGATTACAAAAATAGTCGATAGCTGCAGCCCCACCATCAACACTTTTGATATGTCTCTATGACATATCAAAAGTTTCATAAAACTGTAGTTACTTTTTAATGTTGGGAAGGGGACCTGTCTGGGGTCTCTAAACCCCTGGGGGAGAGGGGGGGGGGGGAGTGAATGCAGAGAGGCTATTATAGCCAAGTGATAAAGTACAGGGAAGATACACCATTTTGGACTGTACTTTATCACTTGGCTATAATAAGCTTGCTGTGCATTCACTCCAGACCCCCAGGGGCTTACTAATCCTATGCTGGAGAGGGCAGCAATGTTATTTACATGGGATTGTATGTTGGAGAAGGTGACTGGAGGGCAGAGGTTATTCACATGGGACTGTATGTTGGAGGAGCTAGAGGGAGGGGGTACTTATTTACATGGGACTGTATGTTGGAGAAGCTGACAGGATTGGAGAGATGTTATTTACGTGGGACTGTACAGCATGTTGGAGAAGTTGACAAGAGGGGATAAGTTATTTACATGGGATTATATGTTGGAGGGGGCTGTACGGAGGGGAGACATGTTATTTATACTAGTGATGGTTCCCCTGCATGAATACCAACCTCTTAGGGCACGTTCACACCACGGCTATTTATTTCTGTCATTCTCCTCCGTTAGGTGAGCAGAACAACGAAAGCACATAACGGAGCCGAACAGACTTCACTGACTATGATAGAGTCCGTTCAGTTTTCCGTCTGGGATCTTGTCTTTCTAGCAGACAAAAAAGTCCTGCATGCAAGGCTTTTTTGTCCGGTCTTTTTAACAGAATCTGCAACACAGCCACGAACGTAGCTTTCAACGCAGACGTGAACAGGTCCATAACATTATGTAGGCCTACGTATTATGTATTCGAATTACTACAACTTTCGTACTCCTACTTGGCTAAAAATACTCCTCAAAAATGATAAGAGGAGCATTTCTAATGTTCTGGAAAAAAACATCTGGAGTGCAACATCTGGCCAGCACAGCACTGTATTCGCTGCTCCCTGCACCACCTGCATACTAATGACCGCTTCCATTATGGAAGTAGACATTAGCATTCACTGTATAAGACGCACTGCCATTTTCCACCACTTTTAGGGTGAAAAAGTGCGTCTTATAGTCTGAACAATATAATAGTTATTTATAGACAAATACATTCATAGGCATCGCATCCATCTGCAACCGCGCTGCCGGCCCTGTCTATCCATAACCGCACTAAGCATCCACAGCACACAGAGGATCCTGCGCGGAGACACCCACATAGAAGAACCGACGATCCTCCAGAAAGGTAACAGCGACCAGATAGACAATTTTAGGTGGGTCGCCACCAGGCACTGGTTCGCTGAAAATAACTTTTGCATAGCTGTGTATACACATACATCGGATCTGGAATGCTGCTGATATATCCATTTAAACCTGTCACAATTTAGATCTTTGTACTAACTTTTTACTTATTTTAATCAACTGAATCCATCTCAGACTATTGACTATATTTGTCTAATATTTAAAGTTCTACATACCATGATTCTGGACTTATAGCCCAATACAGGGTGTTTTATCATCACATTTTCACATTATTATTTTTTATTCATTTATCCATTCATCTATTTTACACCACCCACTCCTCTCCCTGTACATTGGGAGTGACCTATATTGATAAAGTTTTTATTACTACCCAAATAAATATAGTTTTTATCATATACACACTATCCCTTGTCCTTTGTTGATATCTGCTGGTGACCTCATATAGAGTGCCTGTCCTCCTATGTTCCTATATAGACAATAGATACCTATATGCATATACAGACACAAATTTTATATACATAAATATATATATACACATAAACACACATATATATATATTTATACACATACATAGGCATATATAGACACACGCAGATTGGTAGCTTACCTTCCTATTTGGAGGCTGCAGAAGAGGAGCAGTATGGAGGTGGAGGGCAGGATTATGGTCGGGTGATGGCTTCCACGGGTCTTTTTAACGTGACCTCGCCAGAACGCGGACCGCTGGGCAGCATCAACTACTCCTGCACAGCGGTCCTCAGCCTGCATTACTGGAGATATACATACAAATTGATCACTATGATAATGGGGCCCACTGTGTGATCTGACCAGATACTAGTGCAGGCCAGAAAATACAGCCAATTATTATTGTTGGTAAAAAAAAAAAAATACCAGCACTGCCTGGCAGAGGAAAATACCAGCTTGGTTGGTGAAATACTGGACTGGTGGTAACCCTAGCTATTGCACCTGCTGCGTTTGTGAGCGGGAGCTAAGACCCGCCCTGGGCCGTACATGTAAAATAAGTAAATTATGTAAAATAAACCATCAACATAAGTAGGAAAATAAAGCTGGAACATAAAACAACTAATCTAATGAACAAGGAGAGAAGTGCGTGCTACTATTTCACAATTATTATTCTATCTGCCTCCCCCAGTACTGCCCCCTGCTATCACCCCTGCCACTACTAATCCTATCCCATCACCTGAGTCACTATCACATCTCTCTGCTGTCAGCTGTCACTACTACTCCCATCCCATTTCTATCACCCCTGCCACTACTAATCCTTTCCCATCACTACTCCCATCATTCTGCTATTACCTGTGCCACTAATACTCCCATCCTATCACTGTCACCTGTGTCAGTGCTACTCCCATTACTCTATTGTCACCTGCCACTACTACTACCAACCCATCATTGTCACCTGTCACTACCACTTCCATCCCTCTGTTGTAATCAGTGGCACTACTACTCCCATCCTCTCACTATCATATGTGTCACTACTACTGCCAATCCTGTCACCTGTGTCACTGCTATTCCCATCCTTTTACTGTCACCTGTGCCACTACTACTCCCAACTCATCACTGTCACTACTACTCTGTTGTCACTGGTGTCACTACTACTCCCATCCTGTCACTGTCACCTGTGTCACTACTAACCTCATCCTATCATCTGTACCACTACTACTCCTATCCATCAAAAGTGTCACTACTACTCTAAACCCATCACTGTCATTACTACTTCCATCCCTCTGTTGTCACCGGTGCCAGCATTACTCCCTTCTTGTCACTGTCACCTGTGTCACTACTACTCCCATCACTGTCACCTCAGTCACTACTCGACCCATTCCTCTGCAGTCGCCTATTCCACTACTACTCCCATCTCTCTGCTGTCACATCACTACTACTTTTATTCAGTCACTACTACACCAATTCTTGTCACCTGTACCACTACTTCTCCCATCATGCTGCTGTCACCTGAGTCACTGCTATTCCCATCCCATTAGGTGTCATTACTACTCCAATCCCCCTTCTGTCACCTGTGTCACTACTACTCCCATCCCTTTGGTGTCAGATGTGTCACTAGTCCCATCCTCCTGCTGTCACCAGTGTCACTACTCCTCCCATCCCTCTGCTGTCACCAGTGTCACTACTACTTCCATCCCTCTGTTGTTACCTGTGTCACTACTACTCCCATCCCTCTAATGTCAACTGTCACTACTACTCCCATCCCTCTGCTGTCACCTGTATCACTACTACTCCCACCCCCCTGCTGTCACCTGTACCACTACTACACCCATCCTGCTACTGTCACCTGTATCACTACTGCCCCCATACCCCTGATGTCACCTGTACCACTGCTACTCCCATCTCCGTGCTGTAACTACTCCTCCCATTCCTCTGCTGTCCCCTGTGTCACTACTCCTCCTATCCCTCTGCTGTCATCTGTACCATTACTCCTCCCATCCCTCTGCTTTCACCTGTATCACTACTTCTACCATCCCATCATCCTTGTCACTCCTTCTCCCATCCCTATTCTGTCACCTGTACCACTACTACTCCCATCCCTCTGCTGTCACCTGTATTACTACTACTCCCATCCCTCTTCTGTCACCTGTACCACTACTCCTACCATTTCTCTACTGTCACCTGTGTCACTACTACTCCCATCTCTCTGCAGTCACCTGTACCACTACTACTCCCATCTCTCTTCTGTCACCTGTACCACTACTACTCCCATCCTGCTACTGTCAACCTGTATCACTACTACTCCCATCCCCCTGATGTCACCTGTACCACTACTACTCCCATCCCCCTGCTGTCTTTACTCCTCCCATTCCTCTGCTGTCCCCTGTACCACTACTACTCCCATCCCTCTGCTGTCATCTGTATCACTACTACTCCCATCTCCCTGATGTCACCTGTATCACTACTACTCCCATCCCTCTGCTGTCACCTGTATCACTACTACTCCCACCCCCTGCTGTCACCTGTACCACTACTACACCCATCCTGCTACTGTCACCTGTACCACTGCTACTCCCATCCCCGTGCTGTAACTACTCCTCCCATTCCTCTGCTGTCCCCTGTGTCACTACTCTTCCCATCCCTCTGCTGTCATCTGTACCATTACTCCTCCCATCCCTCTGCTTTCACTTGTATCACTACTTCTACCATCCCATCATCCTTGTCACTCCTTCTCCCATCCCTATTCTGTCACCTGTACCACTACTACTCCCATCCCTCTGCTGTCACCTGTATTACTACTACTCTCATCCCCCTGCTGTCACCTGTACCACTACTACTCCCATCATCTGTGTCACTACTCCTCCCATCCCTCTACTATCAACTGTACAACTACTACTCCCATCCCTCTTCTGTCACCTGTACCACTACTACTCCCATCCCTTTGCTCTCACCTGTATCACTACTACTCCCATTCCCCTGCTGTCACTTGTACCACTACTCCGCTCATCCCTCTGCTGTCACCTGTACCACTACTCCTTCCATCCCTCTTCTGTCACCTTTACCACTACTACTCCCATCCCTCTGCTGTCATCTGTATCACTACTACTCCCATCCCCCTGATGTCACCTGTACCACTACTACTCCCATCCTGCTACTGTCACCTGTATCACTGTTCCTCCCATCCCCCTGCTGTCACTACTCCACCCATCCCCCTGCTGTCACCTGTACCACTACATTACATACTATTTAACCTGTTGGAGCAGCAGAGGAAAAGCAGGCCTGGCAGGCAGTGTGGAGAAGAAGGGGCCATTACTCCCTGTCCCAGCAGCAGCTCCAGGGGGCAGAGAACAGTCAGACACCAGGTCCCTCTGCCCTCCTTCCCTGTCAGTGCAGACTGCAGAGCTCGGGCTGTATTCACAAGCAGCCAGCCTGCTCCAGAAAAGCTCCGTGCTGGTGGGCGGGGCCTGCCCCTGGGACTAATACACAGGGGGGTGTGCCCAACATCTAGTCCAGGATCCCTGTCATTGGCTGGCAGCACGTGTCATAGGAGGCTGCAGCCAATAGAAAACAAGAGGCAGTACTGGCAAATGGTGTGCCAGTCCTGCGGATCTCAGAGGAGGAGGGGACAGCATGGAGGAGCAGTACTCTGCCTCCTCCTCCTCCTCACTGACAGCGTCGGAGTCACAGCTGGAAGTAGTGCTGCTTCTGTGGCCATATTAAGGACAAGACCAGCACTTCTCTCCCATCCCCCTCACTGGAAGAAAATCACCGTTATTTTACATTACAACTGTCATCAGCACAGTTCATGTGCACTACAGATCCCAGCATGCCCTCCTACATTAGGTTCACTGTTTCTGAAAATCTACACTATGCTCCATAACAATCCATACAGATTACTATTTTCTAGCCTACACAGCTAGGATGGCTTTGGTTGCCATGGGCAACACCACCGTTTCCCTGCATTAGCTCCCGTTGCCGAGCATGACATCACAGACGCGTTGCCCTGGAGACCTCCAACTGTCCTAACGGTCAGAGTGAGTTGAGGTTCGTGGAGAGAGGAGCTGTTGAGACTTGTGCAGAGCGAGCGATTTGCTTATTTCCCTTTATTTATATTTTTTTGCGTTTTTTTTTTTTGTTTGTTTGTCTGCCCCCCCCACCCCTCACACTTTTTCTAGGTGTGTTGTGGGAGAGGCAGCCAAATGGCTGCTACGGGGGCTGGAGGAAAACTCCAGCCCCGGAGACATCTCCATCCTTCCCGGAGGCCCCCGTACAGCCGGAAGCCAAGAAGACCTGGCTACAACCATCTTACAGCTGGATTAGAAGGTATCGTGCCAGATTTTAAAACACTGTTTGAAATACCTAGACAGGAGGAACCTGGCCGATACCTTCGACTGCAGGGAGGACCCCCACTACCTCCGGCACCACCACCTGCCGATAACACCTGTGCGGCAGAAGTAGAGAGAGAGGAACATCGGGTACCACAGCCCACCATAACACCAGGTGAGGAGCAGACCTATCCCTCATTGCCCAGTAGACCATCTGCCGGGAAAACACCATCCCCGAGAGGAGCAGCAGAAACATCTAGAGTCCGCATTGTGCCTGACGCCTTACCACCGCGTATTAAGGTCACTGCGAGACAGCTGAATAACTTCCCACAATGGCTCCCTGTCAGTTATGCGTCTCGGAAGAACATGATAGCCATGCTGACCAGACCATTGGTGGACGTTCGGGACTCCTATGTGACGCATGAGGGAGAATATCTCAGGTACACCTTTACCCGTGATGTCATCTTCCACAACCGGGAATACCATGGGAAAATCTCCTTCTGCCGCAAAAAAATGTAGTGGTGGAATCCCCTGCAGAGCGTGAGTACCATCTTAGCGCACAGCTGCTTTTCGGATTGACTTTTCGGTTTTGACCTTGGCTTGACTAATGGACTGTGTTTTTACTGCCGCCTGCCCTGACCCCGGACTGTTTTTGGACTGTGATTGTTTGCTGCCTGCCCCGACCTCGGCCTGTTTTTTAGACTATGATTGCTTGCTGCCTGCCCCGACCTCGGCCTGTTTTTTAGACTATGATTGTTTGCTGCCTGCCCTGACCGCGGCCTGTTTTTGGACTACGATTGCTTGCTGCCTGCCCTGACCCGGACTGTTTTGGACTACTCTTCTGCCTGTCGATTTGGTACCTTACTGTAAATGACTGCAGGACAGTCTGCCTCTCTCCCGGCCTTACCTCTGGGTAGATCCCTTTCAGTGCCTCATATACTGGGATTTCTGCACACCTTAACCATAATGGACAGAACTATGGTGGGCTCTTCTATCCCTGGACTGGAATTGAATGCTCTGCATACTACATGCAGATTTACTCTGGTTTTATATTTGCTTCCTGACCATAGTTCACATGGGTAATGACAGCACCGGTTTTTCTGGCAGGCAGACACTTAGGCCAGTAACTCAGCTTGGACTTGTAATTTCCCCCACGTGACAGATTCCCAGTGGGCTGGTCAGTCAGGGGGCCGCCTGCCATAAACCATTGCAGTTTCCATGGCGTCAAGAACTGAAGGACCTGAAAATCTCCCTTTCACCTCCATCATCTCTGCTTCTGCTAGTTTAGGAAGGGGGGAAATGGGGAGAGTCCTGCTGACAGTGGGGAGGGGTACTTTGGAGAAGACTGTTGCTGTTAGTGGGGGAGAGGTAAGATGTACGAAATGCCTCTGTCAGCGGGAAAGGGGTGGGAAGGAGGAAAGAGTTGCTGTCAGCGGTGGAGAAGTGGGAAGAAGGACAGTGCTGCTGTCAGTGTGGGAGGGGTGTGAGGGGGACAGTTCTGATGTCAGTGAGAAGGGGGTAAATTCTGATGTCAGTAGGGGAGGAGTGGTAAGGTGAAAAGTCAGATGCCAGTGGGAACAGGGAAATGGCCAATGGGGGAGGGGTGGGAAGGGGAAAATGCTTCGGCCAATGGGGGAGGGGTGGGAAGGGGAAATGCTTCGGCCAATGGGGGAGGGGTGGGAAGGGGAAATGCTTCGGCCAATAGGGGAGGGGTGGAAAGGGGGAAATGCTTCGGCCAATAGGGGAGGGGTGGAAAGGGGGAAATGCTTCGGCCAATGGGGGAGGGGTGGAAAGGGGGAAATGCTTCAGCCAATGGGGGAGGGGTGGAAAGGGGGAAATGCTTCGGCCAATGGGGGAGGGGTGGGAAGGGGGAAATACTTTGGCCAATGGGGGAGGGGTGGGAAGGGGGAAATACTTCGGCCAATGGGGGAGGGGTGGGAAGGGGGAAATACTTCGGCCAATGGGGGAGGGGTGGGAAGGGGGAAATACTTCGGCCAATGGGGGAGGGGTGGGAAGGGGGAAATACTTCGACCAATGGGGGAGGGGTGGGAAGGGGGAAATACTTCGACCAATGGGGGAGGGGTGGGAAGGGGGAAATACTTCGGCCGAGGGGGAGGGGTGGGAAGGGGGAAATACTTCGGCCATGGGGGAGGGGTGGGAAGGGGGAAATACTCCGGCCAATGGGGGAGGGGTAGGAAGGGGGAAATACTTCGGCCAATGGGGGAGGGGTAGGAAGGGGGAAATACTTCGGCCAATGGGGGAGGGGTGGAAAATGCTTCGGCCAGTGGTGGAGGGGTTGAAAGGGGGTAGCGCTGCAGTTTTCGATTTGTTTCATAATAGAATATTCTCATCAGTCCCCCATGCCATCAGTCTCCCCATGCAATAAGTTCCTAGTGCCATCAGCCCCCCTATGTTATCAGTCCCCCCATGCCATCAGCCCCACCGTGCCATCCGTCCCCTGTTCCATCAGCCCCTCCATAACATCCATCCCCATTGACATCAGCCTCCCCATGCAATCTGTCCCCAGTGCTATCAATTCCCCCCATGCCATCTGACCCCAGTGCCATCAGTTCCCCCCAGTTCCATCAATTCCCTCCATGCCATTAGTTTTCCCCATTTCCATCAGTTCCCCCATCTCATCATTTCCCCCAGTAGGGGAGGGGGAAAAAGCTTTGGGAAATAGGGGAGGGTCTGGAGGGAGTACAATGTTGCTGCACTGTGGTGTTTGGCACTTCTGGGGAGATATTCTGTACTGTAATGTGGTGTTTGTCCGGCACCAATGGGCAAGAATGTTGTGTTGCACTATGGTATCTGTGTGCCAGGGCTGCATTTCAAGCCCACTCGGGCCCTAGATGTAATATGTGTACAGTGCCAACATCAGGACATCCACATGGCCACCTTATCCGGACCAGCTGTTGAGCCAGCACTGCCCACCTCCTCCCCGGTCACAATAGTGAGACAGCTCTTCAGAAATTGCCAGTACGAGAACATGATGGCCGGCCTCAGCAGGGACTTCTTCTGTACCATGTTACTACACCCGCAGGACCTGGTCAAGATCTGCTTTACAGGTACAACCACAGTGCTTATATGATCCATTACTGCCTCTATGTAATGTTTATGTACATATATGCTGGGCAAGCTGGGGGTTGTAGTACCCCCAACAATTTAATGATACCATATGTAGCTTTCAAATATGCTTTGTAGTGAAGTTCCTCACCATTTTCAAGATCTCTGCTCCTGTTAGGCCCCTTTCACACGAGCGAGTATTCCGCGCGGATGCGATGCGGGAGGTGAACGCATTGCACCCGCACTGAATACCGACCCATTTATTTCTATGGGGCTGTGCACACAAGCGGTGATTTTCACGCATCACTTGTGCTTTGCGTGAAAATCGCAGCATGCTCCTCTTTGTGCGTTTTTCACGTAACGCAGGCCCCATAGAAATGAATGGGGTTGCGTGAAAATCGCAAGCATCCGCAAACAAGTGCGGATGCGGTGCGATTTTCACGCACGGTTGCTGGGAGACGATCGGGATGGAGACCCGATCATTATTATTTTCCCTTATAACATGGTTATACGGGAAAATAATAGCATTCTGAATACAGAATGCATAGTAAAACATCGCTGGAGGGGTTAAAAAAAAAGAATTCTTTTTTTTAACTCACCTTAATCCACTTGTTCGCGGCCCGGCATCTCCTTCTGGCTTCATCTGATCTCCGTGCAGCAACAGGACCTTTGGTGACGTCATTCTGGTCATCACATGATCCATCACCATGGTAAAAGATCATGTGACGTACCATGTGATGACCGGAGTGACGTCATCAAAGGTCCTGTTGCTGCACAGAGATCAGATGAAGACAGAAGGAGATGCCGGCATCGCGAACAAGTGGATTAAGGTGAGTTAAATTTTTTTTAAATTTTTTTTTAACCCCTCCAGCGATGTTTTACTATGCATTCTGTATTCAGAATGCTATTATTTTCCCTTATAACCATGTTATAAGGGGAAATAATACAATCTACAGAACACTGATCCCAAGCGTTCGGGTTTGGGTACCAAACACGCGCGATTTTTCTCACGCGAGTGCAAAACGCATTACAATGTTTTGCACTTGTGCGGGAAAAATCGCGGGTGTTCCCGCAACGCCCGTGTGAAAGGGGCCTTAGTAAATTAAGGCAGAGACTTAGGGGCTTACCCCAAATCTGTGAGGTGAGGCTTTACTTCTTGTAAGTGAACATTACATGAAAACACTGATATCTTTATATTCTCATCTGATTGGAGAAAGGCAGGGGCTTCTGTCACCCAACTCCCACCCCAAGACAGGACTGGACTGAAGATGTGGTGACCTGTCATTAGATATAAATCTGCTCTGCTGTTTAATTTGGCGGCCATTGCTGTTCCTACAGTAGATGATACTCATCTTTCCAAGGCTTCTAAAGGTAAACTCATTTAGTTATTCAGCAGTACCAGATGAATGCATCAGTGCATGAAAACCTGGGGTGACAACCTTGGATGCTATAAAAGTGGTCAGATTGATTGTCAGCCTGCTTTCCCCCCATTGTACTCTAGTCATACATTTTGTAGTGCTATTACTATAAGAATCCCAGTAAAATGATGGAATAGAGCTTAAAGGGGTATTTCCATCATATACATTTATGGTGCGGGATCCCACCTATGGCATGGACGAGCCATGCCCCATGTTCACTGGATCATCGAGGAGGTACTCCCCATAACCTGGAATAGCCGCCTATCCATTGCCAGCTGCCTCTCCATTGTAGGCTGTGGGGAGCGTAGCCTCTGTGATCCATAACGTGGGCTCAGAGCTCGAGTCCTGCGGGAACGTGTGGGAACGGTGTTCCTGCACTTTTTTCATAGCAGGAACGCGGTTCCCTTTCAGGGCCGCCCATCTTTAACGCCGGGCAAAAGTACCAGGAAGCGGTGAAGGTTTTGTACTCACCGCTTCCTGGTCCTCTGTAGGTAATACTTGAAGTTAAAATATACCATCATATCGGAGTTATCGGATCGGATAATCTACATCCGAGGCGTTCCCATGGTGATGGGGATGCTGCATCATTGGTGGGCAGTGCGCCCTCCCCCCCTCCCCGGTATTAAAATCATTGGTGGGCAGTGCGCCCTCCCCCTGCCCTTCCTAGTATTAAAATCATTGGTGGGCAGTGCGCCCTCCCCCCGCCCTTCCCAGTATTAAAATCATTGGTGGGCAGTGCGCCCCCCCCATCATTCGTGGCAGCGGCAGTTCCGATCGGAGTCCCAGCAGGGGGGGAGAGGGTGCACTGCCAACCAATGATTTTAATATTTTAATGGTGAAGGGGGCGCACTGCCCACCAATGATTTTAATACCGGGGAGGGCACTGCCCACCAATGCACTGACTGGGGACTGATGAAGAGGCACTAACTGGGGGGCCTGGGGGCTGATGGAGAGGCACTGGGGGCCGGTGGTGAGAGGCACTGGGAGCTGATGGAGAGGCACTGGGGGCTAATGGAGAGGCACTGGTGGCTAGTGAGAGGCACTGGGGGCTGATAGAGAGGCACTGGGGGCTGGTGAGAGGCACTGGGGTCTGATGGAGAGGCTACTTGGGGCTGCTTTGAGGCTACTGGGGGCTGCTTTAAGGCTACTGGGGGCTGCTATGAGGCTACTGGGGGCTGCTATGGCGCATGGGGCTCTTATTGAGATCTGATTGGGGGTCATTCATATTGGGGTCTGAGCTGAGGTGTGATCTGAGGTCTTATTGGGGCTTATTGGGGCTGTTATTAACTTTGGGGATCTTATTGGGGCTGTTAGCTGAGGTCTGATTAACATTGGGGGTCTGATTGGTGGTCTGACCTGAGGTGTAATGAAAAATATTTTTTTTCCAGAGCAGCTTGGAGAAAAAAAGGCCTCACAATCTCCCACACTCCTTCTGCCCGGCCAAGCCTGCCAGCACCCCTGAAGCCAAGTCTGCCAGCACCCCTGAGGCCAAGCCTGCCAGCACCCCTGAGGCCAAGCCTGCCAGCAGCCCTGAGGCCAAGCCTGCCAGCAGCCCTGAGGCCAAGCCTGCCAGCAGCCCTGAGGCCAAGCCTGCCAGCAGCCCTGAGGCCAAGCCTGCCAGCAGCCCTGAGGCCAAGCCTGCCAGCACCCCTGAGGCCAAGCCAGCAAGCACCCTTGAGACCAAGCCTGTCAGCACCCCTGAGGCAAAGCTAGCCAGCACCCCTGAGGCCAAGCCTGTCAGTACCCCTAAGGCCAAGCGAGCCAGCACCCCTGAGGCCAAACCAGCCAGCACCCCTGAGGTCAAGCCAGTGTCACGGCCTATGGTCCTGACTCTTTGAGCCGCATGCAGTTGCCAGTGGTTAGGTTCGTTGTCTACCGCAGGTGAGGGCAGTTTGTATATTGCCTCACGTGTGGTTGCCGCTGGCAACATGGTGTTGTTGGCAGTGTAGCAGCTGAGCTTGTTGCTGTGCTGCTCACTGTCTATGCATGCGGTTGCCTATGGCAACTTGTGTTATATGTGTGCACTTTCCCTGTTTGGTGTGCAAGGGGTTTATTGTGTGTGCACTTCCCCTTTAAGTGGCTTCACTACCCTGTCTGGTATTGGAGGGGTTAATTCCCTTTCCAGTGTGTGTCTGTGTGGGTGTGGCTTCTTGGGCTATTTAGCCTCTGCTGAGACCTGAAGCTGAGGGGGTACTCCAGCCATGCATTATGCTGGAGTCATCCTCCTGGTCTTATACCATCTGTTTTGTGAGGGCCACCCTTGTGGTCATAAAATATATGTACTGATGTTATGATTTGTCTGTGTGGTGTTTCACCCTATTGCAGCTATGGATCTGGTTTCCTGTGTGAGTTATGTTGTGTGCTGTGTCCTTTTGTGTTTGGTGTGGACAACAGCATTTGAGCACGGGTTCCAGTCAGTGTGTCTGTGGCAGGTAGGTGTGGAAGTGTTTCACTCGCCTGCCATATCCTTATGCTGTTTAATGTTTCCCGTTCCTTGCAGCTTATCCAGTTTAGACTCCTGTTCCTCCGTGTCTAGGAGGAACAGGTCGTCTTACCCTGCTCCTAGTCCAGGGATCTCTTGAGGGCTAGTAGGGACCCGAGGTTCCTGAGTATGAGCCCTCCTACCATCTGGGTTGGCTCATACAGTTAGGAGTCAGGGTCAGAGTTAGGGACGCGTTAGGAGGTGACCTGCTCCCTAATTCTGTTGTCCTGGCCTAGCAGCTTCCTATTCCTATAATATCGCACGGATGAGGGTTTCCCCCACTCTCATCCGTGACAGTATGACCACAATGGCTCCTTGCGTGGTTTACCTTCGAAAGAGGGTGCAGCATGTATTGCCAGCCGTTTCGACATACATGCGCGTTCTCCGGAGGGAGAGCGTTATGGGGTTCACCGTTAACGGCGCGGTTGGTGGCTTATTCCCCGCCACCTTGCCTTCCGTGTCCGTGTTGGTGATCCCTTGTCCCTCTCTATGTTCCTATCTCTGGTCGTCTGCTGGCAGCATTCCGTTGGTGTTCCGGCTGTGTGCTGGTTAGGAGTGGCTGTTGGCAGCGACTGGAGTGGGAACGTGAGTGGAGAGTGACGCAGTGTTCAGTGCGGTCTCTCCGGGCTGTTTGTTTGCTGGTCTCTGGTTCCTGTGTGTTGCTCCAGAGGCTGGCAGTCGGCGCCCTGGTTCCAGTGTGTTGCTCCAGGGGCTGGCAGCAGTCCTGGGGAGACTCGTATGCACTGACGCTGATTCTCCTACTATTTCCTTTCTCCCATCCCTGTTTTGAGTTCCTCACTAGTTTCCTTTTTTTTTTTGGTGGGGGGGCTTTGAAGGGTGGGAGTGTCACGGCCTATGGTCGTGACTCTTTGAGCCGCATGCAGTTGCCAGTGGTTAGGTTCGTTGTCTACCGCAGGTGATGGCAGTTTGTATATTGTCTCATGCGTGGTTGCCGCTGGCAACATGGTGTTGTTGGCAGTGTAGCAGCCTGAGCTTGTTGCTGGGCTGCTCACTGTCTATGCATGCGGTTGCCTATGGCAACTTGTTATATGTGTGCACTTTCCCTGTTTGGTGTGCACGGGGTTTATGTGTGTGTGCACTTCCCCTTTAAGTGGCTTCACTACCCTGTCTGGTATTGGAGGGGTTAATTCCCTTTCCAGTGTGTGTCTGTGTGGGTGTGGCTACTTGGGCTATTTAGCCTCTGCTGAGACCTGAAGCTGAGGGGTACTCCAGTCAAGCATTATGCTGGAGTCATCCTCCTGGTCTTATACCATCTGTCCAGTGCGGGCCACCCTTGTGGTCATAAAATATATGTACTGATGTTATGATTTGTCTGTGTGGTGTTTCACCCTATTGCAGCTATGGATCTGGTTTCCTGTGTGAGTTATGTTGTGTGCTGTGTCCTTTTGTGTTTGGTGTGGACAACAGCATTTGAGCACGGGTTCCAGTCAGTGTGTCTGTGGCAGGTAGGTGTGGAAGTGTTTCACTCGCCTGCCATATCCTTATGCTGTTTGATGTTTCCCGTTCCTTGCAGCTTGGCTAGTTTAGACTCCTGTTCCTCCGTGTCTAGGAGGAACAGGTCGTCTTACCCTGCTCCTAGTCCAGGGATCTCTTGAGGGCTAGTAGGGACCCAAGGTTCCTGAGTATGAGCCCTCCTACCATCTGGGTTGGCTCATACAGTTAGGAGTCAGGGTCAGAGTTAGGGACGCGTTAGGAGGTGACCTGCTCCCTAATTCTGTTGTCCTGGCCTAGCAGCTTCCTATTCCTATAACATCGCACGGATGAGGGTTTCCCCCACTCTCATCCGTGACAGCCTGTCAGCACCCCTGAGGCCAAGCCTGTCAGCACCCCTGAGGCAAAGCTAGCCAGCACCCCTGAGGCCAAGCCTGACAGCACCCCTAAGGCTAAGCCAGCCAGCACCCCTGAGGCCAAGCCAGCCAGCACCCCTGAGGCCAAGCCAGCCAGCACCCCTGAGGCCAAGCCAGCCAGCACCCCTGAGGCCAAGCCAGCCAGCACCCCTGAGGCCAAGCCAGCCAGCACCCCTGAGGCCAAGCCAGCCAGCAGCCCTGAGGCCAAGCCAGCCAGCACCCATGAGGCCAAGCCAGCCAGCACCCATGAGGCCAAGCCAGCCAGCACCCCTGAGGCCAAGCCAGCCAGCACCCCTGAGGCCAAGCCAGCCAGCACCCCTGAGGCAAAGCTAGCCAGCACCCCTGAGGTCAAGCCTGTCAGCACCCCTAAGGTCAAGCCAGCTAGCATCCCTGAGGTCAAGCCAGCTAGCACCCCTGAGGCCAAGCCTGCCAGCACCCCTGAGTCTTCAGAACTGTAAGTAAATAATATATAAGGGGAGCTTATAATATGAAAGAGACGGATTATGTCTGAACAGACATGTAGCGCAAATTCCAGTTTTTGTTTGTGTTTTATGTTGCACTGAATGGGCTGCTATATTCACTAGAGCGCAGCACCCCCTGCATTGTGTTTTCAGACCGAGCGCCATACATACAGGGTGAGTGTGCCTCGTACTGCAGTATTTTATGGGTCAAATTAGTTCCATTGATGTGAGTAGATGAATGGAAGATATAAGTCTATCGTGTAACAAATCTGCCACATGTGAATATACCCCAGTAGAACATGATGCAGGTGTAGTCCTGGTCCAGTTTTCACCTATGGCCACAGGGCAACAAGGTACAAGTGTTAACCACTGCACCGCTATACTTGCACTGTTCAGAACATAATTGTTGTCTTGGGTTTGACTCATTTCTTGCATCATTTCTTTCATGCATTTGCCTTAACCCTTTTTTACTCGTCTTGTTCTTCAGTACAATGCTGGTGTTGACCCTTGATGATAAAAGGACATGTTCCATGCTCTTACTACAATGTATGGGCAGGAAGAAATTCCTGCACAAGGTAATCAGTGTCTCTATAATATCCTACAATCATCATAGATGTCAGGCTTTACCATCAGTAACCTTCATGTCTTATATCTGTAGGGTTTGTACCAGGCCTGCTGGAAACATCAGATGGAGCCCTGCAGTTCATGGCCTACAAGAAACTGAAAATGGACTTTACAAGCATTTCCATCCACCCAGTGACACAAAACCGGTAATAACCTGCATTTCTTATTCAGATAGACCTCAATATCTATGTGTTAGGTCTAATGTACATAGAAGAAACATGATGGTAAGGGTCAGCCTACACGGTCAGACTGATGTGCCAGAACCAGCTGAGAGGAATGGGTTTATGTGTCTTCTGTCTTATAGGAAAGAAGAGTTCCATGGAGTCTACTAGAGCAATGTCTTCAGCATCATCCCAGTGACCTCCGCCTGCGGAATCACCTTATTAGCTTCAATTCTACTTTTATTTTCCTGGAAATGACCACAGTGCAGAAGTTCTGTAATAAAAGGAATAGAAAACCCTAGACAAGCCTGGTTCTGATAATCATTTATTACATGGATGTTTATTTACACTAAAGGGGTTCTCTGAGCTTTTCTGAAAATCCAGCAGCTTTCTGACCTGTGTAGGCAAGATGGGTTCCTCAGTACTTACCGTTCTGTCGCACCCAGTGTTGTATCTTGGTTTTGTGCTGCCCTAGGCGAGACTAAACTCGGGCACCCCCCTAATATAAATTTGACCCACCCCTTCCTGTCAAGGCCAAACCCCTTTCTCTCTAAACCCCACCCCTTCCTGTCAAGGCCAACCCCTTTCTCTCTAAACCCCACCCCTTCCTATGTGCCATCCACAGATCCCCCTCCCCGAAACAGTGCCACCCACAGATCCCCTCCCCTAAACAGTGCCATCCACAGATCCCCCTCCCCTAAACAGTGCCATCCACAGATCTCCCCCCTAAACAGTGCCATCCACAGATCTCCCCCCTAAACAGTGCCATCCACAGATCTCCCCCCTAAACAGTGCCATCCACAGATCCCCTCCCCTAAACAGTGCCATCCACAGATCCCCTCCCCTAAACAGTGCCATCCACAGATCCCCCTCCCCTAAATAGTGCCATCCACAGATCCCCCTCCCCTAAACAGTGCCATCCACAGATCCTCCTCCCTAAATAGTGCCATCCACAGATCTCCCCCCTAAATAGTGCCATCCACAGATCCCCCTTCCCTAAATAGTGCCATCAGCAGATCCCCCTCCCCGACGCTCACAGGAGAACATTTATAAACGAATAATTAACTTTAATTATTGCTAATCTCTTTACTGGATCTCTTACTCTGTCTTGACTCTTAGCTCTGGTAACAGCAGGCAGTGCGGGAGGGCGGCGCTCACTCACTGACGTCACGTGACTGCTCCTCCCACTCGGCGGCACAGACGCGTGACGTCAGTGAGTGAGCGCCACCCGCACTGCCTGCTGGTACCAGAGCTAAGAGTCAAGACAGAGTAAGATATCCAGTAAAAAGATTAGCAATGATTAAAGTTAATGATTAGTTTATAAATGTTCTCCTGTGAGCGGCGTGGCCCTGTATATTCCCATGGTGACGGGGACGCTTGCCTGGGGGTTAGAATATACCATCGGATTTGAGTTTTTACGATCTCACTGAGAGTTTTCCTGAGTCTTCCTGTTCAACTGCATACTGTAATTGGGTGCACATTATGTGGCTCTGATCTATATGGACACTGATTAATGGGGGGCACTGTCTGTGGCACTTTTATATTCAGGGGGGCCCATTGTGCTCAGTATGTGATGAGCTTGGTTCTGGTGCTGGATCTTAGTGTTGAGTGCGAATATTCGCATAGCGAATATTAATCGCGAATATCGCAACTTCGACAATTCGCGAATATAGTGCTATATATTTGTTATATCGAATATTCGTCATTTTCTCCATCTGAACACATGATTCCTTCCTGCTTAAAATGCTTGTGGGCCAATGACTCATTGGCCCACAAGCAAGAAGCAGGGAGGAATCAAGAGTTTAGATGGTAAAAAATGACGAATATTCTAAAAAACGAATATATAGCACTATATCACATATATTCGTTTTATAGAATATTTTTTTTTCCCCCCCAATTAGTACAGTTATTGCCCTTCGGCATACTCCTCCCCGACAAACGTCCCTGTCACCATGGGAACGCCTGGTGGTTAGAATATACCATCGGATCAGATTTTTCACGATCTAACTCAGATCCAATGGTATATTCTAACCACCAGGCGTTCCAATGGTGACGGGGACGCTTGAAGTTAGAATATACCGCCAGGGCGCTGTGATCCGCGCCATTAACCCCTCAGGTGCGGGTTAATTGCGCTGATCACAGAGCCCTGTGTGCCCTCCCCCCCACCTCCCCAGTATTAAAATAATTGGTGGCCAGTGCGCCCTAACCCCTGCTCCCCCCCAGTATTAAAATCATTGGTGGCAGTGGCCACAGGGTCCCCCTCCCCCCCTGGCAGTGGCCACAGGGTCCCCCTTCCTCCCCCCCCCCCCCCCCCGTCATTGGTGGCAGCAGGCAGTTTCACTCAGCAGCATTTACTTACCTGCGGGGCTCTCCTCCTTCTGAGAACTCACAGGTCTATGCGCCGCATATGCCTTCAGCAATGCGCTGCATAGACCTGTGAGTTCTCAGAAGGAGGAGAGCCCCGCAGGTAAGTAAATGCTGCTGAGTGATTAACTAACCAGTGCAGCCAGGACTTCTGTAGCGTCCTGGCTGCCATGGTAACTGATCGAAGCATCATTACACTGGGTCTCGATCGGAACTGCCTGCTGGAACCAATGACGGGGGGAGGGGAGGAACCTGTGGCCACTGCCAGGGGGGGAGGGGGACCCTGTGGCCACTGCCATCAATGATTTTAATACTGGGGGGGAGGGGTTAGGGCGCATTGGCCACCAATTATTTTAATACTGGGGAGGGGGGGCGCACTGGCCACCAATTATTTTAATACTGGGGAGGAGGGGGGGCGCACTGGCCACCAATTTTTTTAATACTTGGGAGGAGGGCACACAGGGCTCTGTGATCCGCGCAATTAACACGCACCTGAGGGGTTAATTGCGCGGATCACAGCGCCCTGGCAGTATATTCTAACTTCAAGCGTCCCCATCACCATGGGAACGCCTGGTGGTTAGAATATACCATCGGATCTGAGTTTTCACAATCTAACTCAGATTCAATGGTATACTCTAACCACCAGGCCTTCCCATGGTGACGGGGACGTTTGTCGGGGAGGAGTATGCCGAAGGGCAATTACTGTACTAATTGGGGGGGGGGGGGGAGAATATTCTAAAAAACGAATATATGTGATATAGTGCTATATATTTGTTTTTTTAGAATATTCGTCATATTGTAAGACAAGAATATTTAGCAACATAGCGAATATTCGCAAATTACACATATAGACTGAAATTTCACTAATGTACTGCTGTAATCTTTTTTTTTTGTCTACTTTTTGTCTCTTTCTGATTCAGAAAGAGACAAAAAAATAAGACAAAAAATAAAATAGATTATAGCACTACATTAGTGAAATTTCAGTCTATATGTGTATTTTTCGAATATTCTCTATATTGCTATAACTTCGTTTTTTAGAATATTCGTCATATTCGTCATATTCTAAAACAAGAATATATAGCAATATGGCGAATAATCGTAAAATACACAAAATCACGATACGCGATTAATTAAATCGAATATTATTCGCGATAAATAGCATAATGACGAATATTCGATTTCAATGAATATAAGACGAATGTTCAATCGAATATTCGCGAAATATTGCGAAATCGAATATGGCACCTCCCGCTCATCACTACTTGATCTATGTCAGGGATCAGCAACCTTCTGCACTCCAGCTGCTGTGAAACTACAACTCCCAGCATGCAAACATGTTTGGCTATTCTTCTAACTCCAACAGAAGTGAATGAAGCATTCTGGGAGTTGTAGTTTCTGAACAGCTGGAGTGCTGGAGATTGCTGACCCCTGATCTATGTGTTCCTGAATCTTCCTGTTTAGCTGCATACTGTGAATGGGGGCTCATTATGTGGCACTTATTTATATGGGCACTATGTGTGACACTGATTTATGGGGGGCCCAGTGTGTGATGAGCTTGGTTCTGGTGCTGTATTTACGTGACTTGAATTCAATATTGTATTGGTGCAAAGAACACAAATCCTTTGTATTTTGGAGGTAAAAAAGGCACTCTGCACGTAAAGTAGGGAATCTGCTTTAAAATTTTTAAAATCTCTCTCCTCCTGTATCCAAAGAATTCTTCTCACAGACAATATCATCACTTCAACTAGACTGTAAAAACAGTATAAAACAATGGAGCATTCTCCTGGAAAGGTAGAGATACAATAAGACGTCAAACAGCAGAAATTTTTCTCTTTACCCCCTTGTAGTGTCCTAGTGGAGACTACATCTATATGAAATGTTGGGATGCTCTGGGGTCTGTATCTTCAGGTGAGGCATCTGGTACATGGCCTGTATTTCTTTAGGGGTTTGATGTGTGGTCTGAATTCATTTGAGGTCGTGTTGTAGGGGACCATTTGTATTACTGGAGAAAGAGATAGGGGAAGTTATCAAAAATTAGATTTAGCTGCTTCACCGAATTTCACAAAGAAATTAGATTGTTACGCATTCCATTGTATGTAGAGGGCGCACTGACAAGTAACGGAAATTGTGCCGCCTCCCTCAGATGCCGCGTTCAACACTGTCTGAGACATCTGATAGTAACATTAAGGCTTTTCAGGGGTTAAAGAAAAAACTATACTCACCTCATCCATTTGTTCGAGCAGAGGCCATTGTAGCCAACTGGATAGAAACCACACGAAATCTCGCACACAGCGACATGATGAGATCATCATTCTTGCCAGGCGCGGTGACGTCAGCTAGCTCGCTGACATGAAGCGCAGCTTCTTAGATCAAGATGGCCGCAACAGCCTCTTCTTCCTCAAATGGATGAGGTGAGTATGTTATTTTTTTTTTTACCACTATTTCTGGAAAAATGTATTCGTTACCACAAAGCATGAGGAAATTTGACTTTGTGGCAAATTTTAAATTTTTCCTGAAATTTGGATCAAAGTCCACTTCATTAACTTCGATTCACTCAACACTAAATTGGAGATTAACCATATCCCACTGAAGCCAGTTGTCAATATGTCCTTTCCTCCTTCGAAGACACATAACTTTTGTATTTTTCTGTCGACAATCATATTATTTTTTTTTTTTGTGTGATGAGTTATACTTTTTAATGACAGC